>NW_028274815.1:2500-602500 GCF_037043125.1 Eumetopias jubatus
TAACCCTAACCCTAACCCGTACCCTAACCCGTACCCTAACCCGTACCCTAACCCTAACCCTAACCCTAACCCGTACCCTAACCCTAACCCTAACCCTAACCCTAACCCTAACCCGTACCCTAACCCGTACCCTAACCCTAACCCTAACCCTAACCCGTACCCTAACCCTAACCCTAACCCTAACCCTAACCCTAACCCGTACCCTAACCCTAACCCGTACCCTAACCCTAACCCTAACCCTAACCCTAACCCTAACCCGTACCCTAACCCTAACCCTAACCCTAACCCTAACCCTAACCCTAACCCGTACCCTAACCCGTACCCTAACCCTAACCCTAACCCGTACCCTAACCCTAACCCTAACCCCTAACCCCTAACCCTAACCCTAACCCTAACCCTAACCCTAACCCTAACCCCTAACCCCTAACCCTAACCCTAACCCTAACCCTAACCCTAACCCGTACCCTAACCCTAACCCTAACCCTAACCCTAACCCTAACCCTAACCCGTACCCTAACCCTAACCCTAACCCTAACCCTAACCCTAACCCTAACCCGTACCCTAACCCTAACCCTAACCCTAACCCCTAACCCTAACCCTAACCCTAACCCTAACCCTAACCCTAACCCGTACCCTAACCCTAACCCTAACCCGTACCCTAACCCTAACCCGTACCCTAACCCTAACCCTAACCGGTACCCTAACCCTAACCCGTACCCTAACCCTAACCCTAACCCGTACCCTAACCCTAACCCGTACCCTAACCCTAACCCGTACCCTAACCCTAACCCGTACCCTAACCCTAACCCGTACCCTAACCCTAACCCGTACCCTAACCCTAACCCGTACCCTAACCCTAACCCTACCCATACCCTAACCCTAACCCGTACCCTAACCCTAACCCGTACCCTAACCCGTACCCTATTGCTCACATGTAACCTAAACTGTACCTTAACCCTAAGCCATATCCTAACCCGTACTCTAACTCTAACCCTAACCCTAGGTCAACTAGAGAAAAGAGGAAATCCCCGGAAGTTTGAGGTTCATGAGAAATTTCACCTCCAGTCCTGACAGGAAGATGACACTGTGCCAAATGGACCTGCTGCTTTCTCTGAACACTGACATCCTGTCAAATGCTGCATCACTGACTCACAGGCTGATGTTCAAAACCTTGAGTCTCCTAGATCCAGAGCAGATAAGTGCTCTCAGGTGGGGATAAGTAGGTCCTCTGACCTATGGCCTGCACACCTGCTTCAATTTCTGGGAGAAGGAGAAACACACACTTGTTTTTTAAGTGGTCATTATCTTCATTCTAAAGTAGACCAATGACTTTGACCTTTTTGGAAAAGCGAAATTACTCTTCCAAATGAACACCTCAACTCATCTGTTCCTCATGCAACTTGAGTGCGATCTGGTTTACTCCAGCCTCCAGGCCCCCACCTGGAGGATCCTCCTGTACCATCTTGACAGCCCGTGACCAGCAGCCCCGGGGGCACAATGCTGAATTTGGGGGAGGCCTCTGGGGCTTCTTGCCACCGCACCTGTGCCTGGGGAAGCGGAAACCTGGAGGATCCTCCCAGATGATCCTGATGGACCATGACCACCATCCCTGAGGACATGGGGCACAATGCTGAAGTTGGAGGACTGCTCTGGGGCTTCTTGCCACCACACCTGTGCCTGGGGGGACCAGGAACCTGGAGGGCCCTCCCAGACAATCCCAACGGACCATTAGCACCATCCCTGGGGAACATGGGGCACAATGCTGAAATTGGGGGATGGCTCCGGGGCTTCTTGCTACCGCACCTGTGCCTAGGGGAGCAGGAACCTGAAGGACCCTCCCAGACAATCATAACGGACCATTACCACCATCCCCCTGAGGACATGGGGCACGATGCGGAAGTTGGAGGATGGCTCTGCGGCTTGTTGCCACCACACTTGTGCCTGGGGGAACAGGAATCTGGAGGACCCTCCCAGACGATCCTGATGGACCATGACCACCGTCCCTGAGGACATGGGTCACAATGCTAAGTTGGAGTCCCTTGGTCCTGAAACCAGCAGGAACGGAGCTCCAAGGGCAGAGAGGAGACTCCAGGAGGATTTCCATCCAGGGAAAGGGGGCCCACTGGAGGGCACAGAAGCAGCAAGCCCCACCGACCCGCAGGCCATTTGAACAGGATCGCCTCCTGCACTTACTTAGCACGTTGTCCGTCTTCGTGTGTGGACAGTGACTGGCCCGCTCAGGGCTGGTGCACTTCCAGAGGAGGGCTAGAAACTTTTCAGTGCTTGCTCGTGGGTCAGAGCACCAACGCCCAAAGAAGCAGAGGATATCCCTCTTTCTCTGGAGCTGGGGAAGGCAGCCACCGTCCTGGGGCGGGACCGGGTCCAGGAGTGTGTTCTTTCTGAAGCCCCTGCCTTCCATGGGTGTTGCTATGCCTAAAAAAGGCCCCCTCAGCCCCAGAGTCAGGAGCAGTGACAGGCTGTCTCCAACCCAGGCCCAGGACCACGACCCGAAACCATCCTGGCTTTGGGAGGACAGATCTCCTGCAGGAGCCAGGGAGAGGAGTGGCCCCTCTCCCCTCCCCAGGTCCAGGATGCCCGGGACCTGCAAGAGCTCTTCATCTGAGGAGGAGTCATGGAGAACAAGTGTATCTCGTCTGCCCAGCAAGTGAAATAACCAAACCCCAATGCTCAGGTTCTAACACAAGCAGAATTTCAATGTACTGTTTGGGGGAAGCTTCCTCCCCCCTTATGTGGCCTTGGGGGACCCCAAGGAAAGCCTTCTTTGTTCTCCTTCCCTCAGAGAGAGAAGCTGGCCCTATGTCCCGGGGTCCCCACCGTGTCCCAGTGCTGAGGAAGAGCCACACGCAGGGGCCTGGTGTCAGGAGTGTGGTCGGCCACTGCTCCTGGGATCCCACCCAGGGGCCTGGCGGCTGCATGGAAGAGCTGAATTGCTTTTGGGGGAAGGAGTGCTCACTGCCCACACTGATCACCATCCCCCTCTGCACTCTGCAATCCAGGCTCTGTGCCCAGCTTACGTCGATCACCAGCACTCCACATGTTCCTGCCATGGGAGGGATCATTCAGCATCACCCCATTGCACAGAGGAGGAGAGCGAGGCCCAGAGAGGGGAGGTAAATGGCTCCAGTCCCAGAGCTGGTCAGCAGAGAAGCTGGAAAGCCAGCCCTCCGGAGCCCCTGCTAGACCAGCCAGAGACTCCCTGAGTTGAACGTGAGCCCTCCCCTGCCTGAGCAGCCACGCACTGGCCCCTGACCTTCATGATGGCCTGTTCTTGACCGTGAAGGTGAGCTGGCCGACTACGAGGGGGAGTCCAGCTGGTGGGACAGGCTGTAGCTACAGGACAGAGTGACACGTCTGAGCTAGCAGGAGCCACACTCTGGTCTCCCTCCCGGAGCCTGACCAGGAGCTGGAATCTGGGTGCCCTAGGGGCCAGCACACAACAGGGTCTGCACTGACCAGGGATCCATGGCCCCCAGGGAGAGTCCACTCTGCCCTCTCCCCGCTCCTGCCTGGCCTCACCTCTCCTCACTGTGGGGCTGCAGGACCCGGAACCAGGCCTCATAGGGACGGATCGGTTCCAGCTTGTAATGATTTCGCAGCCCCCGGAGCCCCTGGGGCCGGAGGGAGGACTGGCTGTGGACCAGGACTGGGCTGGGGAGGATGCAGGGCCTTGTGGAGAGTGAAGGATGGGGCAGGGGCCGAGTCCTGGGGCCACTGCTCATGTCTAAAAAGGGCTGAAATCCCTGAATGCCCATGGGGTCCCTCATTACAGTAACGACCCCCTTCACACTCGGGCATCCTGCTGGTGGGCCCCTCCACCCCGGCCTCCTTCCCGCCCCTCTGACTCCAGCCGGGGCTGCCGCCAGGGACAGGCTGGACCTCTGTCCCGGCTCCTGCCAGGAACACAAGGCAGAAGGAGGAGAGGAGAAGGGGAAGGGGCAGACTGATCTTCTCCCTGTCCTGAGTCGGCCTCCACTGATGCCTCTAGGTCCTCTGGCCCAGCCCTGCACTTAGCTGGACCCTGAGAGGGAGTCTGCATTCCAGGCCAGCTGGGTGGGAGGGGTATTCAATGACCTGTGCGTCCCCAGACGTCCTACCAACCTGGCCTTGCACCCTAAGGCCTGCGGCCCAGGGTGGGTGTGATTGCGGGGCCCAGTGGACTTTGGGGCCACAGAGCAGTTGGCTGTGGTGAGGGGATGTGGGGGACCGGTCAGGTGCAGAGCCATGGGTCTCATGTACATCCGCTGCAGGGCTGGTTCACCGTACAGGTGCTGCGTGCAGGTCTCCTTTGCACACCTGGCCATGACACACCTGGCTGGCCCTCTCGGTGGGGAGGCCTGGGTGCCTGGTGCACCTGTCCCCCACCTACCCCTGGAGGAGCGGCCACGTTCAAGCGTTTCCATGTCCAACCCTCAGGGACAGTTGGGAACCTGGGTCAAGAGAGGCAGGCACTGGCCCAAGACAAATGAGGGGTGCAGAGCCCAAGGAGCAGGGCTGCTCTCCAGTCCTGGGCCAGCCCCAACCCTCCCATGAGGGTCGCTTTGGGGGTGAGACCCCCTCAGATCCTCGGGGAGAGCTACCCACCATGTCCCATGTGGGGACATGACCTTGGCATCCCCAGGCATGTAGAGGCATGTGCACCTGCACACCCACCCAGACAAACACACCACTCTGACTGCCCAGCTGGGGGTCAGAAGGGGAGGACACCCTGGGAGCGAGGTGGGGGACAAGGGGGAAAGAAGAAAGAGGTTGGAGACAGCTGGGCCATGGGGCAGGGCATCAGGACTCCTGGCAAGGACCTGGATCCAGAGCATGGGGAGGGGAGACAGGCCAGGCTGATGGTCAGGGGTCCCCAAGGGGCCCAGGGGGTTGCCAGGGCACTGGGAAAAGACAGGGTCTGGGTTCCGGTGTCCACCACCACCCTGGGCACTTGGGAGTAGGAAGAGATACCCACCCCCAAATCCAGAGCCCAAAAGGCCTCAGCTTCCTCTGCTGTCACTTGGGCTGCAGAGATGCAGTGTCCCAAGGGTCCCACAGGCTTGTAGAAGAGCCTGTTGGCCTTGGATCTCCATCCCTGACCCTTTGTGATCCCAGTGCTGGGAAAATGCTTTGTACGCACCCTTGGTCCTTCTCAGCAGAGGACAGACTCGGGGCTTGGGAGGCTGAGGACCTGGCTACGCAGAACGTGGCAGAGCACTGGGCCACCAGTCTGGAGACCAAGGTCAGGGCCCTCCTTGTTGCAGCCTCAGGGTCCCCATGTGGAAGAGGATCCAGAATCACTGCTCTGGTCAGGGGGAGGAGGCCTTAGGAAGGAATGGAGCACCGGGAGCGGAGAGGGAAACACGGACAAGGGAGGCTTCTGAGGTTTCTCACATCGCCCATGGAACCCACAGATCCTGCTCCTGGGAGAGACACAAACACAGAGACAGAGAAGGAGACAGAGAATGAACACAGGACAGAGGGAACCAGAAGTCATAGACTTTCCTCCACCAGCTTGGAAATGACATCCCGGCATTTTGTGCCATTCTATTCCAGAGAGTGCCGTCACATAGGCCATCCACCCTGGAGGGGAGGGGATTCCACAGGGATGTGTGACCAGGATTCAGGGGTATTAGGGGCCACTGTGGGGACTGCCCAGCACATGGGCACAGACGAGGCCCTGGGATCTGAGCCTAACCCTAATGGGAGCCCCTGGAAGTCTGTGTTGTGAGAGGACAAGTTCAGAATCAGTTCATTACTACCTTCCCATGGGGGCTGGGACACAGGTAGGAGGGGGGTGGCTTTGCCTGGACCCCAGAGCACACCCAAGCCCCACTGAGCTGTGCCCCATGCCAAGCCCAGCTACTTGGCTCATCCTTGCATTGCCAAGTATGCACCAGCCTCCTGTGATAGCAGGCACGGAACATGTGTAGAGGTCCTACCCCTGATGGCATCCCTAGAACTAGAAGCCAGAATACCCCGATGTGCAGATGGGGAGCCTGGGGAGGCCCTGAGAGGCACGGGGTCTGTCCAGGGTCATAGCCCTGGGCATGCGCAGGAGTCTGGTCTGAACCCAGCTCTGTGTCCTCACAGCAGGGACACCGGCTGCACCCAGGCCTCCCGGGGCTGTGGGTGGGCTGTGAGGGTGTCACTGTATGGATGGGGCATGGGGGGAGGGTGAGCATTCCGCAGTGGGGGAGGGGGCCCCTCGGGGGGCTCTTGTGTGAGGAGGAAGTTGGGTAAGGGGACCCCAGGCAGTGGTGACCTCACTTCCCTGACAACAGAGCCCAACAGAATTTGGAACCCCGGTAACCAGGCACCCACATTCCACAGACAGCCCCCTGCCCAGCTCATTTCATTGGAGATCTTAATGGCAAAATGTTCATGTGTTGCCTGCCAAGGTCCCGAGGCTGCAGGTGGAAGAAGGCGCGCCTTGAGGACGCTGTCCCCCGCTGGGGATTTCATGTCAGGACTCCCCACCGCCTCTGGCCATTTGGTCGGAAGGACAGAAAGGTGACAGCAGGAGGCCCAGAGCCGGCCACCCAGCCCCACTTGCTCTGATGACCTGTGTAGCCCCAGCTGCCCTCCCTGTGTGAGTGTGTGTGAGTGTGCACATGTGTGTGTGCATGTGTATGTGAGTGTGTGTGTAAAGAGGGGTCATGGGGGTGGGGACTGGGCAGGAGGACAGTACGGATGGCGGAGCAGGGCTGTGATGCCTTGGGGCCGGCTACCAGTCCCTGTCTTTGCAGAAGGCCACGGAGGACACGGAGAGGCAGCTGGCGGACGTGCCCTCCTCCCTGACAGAGGGGGTGACCCCAAAGGCATCCCAAGAAACAGGTGCTGGGGATTGCCAGGCAAGACCTACGACACCACGTGGACCACCGTCCCAGGTGGTCGTCCACTGGACAGTGGTCCAGGAGCCGGAGCCCATGGAGGCCGAGGCCGAGGGTGAGAAGGGTGGGGCTGGGTGTTTGGGGTGTGTGGGGACGGGTCGGTGCGGCCCCACAAGGGAGGAGCCCCCAGAGGCTGGTGTGGGGCCACGAGCAACGACTGGGCACAGAGCACACAGCGGGTGGACTGCAGTTGGGGAGATGTCCCCGTGAAGGTTCCTTCCCGGCTGTGGCTTCTCTGGGAGGCCCTGGGCTGGGCTCTGTCTCTGCAAAGGCCCATGGAGAGTAAGCACAGGGGTGAGCTTTTCTCCTCTCACAGGTGCTCCACCACCTGAGGAGCCAGAGCCCGATCTGGAGGGAGGGCTGGTGCCTGCAGTGACTTCAGGAGGAGACCAGGAGCCGGCAGGTGACCCGGCACCTGCCCACGGAGAGCCTGGCGCTGTCCAGGAAGAACTGGCACCTGCTCCTGCGCCAGCCCCTGCCCCTGCCCCTGCTACAGTTCCTGCCACTCCCCCTTCCCCCACCCCAGCCCCTGCCCCTGCCTCAGACCTAGATCCTGACCTGGCTCCTGCCCCTTCCCTTACCCCTGCCTCTGCCCCTGCCCCAGCCCCTGCCCCTGCCTGTGCTCTTGTTCCTGCCCCTGCCCCTGTTCCTGCTCCTGCCTCTGCCAGAGCCACTGTCCCTGACCCAGATCCTACCCTTGCTCCTGCCCCTGTCCATACTCCTGCCAGAGCCACTGCCCCTTCCCCTGCCCCTGCCAGTGGTCCTGTTCCTCCCCCTGACCCAGATCCTGTCCCTGCTCCTGCCCTGGATCCTGCACCTGCCACTACTGCTGACCCTGTCCCTCCCCTTGCCCCTGCCCCTGTCCCTGCCCCTATCCTGAGCCCTGCCCCTACTCCTGCTCCTGCAGGGCTCCCACAGGCAGATCCAGAGCCCACAGCCCTGCAGGGAGAACTCCTTGTACAATCACCCTTAGTTTCATCGCCGGAACCCGAGACCCCGCCCGATTGTTTCATCCCCTCCCCCTGTGTTCTTTCTCTCTGGTACATATTAACTGTTATTTTATCCTTCCATGTCCTATATACTGTTTATTATTTGTTTTAAATAAAATTACTTGTTTTCAATTGAACACCTCTTGAGCATTAAGTACATGCCCAACGCTGTGCCACCACACCCCAGAACATTGCCGCAGAATATCTCATTCCCCAAAGGAGTCCCCGAACCAGAAGCCCTCCCTGCCCATTTCTCCTGCAGCCCAGACCCCGGTGACCCCTAAGCTGCTTTCTCTCTCTGTTCCTTTACCTATTCCTGATGTTTCTGTAAGTGGAATCACACAATAGGGGCCTTTGTGTCTGCCCCCCTATTTTCAAAGGGGACTCGTTTTCTTCTGTGTTTCTTTGTCATAAAATTTCCCTTATTTGATATTGAAATCCCCGACGGATGACACATCAGATGGAATCATAGAGGCCACTTTAGGAATTATGGGCACAATCTCGGGGCCGAGACCCCTGGTCCTGCTGGGACACCACAGCCTGAACCCAGACAGGACAGGGCTGGTTCCTCCTGAGACCCACACAGAAACCAGGGAAATGCAGAAAGCTGGAAGACACACCACAAAGGGCAAAAGCATTGCTCACAACCCAAGGCCAAAGAAAGGGTTCACCTGACTCTCGTCCAAACCACGCTCCAAGTCACTGGGTTCCACAGGGACGGAGACCAAACACATGCAAGTCCAAGGCGGAAGGATAGGCATGCAGGGAATATGTGTCAGAGATGCGGGAGCTCCTGGGGAAGGACTCCAGCAAAGGAAACCCTATGGAGGCAGTGCTGGTCACCCTCAGACTGGCAGGTGTCTGGTCTGGGGACCAGCAGCCCTGGGGAGAACATGAGGAAGTAGAGGTCCCCTGGAGAGAACGGTGACAGGCACCCCTGTCTGGGAGAACAGTGAGCAGCACCCATCCCAGGCCACAGGTGCACCCATCCTCAGCCTCGGACTCAGCCCCGGAAACTCTGGCTCGGTTTTTCACACACCTATTGTCAGGAGTGTTCATCACAGCGGTGCTGGAGAGAGCAGGAAATGGAACAACACTAATGCCCAAGGAGATGGATGGGATCCACGGTCCCAGTTCTCATGATAGAATGCCCTGCAGCTACTGTCCCGGTGTCATCCGGGGCACAGGATCTGGGAAGCTCCTCCTGAGACCCAACCATCCTGCCACCCTGCCCCTGGGAACATTGAGAATTGTTTGAGGAGGAGGGGGAGAGGATCCAGGATGACAGCGGATGCAAGGAGAAGGAAGGTCAGCACTGGGAGGACAGATGGACGTGCCCTGAGCCACCATCCAGGGCCCAGGCTGTGATGCCCTCGGACCTCACCCCAAATAAGGACTCCTGATTTATGGACCCAGCTTCTGTGGTTTTACTCCCTCCCTCATTCATTCTCTCCCTCATTCATTCCCCACCTCCAACCCTCCCCTCCCTCCCCCTCCCTCCCTCCCTCCTTCCTCCCTCATTCAGCAGAGGATCTGGGGTCCCTGCTGTGTACTGAGCACTGGGGCTTCATCAGTGAGCACCCCCCAACCCACATGGTCACGTCCACTGTGGGAGGTGACGGGGGCAGTCCTCAGGGCTAGCACTGATGATGAACACCAGGAATCTGCTCCTGAAAACACCGGCCAGTTTCACAAAGAATGGAGAGACCCATGCTTAGCACTTCCTCTAGAAAAATCTAGTCCTGAAAAGTGATGAAAAGTAAGTATATCCTAGACTTCATGCGATGTGAGTTCTAATGGCAGGTACCTACTGATTCCTAGAACCAACAAAGAGTAAATCATCCAGTGTCGACTGGGGTGTTGTGACCCAACTTTTCTGACCAAATGACACGTTTCAGCCAACATCTCCAGGGCCTCTGAGTTTTCCCAAGGGTCTCTGCGATTCTCTGATCCTTCCATCAACCTCCTTGGGAAGCTCTGTCCTGTCGTCTTCCTTGTCTCCTGCCTCTTCTGGGACCCTTCCGTGGCCTCCCCACCAGGGCCACCACCACCAGGACTCACTGTGCCCCCTGGCCTGATGCCCACATCCCATGCTGGGTCCCATGAGCCCGGTGCTTTTTGCAAGGACTGTGTGCTCCCTCTGGGGTCACTTGGCATCTCCCTTGCAGTGGTCTGCATCTTCCTGTGCTGGGTCTCCTCTGAGCGGTCTGTGAGGCCGGACTGTACCCATGTCACGGGCATGGAAGCGAGAGTCCAGAAGGTCCAGACGACCTGCTCCCAGTCCCAGCGTGTGGAGCCTGGGTCAAGGATGGTCCACGAGCAGAGGAAGACTTGGGTCCAGGGAGACTGAGGGAGGATGTGGCACAGTGAGCCTGCAGGAGGAGAGTGAGCACTATGTGGGCCTGGTGCTCAGACCTGCTGGGAGACCGCATCTCACCCACAGCAGCTCTGTCCCCAGGGCTGGAGGGTGTCAGGGTAGCCACCCTCCGAGGCTCTAGGCTGACAGTGACTGGCAGGAGAGGAGGTGCACCTGATGCAGGAGAGAACCCTCAGGCAGAGAGGAGGGGGCAGGTGCTTCCCCAGCAGCTGGAGGAACTCGGGGTAGCCACCCTCCCAGGGTGCAGGATGGCAGTGGCCGGCAGGGGAGGAGGCACCTGGTGCAGGAGAGAGCCCTCAGGCAGAGAGGAGGGGATAGGCTCTCCCCCAGCAGCAGGTGCACTGGGGCAGGCTGAGGGGGCATCCGTGGACAGCAGTGCCTGCAGCTGGGGTCTCCACACAGACCCCCTCCTCAGGCTCAGCACAAGCTTGTCTGGATGGCCTTTGTCCCCCAAATACAAAGTCTGGCCCAGGACACTCCTCAAGCCCCGACTCCCAATCCTTTGACCTCAGCTCAAGTGACAAGAAATGGCCAATAGTTTAGGTGGGGTTGGGTGCACAGGGACATTTGCTTTTCTGGCCCATGCTGTAACATTGCTGGCATTTTAAAGATCTCAGGGCTTTGATTCAAAAACGGTAGGATGCCGGGGACCCCAGTCGGCTTTCGGGAAACCTGCCTCTGGGCCTTGCAGCCCTCCCATCCCACCAGTTCTGCTCAGAATCCCTCCAGGTCACAGACCCACAGTCTTGGCTCCTCAGATGGCCCGGACGATGCACCTTCAAAAAGCGATCCCGGTGGGGCAGCAGGACACACTGTGGATTCCAGCAAATACACCTCCCAGAAACTGAGGGTGCTGCTGGACGAGCTGTCTGAAAACAGCCATGTCAGGGTTCCAGGAAGATACCAGAGGCACAGGAGTAACTGAGGAGCATCTGAAGGTCAGGTAGGGGCCGTCAGAGCTTCCAGACCCTTCTTCCCTAAAGCTCCTCATTCCTCAGCCTTTCTTCCGGTGATTCTGCCTGGTTTCTATTTGCCCCAACTGTTATCCATTGCCTTAGGCAGCAGAGACTCACGTATGCCTTTAAATGTTTTGGACATTGAATGTCCTCCAGTAGCCACTTCACTACTGGGAAAGTTGGTAGCAAGCAAGAAGTCCCAGAGGACTCCAAGGGTCTGGACTTGGTGTTTCCCTCTCCTGAGATGGGGACACCTGTGGGAGGTGCAGGTGGTCAGCTGGGGGAGGGGGGCAGGCACCTGACGTGGACAGATGGGGCATAGGTGAGGCCCGAGGCCCCCGGGGTATGTGCCTCGCATCCGGACTGAACAGGTCTTCAGAGCTGCAGACTGGCTGGGATCATCTTCAGGCTGAGGAGGAAGGTGAGGGGAACAGAGGGGACTGAGGAGGTTCGGCTCAGACAGGAGAGGGCTGAGCCACACTTTTGGGGGAAAAGCGGGGTCGGGTTCAGGCTCACAGGGACAGACCTTGAGGCCATTATGCCATGTGAAATAAGCCAGTCCCTAAAGGACCGACACTGGAGGACCCCACTTGTGAGGGATGGAGAGCACTCCCATCACAGAGGTGGAAGGAGCTGCTGGGTGCCGGGGCTGGGGAAGGGGAATGGGGGGTTAGGGTCTCGTGGGTAGAGGTTCAGTTGGGGATGATGAAAACATTGTGGCGATGGACGGAGGTAGCCGGTGCAGAACAGGGAATATACTTATTGCCACTGAAACGCGCTTCATGGTATCAACTGTATGTCCATTATACCACAATACAAAAGAAGTGAGTCAGGACGTCGGGGCCGTCACAAATCCCTGGAGGGCCCAGGAGCAGGGAGCCTGTATCTTAGTTCTCGCTCTCACGCTCTGCCCCTTGTTGGGTGACTGAGCTCAGTAAGTGCTTGCTAAGACACAGTGCAGGCAGCTGGTCCAGAGAAAGTGCACAAGTGCAAACCCACTGGTGGGCACTGAGGAATCCCAAGGGGACGTGCATCCAGATGGAGCGAGTGCCCACATTTCACAAACACCAGCACAGAAATAGCCATTTTTTTTAAACATTTTATTTATTTATTTGAGAGAGAGGGAATGAGAGACACAGAGCACGAGAGGGAAGAGGGTCAGAGGTAGAAGCAGACTCCCTGCTGAGCAGGGAGCCCGATGTGGGACTCGATCCTGGGACTTCAGGATCATGACCTGAGCCGAAGGCCGTCGCTTAACCAACTGAGCCACCCAGGCGCCCAGAAATAGCCATTTAAAACCAAGGCAGGAACCTTATATAGCCCAGAGGGCTCCACGCTCCTGGAGGCCGAGCTACTGGCCACGGCCAAGGCCTCTGGTGGTGAGGGCACTGGGGGGTCTGAGAGGTGGCCCGGCGCACCCTGACCCTGAAGCCCCATGGCTGGGGTGAGGTGTAAGGACTGGGAGGGAAGACCCGGCCAGCACCTGTTCTGGCTCCATGGCTGCTACAGGGCTGCTCCCAGCCCCAACAGGCAATGTCTGTTTAGAACCAGAAAGAAAACCTTTTCCCTCAATTTTTCTTTTTAAAGATGGTTGCTCAGCATTGACACAGAAAAACCTCTGACATAAAACTGGAGCTGTTCACAGTTGCAAATGACCCCGAAATGATCAAAATGTAGTGACCACAAAGAGAAGAACGTGTGCCCCCAGGCAGGCCTCCTGTGCACAGGGGTGCCTGGGGCGTTGGCGTGCCCATGCAAGCAGTGCTGGGCTCCACAGTTTCCCTCAAGGGGACAGAAGTAGGAATCTGCTCTGACAGCTCCGCTCAAGGCAGCACCCCCTGATGGAGACGGGGGCAGCCCCTCGTGACTTCCAGATGTCCTGGTGATTCTTGGGCACAGCCATGGATCTCAGCTTCTTCATGACCCAGGGAATGATGGGGGGCCAGCCCAGCAACCTCGGGTCCCGCAGATCCTCCAGGGGACAGCCCAGCAGCCGCGGGTCCTGCATGGCCTCTGGGGGCAGCCCCTCATGAGTTCTGTGTGTCCTGGTGATTCTTGGGCATGGCCCGAATCTCAGCTTCTTCATGACAGGGGCCAGCCCAGCAGCCGCGGGTCCCACAGGTCCTTCAGGGGACAGCCCAATACCGTGGGTCCCATAGCTCCTCTGGGGACAGTGCCTCATGAGTTCTGGGTGTCCTGGTGATTCTTGGGCACAGCCATGGATCTCGGCTTCTTCATGACCCGGGGAATGATGGGGGCCAACCCAGCAGCCGTGGGTCCCACAGGTCCTCCAGGGAGAGCACCTTGGTGGGCCTGTGCAAGTCCCGTGCGCTCCCTCTAGGGTCACTTGGCATCTCCCTTGCAGCGGCCTGCGTCTTCCTGCGCTGGGTCTCCTCTGAGCAGTCTGTGAGGCTGCACTGTGCCCATGTCACGGGCACGGAAGCGAGAGTCCAGAAGGTCCAGATGACCTGCTCCCAGTCTCACCATGTGGAGCCTGGGCAGGGAGTGGTCCCTGAGCAGAGGAGGACTTGGGCCCAGGGAGCCTGAGGGAGGATGTGGCACAGTGATCCCACAGGAGGAGAGTGAGCAATGTACGGGCCTGGTGCTCAGACCTGCTGGGAGACCACATCGTACTGGCTCTGTCCCCAGGGCTGGAGGTTGTCAGGGTATACACCCTCCCAGGCTGTAGGCTGGCAGGGACTGGCAGGAGAGAAGGCACCTGGTACAGGACAGAGCTCTCAGGCAAAGAGGAGGGGGCAGGTGTTCCCCCAGCAGCTGGAGGAACTCTGGGTAGCCACCCTCCCAGGCTGCAGGCTGACAGTGACTCGCAGGAGGAGGCGCACCTGGGGCAGGAGAGAGCCCTCTGCAGAGAGGACGGGGCAGGTGCTCCCCCAGCAGCAGGGGCACTTGGACAGCCTGAGGGGGCATCAGTGGACAGCAGTGCCTGCAGCTGGGGTCTCCACACAGACCCCATCCTCAGGCTCAGCACAAGATTGTCTGATGGCCTTTGTCCCCCAAATACAAAGTCTGGCCCAGGATTCCCCCTCAAGCCCCAACTCCCAATCCTTTAAACTCAGCTCAAGTGACAAGAAATGGCCAATAATTTAGGTGGGGTGGGTGCACAGGGACATTTGTTTTTGTGGCCCATGCTGTACCGTGGCTGGCATTTTAAAGATCTCAGGGCTTTGATTCGAAAATGGTAGGATGCCGGGGACCCCAGACAGCTTTTGGAAACCTGCCTCTGGGCCTTGCAGCCCTCCCATCCCACCAGCGCTGCTCAGAATCCCTCCAGGCCACAGACCCACAGTCTTGGGTCCTCAGATGGCCCAGACGATGTGCCTTCAAAAAGCGATCCTGGTGGGGCTGCAGGACACACTGCAGATTCCACCAAATCCCCCTCCCAGAAAGTGAGGGTACGACTGGACCAGCTGTCCGAAAAATGACAGGTCAGGGTTCCAAGAATACACCAGAGGTAGCATCTGAAGGCCAGGTAGGGACAGTGAGAATCTCCAGTTTTGCCTAGGGGCAGCTCCCGTCCCCCTAAACCCTCAGTGGGATGGCTTTACTGGGGGATTGGGGGGGACCATGCCTGGAGGACCCATGGCTCCACTGTTAGAGGTCGCCGACTTGATCAGTGCACAGGTGGGGAAACCTGGCCACACCCAAAGAATTTCTAGAAACAGTAGCCATCTCAGTGGTAGCTGACCTGGGAGGTCAACCTTCCAGCTGCCTGAGGTGGGATCGAGCCACAGACCAGCACACTAGCCAGAAATGGAAGAAGGAGAACAAGTTCTTCATTTCATAGTTTCTAAGTCACCGGTTTGTGCCTACGGTCAGTATACTTTGCATCCTGGGAAATCTCTGCCTGTCTAAGGTCATGAAAATGTTCTCCTCATGTTCTCTGCTGGAGTTCTTAAAAAATCTCTGGTTTATAGGTAAAAATCATCCGGAATTGACTTTGGTTGGCACAGCCATGCTGGGAAAAGGATGGATTTTCCCCAAAATACTAAAAATAGAACTCCTGTATGATCCCACTGTCAGGTAGACCTTTTTAGGAAATGTAAGTCAGTTTCTCAAAGCAAGATCTGCACTCTCCCACCCAATCTCCCTGAGGAGGGGCGGCCACCCTTAGCAACCCTCCCCTTGAGGCAGGTGCCTCCCTGGACAAGGGGCTACCCCAGGGCTGGGAGGTCTCCACAGCAGCACACCCAATATCCTGGATACTAGGAGACAGAGTACAGCACCAGGCCAGTGAGGGTCAGGACACACTAACCTAAATATGGCACGTTGGCAAATTCAATATAGAAGCTAAAAGAACTTTTGCATAGAGCAGAAGCAAGAAGGTCTCTCTGACCCCCAGCCATCAGCCCTTCTTCCCTTAAGCAGGTCAGAATACTCCCATGTGGAACTTTCTCTCCCCGGACCACAGGGATGACGTGCTTATCACCAGAGTCAAGGAATTTAGGACCACGGGGTCTATACGAACACACCTGGTTAAACGAACCCTTATCTTCCTAGTTAACTTCTTTACCGTTTACGAGCCCTAGTCCAAACCCCTGTGTCTGTCAATTCTTCACACACTTACTGCTTCTTTGTCTAAAAGGTAGAAGAGCTGTCTGCTCCAGTCACCTCTGCTGGTCGTCATGGTCTTGTGAGGCTCCCACCAAAACAATCAATACATTTTGATTGCTTTTCTCCTGTCCATCTGTCTTTGTCAATTTCCAGACTCAGCCAGGGACCTTAAAAGGGTTGAGGAAAACTTTTTCCTCTCTTGCAACACTGTGGGGTGGGGGGTGCAGAGTCAGAAAAACCCATCCCATCTTCCTGGCTTTGGTGAAAATGGACCTCTACTGTGAAGCAGCACAGGACAGTGCATGGCTGGAGGAGCCAGGGAGAGAGGCACATGGAACATGTAGGAGCTACTTGGCCCCCAGCCAGGGGACTTGGCCCCAGTGACAAGTCCAGGGTGTGATTATGATTATTATAATGGAAGCATCCCAAACATCAGACCTTCCCCACACCAGGCTTCATGATTGCTGCTCGTTGTAGTTGCTACTGTTGGTTTAGGACTTTTCTGAACTAACTTTGTCAAGTCTGTATTCTTTGCTGTGTGTATGGCTACTGAATCCCTGTGCTGTTAACTTAGTGGTCAGCCAGTGGCTGGGCAGAGAAGTCACCCCTGTTTCCGAGCTATGGGCTACAGATTGGAGGTCCCCACAACCACTTCAGGTTTGAATAATCTGCTCCAGTGGCTCATGGAACTCAGAGAAACATGTTACTTACTAGATGACCAATTCATTGAAAGGACAGAACTCAGGGCCAGGCAGCCAGAAGCGATGAGCAGGGCAAGGTGTATAGAAGCAGCTCAGAGCTTCCCCGCTCTCTGAAAGAGGCCTTTGCCCATCTCCACTCTGACCTTCGTCTATACTTCCTAACTGATGACGTCCTTCCTTCTGACTCATCTGTTAACTCGAGTGAAAGACCCGGTGGGCACCAAAACGACTCCTCAAGTACTAACCACTGCTGCCATCCTGGTGATTCTTGGGCACAGCCATGAATCTCAGCTTCTTCATGATGGAGGGCAGCCCAGCAGCTGTGGGTCCCACAGGTCCTCTGGGGGCAGACCAGCAGCTGTGGGTCCTACAGGTCCTCTGGGGACAATACCTTAATGGGCTTATGGCCAAGCAGGTACCTGTTCAGGTGGCTCTCGTCGTGCCACACAGCCTCGATCCCATTGGCCAGGTTGACCCCCATTGTCTGGTGACAGGCCAAGGTCAGTTGGTGAACCTCTACCACCGACCCCCCAGAAAAGGCCCCCTTGTAGTCAAAGTAGCCCTTGCCCCTGGGAAATGTGCACCTGAGGCTGTGGCCAATGCTCGTAGCTGAAGTCCTTGTGGGCCGCCTGGTAGAAACCGGGGCGCAGGGTGCCGAAGAGGGTCTCCATACTCACGTGGTCGCGGAACTTCATGTCCACCTCTGTGCACACCAGGTAGTCCACCTCACAGAGGAATTGTGGAGTTAATCTTAGAAAATATATTGTCAGCCCTAAGGAGTGATTGTGGAAGCAGCTGAAACGCGAGCAGCGTTCCTGTTCTCAGGCTACTGACCACAATGGCCCGGTAGGAGCAGGATCCCATGATCCCCAGGGGCAGGGCAAAGGTTAGGAGCCAGGAAAGAATGTAACCCTCCCTGCCCCCCTTCCTGCACCTGGCGTTTGCTAGCACAAACATCCCACTCTTCCCTGATCCCATGACGGCCTCCCTGCGTGCCTGCGCGTAGAGGAGGGTGCAGGCCTGCTTCACAGCTTCAGGATACTTGCCATACCTTTGTCCTCCTTTCCCATGCTTTGAGGCGTCTGCCTTTGCTTTTCTGATAAAAAATGACGTAAAAGCGATGTGCAGAACCCAGCTGCTGCTGCCCTACTTGCAGAGGCAGCCCTGCATGGCCGCTCAGATTGGTGTCTGAGAACTTTATTTCAGCGCACGATGACGGGAAAAGCTGCTTACAGAAGCGGCGGATCATCACGTGTTCTGCATGGACGCGTCCTCCCAGAGCGGGGTGCCGGGAACCTCGAGCACCACCACCCTCCGGCCTTCCCGGAGGGGCACATGGGACCCGGCGGGCAACTGATTGGTGAAGACGTAGTAGGTGACCCTGTGTCCCACCATGAACTGCTTCTCAACTCTCTGCAGGAACATCTCCAGGAAGACCATGTATCCACAGGGACAGGGGACAGGGCTGGAGGAGGGTCACTGCCAGAGGCTGGCGGCAGGACCCCAAAACTTGGGCCGTGAACGTGTGCACTTTCTTCAAGGGGAGCAGGCCCTGGGCTGCTTTAAGCAACAGCCACCCTCCTGGCCTGGCCTGAGCGCGTCTGCTGGTGGGGCCTCCCTACCTTCGGCTCCCAGAGATGGGAGCCATCAGGACCCCATCTTACAAAGGGGAGCCTGAGGCTTAGAGGCTAGAAACCCGTGCAGCTGATTCTACCCAGTCTGTAGGCCATAGAAACAAGGGCTGTGCCCAAAGGTGCTCAACTCATGGCAGGTGGGGACAGAACCTGCAGGGAGTCAGCCAGGGGAGGGGACGTGCAGGGTTTGCCGGGGAGCTCAGCACAGGGGGAGTGTTCCTGGCTCTAGCATGCTGACTGTCGGGCTTCATGGGTCACAGGGTCACCTACCCTAACCCTAACCCTTAACCCTAGCCCCTAACCCTAACCCCAACCCTAACTCTAATCAAACATCATGCTCAATTTTGAGGACTGACAGCTCTACTCTGAAATCAAACACAAGTCCATCATGCTGGCTTTCACTCATTGCTCAGTATCATACTGAAAGTTCTACCCAGAATGATAAGGCAAGAAATCCACATGTGGAAGAAAACAGTAGAACTAGGTCTATTCAGAGACCAGAGATGACATCATCTTATACACAGAGCTTCCTAAACAATCCACAAATGATTACAGCCAGTTAATATCAATACACAAGAATCTCTCTTATTTGTATACATTAGCCATGAATCATCCAAAAAATAATTTAAGAAAACAATTCCATTTTAGGGAACATTAACATTGACAAAATACTTAGGAATAGATGTAATCAAGGTGCAAGTCTTGTACGCTGAAAATTACAAAACATTGCTGAAAGAAAGGGAAACCTAAATAAATCTGAGGACCCCACGGTGATGAAAAGACATACTATTGATAAGATGGCAATAGTGCACAATGCAATGTGGAAATTCAATGTGTTCCCAAGAAAATTCACAAAGGCCTTTGGAAAGAACTGCACAAGCTAATCCTAACAGTCATATGGAATTTCAAGGGACCACAAAATAGCCAAAACAATCTTGAAAAAGAAAATCAAAGGTGAAAGGTCATTCTTCCAAAGTTCAAATATTAATACAAAGCAACAGTAAATAAAACATTTTGATACTGTCATAAAGGTATGCATTCACCCTGAAACAAATAATACATTATATGTTAATTGAATTTAAATTTAAAACATTTTTAAAAATAAATAATTTTTTTAAAAAAGATATGCATACAGATCAGTGGGATTCAACTGAGAGCCCAGAAATAAACCCCTTCATCTATGGTCCACTGAATTTTGACAAGGGTGGACAACATTACACTGGGGGGAGAGAAGGGTCTTTTCAACAAAGGGTGCTAGACAATTGGCTATCCGTGTACAGAGGAATGAAACTGGACCCTTACCTCACACCACATATAAACATTAACTCAAAATACATTAAAGGCTTAAATGTAAGAGGTAAAACTATAAACTCTAGAAGAAATAAGTGGGGATGAATCTTCATAACCTTGGATCTAGCAATGCTATCAGATCTGACACCAAAGCGTAAGAAAGCAAAGAAAAAAATAGATAAAATAATATCCTCAAAATTAAAAATCTGTTCTGGGTTCCTGGGTGGCTCAGTTGGTTAAGCGTCCGACTCTTAATTTTGACTCAGATCATGATCTCGAGGTCATGAGATCGAGCCCACGTCAGGCTCCGCACTGAGTGTGGGGCCTGCTTAAGGTTCTCTCTCCTTCTCCCTCTGCCCCTGACCACTCGCACACTCACTCACTCTTAAAAAAGAAATGTAAAAAAAAAAATTAAAAATCTTTGTACATCGTAAGATACTATCTGGAAAGTGAACAGATAGCCCGCCGAATGGAAGAAAATATTTGTACATTATGTATCTACTAAGAGTCTGTTGCCCAGAACATGTAAAGAGCGTTTACAACTCCTCAGCAAAAAGACGACCCATTTCTTAAAATAGACAAAAGACTTGGATAGACCTTTCTCCAAAGAAATCATACAAATGGTGAAGAGCACATGAGTAGATGTTAAACATCCTTAGTCTTTATGGAAATGAAGGTTTAAACCAGTTAGGTGTCCTTTTACACACAAGAGAATCTCTATAATCAAGGAAACTAAAATAACAAATTTTGGAAAGGATGTTGAGAAACGGAAACCCTTACACCTTGCTTGTGAAAAATGGTGCAGTCTACGTATAAAATATTTTGGCATTTAGGCAAATAGATCAAAGTAGAACGACCGTATGGTTCAACAATTATACTCCCAGATACATACCCCAAAATCGAAAGGAGAAGCACCCTTATTCAGCGCAGCATTTGTCACCGCAGCCAAAAGGGGGAAGCAACCCAAGTGTCCACTGACAGACGAATGGATAAACGAAACGCGGTGTACACACCACGGAGCACGATTCAGCCTTAAAAACGAAGGGGGCTCCGACACAGGCGACACCACGCATGAAGCGGGAAGTCATCACGCTGAGCGACATCAGACAGTCACAGAAGGACAGACGCCCTGTGGTCCCACTTACCGGAAGTGTCCCGAGACACACAGTAGAACGTGGCTGCCGGGGCCGAGGGGAAGGGGACGGGGAGCTGGCGTCTCCCGCAGACAGAGCCGCCCTCGGGGAGAAGGAAGAAGTTCTGGAGAACGACGTGCCCCCGCGGGACCCCAGCTACGGCCGGGAACGGCGCACCGGACACGTTCTGAGGGGTCACTGTGACTATGTTTAGTCCCAGTGAACACGGGAATGAGGGACCGATGCAGGTCACGACGGGGACGGCCACTGAAAGCAGCCCCCGTTACAAGCCACGACCGTCCACCCACTGGACCCATCGCGCTCCTTACATCCACCAAGGTCACCCGAATAAGGCAGCGTGTCGGGAGCAGTTCCAGAAAGAACTGGATCCGAATGGAAAGGACGCGTCAGACCGTGGGGCAGGTGGCGACAGCGGAAGTGGGCCCGTGGCCTGGGTTATGACGTGGGCACCGGGATGGCGTCCTCACGTCGGGTTCTGTGGTGGGTCCGCGGGACAGCGCCCCGTCGGGGGTAACACGCCCTGAGGCACCCCGCGTCTACACAGCGCGCCCTTCCTCCGCGGGGTCCTGTGAGCTCGCACCCCCTCCGCAGTCCCCGCTCAGGCGGCTTCTCCTCACCTTCTCCTCCCTCGGCGAGTCCTGAGGAGGCCCGGCTACCGTCAGTGTGGACACGACCCCACGTCCTCCCGAAGTCCCCACAGCGGGTCCTGAGGAGGCCGGCTCCCGTCAGCGTGGACGCAACCCCACGTCCTCCCGAAGTCCCCACAGCGGGTCCTGAGGAGGCCGGCTCCCGTCAGCGTGGACGCGGCCCCACGTCCTCCCGAAGTCCCCACAGCGGGTCCTGAGGGGCCCGGCTCCTGACCGTGGCTGAGGCCCCAAGTCCTCCCGAAGCCTGGGCGTCAGCACAGCGGGTCGGTCCTGAGGCCTTGGAACACCTGTCCTCGCCCCGGAGGAGGAGGGCTGAGCGCGCATGCCCCGCACGGGTCGCGGGGCGGGACTCGGGCGCCTCCCGGCGGGAGGTGGGGGCAGTGCAGGATGCGGTGCGCTCAGTTGCGTGGAGGCACCTGTCCCTTCTGGGGTCCAGCTGAATCCATTACATTTGGGAAATTCGAACTGAGATGGAGTCCAATTATCCCCTGACTTCTCCAGAAATAGAAACTATTAATTAGAAACCGTACGGAATTAAGTGAAATGCAGACACAGGCTTTACAACTTACACCAAAATTCATTTAAAATTGTACATAAATTTAAAATAGATTTAAAATCAAAATAAAGGGGGCGCCTGGGTGGTTCAGTCGGTGAAGCGGCTGCCTGCGGCTCAGGTCGTGATCCCAGGGTCCTGGAATCAACCCTCCGTCGGGCTCCTTGCTCAGCAGGGAGCCTGCTTCTCCCCTGCCTGCTGTTCCCCCTGCTTGTGCTTGCTCTCTCTCTCTCTCTCTCTCTCTGTCAAATAAATAAATAAAATCTTTAAAAAAAAAAGAAAATGAAAAAAATCCACATGGTCTTGGGTTCGGTGATGAGCTTTAACAAGCAACACCAAAAGCCAATCCACAAATGAAAAAAATTGATAACATGAACTTCCTAAAATTAAAACTTTTGTGGGGCGCCTGGGTGGCTCAGTCGTTAAGCGTCTGCCTTTGGCTCAGGTCATGATCTCAGGATCCTGGGATCGAGCCCTACATCGGGCTCCCTGCTCAGCGGGGAGCCCGCTTCTCCCTCTCCCACTCCCCCTGCTTGTGTTCCCTCTCTCGCTGTGTCTCTCTCTGTCAAATAAATAAATAAAATCTTTAAAAACAAAAAACTTTTGCTCTGTGAAAGACCTTGCTCAGAAAACTAAAAGACAAGCCACAAACTGGGAGGAAATATTTGCAAAGCGCAAATCTGGTAAAAGATTTGTATTCAAAAAATACAAAAGACTATCAGAACTCAATGATAAGGAAACAAACATCCTAATTGATAATGGGTAAGGATCTGAACAGATGCCTGGACAAAGAAGATACAAAATAAGCATACAAAAATATGTTTGACATCATCATTAGGAAAGTACAAATTTAAACAACAGTGAGATAGCACTGCACACCTATCACAAATACTAAACTCCAAAAACAAGAACACCAATTGCTGGAAGGTGAGGAATGGCAGCAACTGTCCCTTCAGAAGACATTTTGGCCATTTTTCCCAAACCTAGGTAAGTCTCATGTTAAGATCCAACAATTGCACTTCTAGTATTTAGCAACTGCTTTGAAAAACTATTTCCGAACAAAAACTCACATGCAGTTATGCACGGTAGCTCTATTCATAATGGTTATAAACTTAAAGGAACCAGGATGTCCTTCCATTAATGAATCCATAAGCAAACTAAGTGCATCCATGTGAAGGAAGAAGAATATGCCATGCAAAATATACCTCTTTGGCACAAGGGATATTTGGGCTGATTAATTTTAAGAAACGCCAGACATGGGAGAATCTCTGAAAACTGGGTAAAAGTTGCCATTTGGTGAGTGAAATGTACACTTATAAAGGAACGCCCCATTTGTACGCCTGTCTCCCTCTGTATCAGGAACAGAATTACTAAATCTCAAGAAACTCTTACCAAAAGAGAAGGCACAGACTTAAAGCTGTGTAACAACCATACCCTCGTTTACTGTGCTCACCTGATAACATCCCTTAACTGGCCTTCCCACCACCCAAAATCTTTTGGTCTTTAGCTGAGGATAGCATTTAGGGTGAGGGCTGCGCCACTTCAAGGAATTACACCATTTTCCTGGGTATCTCCCATGAATACAGGACATATGCATGATATTAAACTTTGACTTGTTTTTCTCCTGTTAATCTATTCAGCAATAAAAAGAAATGAACCATCACCCCATACAATCACATGGATGAACTTTACATGTATTTTTCTAAGTGAAAGAATCCAGTCTGAAAAGGCTGCACACTGAGTGACCCGATTTGTAGGAGATTCTGGAAAAGGCAAAACTAGAGATGATATAAGGATCTGGGAGTGAATTCCGTGATACTTTCATGATTTGTACCTGCCACTATGCATTTGCCTAAACCCAAACCTTTTGGGGCACCTGGCTGGCTCAGTTGGTGGAGCATGCAACTCTTGATTTTGGGGTTGTGAATTCGGGCCCCATGTTGGGTGTGGAGATTACTTAAAAATAAAATCTTTAAAAAATACAAACATTTCTACATCCCAAAGAGTAAATAATAATCTACTGAAAGTAAGTTGTTTAGGATGTGGGAGTGTCACAGAATGGTGTGGGGGCCAAGGGCAGGCTGCCCCAAATCTGCCACTTTGACATACAGATCATTTTAAATAAAAGTTACTTAAGAGACAGCCTATGCAATGAGGACACTTAGACCCTCCTCTGTCCCCCTGGAAAGGAAATCAATTTCCCATGTGAGGATGTCCCTGTACCAGGAGGTAAAGAGATTTTGACATCACCAGAGACAGGAGATTTGGAGCCCATAAGGCTGTATAAACAACGCTTGTTACTTTTTACTAATTTACAACCCCAGGCCAAATTTTGTTTAGAATTCCTTACTAATTGAAGCTCCCAAGGTTAAGTTTTCTTTGTCCTGTGATTTCATCACAGGTGTAGTTTCTCTTTGTCCAAAAAGTATAAATGTGCACATCACTGCACTTTAGGTTTTTTTCTCCTATTTATCTGTCTCATGTCAATTTCTTTCTTCATCCCGCGGTAAGAACCTTGGACCAAGGACAATTTCTTCCTCCCCTTCAATGGAATACAGAACGTGACACATAGTCTAACTGTATTAGAAACATATGGGGGGAAAAACCCTCACTGTAGGTTGTATGACAAAAGGTGCTGACCTAAGTAACTTTGGAAATGAATGGAATCCGTAGATTAAAGAAAAAATGTACTGTACGTACACAGTGGACTCCATTTGATAAAGTTCTCTGCCATCAGAGTGGTAGCTAACAGTTCTGAAAACACCACATCTGTAATCTGGAATGGAGCAATGAATTAAATAAAGGGCCGGTGGTGAGAGCCAGGTTTGTCGCTGTTAGAGTAGGAAGTTACAGATCAGCAAAGGGAGAAGATCACAATCTCCATGTGGTGGCGGACCAGGTTGGAGACATCAGTATAAACTCATCCTTAGCTTAACATGGACGCAGACGGTTCCACACAGAAATCTTTATCATTAGGTGTGTCGACATAGGTGGGAATACAGGCATATATTGCCTTGCATTGTCCACTGAGCATGGACATTTAGCTCCCCCGTGTAAGACTTTAATACCGTTCTCTACTACCCAGAGCTCCTTAAAGAACTTGCTGACGCTAGAACTTGGACAGTAAGTATAGGAGCCAGGACAATCTTGACGTATCAGAAAGTAAGGAAGTACCAAGAAAAGAGCCACAGAGATGGAATGATGTCAATGGAAAGCAGGAGCCAGTGGGAAGTGCTCTCCATCACCAAAGGAGGAATGAGCCAGCGACCAAACACTGTAGTGCTGGAACATAACCTACCCGGGTGTCCGTGCTGGTAAAAATAAATGATTCTTTTTAAGATTTTACTTATTTATTTGAGAGGGAGAGAGAGTGCATAAGCAGAGGGGAGAGACAGAGGGAGAGGGAGAAGCAGACCCCCCACTGAGCAGGGAGCCCGACGTGGGGCTCGATCCCAGGACTCTGAGATCATGACCTGAGCTGAAGGTAGACACTTAACTGACTGAGACACCCAGGTGCCCCCAAATAGACGATTTTTTAAAAAGAAACCACAGGGCCAAAATGGAGTCACTTACGTCAGGGGACCCAAGCCAGCAAACCAAGACTTACTACCTGACCTAACTGCAGTTCCACACACCCTCACCTCCACGTAAACTTTAACCGGTCAACCTGGAAAATGAACTGAATGGCCCCTTCTGTTCCCCTTAGGAGGGGGACATTGCCTAAAATAGTGCATCCTTTTCTAGTAATTTCTTTTTTTCAATGCCCTCTCTGCCTTTAAAATCCTTCCCCTCCCTGCAGCTCAAAGGAGCCCCTTTCTTTTTGCTAAATGGGATGCTGCCTGTTTCATGAATTGTTCAATGAAGCCAATGGGACTGGGATCTTTTAAATTACTTTGTTGCCTTTTTATTAACAAATTACATAGCTTTTTATAAGCGGGATTGCATAGACCTCTCCTATAAGAATTCCAACTAATAGATGTTGATAACCATTCATCAAGTAAATGGAGCTAACTCTCCTCTCCTAAAGTGGGGGCTCAGGGCAGTTGTCTTCCTGCACGTGGGAAAGAGTAACTTCCTGGTGGGGAAGCCTGACCAATGCTGCCTCAGCCAGGTGACCAGCGTTAACATGGACAGTGACAAGTGTTCCCTTGTTGTAAAGTAACGACAAAGCACTTTACCTCCCTGATCTGCTTCCTCAAAACCCATAACCCCAGTCTAATCAGGAGGAAAACAAGTAAATCCCAATGGGGGACTTTCTACAAAATGCCTGACCGGTCCTCCTCAACACTGCCAAGGTCACTGAAACAAAGCAAGACTGAGAAAGTGTCACAGCCAAGGAGAGCCTAAAGACACATGATGAACACATGTCACGTGGTGCCCTGCATGGGATCCTGGAGCGAGAAAAGGTAGAACAGAGGAAACCTGAATAAAATACGGACTCCCGCTAAAAACAACATATCAATATTTGTTCACTAATTGTGACAATTTTGTAGAAAACTAGAAAAAGAGGAGAAATTAGGGGCACCTGGGTGGCTCAGTCAGTTAAGCGTCCGCCTTCGGCTCAGGTCATGATCCCGGGGTCCTGGGATCGAGCCCCACGTCGGGCCCCCTGCTCCGCGGGAGCCTGCTTCTCCCTCTCCCTTGCTGCTCACCCTGCTTGTGCTCTCTCTCTCGCTCGCTCGCAGTCAAATAAATAAATAAGATCTTTATAAAAAAAAAACAGACATTAAAGGTCAAATAAGGGAAACCTATTGCATCGGACTGGAAGCCTAGAGGAAATGGGTGATTTCCTAATAAAAATGCACAATAATAAAATGGACCCTAAAATAAGGAAAAAACAGGCAGACCAATTAGCCATCCAGGGCCTCATCTTACTGCTGGTTCTCCTCTCACTGTTCTGGGGTTTTCCTCTCCTAGGACAGAAAAGGAACAGGGACAGAACTGTTCTGGAGCTGCCCTTAGACCCGACCCCACTCACTGTCTTCCTCTCCCCCAGCCATACCCTGCTCAGCGAGGACACTGTGCACGGGGAGTCTCAGGGATGGTGGATCCTGATGTGTCACCCAGTTCTTTTTTGGATGGCAAGGGACTGGACACACTTACTAAAGTAAAAGAAGTTAATATTTTTTAATGGTAGAAATACCTTAATACTTGCAAGAGACAAGAGTGGGTTTGGACCTGGCAGGCCCAAAGGCTCACACTCTCACACTGTGACCTAGACACACTCCAACACTCCATCCTGCTAAGTGCTCTGGGGTGGCCCCATTCATAGGCACAGTCTCTCTCACTGCATCTGGGGCCTCCCACAACTCCAGGCTGACACCCACTCACCATCCATTCTACTGGGAAGGGTTTCTCTTTCCCTTGGGTTCCATGAAAAGTCATGGCTTTAACTGTCTTTGGCCCGGCTTGGGTCACACTCTCATCCTTGAAGCCATCAGAGCACCCAGAAAATAGAGCAAGGGGTTGGGTAGACTTGGATCATACACCCATCTCTGAAGTGGGTGGAAAGTGGAGTCTGCCCTCTGGAACTGTCTGGATGGTAGGCAGGTGACATGGGGTTCCCAAAGGCAAGCTGAGATGCTGGACTTGGACGTGAGAAGAGATGCCAGGCTGGGAAAGCAGCAGATTCCGCATCACTGGTGACTGACTGCACGGCTTTGGAATCTGAAGCCCAAGGAAGGAAGGGGTCACTTCGTTAGGGTCACGGGCTGCAGCCGCCCATCCAGTGCTCTTGCTATTTTCCCATGACGGCAAGGCGCTCTCCTACTTGCTGAAAAAGCAACTTTGCTGTTGGTAGGAAACTCAAGGCTCCTGCCTTGGATACTGGGTCCTCACATCTCAGAGACTGGAAGGCACACAGACCTCACTCTTCTCCCTGGGAGGAAGGAGCCCCGGACTCACACCTGCCCCCCACATTAATCGCTCCTCCCCAGAGAACAAACTGGCTCATTCTCCAGTCTCTTCTCTCTCCTTTATGAAGAACAGAGAGCAAATGTGAGGATGATAAGGAAAGTATCGCTCATTGAAACAGTGGGAGGCTCAAGGATTATTCCACACCACAAATCCACACATGGCAGACTTTCTGGAGGCCACAGTCCCTGAATCATGCATGTGACTCTCTGAAACCAGGCAGCCTCACTGAGAAACTGCCTGCTGGGAGGCACAGTTACTCCCATAACCTTAATTCTTAACAAATACGTATGTCAAAGGTTTACATCACAATCGGGAGGCCAAAGGACTGCAGGGTCAGTCTGCCGAATGGCTGTATGGCTGCTGTGGACAGGGCCACATCCAACATTTGGAGGGTTAAGAGACTGTGAAGGAGGAAGCCCTTGTCTCAACCACACAGACGTTGGGAATGGAAACATCCTGTGGGGCTGTCTACACTGCCCATGGGCCTGTTACACTGCCAGGAGCACAGTCAGCTCAGTAATGGCTGTGGGGGTTGTCAGGACCCTTTCTGGCCTGAGCTGGAGGGCCACAGATGCCTCCCTGGATGGTCAGAGGCCAAGGGCTGTCCTGTCTACTGCCTGTTTCCTGCCGATCACTCAGATGGGATGAAGGATCTAGCCAGCGCCGGGGGAGGGCCCCCCAACAGCCCGAAGAAGGCTGTACATGGGGGCGGGCAGGCCACGGCAGTCAGTCCTATATGAATCCATTCGTGTCTACAGAGTGCCCTCGTGGGGTGGGGCCATGCTGGAACTTGTGGCTGCCCAGGCAGAGTGGGGCCAGCAGCACCCTTCCCAGGTGGGAAGGCAGAAGAACCCTTTATAACCTCTGAGTCCCCCTATAACCCCTGACTGGGGATGAGTTGGATCTCAAACTGTCAGGAATCAGGTGGACATTTCACTTTTCTTCTGTCTGAGCCCAGGAGTGAAGGGCTGAAAACCAATGCTCCAGCTCACCTCTGACTCGTGTGTGACCCTGGGTGAGTCCTGTCTACCCTGGAGGCCCAGGGAGTTGGAGGAGGGCGAAGAAAGCCAATTATGCTTAAACCTAACCCCGATCCAGACCCTGGCCCTGACCCCAACCCATGACCCTCACCCCAACCCCACCCAGATTCTCAGGCTGATCCACACTTGCATCATGAACAGGCCCAAATCAGTTTTAGGGGGTTATTTTCTCCAGAGAGCTGCTCAGCTCTGTACTCCTGCCCACATGCCCATGGAGGTGGCCCTGCCTCCTGAGGACGCACAGGTTGCTGACTCCCACACCTCTTGCATACATCACCCAGCAGCATGGTGAGGTTTGTTTTGATTTTTTGCTAAGTTTTATTTTAATCCAAGGACTTTGATTCATACCAAATGTCACTGTAGAAACAATACCAGAATCCAAAGTCTGGGTGATCAATATTACTCAGGCAGCAAACTCGTCAATCACAGAATTGTTTTAAAGCAGGTCCCAGTTGTGTTGCATGGTTGGGACTTCTTTTTGGGTTTTTTTTTTAACACTGTTCTTAAATATAAAGCTTTGCAACAAACCTTTGACTTATGTCAAATATAATTAAAAATTAACAAATGAGTACATTGTATCAAAAAGTACGAAGATATACATTTCATGCACATACTTGTATATATGTATATATTTTACATGCACACATAACTTATTCAAACTACGGCCACTGCTTGACTGGTCCAGATGCAGACAACTGGTTAATGCATTTCAAATTTGGCAACTCACTATGAGATCTCAGTGGAAACATATGATAGCTGAGAAGAGAGGATACAGAAACAAAACCCAAAGTCAGGAAAACAAGACACAGTATCTCTTCCCCCACTCCCTGTAGTTTTCACCAATTCCAGTGTCTAGAAGAATCCAGACAGACTGGTGAGGCTGTGTGGGGCTAGAACAGTGATTCTCCACCCAACATGGCCTGGGAAGCAGCTGCGGTTCTGCACAGAATGGATACATTCACAATAACGTGGGCCAGAGATGAAACATCAGTATCAAAATACACATCCTTCTGCTCTGCAACAGGAACAGAGCTATCTCATGCAGAGTCTGAGATACCATTCCAGTTATTATTTCCTATTGCGGTAAAATACTCTGTAATCTTAAAGTTTCAGAGTATTGTGCCTTCCAGTAAGGAGATTCTATAAAATGGTTTGGTCACAATCATGCTGAAACCCTAGAACAGGTGGTGGTCTTACGTGATTTATTTCTATAGAATGTGTGTCTTTTGTTGCATAGCCCTATGGGTTAACAACATCCACTCACTGGGACACACCTCCACACAGAGAAACGCACACACAAGTCACAGGCCAGGTTTCTTTAAGGTGAGTCATGGGGCAACAGCCAATGGGAACACTCAAATGATCCAGCGAAGAGATCATCTGACATTTCCAAACACGGAGGATGCACCAAAATCTAATCATCTAAATATTCCTTTTGTTCACAAAACAAAGGGTCTCCCGGCATTTTATGCACAGCCTCCTACCTACGGTGTTTCCCTTTTGACAGTGGCCATGAGGTTGGATTTCCCTTTCGCTTCCTGCTTTCCCGTGTCTTGTGCCACAGTGCTGGGCTTCAGATGGCTCCTACCTGAACCTCAGTCGCCAAGCTTCTCCTTGCCCCATCGCTTCCTCCGAGTTTTGGCCTCATTTCAGTCGGGCCGTCCCAAGTGCCCGCACCTGCACAGACACAGGCCCTCCCTCCTGCCCGCCGGGTCCATCTCCACTCCCCCACCTCTCCCTCTTCCCACGACCTCTCCCTCTCTCTGGCCTTATCTGAAAAGAAACTTTCACAACAGATACCACGCCCTCTTTGGCAGGCATCCCGTCCCTGAGATTCAGATGTAGAACAGACTGAAAACACCCCATACAAGGACAGGCTCTACACTGCTCTGTGGCTTCCCAGGAAACCCTTCCACTCGTGGGAGGAAAACAGGGAAATGGTCGCTTCGTTTCCAACTACAACCGTCCCACTGGATGTCATATGAGTGTTCTCCATGGACACCAGCTTTCTACTTGGTTGATATTTGGAACTGGAAACAGTTCCAAGGATTCACCCACGCTTCACACAGGCTTCACGTCACCGCCCCCAGGAGCCTGGCACAAGAGGGCTCAGAAGTCAGGCACTTGGTTGAGAGCAGCAGAAGCCAGGGGAGCTGGGGGGCCACCCAGGCTGGACGCAAGAGCATCTCCTTGCACGAGAGAGAGAGAGAGAGAGAGAGAGAGAGAGAGAGAGAGAGACACCACCCCCCCCAAAGAGCTGAGAGCTTCCTACAGGTTGGATTTTTTTTAAGTTCTGTTACTATTTCCTTCCCCATTTTTCTGTTTTTCTCTTCTTTCTAGATCAAGTATATGGAATTGACAAAAGAGGGAAGGGTGTTTCGATTAAAAACCAAAACCAACAGCAAGAATGTTTTCCAGATTTGGTCCCTGTCAAGGTTGACAGCATCTGGGAGAGGACAGAGTGTGTGTGAGTGTATTTCTGGTGTCCACCTGCTGTTTCAGTACAAAGAGCCAAGCTGGATGTGTTTGTGTTTGTGGGCGCCGACAAGAATGCACGGAGCCACAGGCCGGGCTCCTGAGGTTACTGCTGTTGACCATCAACTCTGTCTTATCTGGCCAGGCGTGTAAACATGCCGGGCTCCGTACCACACACGTGGATAAAGGATGGTCTCTACCAGATCCAGACCTCCTAAAAGTGGCCCAGGCACACCCCCCAGACGCTGGGAGCCATCACACAGGATTCAGACTGACAGGGTCCCACTCAGCACATGCAGTGACTTCCCGTGTAGGGTCTGTGGCTCGAGACCCAGGCAGGCAGCATACAAGGGGACAGAGAGAGCCACGTCCCTCTCCGAAAGGGCTTTAGGAATTGGTCCAGCGCGAAAGAGGAGGTGGGGGCGGGGGGGGGGGAGCCGCGGGGCCTCCCCCCAGCTGGCCCCAAAGGCGGGGTCACTCCAACCAGGGGCTGCTGCCCCTGCCTCGGTGCCCCTGCGCGTCCCTGGGAGCCCAGCGTGGATGATAAAACTCATCGGCTGGAACGTGCCCACTGAGCAGGTGTGAAGCGGAGGTGCGGCTAGCACCAGTGGTCTTGATCGGGGTGGTGGTAGCTATGCTGAACCCGGCCGCCCGAGCTGAGCCCCAGAGTGCAGTGGTAGCCGTTGGGCACGCGGCGGAGGAGGTGCGACTGGGAGGTCAGGGAGAACACATAGGAAGTCCGGGAGGAGCGGCCTGAGTTGGTGGCCACAGCCTCCTTGAAGGTAAGCGTGTCCTCAGGCTGGGTGTAGGCAGTGTCCTCACTGTCCAGACGCTGCCCCAAGTAAGGGTCAGAACCGATCCTAGAGCCGGCAGCCAGGGGCTGGCTGAGGGGGTCTCTCTGGAGCAGAGCGTTGTGTTCGGAAAGGCCATGGCTAAGCCGGCCTGGGGAAAAGGTGGGGAGGCTGGTCTGTGCCCCAGCAAAGTGGACAAGCGAAGATTGGCCATCTTGTAGGTGACACTGGAAAGGGGGGGTCAGCGAAGTCTGGGGGAGCTGCCTCCGCCCACCACGGCCAGGGGTGCTAGCACCGGATGTTGGCAACAAGGGGCTCCCATTCACTGAACCACCACCCTACAAGAAAATAGAACAGAGAAAAAAAAATCAAAGTCCCAGACCAGAGGCCAATGCAGGTGAGAACCATGGAGGTGGGGGGTGAGGCATGGAGAGAGGCAGGCACCCTGGGAGGGGACCCGTAGGGTGTGTGGTGGAGGAGGAAAAGCCGCTGGTGCCGGTAGGCCTGGGGAGGTGGTTGGGGACCAGTGGGGAACAAAGGGACAGGCACAGCTCAGGGAGAAGGGAGACCAGAGGCCATTCCAGGGCAGTTGGGAGGGGAGGATCGGGCTGGTGCGGGAGGAATGGAGCAAGGAGGGGGGAGCGCAGACTCGGGCCTGGGAACCAGGACATGAAGGAGGATTCGGAGCATGGTGGGGGGGGGGGCTCATAAGGAGGGGCAGTGAGGGGGGTCCTGTCTTACCGGTCTTGGGGGTCCTGGCTCCTGCCCAGCTGTTGGTGACGTGGGGTGGCTGCTGAGGGAGGGTTTGGGCTGCGAGGGCTCCCGGCCCCCAAAGCGGTCACAGGAGTAGAAACGCTGCTTCTCCGAGGAAGAGGAAGAGGGCTGCCTCTGCTCTTGTGACCGGCCCCGCTCCTGTCTGCGCTCCGTCCGGCAGCCTGTGGGCCCCTCTCGCGGGGGTGGGCCTGGCCCTGCAGCACTGCTGGGTGCTGGCCAGGAAGAGAGGAAGTCAGCACAGCGAGCCAGGTGGGGAGACAGACCCCAGCCCAGACCCGGTCCCCAGGGCCAGCAGGGGGACCCAGGGGGAGAGCTGAGGTGCGTGAGTGATCCTGCCTGGTCCCCAGAACTGGGACTCACAGCCCCCTACTCAGGCCGTTTGGATGGTGGAGGCACAGAAAGGAATGCCTCAGGCCCTGGCCATAGGAGGGACCCCCGCACGCACTGCCATCTGTGTCTGCGGACAGGCTGGGCCCCTTCTCCAAGGACTTCTGCTTCCTGTCCCTGCGGCGATGGCAGCGGTGGTGGTGATGGAGCGGAGCCTGGCTGGCTGGGGCACGGTCCAGGGCAGCGCTGCAGAGATGAGCCACGTGGGGACGCTGGGGGGCCAGTGTGGAGATGGAGCGCTTCATGGGGCTGGCGTTTGGGTCCAGCTGCGGGTGGGATGTGGGTTGGCACACAGTCTGAGAGAGGGGCCTGGGGCAGGCTCCAGGGCGGCACTGCAGGCCTGGGGTTCAGGAGCCACCAGGCCCCTCCCTCTCCCCAGAAAGCTCTTCCCCACCCAGGCCCACCCTTTCTCCCAGAGCACGCTGCACAAGGTGCTGTCCGTCTCTGCCAGCGGGGCCCAGAGAGCTGTTGGCCTCAGTGTCCCTGGGGGACAGGGAGGATGCCAGGAAGAGGGAGCCTGCGGGCCTGGCTGGGAGAACCCTGAGGGGTGGCTGCGTGTGATGGCTCTGCTGGGCCAGGGCCATGGGGCTCCTGCCCTGGGCTGAAATCGGGACCTGCAGACAGGGGCTCTCCAAGGGGAGCTGACCCACAGCCTCCACTCGGCGTCCTCAAGCTGGCCGCCCAGTGGGCCAGGATCAGGAAGGGGAAGAGGGTGGGAGCCACCACCAATGGGAGGCAGAGACAAGTTTAGAGAATGAAGTCATTTGGAATGTGCAGAACCAGGAACCACAAAAGGAGGCAGGGACAGGGCCAGCCCCAGGCAAACATTGAAGGTCCCCGGGTGGAGGACATGCCCCTCTAAAGCCCCTCACCATCCCAGGAAGTGAAAGCAGGGCCCCCTGACACAGCCTCAGGTCTGCAGGCCCCTCTCTGAGTCCTTGTGAATGGGCCCACAGCCCCCTTGCCCTGGAGCTTCCTGCTCGGTACTCAAAGCATCCCCGAAGGAGCAGGGGATGGAGGTGGTGCCGGCTCCAGAGTCCAGAGAAAGAACAGGGCAGGTCGGGCGCCTGGGTGGCTCGATTGGTTAAGCGACTGCCTTCGGCTCAGGTCATGACCCTGGAGTTCGAGGATCGAGTCCCGCATTGGGCTCAGCAGGGAGTCTGCTTCTCCCTCTGACCCTCCCCCCTCTCATGTGCTCTCTCTCTCAAATAAAATAAATAAAATCTTTAAAAGAAAAAAAGAACAGGGCAGGTCCTCCCCAGAGCATCGATGGGGAAAAGGGAGGACCAAGCTGTGAGGCACCGTGTGCATGGCGGGGGGGCCGGGGGGGCAATGCAGGCTGGTATGGGAGAGGGATGCCTTAGAGAGAGGGAGAGTCTGGGTCAGGGACCCTGGGCTGGGAGATGGAAGCCCCAGGGCCATAGCAGGAGGCTGAGCACCGGTGGGTGGTGGGGATTCCTGGCAGGCCTCCGAGGACTCTGGCTGCACCTCTTGAGACCATCGTCCTGGGAGCTCCCAACGGGGCTGACAGTGTCCAGGCCGCCGTGCAGGTAGGGAGCCCTCACGCGGGACACAAGCCCTCCCCAAGCCAGGGCTCCTCATCCCCCACGCCCCCACCCTCCCATGACCCTGGCCCTCCCAGACCACCCACCTGAGTCTCTGCAGCCGGGCGAGGCATGGAGGCCGCGCGTCCCTGGCTCTCCAGTCCGGGTTGGGGCTCCCCGTCAGGACCGCTCAGGGCCATGCTCTGCATCTGGACGTCCACAGCCTGGGCACACAGCAGCCCGCAGTCACACCGGCCCCCACCCCACTCTCACCTTCCCCCCCATCCTGGGCTCCCCGCCACACTCCTGCCATCTCCCACCATCCCCGTCTCACCCCAATCCTTATCTCATCCCCCATCCCCAGCCTGGCTCCCCAGCCCTGGGAGCCCTCCCCGGGTTTCCTGGCTGCACCACTGGGATCTCTGTAGAGTGGCCACGCTCCAGGGGTGTCCTTGCCTCATAGGGTACCTCCTGGGTCCTCTGAGTACCCCAGGAAACAGACTCCTTGATGCCACTCTCCTGGGTTTGTCTGTAGAGAAGAGAGGATTGTGCTGTTGGCTCAGAGGTCTGTGGGCCTTGGAAGGTCCACCAAGGACCTGGCTCCAACCTGCCAGGAACCTATACTGGCCCCTTCTACTCTGGGTTAGAAGCAGCCCAGATGCGTGAGGCCCTTCAAGTGCAGGCTCTCAAGTGGCCACAGAGCAAGAGATGTGGACCCAGTACCAGGGCTCAGAGCAGATGGGCAGAGAGGGCCCCCGGACATGAGTCCGAGGGAGGTCTGGGCCCACCGCTTGCTGGTCTAGGGACACCCGGCAGGTTCCTCGGTCCTAGACAGGGCCTCCCAGGAGTAGTGGGAGGCCACATGTGCACAGCATGCATGACGCAGAGGGCGGACATCCTGTCTACGCTGGTGCACAGCAAGCCCTGAGCACTACGTTAGGGGCAGTGTAGTACTCAGGGAAACCTACCTGATTAACAGTCCAAGACCCACAACCAGGCTGCAGAAAAGAACGTCCAGACATGTACAGATGAGGAGGAAATCAAGGAGCCCTAAACATGCCTGCTGTGCCCAGTCTGGTACCAGGCCCCCACCATAGCCCTTGCTGGATGAGGCAGAGCACAGGCCCCCCTCTTTGGGCTCAGCCAATGATTTCCTTTAGCCAATAGGGTGTTAGCAGACCTGGGACCCTGCTGGCCCTGAGGGGAGTGGCTGAGAGGAGCCTGCCTGTTACCACCCCCCAGCAACACACGGTGCAAGACAGGTAGGTGACTGTTAGTTCGCAACACTTGGTTTTGGGTGGTTCATTACCAAGAATTATTGTGGCAAGAGTTAGGGGTTAGGTAACAAGGACGTTACCAATTTGTCTACAAAATACAATTGCTTCAGAAATCACTACTGGAGTGGAGATCTGAGGAAAAATGTCTTAGAGGAGTTAAGAAGACTAGACACGCACAGGCCGTCAACAGAATGGGGTCAAAACAAATCATTTCTCAACGGGCAGTGAGGAAGCAGAGGCAGAGGCCCCTCACTGGAAAGGGAAATGGGCACGCACAATGGGAGGTGACAGTGGGAACCACCGACTGTCTAAATCCACTGACCTCAGTGCCATCAGAGGCACCCGTGTAACGTTTTGGGAATTAGCTTTGGAGTCCACCATGGACCGCTCCAGCAGCCCACCTGGACTAGCTTTCAGGCAGCATCCGCGGGGAACCATTTGGGGGGAGGTGGGCACGGGGTGGAACAGAGAGGCCAGTCTCCCAAAGTGGTGATGGGACCTGAGGGCTCCATGTCCTGCAGCACAGCCTACAGGGAGCCCCTCTGGGAGGGGGAGAAACCAGGAGTCCTGCCTCCTCCGTGCACCTCGCACCCTGGCCAGGTACTCACACGGCCCCGCCGTTGCTGAGGGACGCAGAGCTCTTCTGCCGAAGGAAAACCCGGGCTCCTCGGAGCACAGCCGGCTGTGTCTGCTCCAGCGTGGCCTTCAGAGGGTGGAACAGGGACACAGGGCCCATCTGTAGAAGGGACGCAGGGAAGAGGAAGAGCTCTAAGGGCACAGACAGGTGTGCCAGAAAGCTGGCCTGACCCCCACAGCATGGGTTGGTGCTCCTTCTGCCCTGCCCCAGCCCTACACAGGAGGTAGGCGGGGGCTTACTCCCAACCTGGCCTGTGAGTGACATCAGGAAAGTCATTTCACTTCTTGGAGCTTCAGTTTCCCTACCTACAATCTGGGGACCTCATCCAATTACAAATGCTAAAAAGATTTCATCTCATCATCAACTTGGATTGATGGGTAGAGGCTGCATGAGCCCCGGACTGAGCAGAATTCTAAGGACACTTCAGGGCTCGGGGGGCGGCGGGGGGGGCAATGATGGGTGTCTGCAACAGACAGGGGAACGGGGGATGTGGTGTGGGCATCAGACACTTCCCATCCCACAATGGGTGAATGTCCCTGTAAGCTCCAAACCAGGCAACTTTCTAGACAGAGTCTACGTATGGTCACTGATGGTTTGGCTGCATGGGAAAGTTGTTATCTTTGAAGGATGACGTCAGGAAGATGGGGCCCCAAACCAGCTCAGTCAGAGTCATGAGTGGAAGAAATCATGACCCTGGACCCATCAGTTTGATTCTCTCTGGTCCTTGCCAATGTGCACGGTAATCAGGTTTTCCTCGAACCTCCCCAAACAACCTCCTCAAATATTCTTCAAACTTCTTTCTTCTACCACTTAAAACAGTGGGATCTCCAGGGAACATGTCCTCACCCCTTGTCTACTGCTCCCGAACACTAGGTCTCCATGTCAGGGGGCCCCCAGTACCAGCAAGAGACCAGCCGTTGGAAAGCATGCAGGCTGTATGGGGTTTCTGACTTTGGGGCCGGAGAGTGAGGCTACAGTAGGAACCTCTCATCTTCCTTTTCCCGCCGTGCAATCCCCAGGAAGGATGTGGGTTTCCTCTGCCGTCAAAACAACTGACGGTGCCAGAATCTGAGGTTTACTTCTTGGAAATCCTGGAACTCGGTACCTGGGACAGGCCTCCCGTGGCCTGGTGAATCTGGTCTCTGGGGGTCTTGTTCTGTTTGTAGAAGTCAAATATCATCAGAGCTGCGTACACCTTTCCTACGGTCATCTCATCGGCTGGAGGGAGAGAAAACAGAGGGTGGGGTGTGGAGGAGGAAGGGGAGGTGGGGGGCAAGGGAACAGCCTCCACCACAGGGACTCCTGGACATGCTCAGGGAAGGGCACAGGGCTTGGCCGAAGTTGCATCTGTGGACACTGAGCACGTGTCCTCTGGAGCTGTATTGACTCTCCACAGGGCCCTCCATCTCCTCCCAGTGAAGTGGATGTGGGGTTTAATCTTTAAGCACCTCATCTCTAACTGTAGGAGTCTCCCTGCTGTTCTCTGGATTTTTTTAAGTATACACCCCCACCAGGAATGTGGGTGACTGTGGTCAACAGAATAAAGCCCAGGGAATCCCTTCCCACAGTCCCTACACACCCACTGGTAAGACTGTTCTCCCTGCAGGTGGAAAGTAAGTCTAGACTATTGACGAGGTCACCCTGGCCCAGGCCTCCTGGCTCTGCCTCTGGGTGGGACACAAAAGGGGGGTGAACAAGGAGAATTTCTTGCCCTCACTTACGTTTATGGGGTGGCACCAGTAAATCCAGGGTCTTCTGGGGCAGATTGGCCCACACAGAGGAAATCTCCTTCCTCAACTCTGCATCACACTGATGCTGCTTGGTGCCGGCTGGGGCAGGACAAGGGTGTGGAGGGGAAGAGAGATGTTAGGAGCTGTCTCACGGGCCCCCTGGGGGAGCCGGCAGGGAGAGGTGTGGTGTGAGGGGTAATGGGGCAAGGACCGTGCCAGGAGAAAGGGCAGAGCGGGGAGAAGCACGGCCACGGCGGCTGTCAGAGCGTCCCTGATGGGCACGTGCAGAGACAGAGGCCTGTGTGCGTGGGCCCTGGGAGTGGAGAAGGGATATGGTGGTGGTCCAGCTGTTCGTCCAGCCATTCAAAACTATCAAGTGAGCACCCTCCCGTGCCAGGGACTATTCTAGGTGATGGAACAAAAGCAAAGGAGCCGCCTTTGTGGCACCATGTGGCTTGACTCAACAATAAAGTGGCAGTAAGTTCAAAACCTAGTGTGTTGGGTGCAGAAAAAGCTTAAGTAGGGAGGGATGAGAAATATTAGGAGGGCTGAAATTTTGGACAGGGTAGTCAGGAAAGGTCTCATGGGAAGGTGGTGTGTGTGTAAGACCCCGAAGGCAGAAAAGGACCAGGGGGTGCAAAGGCCTTGGTGTGTCACATAACCAGCCAGGAAGGCAAGGCTCACTGAGCAGGGGGTGGGGGTGAGGGGTTGCAGGGAGCAGATGTTGAGATAGGAAGCAGCAGAGGGTGATAAGCAGAGGGATAAAATACTCTGATTCATCTTTTTTTAGCATCAGGTTTACTATGGTATAATGTACATACAATGAAATCCACCCTTTTCAGTTATCCCATTCTATGAACTTTGGTAAATCCATAAAGCCGCGCATCCACCCCACAATCGAGTCATGGTATATGGCCCCGCTGCCAAAGTCCCTCTGTGCTCCCTTTGTAGCTGACCCCTTGGCCTCCTCTCACCCCGTCCCATCCCTAGTGTGTTTTCTGTCTCGGTCTGTTTTGCCTTCTCCAGAATGCCCCACAAACAACGTCATCGGGTGTATTGGCTTTTGAGTAGGACTTCTCCACTCAGCGTGGTGCCTTTGAGATTCAGTCCACGTTGTTGAGTGTCTAAGTAGCCTGTTTCTTTTGATTGCGGAGTACTACCTTGTGGTATGGATAGGCCACAGTTTGTTTATCCATTCACCAGTTGTGAACATTTGAGTTGCTTACATTTTGAGGTGATTTTGAAATAAAGCTGTGAACATTTGCATATATGTTTTTGTGCAGATGTATGTTTTCTTTTCTTCCCACTTAGGAGTGGGCTGGCTGGGCCGTACGGTAAGGAACTGCCAAACTAGGATCACAAGAATTCCATATTATGCATTCTCACCAGGACTTAATATTGTCACTGAAAAAAGTACTTTAGTTGTATTAATAACCATGTAGTGTTATCTTATTATGGCTTCATTTTGGATTTCTCCCATCCAAGTACGAACCAGGCCCGACCCTGCTTAGCTTCCGAGATCAGAAGAGATCGGGCGCGTTCAGGGTGGTATGGCTGTAGACTTCATTTTGGATTTCTCTAATGATTAATGATATTGAGCATCTTTATAGGTGTTTCTTTGCCTTCCATATATATATTTTGGTGACAGGTCTATTCGAATCCTTTGCCCATTTTTATTAGCTTGTTTATTTTCTTATTACTGAGTTCTGACAGACCTTTATCTATTCTGGAAACTGATCCTTTATCAGATACATGGTTCAAAAATATCTTCACCAATGCTTTAGCTTTGTCTTTTCATTTTCTTAAATGCCTTTTTGAAGAGCAAAAGTTTTTAATGTTGATAAAGTTCAATATTTCAATTTTTCTTTTATGGCTCATGCTTTTGGTGTCTTCAAAAATCTTTGCCAAACTCAAAATTGCCAAAATCTCTCTCCTGTGTTTCCTTCTAGAGGTTTTAAAATTTTACATTTTACATTTATGTCTATGATCAATTTCAAGTTAATTTTTGTAGGAGGTAAAAGGTATGTGCTATGCACTGAATTGTGTGCTGCCCCCGTTCACATGTTGAAGCGGAACCCTCATTGTGACTGTATAAAGCCAAGAAGGAGGCAATTAGGTGAAATGAGGTCAGAAGGGTGGGACCCTGACCCAGAGAGTTAGTGTCCTTATGAGAAGAGACACCAGAAAATTCGTTCACTCTCTGTATGCACTCAGGGAAAGACCATGTGAGCACACAGTGAGAAGGTGACCACCCTACAAACCAGGAGAACAGGCCCAGGAATGAAACTTACCTTCCTGGCAACTTTATTTGGACTTTCAGCCTCCAGACTGTGAGAAATAAATTTCTGTGTTTAAGCCACTCAGTTGTGGTTCTTTGTTATTGGCAGCCCAAGCAGACTAAGACACTAAATGTCAAGATTTTTCCCTTTTTTGGATACTTGTCTAAATTTTTCAAGTACCATTTGTTGAAAAAATTATCTTTTCTTCATTAATTGCCTTTACAACTTCATCAAAAATCCACTGGCAATGTAAGTACGAGTCTCTCTTGTGTTCCACTGACCCATGTCTCTGTCCTGTCACCAACATGATACGCCTCAATTGACGTGCTTTATAGAAAGTCTTTGATTCAGGTAGAGTAAGTTTTCTTTGTTCTCTTTTCAAAATTGCTTGTTATTCAAGTTCTTTTGCTTTTCTAGATACATTTTAGAATTTGTTTGTACATTTCTACCTAAAAACCTGTTGGGATTTTGATTGGGGGAACATTTATTCTATTGATGAATGTGGGAAGAATTGACATCATGACAATATGGAATCTTCCAATGCATGAAGATGATGCAGTGCTTAATTTTTAGATCTTCTTTGCTTCTTTCAATGTTTTGAAATTTGCAACATAGAGATCTCACATATATACTTTTTAGAGTTATCCAACAACAAAGAAGTACTTCATGTTTTTGGTGTGATTTTAATGGAACTTTTTCCCATTTCAATTGTTAATTGCTAATATATAGAAATACATTTGCTTCTTGCACACTGACCTTGTATCCTGTGACCTTGCTCTGTACTTGTGGATGGTTTTACTTTTTTTAATGGCTTAAAACAACAGAAATTTATTATCTCAGTTCTGGAGGCCAGAAGCTCAAAATCAAGGTGTCAGCATGACCGTGCCTCCTCCAAATGTTCTAGTGAAGAATTCTTCCTTGCCTGTTTCTAGATGTTGGTGGCTCCCAGCCATCCTTGGCATTCCTTGGCCCGTAGATGCCTCCATCTTATTCACTTTTTCTTAGAGTCTTTCAGATTTTCTCCATAGATAATCACGTCAGTTGTGAATACAGGCAGTTTTATTTCTTCCTTTCCAATTGGTATGCCTATTTCTTTTTCTTAACTCCTTACAATGGCTAGGACCTAATGTATGATGTTGAACAAGAATGGTGACAGCAGACATCCTTCCTTTGTTCTTGATCTTAGGGGAAAAGGGGTTAGTCTTTCTTTGTTAAGTGTGTCATTCGCTGAAGGTTTTTCATAGATATCCTTGATCAGATTGAGGGGGCTTCCTTCAGTTTCTACTCTATGCAGAATTTTTAAAATCATGGATACTGAATTCTTGTGAAATGCTTTTTCTGCATCTATTGAGATGATCATATAGTTCTACTTCTTTGATATATTAAATTATATTGATTGATTTTTTATACTTGAACTCAACTTGCATTCCTGGGATAAACCCTACTTTTGTCATCAAGCAAATAGATATATATACAGCCTCTGTCACTTTCTTTTCCTATAATGTCTTTGTCTCATCTTGGTGTAGGAGCAATGTCAGCACACTATGGTAAGTTAAGAAATGTCCTCTTTTTCTCTATTTTCTGGAAGAGTTTATATAGAGCTGGTATTATCTCCCCCTTAAATGTTTGGTGGACCTCACCTATGGAGCTAACTGGGCTGGGGATTTTCTTTGTTGGAAGGCTTGTAACTATAATTTAATTTCTTTAATAACTATAGTGCTACTCAGATTCTCTCTTCCTTTTTTTAACCCACTCAGGTTATCCATTCTTGAATGAGCTTGATAGTTGGTGTCAAGGAATTTTTCCATTTCATTTAAGTTGTTGAAGTTATTGACAGAAAGTTGTTCATAAAATTTCCTTGTTATCCATTTAATGGCAGCAGGACCTGTAGTGGTGTTCTCTCTTTCATTCCTTATATTGGTTATTTCTATCTCTTTTTTTCTTGATTGGTCTAGCCAGAGGTTTATTAATTTTATTGCTTTGGTTTTTAACATGACCATTCTACCTGTTCTGTTGCAGGCAGACAAGAACAGAGGCAGACCAGTCGGAAGCTACTCTAAGAATCGAGTCAAGACCCAAGAGAGAGTGGCTTAGACCAGGAGCTAGCAGTGGGAGAGGACAAAGAAGTGATCATATTCTGGTATATTATGAAGGTGGAGTCAAGAGATATGACAGGAGATCATATATGGATCAAAACTGGGAAAAGGATTAAAAAAAAAAAGAAAGAAAGAAAGAAAGAGGAGGTAAGAATGACTCCCGAGATTTTTGTCTTGAGTGACTAACTGGAAGAACAGAGTTTCCACTGATGGAGACGGGAAAGATCATGGGGAACACGTGGCGATCAAGTTTGGGCAAGTGAATTTGGAATGCTTCCTGCGCCTCCCAGTGGAGACAGTAAAAATTCACATGAGAATGCAGAATGCAGGTCTGGAGTTCAGGAGGAGGCCTGCACTAAAAACACAAAGTTGGAATTCCCAGTATTTAGAGCCATGAAAATAGGTGGAATGACAAACGTGGCAAAGGGAACAGTCTGAGGGGCACAGTGACATTCAGAGGGTGGGAGACATGAGAAAACAGAACAGGAAACATCAAAGGGATTCAAGAAGAACTACACGACCACGGAGGAAGGGCTGAGCCGCGGGCGGACGCGGCCACGGAGGAAGGGCTGAGCCGCGGGCGGACGCGACCACGGAGGAAGGGCTGAGCCGTGGGGGGGCGCGACCACCGAGGAAAGGCTGAGCCGCGGGCAGACACGACCAGGGAGGAAGGGCTGAGCCGTGGGCGGACGCGACCACGGAGGAAAGGCTGAGCTGTGGATTAGATAAAATGAGGACCGAGCACACGGAGGTCGCCGAACAGCTCAGCAAGAGCGGCTCCTGCAGCATTGCAGTGGAAACCCACCTGCAGACCGAACAAGAGAGACCAGACAGACAATGCAGACCAGTCTCTCGAGGAGTTGTTCGCGAGGAGGGGAAGAATAAACATAGGGAAGCCAATGGAGGGAGCAGAAAACCTTTTAAAGACGGGAGAGATCATAGCTTGTTTATAAGTTGATACAAAGAATCCAATAGGGAGGAAAAAACTGACAGGGCAAGAAGCAGGGTGCAGAATTTCTGGCATGACATCTTTGGGTAGATGATGAGAACGGGACCTAGAGGGCAAGGGGGGCAGGGTACGGGACTGGCCTTGACTCATCCGCTACAAACGAAATGGCTGAGCTCAAGGGCTCGAGTGCGGCCAGGAGGGTGGTGTGGGGGCAGAGACAGTGCAGATCCCCTCTGGTGGCTCTAATTTTTCTAATTTTCACAGGAGGGTGAAGGTGGAAAGGATACACTGGAGGTTTATTCTCTCCTAGATTTGGCACAGGCTATGCAGTCCTATCAGTTAGCTGAGGAGAGGACCTGACAGGGCCCGGGGTCACTACGGGGAGTGGACAGAAGGCACACAGACGCTGCACCCTGGAAGGGTGCTACCTCATGTGAACCTATGCTCTGCCGTCACATGCTCTGGGTAACCTGGACAGGTCATTTAACCTGCACCTCAGCTCCCGCACATGAAAATGGGATCATTACAAGGCTCAAAGGCAGGGCGGTTATCAGGGGATGAGGTCAGTGCCCAACAGAGGCGCCATGAGCAGCTGTCCTTGGTCGTCTCCAGACAAGCCTCCTCACCCCCCTTCCCTGCACACCCACCTGGGGGTGGCTCTGGACTGAGGACCGCCCGGTCCTGGCTTGGTGCCCTCCCCAGATGCTGCCTTGCTCACCTGGAGCCAGCTCGATCTCCAGTGCAGTCCGAATGAGGGCCATCAGCGTGGACGTGAAGTGGACGGTCATGTCCTCATTGGAGATGGGCATGTTCATGCGAACCAGGAGCTAGAGACAAGGGGAGCAGGTCAGGGCCAGGCCTACCAGGGTCCCTCCACCACAGGACTACAAGGTGCTGGAGGCCCCTAGAGGCTGGGCTTCACCTCCTGGGGGTGGCTTCTGCAGGCGCCCAGGCAAAGTTGGGTGGCTGGGAGTTTTGCCAGCATTCACACTCACCCTTGGACCACCCCCCCATTGGAGCAGTCCCTCCTTCTCCTAGCTGCGGAAAAATAGAAGTCCAGGTAAAGACTGTAGCATAGCACCAAGCCAGAAGCCTGGATCCCTCTGAAAGAACAGGCACATGCTTAGCCAGAAGGACCCCTGCCCAAGGCTGGAATAAGGGGCGTGGGGCCTGGGCTGAAGAGGGAGGGATCTGGGCTGCAGAACAGAGGCGAGGCACCCTGGGATGGCCCACAGACAGGAGGGAAGACCCCTGTCCTTACAGTTCTGCCCAACGTCATCTCCTCCACCGGCAGCCTGGAGCACTGGACAAGGGGCGGGTTAGCCAAGAGCACAGCTCTGAGCTCCCACTCCCAGTGAGGCATCCCTTCACCCCAGGAAGGCTTCTGCCTCTCACCACCCAGCCAGGGGGCCTGGAAGAGGCAACCAGCACCTTCCAGTCAGAAGGACCCAGAACAGATGGTACTGCACAGGGCCAGCGTGGAGGCTGGTAGGGAGAGGCTCAGGGCCATTGCACAGGAGTAAAAGTACTTCGGACCAGACTGGGAGCAGTGCCCTGCTGCTTTGCTCCCTGTTTCCGCATCAGGTGAACAGCCCCTTTTCTCTCCTCATTTTTCAAGGACAGAAGAGCGGGAGACAGATGTGTGTCTGTACCACAGACCTCCGGGTATAGCCAGCAGCTGCCCAGAGCCTGAGGCTCTGAGAACTTAGGTGGTGTCCAGGAAGAAAAGTACCCTTGGTGTGTCTGGCATGGTCTCAGCCTGGGAGGTCACCTAGCTGACCAGGTAGAGCCCTAGGGGCACCGTGACCCACCTGTCTTCTCTCACCGCTCTCTTGTCGTCTACCATAAGACAGAGCTAGAGAAGGGGGCACAGGGCCACTCCCCGGGTTGTGCCTGTCCTCTGCCAAGCCCACATCCCATGACAGAGCAGCCTCTCTTCCCCTCTAGGGGGGGCCCCAGCCCTGCCCGCAGTCTCTGGGCCCTAAATCCAATCCTCGGCCTAGTAGAGACCGGGTGGCTAGAGGCACGAGCCCAGACTCTGCCCCCCTGAATGCTGGCAAAGCCCCACCTGGCACATCGAATCGTGGTCCCAGGACCTCACACATCACCTTTGTGATGCACACCAGGATCCCTGTAGACCAGCACTGATGGCAGGAGGAGAGGCAGAGGGATTCCTCTCCAGGGAAGTCAGGGAGTTGGGTACCAGCCTGAAGGAGGAGCAAGCAGGTGATTTCCAAGAGAAGAGAGCTCTGTCCAGGGCACCTTCACCAGAGGCTCTCCTCTGCCTGTCCAGGCCCTAGAAGGGCAGGGATCTCTGGAAGTGGCAGAAGGACAAGGCCAGGGTAAACAGACAGGCATCTCTGCCCTGGGCCTAGGACCTCCTGGTCATAGCACCCTGAGCATCTCTTGGACCCTCCCCAGCTCCCCAAGCCCATCCATTCCTACCCACCCTGAGGCCTCCCCTGGTCTATTCATGACCAGAACCTTGGAACTGGCCAGCACAGCTGGGGAGGGGCCCTAAAGGCTAGCCCATCAGAGCCCTGCATGCCCAGCCTGGCCCCAGGTATCAGTGTGGACAGAACTCTCCTCCTTGGGAACAAAGCTACAGTCTTGCATGCAGGCCTCAGGTAGGTGCAACATGCATGCCAGGCAGGGGAGGGCTGAGGAGGACAGCAGAGGCATCTGCCGATGGCCTGAAGGAGCCACTTAGCTTCCAAAGGCTGTGCTGAGCCAGGTGACAGAGGCAGGCCCAGACTGAGAGCACAGAGACAGACAGCGCGGACAGAACCAGAGAGAGGAAAGCTCTGCTGGGCAGCTCGCTCAGAGAGAAGACGGTGGCAGAGAGGCTGCAGACACATGCTGGTGGAGCCGCACGACTCGGGCTGGCTCTGTTTTCTGGGAGCAATGGGAGCTGCAGCAGGGCTCTCGGTGTGGGGCGACGGGTGGGGGGTGGTGCTGGAGGGATGGGAGGTGCCGACACACCAAAGGGCACATGGGGCAGGTGGGAGCAGGCTTGGGGCTGGGTCATGTGACCTGCCCGCCCCCCAAGGAGGGAGGCCTGGAGATGTCCTTCAGTTTACCACCTCCTTGCCGCTCAGCCTCCTGGGCTCCTCAGCTATGGAGGGAGGGGGCGTGGGACTACCTGTCCTTACCCTGCAGCAGTCTCTGAAGCCCCAGGAATGACAGCAGAATGCCTCTCCCTGGCATCCTTTCCTTCTTAATGCCACAGCGCCTCCTTCCCGCTGTGGAACTTACAAAGCCCTGGGGATGCTGCCTCCCCAGGCTGACAGCAGCCCAGACCTGGGGAAGTTCTGCATGTGCGGAGCTGAGTGGGGGTTCCTCAGAAGTGCCAGAGGCCCTGCAGGCCCCTATTACCCCAGGCTCAGACCCAAAGGGCTGGATACCTCCACCCTCATCAGGTGCTTATGGGACAGAGAAGCTGAGTGCGGTCCTGAGCCCGGAACAAAAACAGCTTCTGTCTGAAAGGTGGCCTGTCCCCTAATTTCCGGGAAAGAGAAGGAAAGGAAAAAAGGCAGGTGGAGGGCTCTGGCTCCGTCTTCCTGAGCCTCTCAGGGGCTCTCAAGGGGGCAGACCTGCGGGCACAAGGGGCGGGTGCAGACACCATCATGGTATCTGTGTCCCTCTGTCTGGAAAGGTAGAGGACATGGTTGGAGCAGAGAAAAGGAAGAAACAGTGAGACAGCAGAGCGGCAGACAGACGGACAAGCCCCGAGAGGAGACGGGAGACCAGCCCCAGCACAGCCAGCCTCGGGGTGCAGGGTCGGGGTCTACCTTGTATGCAACTCGGGCACGGCATTTCTCCCCCAGCCCCAGGGGTGGGGACATGTGTTTCAGCATCTCAAACATGTCATTGTAACTGATGCGCCCACTGGACACCCGGCCCAGGGAGGCAGAGGCAGGGTGGGGTCCACAGGAAGGGGTGCGGCGGGAGGGGGTGGGGGGAGGAAGCAGACAAGAAAACAGATCCAGTTAACCAGTGTCCGATTACACGCCAAAAGTCAAAATACGTAAAATGAGGGACTTCTCTGCTTGACCCGATCCCCTCCTTGCCCCTCCCAGCCTCACCTCCACACTCCAGCCCCACGCAGGGCAGCGGGCAGGGGTGACATCTGAGCTAATGAACATGGAGGGATGAGGAAGGGCTGCATCGGGGCGGCTTTGGGTTGTCAACTTCTGATTTTACACTTTTAGAAACCACAGATAATGCCAAATCAGAAGAGCTGCTTCACCATGCCGGGAGAGCCGGCAGACAGAATTACGTGACTGATGAGGCCGGCCCGAGAACCACGGCAGAAACATAGCTTTCCGTCACGCTCAATTTGCTTCCAAGTTAGCCTAGAGGCTAAAGAAGTGGAGAAAACTCTACAACAAGCCAGAAAACTAGAGCTGGGGGAGCCCCGAGGCTCTAGAGACAAACTTGACCGGTGAGTCCTGCTCCAAGCCCAGAGACACCCTAGGCCGCCCAGGGCGGGGCTGCTGCTGGGAGTCAGGGCTGGGCAGGAAATGGGAGATGGGGGGGGCGGGTGGAGGGGGCAGGGGCGTGGTGGGCAGCTGGGGTGGGGTGTGGCTTGGAGCCACTCTTGCACCCTCCTGTCCACACCAGGGGCAGGGCTGGCCCCAACACACGGGACAAGGCTGCGGATCCAGGGAGGTGTCTGGGGGCCGATGACTGTGTCTTCCGAGGTAGACAGGCCACCAGGCCTGCAGCCTCACCTCCACCCCTGGGGACACCTGCCTATGGGACCTGCTTGGGGTCCCAGAGACGAGGTCGGGTTCAGGCCACCCAGGAGAGAAAGGCAACAGCTTTTTCCTGGCAGGCACAGCTGCCCCAGGGCCTGGCCCTCCTCTCAGGGTTCCCAGCCTTGGCTGAGTGGATCGATCCAGAGGTGAAGCAGGAGGGCCCGTCTTTGGGCCTCCACTGCCTCTGCCCTCGCCTCCCTCGGGGACCAGAAGCCCCTCGGTTGTCAGGCTCTTCAGACTGGGAGGGGCCGCTCCTCCTGGCCTGCTTGTGCCCATGCGCTCCTCCTCTGGGGCCCTTGGCCTCCAGCCTGTCTGACCATTAGCCCACCCTGCAGAGCCTGGAGGCAAAGCCGGGAAAGACAGCTGCTTCCTCGGGCACAGGCAGGGCCTGGCCCCCAGCTCCCACCCAGCAGCCGACCCCTGCCCTCCAGGCCCAGCCAGCAAGCTTCGTGTGCACCGCCTCAGAAGGCGGCCTCTCCCCAGCCAGCGGGAGGGGTCGGGAGATCAGATGGGGCACCAGAGCGTCCAGGAGGTTGGAGTGCGGGGCGGGGCAGGGCAGGAGGAAAGAGAGGTGAGGTGTCCTCATTCCCAAACCAGGCAGGGAGTGTGCGCTGTGTTTGCATTTCGGGCAGGGAAGGGTATGTCCCATGGAGGCTCTGAGTTGCAAACCTTGTAGGCCAACCTACGAGGGCAGTTCTTCCCTAAGCCGACGGGTGGCGCAATACAACGCAACAAACTGTACTTATCCTTACAATGAACCCGGCAAGTGGAAAGGAAATGTCACAGGTTATGGCAACCAAGGCACGATGAGCCCGTCCCGCCCGCCCACCCAGCCTGCGACAGGAAGAGGAGCCGGGCCGCTGGACAGGCAGCTCCCTGCAGGGAATCCTGGGGCTCAGAAAGCCCCGGGAGGCAGGGCAATCCCAAGACCATTTCCAGAGCCTGACGCGGGCAGGAGGCACACCATACAGAACCAGTGCTGGCCCCTGTCTCAAGTCCCCACTGTGCACACACTGGAACCACTGGTCCGCCTCCCCCCGGGTCTTGTTCGCCCACCCTCTCTGGCAGCCCCTGCTCTCGCTCCCTGAGTTCCGGAGACCCCACGCCTGGCTCTCCTGACCGTCTCTACCTCCTGCATCTCCTGGAGTCTGCTGGCCTGGCTAAGGACCCCCTAGTCCCAGGGTGGGCACCCTGTCCAACACTGACGTTTCTCTTTCCTATCCAGTCAGCTCCAAATTACTTCTGGAAAAGAGGGAAGAAAGAGGAAGCCCCACTTTGGCCTCACCCAAGGTGCTTGCTACCTCACTGGACCTAAAGGATCATGACGAAGGGTCTAGAAGCATGGTGAAGCCCCCAGCCCCAATAATCACCCAACCCAATTCACAGCCTGTTCTCTGGCTCATCTTCTCTCTTCCACCATCGAATTCCATGAACGAGCGCCTGTTTCTCCAGCACCCCAGCAAACAGCAGGTGCGGCTTTCTTTCTCTTTTTCTCTCATGCGTGTGCTTACTCATCAGTCATGTTGGCTCTGTCTTTAAAGTGCAGCTCAACCCCCTTCATCCCCACCCTTCTCTAGGCACTGTCACCTCCAGCCACCTCCTGACCACTCTTCAGCCTCTCCTGACCAGAGGCCAGAGCAAGGTTTTAAAGTATCAACCAGATTGTGTCATGCCCCTGCTCAAAGTTTCCCAGAGGTGTCTGCTGACTTGGACCTAGTCCACTTACCACCCCAACGACCCGTTTCCTGAGGCTCATCTGCCCCAGGCACACCAGCTGGAGTGCTGCTTCTTTGTAACTCATCACCATGGCAGAGGCTAAAGACTAAAGGACAGTTGTCCCGTGGAAACTTAAAACCCTTTCTGAGAAGGAAAGGCAAGGCCCACAGGAGCTCATTACAGAGTGGGTCCTTTAGAGGTCATCGTCTCTGGGGAAACAGGACCATCAACACAGAATCCGCTTGTAATGTGACATGAATCAGTATCAGGGATCAGTGAGAGACGTAGGGGGGGCCTGGGATGGATTGAGACAGGTGGACACATGGGCACAGTGACCAGGACTTACCAGAAAGGAGCAAAGGAAGATGAAGGAGATGAAGTAGAAGTAGGCAAAGTCGCTCCCACACTCACTGGCATTGGTGTGCTCATCACAGGCCTGGTTGTTGAGACAAAACAGCATGATCTCATGCCAGGCCTCCCCAGTGGCACCCCTGAGAAGAAGGGCAGAGCCATGAGACCCACAAAGGAAGGCCCAGGCCAGCCTGAGAAGAAATCTCAGAAGAGCTGGCTCAAGTGCATACCCTCCCTGGGCTCCCTCCCACAGAGAACCCACTCATATGTAAGGTCTAGGTAAGAGATGCCTGCTTCTTAAAAAGAATCCTCTGGCATTAGGTTTTCAAACTGATCATTAACTCGGAAAGAACTAGTTACTGACAACAAGACACTGCACCAAAAGTCAGCACTGTGGTGAGCGCCCCTTCATGGACCTCTGGCACCTCAAAGCCAACACAGCCCTTCCTGGCCTCCCTCACCCAGCATGTGCCATCCCAGCCTTCCCTGATTCAAGAAATGGGGGCACCATTCCGTTTCTTAGGCCAAATATACTGCAGGCATCCCTGCCTCCATTCCTTCTCACCAGCTTCATCAGCTCATCTACCTTCAAAAACCAGCTAGACTCTTACCACTTCTCAGCACCCTGGGCTAAGCAACAACCACCTCCCCTGAGCTGCCGCAATAGCTTCCTCACGGATCTTCCTGCTCTGTCCCACCCAACAACCAAGTGGGTCCACTACACACAGGTGAGATCAGGTCACTTTTCCTCTCAATGACCCCTCACTTACTGCAAAAGCCAACATTCACACAACTGCCCACAGCTCTGTGAAACTCGCAGCCTGCTCTTTCCCCGTGGTCTCTGCTCAGTCCATTCCAGCCACACCAGCTTCTGCTGTTTCCTAAACACACCAAGAACGGCCCCACCAGCCTGAGTAGCCACCCTGGAGGAGCTTTCTTCATGGACTTTTGTCCCTGGGTGTGCGGCCAGCATGAGGGCCAGATGTGCACTAGACTTGCAGGCAGACCAGAGGCCTGCCTCCCCCCGACACTGGGTGTGCCTGCATGGTCAGCTCTCGGCACAAGTGGAGCCCACTTCCCATTAACAATGGCTAGGAGTAGGGGGCTTTTCCTGCAGGGCAGCTGTCCAATAGCAGGCCTGACTGATACTGGTGCTCATACGTGATACAGAGACCAGGGAGGAAAAGAGATCTTTGAGAACAAAGACTTAAAACTAAGGCTGGTTTCATAGGCCTGCCTCAACTCTTGTAGCACAAGGCAGGACATTAATAAATGAAGAGATGAAATGAACGTGATAGCTAAAGTCCAGAGAAATGATGTCATTTGGAGAAAGTGTAGGCCTAAGGATACTTGTCCGTCTGATTAAAAAAACAAGAGTCAGACAACTCTCTCCAGGCAGCTTAGCTAAGCAGATCGGTCTGATCTCCCTCCAGAAAAATAAGAACCTCCACGGGCCCTGGAATGCATCTGCCTGGGATTAACCGTGCTGGGCATCTCCCAGCACAGGCCTTACAGCATCCTGGTGCATCTGCATGAACAAACACGCGTGTGGGCACCTCAAGAAGGAGCCCCAGGCAGGGTTTTATGTCAGCATCGTTCCTCCACAAGTCCCTACGAAGAGCTCCTTTCTTCCCTCCCAGGGTCATGTGGTGGGCTTGCCTTAATGAAGGGGACCCTGGAGGCGGTGAGACACATTCACCCCCTCCCCACAGCCCCCAAACCAGGATGGGCCACAGAGAGTGTGTCACGTCTCGGAACAAAAGCTGACATGCAGCCCTGTTGAGCACACAGGGAGGCACCTGAGCCAGAAACAAGCTACTCTGACTGCCTTGGAGCCTGGAGCCTAGGGGATTGCAGTGGTGTGAGCCACGGGGCAGGTGGAGGCACTCACTCTGGCCAGTTGAGTTCCTTGGGTCCCTGAGTAGCACACTCTGTGTCCCCCTGCCCTGCCCCCGCCCCTGGCCCTGATCCCACAGATCCTGCAGTCAACAAGGTGAGCAGATGCAAAGCCTATGGCCAGCACACTGAAAAAGGCCCTGCTGGACACCTTCTGTCCTCCCAGACCCTTGGCTGCAGCTTCACCAGAGGCCTTCTGGCCACCCCCAGGGATCTGAGCTGAGGTGGTCAAGGCCAGCCTCACCTGGGGCTCTCAGGTTGACCTCCCTCATGGACTTCCCTTCCATCTGTCCTGAGGCCCAGGAACCCTTAGGGAAGGAAGGAGGAAGAGGGGAGAAGAAGCTGGGAAGGCCCACTGAGGGAAGCCAGCACTAGCTGGGGTCGGAGGGGGTGGCCCTCTGGGTCGGCACACGCCCTGTCCCTCCTGAACAGAGGAGCCTCTGAGCCTGCGCTGACTCCCCAAACAACACACCTGAACAACAGCATCAAGGCTTGCAAAAACGTCCTGAAGTTGTTGTGCCGGTTGATGCTGGTGTCATCATCCAGGGCAATATTTCCAAAAACCTGAAATGAGAAAGAAGGCTGCAGGCTGGTACTGTTGGGTCCTCAGGAGCTGTGGCCAGGCAGAAGAGGATGTGTGCACGTGAGGACCCACAGGGCACAGGACGCTGCCCTTAGCCACCACCACTGCACAGGGGCTGGAGGGGCTAGCACTTCCAGCCAAACACGTCACTGCCCCGCCCCCCCCAGCTCCGCATCTCTACACCTGCAAGTCCGCATGCCAAGTAAAAATGCCACCCGGAGCTAAGTTTACATGGGCTGCGCTATATATAAGACAGGAAGCATTTGAAATTTCACCCCGTCATCAATGACTCCGAAGCAGTAATTTTATTGATAATAGCTATGAGGTCAACTTGAAAGTTTCTTTCTAAATTTCTGTGCAAATATCACAATGGGCTTTTTATCCATTTTAATTGATTTATTTTTAGGGTTAGGAATGCAAACAAGTCAGTAACTGTACTTGGCTTAAAATCTGGAATCTGGCTGAAAAATTTATGAACTATCACATATTCACCAAAAACAAAGATCAGTGACCCTTCTGGTCTTATAAATTCCCAAACCAAAGCAGGCACAAATATATATATATTTTTAAATAGCATCAGATCTCAGCAAATTTTAAAGGAAGGGAACGTTTTCAATCCCTGAAGTAGAGTTTAAAAATCAGTTTTCAGCTAACCTTTAAGACAAAGGCTTCTCCCACTATAATTTAACATTTGGATCCATCTCCCATCCTACTGTTGAAAAGTGGCCAGATGCCAAAGATTTAAAACTGGAACACTGCTTTTCTTTTAAATGTTTTTCTAAGTAGCTGACAAAAGGTTCTTTGGCAAAATAAAGGCAATCTAACTTATCCAAGCTGAACTTGACAGTACAGTGATCTGCTGTGATCCTGTTGACTTTTTTCTTCTGTAATATATAACTTCCTGTAAAGGAACAGGTCAACTCTCTGGACTAACAGAATGACCAGCTGGTGCTTTGCAGGCCACTCAGCACCAGGCAGATGTGCTCAAAAGCTCCACCACCATGGGGGCCCGGCACCCAATCAAACATGCTCATCAACACCCTAACAGCCCAATGGGGCTCCACTCAGGAGCACAGCAGAGCATTTTCCCACAGATGGTGGAGCTACACCTCACTAGTGGACTCTGGGTGACAGGCCCAAACCTGCGGTGCCCAGCCTCCGTGTCCTTATCGGTAGAACAGCCTTTCTGAGAATTAAGTTCATAAAGTGCTTCAAACATAGAAATGTTCCCCAAGTGCCAATCTGTCATTGATACCATTTGATGACCATGATCAGTGCCCTTCTGCCCCAGGGCACAGGGGCCCCTTCTGCTCCCTGTCCCATCAGGCGCACCCACTTGCATGCCGATGATGGCGCAGATGAAGAACAGCATGGCGACGAGCAGACACACGTAGGGCAGGGCCTGTGGAGACATACAGAGGACAGGGCAGCTCCAGGGAGGGCTGCCCAGCTACCTTGCTTGGGTCTCGTCTGCAGAGTGGACGGTGGCCGGGTCATTGGGGTCACCCAGACCCCAGCGACCACAAATCCACCCCCACTGACCATGAAGCCCCTCCACCAAGAGACCGCCTCAGTTCCTTCGTCTATAATCAGTCATAGAACCCACCTCAGAGTCAGTGAGCATTACCAAGATGCTCTCTGGATCACTTAAAATGTCTTTGTAAACTACAATAGGATAACGGGTGCCAACAAGGAGCCTCCACGAGGAGGGTCTGCTCTGGTGGCAAGGAGGAGCTGGTGGCCACAGCACTGTGCATCACACAGGGGAGGGTCAGGGCACGAGGGCCGTGCCTGGGCTTCACCTTGAAGGACTGGACGAAGGTCCACAGCAGGATGCGGATGGTGTAGCCTCGGCGCAGCAGCTTGATGAGCCAGGCAGCACGGAAGGGGCGGAGAAAGCTGAGGTTGATGAAATTGTTCTGTAGGGAAGAGAGGCTGTTCTCTAACCTGCGGAGACCAGCCTCCTGCAACTGCAGGTGCTGCTCCCCATCTACCTCTCCCTGGCGTGCTATGGTCCTGAAGAAAAGTGGATACAAAGAGAGATCAAACAAAACGTCACTGCTCTACGGTATAAGCAGCAATCGGCCACCAGAAAACCTTCCAAAAGTAAAGCTTGTCATTGCAAATCACTTCTCATGCAGCAAATCAAAGAAACCCCTCCGCTTTAGGCTCCCCTGCACCCAACAGGGAGGGAGAGAGAGAAAAATTCTCAGAAGCAGCTCCTTGCTGCCAGGTGGAGCCAGGAGACCAACTGTGGATGGGCCTCTAACACTGACAGCCTCTTGCAAGACACAGCCAAGCCGTCCAAGTGCCGGGCAGGGCTGCTTCTTCACCTAGAGCCTCTGAAGGGCCCTTCGCTTCTCCATACGGCTAGCAAAGCCCCTGCTGCCTGGGACCTGGCAGAGGGGCAAACATCTCTTCTGGGGCTGCTCCTGGTGCCTGCAGACAAGTCACCATAGGAAAGGTAAGTGTTGATGATCCTGCGGCCCACACCACGGAAGCCACTTATGAAATCCGCAAATGGTCTCAACTCCAGAGTTCCCAGGGTATCTAGCACTGCTCCCTCATCCAAGAGGTTCAAAATCAAGCACAAAAAGAAGCAATAAACTCTGGACTCCACAGATTACCTGGGAGGGAGGCTTCCACCCTGGCCCAGGGGCGCCTTGAGTTATTGGCACATCCCTTTCAGGGAGCACGGCTCTGGACGGTGTCCATGACGTGGGGGTGCTTGGGGCCTGGGCAGTCTCCCACCCTCTGTCTGCTTGGAGACCAGGTGCCCGCACGCAGCCTGACAGCAGCTTCCTGCCACTTTGGTGTTTTAACATATGCAAGCAGCTCAGGCCTAGACACATTGTATCACCAGATTCAGTGGTCAGATGAAGAGAAAAGAACACGACGTGTTGAATGAGAGCAGCAGTAGGAGAGCACGTGCAGGAGGCATGGGGAGCCTGGGGAGAGCTGGCCGCCCTCCCTCCAGGGCTGCCCATCTGCTCTAGGCTGGGCTGAGGCCTTTGGTGGAGAGGCAGGTTTCACTCTTACTTCTAAGGACAGTGGCCCCAACCCAGCCCTTGTCTGCCTCTTCAGTTCCCACCCGGGTGGCTGGAGACTAGACTGTCTCTGCTGGAGGGCTAGATGTTGGAGCCATGGGGTGGGAGGTCTGGTAGTCACAAGGAGGTGCTGACTGTGGTCCAGATCAGCAAGAAGGCAGGAGTGGACCTTGAGGTGTGACCCTGGAGGGCACACAGTTTGCCTAGAGCTCCCTCACCTGCTTGTGCTGGGGAAAGAGAATCTCAGTGGTACAGGATGGCCAAGAGACATCCACCCCTGCCCCGTGGGCCCCAGGTTCTCAAATGAGCCAGTCACCTCGGGAGGATGGGCACAGAGATGGAAGGGAGACTTTGTCTACAGTGCTGGGAAATCCTTTGTACAAGACAATAAAGCAGAGGAACGGGAGGGAGCTTCCAAGGGCCCGGCCTCTAAAGCACCTGCTCACTTGGGTCTGGAGGGGCCAAGACTGTGATAACACAGTTATCATTTGCCCAGCCCAAAGCGCTCTTCTCAGGCCACTGGCACAGACGAGAAGATTTCCTGGAGATATTGGGGAAAATCGAGGCTCTGGGTGAGAAAGAAGGGACGGAAGACAAGGCAGGGGAAGGCACTGTCCATCCACATGGTGCATGAACGCAAAGCTCAGCAAGTCACCTGCTACGTTTTATTGAGACTCAAGTTCTCAACCCTCCTCCCAGATGTCTTTTCTCGGGGCTCCAGTGGGCATTCGGGAGAGGGGTGGGGGTGGCAACAGACAGCCAGCCCTAGAGAGCCATGAGGATAGATGGCGACAGCAGCCACAGATACTCCGAGCACAGTGTGGCAGCCAGAGCACTCCGTGGCTGTGCCCAGGGCGGGAGCTGCCAGGCAACGCCATGCGAGCGCATGCAGGAGAGCAGGGGGCAGCAAGCACACGGCAGCCTCCCACGGCTATGCACAGTCGCCTCTGGCCTCGGCCAACCCCTCGGAGATGGACATAGCTTGCCCCATCCTCCCAGAGTCCGTGGTTTCTGTCACACCAGAGAGCACCTACTACTTCCCCCACTACTTCAAAGCCAGGCCCTTCCTTATTGCCATCTGCCTCTGCATCAGGACAGGTCTAGAGCACCCCAAAGATGCATCATCGCACCTCTCAATGTGGTAGCTGATTCACCTTGAGGGTACACTGGTCCCTGGCTCCTTTGAGCCCCTTGCTTCCTCATCCACAAGATGGAGACATTAGGACATTGTGCCCAGACAGTGAGGAGTCTGAGATTTAAGGGATTTAAAGGTACGCCGGGCATTGTGAAACATGGCCCCCACAAAGGGGATCAACAGGCCTCAGACCCGGATCGGCATCTCCTGCATCCAAGTACATCACTGTTTCCAGTCAGGGTCAAGAAAAGTGACCTGTGCACATCTGCTGGGGGCCACAGTCTATGCTGCAACAAACTGCTCTCCTAATCAGCTTTGTTCTCATGGGACAATGATGAAGAAAAGCAAAGCTCTGTACACCCCAACATGCGCAGCATGTCAGGTGATGATGTGTGCTCTGGAGGATGAGGAAGGGCACGGGGGTGGGGGGTGCTCTTCCCAAGTGGACGGGAAATGGCCACGAAAAGGCCTGAGTGAGTCAAAAATTTCTGCAGGGTCAAATGGCATTTTCTCACAACTCAAGATCTTCTGCTCCACTTGTGAAACACTTTATCATTAATGTTCGTTTTGTAACAGGAATCTCAAATATTTGCTACTTTATGTGAATTTCCAGTCACAGCTTCAGTTTAATCTGCTCCTGGAATCTTTGCTCTCCTTGCAAACATCCCTGAAGGCCTGGAAGGAATCCCCAGTTCATGCTACCTGCACTCCACACGAGCTCACTGAGCAAGGGTGCACAAGTGGATCAATGATGCCTGGGCGCAAGAGCCCTGAGCTTCACTGTCTCTGGGGGCAGACACTCTGCCCACTCCATCAGGCCTTACACCACCCCTTTTTGAATCATGAAGACAAAATCTCCAATCCCCTCCAGCCCTGAGACCCAGAGAGGGTTCCCTATGCAAGGGCATGTCCAGGTGGAATGTTACAGGAGACATCATCAGAGGCCACCAAGGAGAACCAGCCTTGTATGTTGGTATGGTGGGGAAGGGAGCAGAAGGGAGATGGTGCAAGAGAAACCATGGACTCTGTAGGATCAGGTCCAAACTCATGTCCTACAAAAATCTCCCCAATTCTGAGCCCGATCCCGACAAGAAACACTGGGCACTTAGCAGCTTCACTCAGAAGACCCTACACCTCCTCTCTAGACCCAAGGCCCGCTCCTGAATCCAGTGGCTCCTGGGAGGGCCTTCAGAAGCCCCTGCTGGACCCCAGGAGCCAAGAAGAAGAGGCCAGAGGGGATGGGTGTACTGCCAGACTCTGACCACACCCCTCAGGAAGGCAGTGGTGAGGGGTCACAGGAAATGGAAGGAAGAACAGGAGGAGAGCAAGCAAAGCAAGGAGTTTTAAGAACTGTTGAAAGTCATGAAACCAACCGTTTCCTATATGTGACGTTTTCATGGATGGATATTTGCATATTATTTACAAATTGGGATGTTTGAGCAGCAGGTGCGCAACATACAGACGGAGACATGGTTTTCGCGTTGTCTGTTGTTTGGATGGCGTGAGTCAGCATGTAGCTTAAGGTAAATCAAGAACAAAAACAGAAAACAAAAGAGAAAATGAGTCATCAACACAAGCAAAAACTCAAACTTTGAATACCTCACTGGAAAATTTGAGGATTTTAGTAAACTTTGCCTATTTGGCTTAAAATGCATTAAATCAAAACATATTTTTGAAATCTGTAGGTTATGCAGACAGGGTGGCATTCATTTGCATTCCTGTTTGTAATGCAAATCCAAAGATGACTCATACTTATTTTTTTATTTCCAGGCAAAGAAATCAATGTCAGTTTTATGCTTGCTTGGGAATGCTATCTCTACGTGACCCTCGTTAAGACTATTACTCTATTTTGATTAAGTTGGTGGTGGGAACTGACACTCATCTTTTTGCCTAAGGAAAAAAAAGTACATCACAAAGTAACATCTGAAGTGACTACAAATGAACAAAAATAAAGACACCACTAATCCACATGACGACTTCCTTTCATCTTTTCCCCTCTCAGCAGGACTGGGTGAAGGACTGAGCTCCGAGAGCACCAGCGGCCAGGGCACAGCAGAGCTTCCAAGCCAAGCGGCTCCTCAGCCCTCCCACCGGCCCTGCTAGGCATCGGGGGCCGATGGCAGCGGCCATGGAGGGCTTATTTGAGGCAAGGTCTGATACAACCACAAGCCCCCTTGGCCCTGCGTGTCCAACAGCTGAGGGACAGACACTGGGCTGCTCCAGCCACCTGCGCCACAGAAGGTCTCTGCCTTGCGTGCGGGCCTCTCTGGAGGTGGAGGTTTCCCTGCAAGACAGCTGGGCGTCGTGCTCTCTGCATGTCTGGCCACCCCCACCCTTGATGCCTGCTCATCAGTCCGCCCTCTTGGGCGAGGAGGCACACACATGAGGAAACCCCCAGAGCTGTGCCCTTGCAGACAGGAGCGCACTGTCTGGATCCCTTTATCCAGGGAACAAAGATGCCTGTGTCCAAGGACGAGGCCTGTAAGGATCAGCAGCCAGCTTGCTCCTCCCAGAAACCACACTGGTACGAACTATTTCTGGATGAGAAGCACTTGGGCAATGCCACAATGCCAATGTTTGGTGTGACAGAACATCCTTGGTTTTTGTGTGAAAATGGCAGCTCAGAACTTTCCCCGCATTATTTGGATTACTAATTTTTTAAAACCATTAAACATACCACATACACAAAAGAATATGTATATGTGTACGGATGCACATTTTCAAAGAAAAATCATAAAATGTCCATATATTCATCGCCCAGCTTAAAGAAAACAGAATGTTACCATTACTTTTGAAGCCCGTCCTGTCTCCCTTTCTCCTCCCCAGATGTAGTAGCTACCCTTAATTCTTGTTAATAATTGCTTTTCTTTACTGTCTTATGACAAACTCTTAAAATGCGTTATACTTGACTTTTCTTAGCCTTTTTAATGGGACGCTACCGTATGAAGCCTTCGTGGACTTGGGCAAACTTGTGCTGACAGCAAGCAAACTCTGCTTCTGAAAAGCATCCTTCTTGATGTGGAGACCACCACCCTCCAGTGCGTGCGGCCCTTCACTACGTTCACATCCCCTAACAATCAGTGTGTTCCGCTGCTACTGTGAACAAGGTAGCCACGACCCTCTGTGTGAAAGTGTCTCCAGGTCACCTGCCCAGACACCCTCTGGCTTATGTGTTTATGTCGCTGCAGGCATGCATATGTCCAGCTTTCTAGGGACTGCCACACTTCTGAAAATGTTGTCCAACGAACACCCCCAGCAGTATCATGGAGGTTCTGGCTGTCCCACTTGCTAACCATTGGCATGCCTGGAACTCCTGTTTGACGTTTGACAAACCGGAGGGTGTGAAATGGCATCTCAATGTCATTTCACTTTACATTTCTTTAATTACAAATAAGGGTAAGCAGCTTTTCCTATGTTAATTGGTCATTTCTGTTTCTTATTCTTTTAGTCAAATGCCCAATTATGCCTTCAGTTCATTTTTCCATTCGGTTGCTTTTGTTTTTCTTAATGATTCACAGAAGAGCCTTGCACATTCTGCACACTAACCTTTGCTAATGGTTTGGAAAACCTCTCTGCCCTCCGGCCACGCCTTTGTCACTAAATGTTGGTGCATCATAGAACTCAGTAGCTCATTCTTTTCTCTCCTTTATTGATCTCATTCAGTCTCATGGATCTGATATCATCTCATATGCTCATGGTTCCCAATCCTATGACACTGGCATGAATCTCTTCTCCAAACTCCAGGCCCATCTGTCCAACGGCCTGTTGGATGATTCCTTCAGGGAGGCCAACAGGCAACTCAAATCTAACATGTACAAACTGCATCCAGTCCACATGTACAAACAGTCCACAACAAACCTGTTCCACCCACAGTCTTTCCCATTTCAATTAATGATAATCCACGTTCCCAAGTGCTCAGACTTTGATGACATTCTTGCTCAACTTTCACGCCATTCTTGCTCAACTTTCACAGAGACATGTGGTCCATCTGCAGCTCTACTGGAAAATACATCCAGAATGACGGTCTCTCACCTTAGACCCTCTGCCGGGCTCCCTGCTGTGGCATTCGGTGGCACTCCCATCCTCACAGGCCCAATACTCAATTGTCAGCATCCACATCTTTTTTTCCTGAGAATTTTCCCAGGCCAGGACATGAGAATTAACATTCTCTGGCCCCCTCTCCCCAGCAGCCTTCAAGTAGTAGCTAACAGCACTTGCTGAAAAATACCCCCGTCACCCCGCCCCTTGCTGGGATAATGGGGGCTCAGGGCTCCCAGTGAGGACCCATAGCGGTACCTGGCTTCATAGGACCATGTACTGGCTGCCCCCCTCCCTGGCCCACTTCCTTGTCCCCCTAGTATTCCAGGGATCACCTCCCAAATCAATGACTTGCATTGAACTCCTGTCTTGGGGTCTGTTTCTGGGATAACCCAACTAAGCCCTAACTTGCCTAGCTGCTTCTGCCTGTGCCCTGCACTCTATTCTCAGCCAGAGGTTTGGTCTGAAAAGCCAGATCACGTCACTCCTCTTCCTACCTCACTCAAAATAGAGGGCACAGTCTCATGGCAGGTGGCCCAGTGCCCCAGGCCTTGCACCTTTGCTGCACCTGTCTTCCTTAACTCACTCCTACCCCAGCATATCATGGGATGATCACTAAAGCCAGGAGGAAAAACTCAAGCCTGTTACATGAAGCGGCTGGCTCAATACGTTGGTGTCACTAGAACCCCACACAGAGACGAGCTGGAAGACAGTGGTGAGGCAGAGTTCTAGCTGGTGAACCTGAGCAGCCATGGCGCGGATGGAGAAAGAAGTTCTCCATCACCAATCCAATCCTGTGGTATGGATGACAGGACCTTAGGCAAGAGCTAAAGCTTGGCCAGGGCTCCGGAGGGAACAAAGGTTGGGGAAAGGCATCCAGATGGGCCTAGGGAATGGATGCGACATGCAGGTCCTTGTATTACACATCAGTGTCCACCACAGAGCATCCACAGCTGTAGGGGCACTAAAAACCAGGCCTTGAGATGGTTTACCCAACAGATGACAGCCAGCCTCTATTCTCACCAGCCCCAGTGTTCACATAGTAGATCCATGAATGGAGTGACCATGATGGCTGAGATGAAGGCCGTGCCTGAGCCCATGGCTGGGCTGATCCAGCCATGACCACTACTAAACACCCAGCCCACTATGAGAAGTCCACGAGGCCTCTACAATGCACCATGCTTTAGGCTGTCAGCCAGCCACTTGGTGGTAATTTGCTTCCATGAGAATCCTTTCACCTGGAAATGGCAGTGATGTGTCTCTACTGGGATCACTCATACTCTGGGTGTGGGTTTGTCTTTGCCCATGGAATACCCTGGCCCACACCAGTACCAGGGATTTACCTATATTGGATTCCACATAACATCGACTCTAAAATGAGCAAGCAGAAGCAGGTACAAAAGGAACAGGTGACTCGGGATCCACAGGCATATAATATTCAACATCATTCAGGAGGTGCAAACCTCATAAAACACTGAAAAAGCCTCTTAAAGACACAGATTAAATGCTGGCTTGGTGATGTACCTCACAGGGTTGGGATATTGTCCTTCAGGATGAACTGACAAACAAGAGATGGTACTGGGTGTCCAACTGTCACACAGATCCAGAAAGCAAGTGGTGGAAGTAGGGGTGGCCCCTCTCACTATCCTCTAGCAACCCAGGTCAGACTTTGTTATCATCTCCATAAGTTTAGGTTTGGCAAATCTAGAGGTCCTGGCTCAAGGGGTAGGGAAGGCTTCCACTGTGGAACACCAAAGTCATGGTGGGCCCCTGTCACTTGTGCTCCTCATGCCGTAAGATCAGCAGGCAGAGGAGAGTGTCCAGGCTGGCCAGGGTACTGGATGCTGGGAATGGAGAAGGGCAGAGCTACCATTACATAGGGTAGGAAGAAGTCTATCTGGAAATCAGGGGGTTCACTAGGGCCTTTCTAGTGCTCTATGACCAGTCTTAATTACAACTGGACTACTATGGCAGCCAGAACCACACAAGGGTGTGACAAGCAGGGACTTGGGCTTCATAGGGTGACAGTGTGGGCTGCCTCATCCCGCCCAGCAACTAGAGCAGCAGAAGGCTGGCCACCAGTCAGGGGACCCCAAAAGGGGTTAGGAAGAATAAGTTAATGAACATCAACCTAACCCAGACTAGTTCTAGCTGGTTACCAACCCTCTTCTCCCACACATCGTGACCAGCATCATCCTGAAGAACGAGGGAAGTGAACCCAGTGTGAGACGTGGGCAGAGCTGAGTGGGGCCAGGGTAACAGCAGACACTCGTGCACTCCAGTGCGGTCCTGTTACCAAGGAGTCTGATATTCCTTCCTCCCCAGTGGTGCCAGAGCCTGCTTTGCCTGCACGTGGGGTGCACTCAGAAGGGCTGGAGGTATTTGACAACTGCAGCCCCCAGGTGCAGCCCTTAGCGGTGGACTAATCCGTACAGAGCATGAGCTCTGCAGCTCTGAGGGGTGACCACCCTGTCTCCAAGCCCCCGTCGGGGATGACCCAGACGCACCCCGGCACTTGGCTCCAGATCCATTTCTGATCCCCCTTCTCTTAGCTGTCCATTTCCCCAAACTTCCCTCTCATGGTCTTGCCCGGGAGTGCTTCCTAAGAAATGACTTGTACAAGAACCCCACCCTAAGTGTCTGCTCCTGGAGAAGTCACCTTAGGACTGAGATGAGATTTTTTGCCATTTAATGCTGACATAATGCATTGTACTCAAAGAATATTGCTTTATGATTCAGATTCCTTGAAATTTGTCGAGACAATTTCATATTTTAGCACTTGGTCAGTTTTTACATATAATCTGTGTATGTTTGATATGAATGAGTATCTCATTTTATTTACATACACACACACGTAAAACAAACCTAATATTCTAAAATATTCGAAATTCTTGTTGGTTTTAGTTCATGTACTTTGGTGCCAAGTTGTTAGATTTGTCAGACACACACAGATTTAAAAGATTCTTGTCTTCCTGGTCAGTTACAACGAAGCTCCCAGGTGACTCTCAGACCACCAGCCTAGAAGACCTTTTGGAAACCACTTTCTTATCAAGAGAAAGCATTTCCCAAGACAATACACAATCCCCAACTGCACCTCTGGAGAGGAGCCTCCTTCTTTCCAGGGGCTCCTGGGGAACTCTGGCAAGAGAGAAGGGGCTAACACTCAGGACCTGGAGGCGCACTGAGGAGCACTGCCTAGAAGGAAACCATTCTGGGGCCCTGCAGGAAGGACAGGAAACACTACTTACCGCAATCTCTGTTACTAAAATATCAGTAATACTTCCCAACACAGTGACAAAGTCAAAGACATTCCGGGCATCTCTGAAATAGTTCTGGAGACAAAAAAGAGCAGTTACTGCTAGAGGCTGGTAAGGGTTCTGCCAGGCAAGGAGTTGCAGGAAGTACCCCTAATCAAGAAAGGAGCAAAGGGACAGATGGGCCACCGAGGGGGGAAACCACAGCTGGGTAAGCAAACACCTGTGGGTCTGGGCAGGTGCAGAACTGAGAGCTGTGTGTCCAAAGAGGAGGAGGCTGGCCCCGCCTGTCTCCAGGAACTGGGCTCGGGGCAGAGCTCGGGCAGCTCAGGGTATTGGAGCAGCCCCTTCCTCAGGAGCCCCCGCAATGTCACATTTGCTCTGGGGGCTTGGGGAATTCCCAGCTCTAAGCTACAAGTCCCTGAAGATCCCCCCTACAGAGAGGGAGCCAGAATGCAGACCACCAAAAGGCCAAGAGGGAGCCAAGGCACCTACCAGCACCCCAAAAGCGATGATCTTCAGCACGCATTCCATGGAGAACATGGATGTGAACACAATGTTCAGGCATTTCAACATTAGCTCATATTCATATGGTGCGTCACAGAACTGCACGGGGAATAAGTGCCATTGGCTACAGGTTCGGCTGCCCCAAGACACCCCAGCCTTGACCTCCTGCCAGAGCAGAGAGAACTGCACGCCTGCCCAGGGTAGGGATACCTGTCCCTGCTCTCCCCGTTTCCTCCCAGGACACTCTCACCATCTCAGCCCACAGAGAACCCAGGGCACTGGGCTTCTGTAGGCATCCCATGCTGACCAGGACGTGATCAGCTGCAACTATGGCTCTCTCTCTCTCTCTCTCTCTCTCTCTCTCTCTCTCTCACCTCAGCTGGCACCCACTGTCCCCCGTGCTGGGCCAACATACCTTCATCATTAGCACCACTGTGTTGAGGGCGATCATGGCCATGATGAAGTACTCGAAGGGAGGCGAGACCACAAATGTCCATGCCTTGTACTGGAATGACTGCTTGTCCTGGGGCATGTACCGCATCAGGGGCTTGGTGCTGATGGCGAAGTCAATGCAAGCCCTCTGCCCGGGGACAAAGGAGCACTGAGAACATGGTGGGGTTGGGGGGAACCCACACTGCAGCACCCACTGCACCCCACACCTGTCTCTTCCATCCTCGCAGGCAGCCCTGACCAGCCACACTCGGTCTCTCCCTGCCCCTGTGCTGGCCACCAGCTATGCGGTGATGAGCGAGTCCCATGCGGAAGGGAAGTCCAGTGGTTCCACCTATGCTGCCCATCAGGGGAGCCCAGCAGAGCATCCAATGCACACATGCACATGGGGCAGAAGAGGGAGCCACCCACCTCCTTCTTCTCCAGGCTGCACTCAGACATCACCTTGTCCCCCTGCTCCTGGAAGGTGATGATGATCAAGGCCACAAAGATGTTGACGAAGAAGAAGGGGAAGACCATGAAGTAGACCACATAGAAGATGGACAGCTCCATGCGGTACCCAGGGCTTGGGCCCTGCTCCTCATAGGTGGCGGCCACAGAGTGTTTCAGGACCCTGCACCAAAGGCAAACCCCAAGTGTCGGGGGAACCCTGAGGAAAGAGCCATGGGAAAGTCAAGACCTGTATCACAGGTGAGGCTTGCATATCTGAGCCCAGAGATGGTAAGAGGAAGGGGATGCTCAACACTGCGGGCCCCAGGCCGCTCCCCAGGACCGCAGTCTCCTGAGGTAGACTACCCTCCCTATAGGGCTTGTTCTCAGGGCTGTTGGAGGGCCATCAAGGGGAGGTCTCCAGGGACCGGAGGTCCTAACCCCAGGACAGGTGGAGGCCCAGGAGTTCTGCCCTGCCCTGCTTACTCCTGGCTCACACCTGCTCATGCCCAGCTCACCAGTTCATACCCAGCTTCACCTGCCTTTAGAAAGCCCTGGGCTCCTGGCACAGCACTGATCCTACCTTCTGAGCGGTGGTCCTCCCAGGCCCAAAGGAAGTCCCCAGTCATCTAATGTGGCACTGAATACATACATCCCTCTGTCTACCCTTAACTGAGGCCAGAAGGGTAGCACAGGGAGACACCAAATAGACCCATCCTCCCTCTGGCCTTCAGCCACTCAACAATGATTTTCAGGAGATCACTATGCTGTGTACTTTGTCTTAATCTCGTCCACTTTCCAGGTTGCCCGCTCCTAGAAGGCAGAGCCATGTCTTACCTGGTGGGTGCAAGAGCCTATGGTGTATTTGCTGGAAGACTAGAACACAAACGGAGGCAGAGTTTGAGACTCCCTGCCCAAGCTGCCCCTCTGCTTTAGCGTGATCTGCTACAACGAGCCAGTGAGCACTCACATGGGCCACCCTTCTCCTGTGGACACTCTGAACAGTGTCAGCAGAACCCAGAGCACCCGTACCCTAAACCATACCCTAACCCTAACCCGTACCCTAACCCGTGCCCTAACCCTAACCCGTACCCTAACCCTAACCCATACCCTAACCCGTACCCTAACCCGTGCCCTAACCCTAACCCGTACCCTAACCCTAACCCATACCCTAACCTGTACCCTAACCCTAACCCCTACCCCTAGCCCCTAACCCATACTCTAACCTTAACCCATACCCTAACCCGTACCTGTACCCTAACCCATACCCTAACCCGTACCCTTACCCCTAACCCCTAACCCTACGCCCTAACCCTAGGCCCTAACCCTAACCCTGGCCCTACCCTAGGCCCTAACCCTAACCTTAACCCTAGGCCCTACACCATAACCCCTCTGCCTTAACCACTACGCTCTAACCCCTAGGCCCTAACCCCAACCCTAGATTGGCTCTTGAGTGCTTTGTTCCTAGGGGGTCGCTCCAGAGCAATACCAGAGGACTCACCTTCCACCCAGAAAGAAAGCCCGCCATTTGGAACTCTGGAAAGGATTCACAGCAGGAGAACGCGGCATGCCCATCCAGCGAACCCACACTTTCAGCGGTCCCCTGGCCGAAAAGAAGAGCAAGACACTCACGCTGACCCACGCCCTTGACCCTCACCGCCAGGAACCTGAACGCAGCGCTGGCACATCAGGCCTCCCGTGTCCCTATGTCCTAACACTCAGCCTAGGTTGGCTTCTGAGGGGTCAGTCCCCAGAACCTGGCTACAGATCCCCAAAGATTCGGGACACACGAGCAGTATCGAGGGACTCAGGCTGGCACCCAGAAAGTAAACGCACCATTTGCTCTCCTGAAAGCAATCAGAGCAGGAGGACTCTGAATGCCCATCCCAAGGAATGCACAAATTTTGCGCCCTCTAGCGGCAAACCCTGAGCCTGACATTCAACCTCACCCAGGCCCTCAAGACAAACCCCGGGGAAGCAGGCCACAGTGCTGGTGCATCGGGCCTGCCGTGCCCCTAGGCCCTAACCCTATCCCTCGCGGGCTTCTGAGGGCTCTGACCCCAGAGGCCTGGCTCTAAAGCCACAGGGATCAGGGGCACCTGAGTAATACCAGAGGATTCAGCCTGTCTCCCAGAAGCAAACCGCACCATTGGGAACCTGCGGCAAAGGTTTCTGAGTAGAACTCTGCGTGCCCGTGCCAGTGAAATGCCACTTTCAACAGCCCCCTGCCCGCAAACCCTGAGCTTCACTCTCACCCTGACCCACGCCCCCCACTCAGATCCCCCACCCCCCAAAGCTTGCCCCAGCGTGGGCAGATGAGGGCTGAAACGACCCTAGGCCGTAAGCCTATCCCTAGGTTGGTTTCTTAGCTTCTGTCCCCAGAAGCCTGGCTCCAAAGCCCCAGGGATGGCAATAACTGAGCAACACCAGAGGACTCGGCTTGCCAAAAAGAATTCAAAAACACTACTTGCAACTCCAGAGAGCTTTCAGAATACAACTCTGAATGACCATCGCAGCCAATTCACAAATTTGGCGCCCTCTGGCAGCCAACCCTGAGCCTGACACTCAACCTAACCCACAGCCTCAACTCTGACCCTGGGAAGGTCATCACAGCGCCAGCACATCAGGCCTGTCATGCCCCTAAGCCCTAAGCCTAACCCAAAGCTGGCCAGGGCCTGGCTCCAAAGCCCCAAGGATTCGGGACACCAGAGCAGTATCAAGGGACTCAGGCTGCCACCTGGAAGGAAACCGCACCACCGGGAAATCTGGAAAGCATTCAGAGAAGGAGAACTTGAATGCCCATCCCCCCAAATCTACACTTTCTGCGCCCCCTGGCGGCAAACCATGAGCCTGACACTCAACCTGACCCCCGCCCTCAAGAAAAAACGCCCATCCCAAGCTCGCCACATACCCGCAGACCAGGAGTGCCGTGCACCTGGGCCCTAACCCTAACCCTCACTTGGCTTCGGAGAGCTCTCTCCCTAGGACCCTGGCTCCATGCCCCAGGGATTTGGGCCACCTGAGCAATACCAGAGGACTCAGCCTGGCACCACAAACAAAATGCGCCATTTGGCACTTCTGAAAGCACTGGGAGCAGGAGAACTCTGCATGCCGTGGCCCCTAGCCCCTAACCCCAAGCCTAGATTGGCTCCTGAGTGCTTTGTTCCCTAGGGCTCGCTCCAGAGCAAGACCACAGGACTGAGCTTGCCACCCAGTGAGTAAACCCCCCGTTTGGAACTCCGGAAAGGATTCACAGCAGGAGAATGCGGCATGCCCATCCCAGCGCACCCACCCTTTCAGCGGTCCCCCAGCCGAAAAGAGCAAGACACTCACGCTGACGCAAGACACTCACGCTGACCCACGCCTTCAACCCTAACCCCCGGGAACCTCGATGCAGCGCTGGCAGGTCAGGTCTCCCATGCCCCTATGTGCTAAGACTCACCCTCGGTTGGCTCGTGAGGGGTCAGTCCCCAGAACCTGGCTCCAAAGCCCCACAGATTCGGGACACCGGAGCAATATCGAGCGACTCAGGCTGCCACCCAGAAGGAAAATGCGCCATTTGGTACTCGGGAAAGCATTCAGAGCAGGAGAACTCTGAATGCTCATCCCAAGGAAGGCACAAATTTTGCTCCCTCTAGCGGCAAACTCTGAGCCTGACTCTCAACCTAACCCACGCCCTCAAGACAAACCCCGGGGGAAGGAGGCCACAGTGCTGGCACTTGGGGCCTGCCGTGCCCCTAAGTCCTAACCCTATCCCTCGCAGGCTTCTGAGGTCTCTGACCCCAGAGGCCTGGCTCTAAAGCCACAGGGATCAGGGGCACCTGAGCAATACCAGAGGATTCAGCCTGTCTCCCAGGAGGAAACCGCACCATTGGGAACTTGGGGCAAAGCTTTCCGAGTAGGAGAACTCTGGGTGCACAACCCAGCGAAATGCCACATTCAACAGTCCCCTGCCCACAAACCCTGAGACTGACATTCACCCTGACCCACGCCCCCCACTCAGATCCCCCGCCCCCCAAAGCTTGCCCCAGCCTGGCCACATCAGTGCTCCAATGACCCTAGGCCCTAAGACTATCCCTAGGTTGGCTTCTAAGTTTCTGGATCCAGAAGCCTGGCTCCAAAGCCCCAGGGATGGCAATAACTGAGCAACACCAGAGGACTCAGCTTGCCAAAAAGAATTCAAACACACTACTTGCAACTCCGGAGAGCGTTCAGAACACAACTCTGAATGCCCATCCCAACCAACGCACAAATTTGGCGCCCTCTGGCGGCCCACCCTGAGCCTGACGCAACCTGACCCACGGCCTCAAGACAAACCCCCCAGAGCAGGTTCCAGTGCTTACATGTCATCCCTGCCGTGCCCCTAGGCCCTAGCGTCACCCTAGAGGCCTCTGAGGGTCTGTCCCCAGGGGCTTGACTCCAAAGCCCTAGGGATTTGGGACACCTGACCATTACCAGAGGACTCAGCCTGCCACTAACACAGAAAACGTGCCATTGGGAACTCCAGTAAGCATTCAGAACAGGAGATCTGTGCTGGTCCATCCCAACAAAACCCAAGTTCAACGTGCCCATGCCACAATCCCTGAGCCTCACACTCCCCCCGACCCACGGCCTCAACTCAGACCCAGGGAAGCTCATCGCAGCGCCGACACATCAGGCCTGTCATGCCCCTCAGTCCTAAGGCTCACCCTAGGTTGGCTTCTGAGCGGTCTGTCTCCAGGGCCTGGCTCCAAAGCACAAAGGATTCGGGACACACGAGCAGTATCAAGGGCCTCAGGCTGCCACCTGGAAGGAAACCACACCACTGGGATCTCCGGAAAGCATTCAAAGCAGGAGAACTCTGAATGCCCATCCCAGCAAAACTACACTTTCTTCGCCCCCTGGCGGCAAACCCTGAGCCTGACACTCAACCTGACCCCCACCTCCAAGACAAACCGCCCATCCCAAGCCCGCCATCATTCCCGCAGCCCAGGAGTGCCGTGTACCTGGGCCTTAACCCTAACCCTCGCTTGGCTTCAGAGGTCTCTCCCTAGGTCCCTGGCTCCATGCCCCAGGGATTTGGGCCACCTGAGCAATACCAGAGGACTCAGCCTGACACCACAAAGCAAAATGCACCATTTGGCACTTCCGAAAGCACTGAGAGCAGGAGAACTCTGCATGCCGTGCCCCTAGGCCCTGACCCCAAGCCTAGATTGGCTCCTGAGTGCTTTGTTCCCGGAGGTCTTGCTCTAGAGCCCCAAAGGCAAGGGACACCTGAGCAATACCAGAGGACTGAGCTTGCCACCCAGTGAGAAACCCCACCGTTTGGAACTCCGGAAAGGATTCACAGCAGGAGAACGCTGCATGCCCATCCCAGCGCACCCACCCTTTCAGCGGTCCCCCGGCCGAAAAGAAGAGCAACACACTCACGCTGACCCACGCCTTCAACCCTCACCCCCGGGAACCTCAACGCAGTGCTGGGAGGTCAGGTCTCCTGTGCCCCTTTGTCCTAACCCTCACCCTCGATTGGCTTCTGAGGGGTCAGTCCCCAGAGCCTGGCTCCAAAGCCCCACAGATTCGGGATACCAGTGCAATATCGAGCGACTCAGGCTGCCACCCAAAAGGAAAACGCGGCATTTGGAACTCCGGAAAGCATTCAGAGCAGGAGAACTCTGAATGCCCATCCTAAGGAATGCACACATTTTGCACCCTATGGCGGCAAACCCTGAGCCTGACACTCAACCTGACCCACACCCTCAAGACAAACCCCCAATGCTGCCACGTCGGGCCTGCCGTGCCCCTAGGCCCTAACCCTATCCCTCGCGGGCTTCTGAGGGCTCTGGCCCCAGAGGTCTGGCTCTAAAGCCACAGGGATCAGGGGCACCTGAGCAATACCAGAGGATTCAGCCTGTCTCCCAGAAAGGAAACCGCACCATTGGGAACTTGGGGCAAAGCTTTCCGAGTAGGAGAACTCTGGGTGCCCATCCCAGCGAAATGCCACTTTCAATGGCCCCTGCCCGCAAACCCTGAGCTTCACACTCACCCTAATCCCATGTCCCCAACTCAGATCGCCCGCCCCCTGAAGCTTGCCCCAGCGTGGGCAGATCAGGGATGAAATGACCCTAGGCCATAAGTCTATCCCTAGATTGGCTCCTGAATTTCTGTCCCCAGAAGCCTGGCTCCAAAGCCCCAGGAATGGCAATACCTGAGTGACACCAGAGGACTCAGCTTGCTGAAAAGAATTCAAACACACTACTTGCAACTGCGGAGAGCATTCAGAACACCAGAACTCGGAATGCCCATCCCAGCCAATGCACAAATTTGGCGCCCTCTGGCGGCCGACCATGATCCTGACACTCACCCTGACACACGCCCTCAAAACAAACCCCACCGAGCAGGCTACAGTGCTTGCACGTCAGGCCTACCGTGGCCCCAGGTCCTAACCGTCACCCTACGGAGGCATCTGAGGGATCTGTCCGCGAAGGCCAGCTCCAGCAAGACCAGAAGACTCAGCCTGTCACCCAGAAGGAAAACACGCCATGTGGAACTCAGGCCAGCGTTCAGAGAAGGAGTACACTGCATGCCCATCCCAGGGATGCCCAGGTTCATCGGCCCCTTGGCTGCAATCCATGAGCCTGACACTCATCCTGATGAACGCCCTTAAGTCAAAACACCCATACCTCGCCGCAGCGTCGGCACTTCGGGCCTGTCATGCCCCCATGTCCTAACCGTGATCCTATGGAGACTTCTGAGGGGTCTGTCCCCAGAGGCCTGGCTCGATTCCCAGGGATTCAGGACACCTGACCCATACAAGTGGACTCAGCCTGCCACTACAACGGAAAACGTGCCATTGGGAACTCTGGAAACCATTCAATGCAGAACTGTGCTGGTCCATCCCAAGGAACCCCAAGTGCAATGTGCCCAGGCCACAATCCCTGAGCCTGACGCTTCCCGACACATGGCCTCAACTCAGTTCCTGGGAAGCTCATCACAGCCCCAGCAGATCAGGGCTGTCATGGTCCTAAGCTCTAAGCTTAACCCTAGGTTGGCTTCTGAGTGGTCTGTCCCCAGAACCTGGGTCCAAAGTCCCAAGGATTCAGGACACCTGAGCCATTTCAATGGAGTCAGGCTGCCACCCAGAAGGAAAATGCGCCATTTGGAACTATGGAAAGGATTCAGAGCAGGAGACCTCAGCATGCTCATCCCAGTCACAACCCACATCTATTGGCCCCCTGGCAGCAGACCCTGACCCTGCCACTCACCCTGAACAACGCCATCAACACAGACCTCTGGGAAGCTCTCCCCAGTGTGGACATGTACGGTTCACCCTGACCCTAGGCCCTATAAGCATAGGTTGGTTTCTTAGGGTTGTGTCCCCAGAGGCCTGGCTCCTAAGCACTATAGATGGGGACATCTGAGCAATACAAGAGGACACAGCCGGCCACCCTGAAGGAAACCACGCCAATTGGAACCCCAGAAAGCATTCGCAGCAGGAGATGTTTGCATGCCAATTCCAGCGAACCTCAACATTCAGAGGACACCCGGCCACCAACCCTGAGCTTGACACTCACCCTGATTCATGCCTTCAACTCAGACCCCAGCTCGCCACAGTGCTGGCACATCGACTGCCATGCCCCTACGGCCTAACCCTAATCCTAGGTAGGCTTCTGAGGTTTCTTTCCCCAGAGACCTGGCTCCAAAGCATCAGGGATTTGGGACACCAGTGCAATACGAGAGGACTCGACCTGCCACCCAGATGGAAAACACACTATTTGGAACTCGAGAAAGCATTCAGAGTAGGAAAACTCTGCATGCCCATCCCAGCATACCCCTACTTTCAGTGGCTGCAAACCCTGACCTTAATCTCACTGTGACTGACGTGGTCAACTCATGCCCCTGGGAAGCATTCTACGGTGCAAGCCGATTGGGCCTGCCACACCCATAGGCCCTAACCCTTACTCAGGGTTTGCTTCTGTGGGCTCTGTCTCCAGAGGCCTGGCAATAAAGCCCCAGGGATTGATGACACATGGGAAATACCAAAGAACTCAGCCTGCCACCCAGAAGGAAACTGTGCCATTTGGAAACCTGGAAAGCATTCAGAGCAGGAGAACCCTACTTGCCCATCCCAGCGAAACCCCACATTCAGGGGTCCCCTGGCAGCATACCCTGAGCCTGACACTCACTCTGACCCATCCCCCAACTCAGAGCCCTGGGAAGCATGATACAGTGTTGGCAGATATGGCTGAAATAACTCTAGGCCATTACCCTCACCCTAGGTTGGCTTCTGAGGGATCTGTCCCCAGAGGCCTGACTGCAAAGTCCCAGGAAATGGGACACCTGAGCAATACCAGGGGACTCAGGCTGTCAACCAGAAGGAAACCGCACCATTTGGAACTGCGGGAAGCGTTCAGAGCAGGAGTACACTGCATGCACATTAAAGCACACCTGCACTTTCATTGGCCCCCTTGCCGCAAACCATGAGCTTCACACTCACCCCGACACATGGCCTCAACTCAGACCCCCGGGAAGCTAGCCATAGTGCCCGTAGATTCAGCCTGCCAAGCCCCTAAGGCCCTACCATAACCTAGGTTTGCTTCTCAGGAGTCGGTTCTCAGAGGCCTGTTTCCAAAGCCCCAGGAATTGGGACCACCTGAGAAGTACCAGAAGACTCAGCCTACACCCAGAAGGAAACCTCACGGTTTAGACTCCAGAAAGCATTCAGGGCAAGAGAAACCTGCATGTCCACCCCATCACTCTCCCACACTCAGTGGTCGGGCCTAAAATCCTGGGCCTGGCACTCACCCTGACCCATGCCCACAACTCAGCTCCCTGGGAAGCTCACCACTGTGTTGGTAGATCGGGCCTGCCACGCACATAAGTCCTAACCTTAACCCTATTTTGGCTTGTGAAGGGTCTGTCCCCAGAGGCCTTCCTCTAAACTCCAGGGATTGGGGACAACTGAGCAATACCAGAGGACTCAGACTGACACACAGAAGGAAACCTCGCCATTGGGAACTCCGGAGGCCCATCCTAGCAAACCCCCACTTTCAGCGGCCCCCTGGCCAAAATCCCTGGCATGACATTCATCCTGATCCACGCCCTCAACTCAGTCCCCTGGAAAGCCTGCCACAGTGCTAGCAGATCGGGCCTGTCATGCCCGTAGTCCCGAACCCTAACCCTGGCTTGGGTTCTGATGGGTTTTTCCCCAGAGTACTGGCTACAAAGCTCCGGGCACTGGGGACACCTCAATAATAGGAGAGAACTCAGGCTGCCACCGAGAAGGATCCTGCGTCATTTGGAACTATGGAAAGGTCTCTGACCTGGAGAAATCTGCACGCCTATCCCGGTGAACCCCCACATTCCGCTGTACCTCAACAAGAACACTTCACAGTTCGATATGCATTTATGATAAAAACTCTAAACCATCTGGGTATAGAGGGAACACACCTCAAGATAACAAAGTTCATATGTGAAAAGCTCACAGCTGAAATCATACCCAAGGGTGAAAAGCTGAAAACACTTCCACTAAGATCAGAAACAAGACAAAGAGGGCGCCCGTGGGGCTCAGATGGTTAAGCATCTGCCTTTGGCTCGGGTCACAATCCCAGGGTCCTGGGATCGAGTCCTGCATCGGGCTTCCTGCTAGGCGGGGAGCCTGCTTCGCTCTCTGCCTCTGCCTCTCTCTCTCTGACTCTCATGAATAAATATATAACATATTATAAAAAAATAAAAAAGACAAAAAAACAAAAAAACAAGACAAAGATGCCCACTCTCATCATTTTCATTCAATACAGTATTGAAAGCCCTAGCCAAAGCATTCAGACAAAAAGAAAAAAAAGAAAGAAAAGATGAAATCCAAATAGGAAAACTGTCACTGTTTGCAAATGACATACTATATATAGAATTCCATAGAGATTCCAACAAAACTGTTAGAATCAACAAATTCAGTAAAGCTGCAGGATACAAAGGCAATATACAGAGACCTGTTGCATTTCTTTTTTTAAAGACTTTATTTGACAGAGAGAGACAGCACAAGCAGGGTGAGCAGCAGAAGGAGAGGGAGATGCAGACTCCCCATTGAGCAGGAAGTCCGCTGTGGGTCTCGATGCCAGCACCCCGGGATGGTGACCTGAGCCAAAGACAGATGCTTAACCGATTGAGCCACACAGGTGTCCCAACTTCTTGCATTTCTGTGTACTGATGACAAACCTTCACAGAGAGAAAAGAAGAAAGCAATGCCACTTACAACTGCATCAAGAAAAAAAGCCTAGGAGAAAAGTAACCAAGAATGAGAAAGACCTGGTACACTGAACACATGTTGGAAAAGTAAGGAAAAACACATGTATGTTGAGGGGGCGTGTATGGGTCAAAGAAACAGAGGACGACACCAATAAATGGAAGCATTCGTCCTGTTCATTAACCGGAAGAGTTAATCATGTTAACATGTCCATAGCAACCAAAGCAATCTACAGACGTGATGAAATCCCTATCTGAATTCCAGTGCCATTATTCAAAGAAATAGAAGACAGTCCTAAAATTCATATGGAATCACAGAAGACACCAAATACCCAGAGCCATCTGGAGAAAGAAGAGAGCAGGAGACACCACATGTCCGGATTTCGAGCTAGATTACAAAGCTGTGCTCATCAAAACTGTATGGCGCTGACATAGAAACAGACACACAGGTCAATGGAACCGAATAGAAAGCTCAGGAAATGATAATCATAGCACTTTTGGCAAAGTTTACTCATTAGAGTCAGTACACTAAAGGTATATTTAGGGGGCGGAGCAAGATGGCGGAGGAGTAGGAGACCTGGATTTCCTCTGGTCTCAGGAATTCAACTGAATAGGGATCAAAGAATTCTGAACACTTACTAACTCAACAAGAGATCGAAGAGAAGAATAGTAACAACTCTCTGAACAGAGAAGCGACCACTTACTGGAAGGTAGGACGTGCAGAGAAGTGAATCCGAGGCGATATTCGGGAGGATAGACGGCAGGGGAGGGGGCCTCCGTCCACCGCTTCTGGCAAGTGCTAGAGCCGCGGAGCACAAAATCGGAACTTTTAGAAGCCGGCTCCGCTGAGGGACGTCGCTCCAGTGGCTAAGCTGGGGGTGGAACCCTCGTGGGACAGTGTGGTCTCAGGACCCTCGGGGTCACAGAAAGACCAGGGGTGCCTGAGTGCAGCAAAGCTCCCAGGGATCGGAGCGGGGAAGCTGGCTGCAGAGACGGAGCCGAGGCGCGGGCTCTCAGCTTGGGGTTGCCATAAACTGTGATCTGTGGCCCAGTTGGGCTACTGTGCCTCCAGCAGGGACCCAACAAGTGGCAGAGCCGGGGAAACGCCCCTTCCTCCCCTGGGAGGAGCGGCGCGGAAGCACACCGCAGGGATGTGCTGGGTTTAGAGACTCTACACGGGGTCGGGCGCCAGAGATAGAAATGCTCGGTCACAGGCCGGGTGAGCACGGAGTGCGGCCGGAGACGGGGGACACAGGAGTGACTGCTTTTCTCTGGGGACGCACTGAGGAGCGGGGCCCCGAGTTCTCAGCTCCTCCGGGCGGAGATTAGGAGGCCACCATTTTCGCCCTGGTCCTCCAAAGCTGTACTGAGAGCTTGCAGGGAACAAAAGCTCCTGAGAGCAAACTCGAGCAGCTTCCTTAGCCCCGACCGACAAGGGCGGGGCAATTCCACCTCCGGCAAAGACGTTTGGGAACCACGGCAACAGGCTCCTTCCCCAGAAGATCAGCACGAACAGCCAGCAAGCCAAGTTTACCGATCAAGGACAACGGGAGAACTCCAGCCCTAGGGGAATACTGCACATAGAATTCATGGCTTTTTTTTACCATAATTCATTAGTTTTTCAAAGTTAATTTTTTAACTGTTTTTTTTTTGAATTTTTCTTTTTCCTTTTTTCAAACAACACCTTATCAATCCCTTTTTAAAAAAAAAACTTATTTTTCATTTTTAAGAGTCATATTTTTATCCCTTCATAGTAGTTACCCTTATTTTTGGCATATATATATAAGTTGTTCTCTCTTTAAAATTTTGAGATACAATTTCTTCTAACAGATCAAAATATACCCTAAATCACTAGTGTATGGCTTTGTTCTATTTTCCTGCCTGATCACATTCTCTCCCTTTTTTTTCTTTTTCTTTTTCAATCTTCTTTCTTTTTAAAAAACAACTTATCAATTCCTTTTATAAAATCTTTTATAATTTTCATCTTTACGGTCATCTTCCAAACCTTCATTGTATCAACCCTTATTTTGTACATATATAAGTCTTTCTTCCTTTAAAATTTTAGCAGGCACTTTCTTCTAACAGACCAAAATATGCCCAAAAGCTAGTGTGTGGCACTGATCTATGCATTAGCCTGATCATATTTGATCATATCCTATTTTTTTTTGTTCTGTTTTTGTTTGTTTCTATCTTTTTCTTTTCCCTCTTTTTCTCTTCATTCTTTCCCTTTCTTGTCCCCTGGTTTCAGGTCTTTTCTGATTTGTATAGAGTATATTTGCTGGAGACGTTGTTAACCTGTTAGCGTTCTGTTCTCTCATTCATCTGTTCTACTCTGGACAAAATGACAAGACGAAAAAAATCACCTCAGCAAAAAGAACAAGAGGTAGTACCGGCTGCCAGGGACCTACTCAATACGGACATTAGTACGATGTCGGACCTAGAGTTCAGAATCATGACTTTAAAGATACTAGCTGGGCTTGAAAAAAGCGTGGAAGTTATTAGAGAAACCCTTTCAGGAGAAATAAAAGAACTAAAATCTAACCAAGTCGAAATCAAAAAGGCTATTAATGAGGTGCAATAAAAAATGGGAGCACTAACTGCTAGGATAAATGAGGCAGAAGAGAGAATCAGCGATATAGAAGACCAAATGATGGAAAATAAAGAGGCTGAGAAAAGGAGAGATAAACAACTACAGGATCACGAGGGCAGAATTCGAGAGATAAGTGAAACGATAAGACAAAACAACATTAGAATAATTGGGATCCCAGAAGAAGGAGAGAGAGGGGCAGAAGGCATATTGGAGCAAATCTAGCAGAGAACTTCCTTAATGTGGGGAAGGAAACAGGCATCAAAATCCAGGAGGCACACAGAACCCCTCTCAAAATCAATAAAAATATGTCAACACCCCAACATCTAATAGAAAACTTATGAGTCTCAGAGACAAAGAGAAAATCCTGAAAGCAGCTCGGGAGAAGAGAGATGTAACCTACAATGGTGGAAACATTAGATTGGCAACAGACCTATCCACAGAGACCTGGGGTGGCAATCCTTATATCAGACAAATTAGATTTTAAAACAAAGACTGTAATAAGAGATGAAGAAGGACACTATATCCTACTAAAAGGGTCTATCCAACAAGAAGATCTAACAATTGTAAATATCTATGCCCCTAACGTGGGAGCAGCCAATTATATAAGGCAATTAATAACAAAAGCAAAGAAACACATTGACAACAATACAATAATAGTGGGGGACTTTAACGACCCCCTGACTGAAATGGACAGATCATCTAAGCAAAAGATCAACAAGGAAATAAAGACTTTAAATGACACACTGGACCAAATGGACTTTACAGACATATTCAGAACATTCCATCCCAAAGCAACGGAATACACATTCTTCTCTAGTGCCCATGAAACATTCTCCAGAATTGATCACATCCTGAGTCACAAATCAGGTCTCAACGGGTACCAAAAGACTGGGATCATTCCCTGCATATTTTCAGACCACAATGCTTTGAAACTAGAACTCAATCACAAGAGGAAAGTCAGAAAGAACTCAAATACATGGAGGCTAAAGAGCATCCTACTAAAGAATGAATGGGTCAACCAGGAAATTAAAGAAGAATTTAAAAAATTCATGGAAACCAATGAAAATGAAAACACAACTGTTCAAAATCTTTGGGATACAACAAAGGCAGTCCTGAGAGGAAAGTTTATAGCAATACAAGCCTTTCTCAAGAACAAGAAAGGTCTCAAATACACAACCTAACCCTACACCTAAAGGAGCTGGAGAAAGAACAGCAAATAAAGCCTAAACCCAGCAGGAGAAGAGAAATAATAAAGATCAGAGCAGAAATCAATGAAATAGAAACCAAAAGAACAGTAGAACAGATCAACGAAATTAGGAGCTGGTTCTTTGAAAGAATTAACAAGATTGATAAACCCCTGTCCAGACTTATCAAAAAGAAAAGAGAAAGGACCCAAATCAACAAAATCATGAATGAAAGAGGAGAGATCACAACCAACACCAAAGAAATACAAACAATTATAAGAACATACTATGAGCAACTCTATGCCAGCAAATTAGATAACCTGGAAGAAATGGGTGCATTCCTAGAGATGTATCAACTACCAAAATTGAACCAGGAAGAAATAGAAAACCTGAACAGACCTATAACCACTAAGGAAATTGAAGCAGTCATCAAAAATCTCCCAAGAAACAAAAGCCCAGGGCCAGATGGCTTCCCAGGGGAATTCTACCAGACATTTCAAGAAGAATTAATACCTATTCTCCTGAAACTGTTCCAAAAAATAGAAATGGAAGGGAAACTTCCAAACTCATTTTATGAGGCCAGCATTACCTTGCTCCCCAAACCAGACAAAGACCCCATCAAAAAGGAGAATTACAGACCAATATCCCTGATGAACATGGATGCAAAAATTCCCACCAAAATACTAACCTATAGGATCCAACAGTACATTAAAAGGATTATTCACCACGACCAAGTGGGATTTATCCCTGGGCTGCAAGGCTGGTTCAACATCTGCAAATCAATCAACGTGATACAATACATTAACAAAAGAAAGAACAAGAATCATAGGATCCTCTCAATAGATGCAGAAAAAGCATTTGACAAAGTACAGCATCCTTTCTTGATGAAAACTCTTCAGAGTATAGGGATAGAGGGTACATGCCTCAATATCATAAAACCCATCTATGAAAAACCTACAGCGAATATCATTCTCAATGGGGAAAAGCTGAGAGCTTTTCCCCTAAGGTCAGGAACGTGGCAGGGACGTCCACTCTCACCACTGCTATTCAACATAGTATTAGAAGTCCTAGCCACTGCAATCAGACAACAAAAAGAAATCAAAGGCATCCAAATCGGCAAAGAGGAAGTCAAACTCTCACTCTTTGCAGATGATATGATACTGTATGTGGAAAACCCAAAAGACTCCACCCCAAAACTGCTAGAACTCATACAGGAATTCAGTCAAGTAGCAGGCTATAAAATCAATGCACAGAAATCAGTGGCATTCCTATACACCAACAACAAGACAGAAGAGGGACAAATCAAGGAGTCGATCCCATTTACAATTGCACCCAAAACCATAAGATACCTAGGAATAAATTTAACCAAAGAGGCAAAAACGATCTGTATTCAGAAAACTATAAAATACTCATGAAAGAAATTGAAGAAGACACAAAGAAATGGAAAAACGTTCCATGCTCATGGATTGGAAGAACAAACATTGTGAAGATGTCAACGCTACCTAGAGCAATCTACACATTCAATGCAATCCCCATCAAAACACCATCCACCTTTTTCAAAGAAATGGAACAAATAATCCTAAAATTTGTATGGAACCAGAAGAGACCCGAATAGCCAGAGGAATCTTAAAAAAGAAAAGCAAAGCTGGCAGCATCACAATTCCGGACTTCCAGCTCTATTACAAAGCTGTCATCATCAAGACAGTATGAAACTGGCACAAAAACAGACACATAGATCAATGGAACAGAATCGAGAGCCCAGAAATGGACCCTCAACTCTATGGTCAACTCATCTTTGACAAAGCAGGAAAGAATGTCCAATGGAAAAAAGACCGTCTCTTCAACAAATGGTGTTGGGAAAATTGGACAGCCACATGCAGAAGAATGAAACTGGACCATTTCCTTACACCACACACAAACATAGACTCCAAATGGTTGAGAGACCTAAACGTGAGACAGGAGTCCATCAAAATCCTAAAGGAGAACACAGGCAGCAACCTCTTCGACCTCAGCCACAGCAACTTCATCCTGGAAACATCGCCAAAGGCAAGGGAAGCCAGGGCAAAAATGAACTATTGGGATTTCATCAAGAGAAAAAGCTTTTGCACAGCAAAAGAAACAGTCCACAAAACCAAAAGACAACCGACAGAACGGGAGAAGATATTTGTAAATGACATATCAGATAAAGGGCTAGTATCCAAAATCTATAAAGAACTTATCAAACTCAACACCCAAAGAACAAATAATCCAATCAAGAAATGGGCAGAAGACATGAACAGACATTTTTCCAAAGAAGACATCCAAATGGCCAACAGACCCATGAAAAAGTGCTCAACATCGCTCGGCATCAGGGAAATCCAAATCAAAACCTCAATGAGATACCACCTCACACCCGTCAGAATGGCTAAAATTAACAAGTCAGGAAATGACAGATGTTGGCGGGGATGTGGAGAAAGGGGAACCCTCCTACACTCTTGGTGGGAATGCAAGCTGGTGCAACCCCTCTGGAAAACAGTATGGAGGTTCCTCAAACAGTTGAAAATAGAGCTACCATACGATCCAGCAATTGCACTACTGGGTATTTACCACAAAGATACAAATGTAGGGATCCGAAGGGGTACACACACCCCAATGTTTATAGCAGCAATGTCCACAATAGCCAAACTGTGGAAAGAGCCAAGATGTCCATCGACAGATGAATGGATAAAGAAGCAGTGGTATATAGACACAATGGAATATTATGCAGCCATCAAAAGGAATGAGATCTTGCCATTTGCAACGACGTGGATGGAACTGGAGGGTGTTATGCTGAGTGAAATACGTCAATCAGAGAAAGACATGTATCATATGACCTCACTGATATGAGGAATTCTTAATCTCAGGAAACAAACTGAGGGTTGCTGGAGTGGTGGGGGGTGGGAGGGATGGGGTGGCTGGGGGATAGACATTGGGGAGGGTATGTGCTATGGTGAGCACTGTGAATTGTGCAAGACTGTTGAATCACAGATCTGTACTTCTGAAACAAATAATGCAACATATGTTAAGAAAAAAGAAAAAGAAGAAGATAGCAGGAGGGGAAGAATGAAGGGGAGTAAGTCGGAGGGGGAGACGAACCATGAGAGACGATGGACTCTGAAAAACAAACTGAGGGTTCTAGAGGGGAGGGGGTGAGGGGATGGGTTAGCCTGGTGATGGGTATTAAAGAGGGCACATTCTGCGTGGAGCACTGGGTGTTATGCACAAACATTCAATCATGGAACACATCAAAAGGTAATGATGTAATGTATGGGGATTAACATAACATTAAAAAATTATTAAAAAAAGGTATATTTAGACTTAGCTCTGATATAATTATTATTAACTCTGAACAGGAATTAATATTTATGTCCTGTTTCAACAGCTGATTCCAATAAATGCATTTCTTTAAACTTGTTTTATATAAACACATATTATTAAATAAGAGTGATTTAGAATTCACGTTTTTAAGAAATATTAAAATCACTTTAATAAACCTAAGATGGAAAAGAAACAGAGATATCAATCATCACAAGTGATAGCATCACAAAAGACAATCAGACACAATCTCTTATCTGATGGAAGAATATAACATTTTGAGTAGTTCTGCCCAAATGTTAAACCTGTTGAAAGCTATAAATCCGGCAAGTCATTTACAAAAACACACGTCAGAGAAATGTCCTAACAAATAGTATGAACATGTAATCAATAAAGTCCACACTGCATATATTCCAACAGGAAAAATACTTTCTCAAAAAATAAACTGTAAAACAAAAAAAAATGAAGGAGGAGGAGAAGGAAGAGGAAGAGGAAGAGGAGAAGAAGAAAGAAGGAATGGGAGAAGGAAGGGGAAGGAAGAAGGGGAAGGAAGAAGGGGAAGGGGAAGGAAGAAGGGGAAGGGGAAGGAAGAAGGGGAAGGGGAAGGGGAAGGAAGAAGAAGGAGAAGAAGGAAGAAAAGGAAGAAGGAAGGAGGAAGAAGGAAGAAGGAAGAAGAAGAAGAAGAAGAAGAAACCTGAGAAACTAACCCACACATGTATGGCCTTAACTTACGACACAGGAGCAGAAAATATACAACGGGGAAAGGACTGTCTCTTCAGTGAACGGTCCTGGAAAACTGCACACTACATGCAGAAGAATGGAACTGGATCACTTTCTTACAGCACACACAAATTTTAAATGGATGAATGACTTGAATATAAGACCGGAATCCATAAACCTCCGAGAACAAAACACAGGTAGTGAGTTTCTCGACATTGGTTTTGGCAAAGAGTCTTTTAGATCGGACACCAAAGGCAAAGGCAACAAATGCAAAAATAAACAAGTGGAATGACATCAAACTGAAATTTCTACATGGCAAAAGAAACCATCAAAACTTCAAAACTTAAAAGCCAACCTACCCAATGAGAAAAAAAATCTGTAAATCATGTGTGAGAAGAGGTTAATATCCAAAATATACAAAACACTCATACAAATCAAACAAAAATACCTGTATAAAAAATGGGGAGAATATGTGAATAGATACTTTCCAAAGATGGCACCCAGGTGGCCAAAAGACACAGAAAAAGTTGTTCAACATCACTAATCGTCGTCAGGGAAACCTAAGTCAAACCCATAATCCGCTATCTCCTCACAACTGTTGTGATGGCATTTGTCCCAGAGACAGACACCAGGTGTGGTCAAGGGTGTGTAGACAAGGGGACCCTGTGCACTGTTGGTGGGAATGTACATTGGTGCAGCACCTGTGACAAAGAGTATGGAAGTTCCTGGAAAAATGAATACAAATATGACATGACCCAGTGATTGCTCTGGGTGGATTTATTTGGAGAACACAAAAACACTACCTCAAAAAGATAGATGCACTCCCATGTTCACTGCAGCATTCTTCACAGTAGCCAGACATAGAAACAGAGACCTTGGGAGCATTATGCTAAGTAACTCAGACACAGAAAGACAAATACCAGATGTTCATGGACGTTCCACATGGAAAAAAAAATACTGAATGCACAGATACTGAGAACAGATTGCTATTTGCCAGATTCAGGGGTGGGGGAGGAATGGGGGAAGGTGGTCAAAGGCACAATGTTTGGGCGCCTGGGTGGCTCAGTTGGTTAAGCGACTGCCTTCGGCTCAGGTCATGATCCTGGAGTCCCGCGATCGAGTCCCGCATCGGGCTCCCTGCTCAGCAGAGAGTCTGCTTCTCCCTCTGACCCTCTTCCCTCCCATGCTATCTCTCATTCTCTCTCTCTCTCAAATAAATAAATAAAATCTTTTTAAAAAAGGCAAAATGTTTGAGTGATAAAATGCATAAGTCATGGAACGTTCTGTGCAGCATGGAGACTAAAGCTAACCCTGCAGGATGGCGTACAGGGTCCCCCGCTATTTGAAAGTAGTTTCCTTCCTTCCTAGGAAGGAAACCTCTCACAGCAAGAATGGTGTAGACCAAAGGAGAATTACCATTCATTTATACAGAAAAAAATAGCGTGCTCAGACTCCAAAAACGACTTCTCTTTGGCTTTTCCTAGGCCTCGGGACACAACTTCCTAACAGATGCCCAAAATAAATGGAGATGAAGCACAGCAGATGCTCACAGACACAATTCAAAGTGCTGGGGGCTGGGCCCAGAGAGTGGTTCCCAGGAAAGACCTGGCGGAGGTGCACGCCACCTCTGCAGTGGCTCCCCGCAAAACAGATGAGGAACGCGATGCTCACTTTTCGACTTTTTTTCATCAGAGCGAAATCCTCTTCAGGATTCCTCCTGTTATTGAAGCCGGGTAATGACATAGATCTTTAAAAAAAATAAAAAATAAAAAAAAGCCATGTGTACCATGAACTTTTAAAAAGTGGGGGATACTTGTACTTGAAAGTTGCTGAGGGAGTAGATGTTAACTGTTCTCCTGGACACGCACATCAGCAGATCCACCGTGAAAGGCACCTTCCTGAGCATGCGGAACACAGACGACCTCCTACCCCCAGAAACCTCCTCCTTCCCCTCGCTCAGGACAACCAGCCACAGCTGGGAGTTACCCCAATTCCTCCTTTCTCCCATTCCCAGTATCTAACACATCAGGAAATCTGGTGAGCTTCTTCTTAAACATACCCAGAACAGGACTGACCACTCCTTCCAAAGCCACCTGTCTGGTCCATACTAAAGGCCATCTCTTGCCTGAGTTCCTGGAAATGCTTCACCATGGACCTCCCCTGCCTATCCTCAACCCTCTGTCATCTGTTCTCAACACTGTAGCCAGGATGACCCACTGAAACAGAGTCCCAAGTGGTCACAGCACTGCAATGGCTTTCTGTCTCGCTCTGTCACCTCCCTGAGGTCATGTCCTAAGCTGTCTCCCGTGGCCACAGGGCCTTCTTGCTACTTCTGGACATACCTGGTATGCTCCTGCCCCGGGACTTATACACATGCTTTCCTTCCGTTTAGAATGCTCTTGATGTGATATCACTCACCTTCTTTAGATCTTGACTCAAGGATCACCTTCCTAGTGAAGTCCCACCTGGCTCTATGTGAATAGCAAGCACCAGCCTTACCTCCCCTGCAGCACCCCAGCCCCGTCCCCTGCTCCGTATTTCCGTAGCAGTTATCACAGTCACCAGTCTGTCTCGGCAGGGCAGAAACGAAGGCCTACACTGACGCTTTCACCACTGACTCCCTCCGATTTCCTGGTCCAAAGCCCCGGGGGAAAAGGTGCCCCAGGGCTCTGGCACAGCCAGGATGCCAAGGACCAGGGGTCCATCGACTGCACCCTGAACACTATCAGGAAAATGAGCCACACGAGGAATCCACCTGCCCATGAGACCTGAAGCCAGACACCTTCCCCAATTACAGGTGAGCACTCACACTTCCTCTCCTTGCCTGAGGTGCTCATCTGAGAAAGCTGAGCAGAGACCCATCCCAGGATCCAACTCTCCCTCTGGCCAACGTCCTGGGAAACAGACATCTCTCCTCCCTGCACCAACCACCTGGGATTGACATCCATAATACTCCTGCGGTCAGGCGGAGTGGTGCACCTGTCCCTCTTTCCTGCGATATCATCGCAAACCAGGCTGTGCTGCACATTTTCCAGGAAGGAGCCTGCAGCGGCATCAACAGGCCGACCAGGCTCGGCCTCAGTCTTGCACATCAGGTCCCATGCAGAAGTAGAACTGCACGGATACTGGTGTCCTGTGTGGCCTCGGAACCTAACGGCAGGAGCTGAGATTTCAGTTCAAGATGAAAAGTGACCTCTTGCACACAGCACAGAAATGTGGAGAGGATTTCTCAGGGGTGGGGCTCTGGAAGAACTGCTTCTGCTGGCTGAATTCAGAGACACCAGGCAGAGGACATCTGCTGTGCCTCCTCTGAGGAAGCAGGGGGCACAATGGGCAAGAATTGATAATGCTGCCTGTGAGCTGCTTCCCACCAACCACCCTGCTGAGCCGAGGGCTCAAGCACCAAACAGGAAGCAACTCTCTTATCACATCTGCAGCAGGAGGGCTGGCCATGTAGTACAGCCCAGTCCCTGTCCCTGTAGCAAGCTGGCCTGCCCATCATGAGCGACGATCCACCACCACGGCATCACAACCTCCCAGCTATCTGATCCGACTACCCTGCCAGGCTCAGACCTGCTCACGCAGTGAGTCATAAGACCCAGCGACGTCTTTCCACTCCAGCTCAATGCTTCTCACAGAGAAGCAAACTCCAGCCTCACAAATGTGCTCACCATTAGCTCTGGAATTCCCTGGGTGGTGTCTACAATGGCCCACACGGGTGTCCCATCCAGACCACTCCACAAATACCCTAGGGTTTCAAGCCACTTTCAAACTGCCCTTAGAAAGGCAGGAACTAGCCCGATTAGGCACACCAGCCAAGTGACTCGATGTGCTGGAAACTTAGACAACATCCTCGCTGAACACCAAGGCTTCCAAGTCCAAGCTTCAAACCTTCGCTCACTGGGCATTGAGCACCATGTCAGCATCAACACTGCTCTTTCAATTCACTTGTCTCCCATTCCTTAAAATCAGAAACCAAGCTCCAGTCACCACTCCATTTTCCCTCCAGAAAAATAAGGCAAACGACAGAATAAAACACTACGTGTGCATAGCACACTTCTAATCGAAATATAATTCTGAAATATAATTTCTCATACGGGCAGCCCTACATTACCCATACTAATGAGAGAGGCCACGAGTTCAATCATTATATATATATATTTGACCTTGTGTTTTTCTTTACGATATTTGTATCTCGAAGTCAATGTCTATATTGTTTTCTTAAAATAATAATAATAATAATAATGACATGGTCACATAAGGGTCTGGATCTCCATAGCCACACAACATGGCTCTGGTCCAGATAAGGATGAAGACACTACCTCAGCCCACGAAGCGAAGCCCTTTCCCTCAGGGATCCCCACATGCCTCACAGGTGATGAGTTCCTTTGCTACGTGGAGTTGTCCGAGTACAAAGGATGCAGGCACTCTCCAGGATTCCATCCGTTTTCTTCATAAATTCCCCAGCTCAAGTCACAAGTGACTCACCGGGTCAAGCTTCCAGAGCCCAGGATGGGCCACCAGGTAAGCAGCCCCCTCAGGGAAGGCTAACAGGGGGCTCAATTTCCGTTGGGAGCACGATGCACCACTCCATGAGCTCCTAAAGAACCTACACTCCTTCTCCATGTGCCCCTCTCACAAAGGGCAGGGCACCCTGTTACAGCTCTGAGGCTGTGCTTACTTTAAAACATAATTTCTAACATCGGAATGTGGTTCATGGAAGAGGAAAACATGAACACCCACCAAGGGTTCTCATATTTCGGAAGATTATTTTCCCACTGTTTAATTAAATCAGGATATAAAAACACACAGATAGCCCCTTCCACTAGCAGGTATGATTCACTTTGGTGATGGAAAGAAGAGCAGGAAATAAAAGAGTAACAGATGTTCCGATGACCCGTCATTTCCATAATCAAAGTTTTGAAAGTTCACACACAAAGAAAGCAGCTCAAACAAACGTCGTGGCCTGGCAACTCTGAGACGTCTGAACTGGAGTGACAGGGACAGACGATGACGTCGTGTATGTTGGGTGAGGCTGGTGGCACAGAAGAAGGGGCTCGGCCAGCTCTCCACCTGGGCCTCACCTGTCCTCAGCCAGGAACCTCCTCACGGCCCTCACCTGTCACCACTCTCACATGGGAGATCCACAGCCACCCCTGGAGCCCGCCCTGCCCACACCCTCCTGCTCGATGCACTCAGCTCTCCTCTGAGACCCCTGTCAGCTTTACCCAGACCTGGAACTCCCCCATCCGCTGCAGAGCTCCAGGACAACCCCTTTTCTTCCAAAATGACACTGGCCCAAGGCTTTCATGAGAAAGGTGGAAGGCTACCTAATGAAGGGTTCACTACTTTCCCCTTCTGTCGTATTTCTCTCCACTTACCTTCCTATCTGGGCAAACTGTAAGGAACATATCAATGGAACATGGACATGCTCTGAGACCTGCTTGTTTCATTGCAGCCTTCTGAGGACTCCTTGTACAATAAAACACCGTATCCTATGACGGGGGGGGTTAAAACTATTATTCACAGAATAACGCAGCCCAAATCACCTCATTTTTAATTGCTCTTCAGTAGGCAGAACAGTTTCTGTGGAAAAAGCCTTTCCATAGATATTAGATTCCAGCAATTTCATAAGGAGTCAATGGAAGCTCTGTAGGATAACCTGACTCACCTAGGGTCAGGCAAGCAGTTCCAGAACTCAACCCAGTGCTCCTGACGCCAAGCTCCTTGATGCCACCAGCATCCAGAATTCTCAAAGACTCTCCTTCTGACTCCACCACCAAAAAAGCTACAGAGAAAATCGGCATGTCAAAATATCTAGAGGACACATTTAGAAAAACTAGAAAGTCAAGCTCAACTTTTTTTTTTTAAAGATTTTATTTATTTATTTGACAGAGAGAGACACAGCGAGAGAGGGAACACAAGCGGGCAGTGGGAGAGGGAGAAGCAGGCTTCCCGCAGAGCAGGGAGCCCGATGCGGGGCTCGATCCCAGGACCCCAGGATCATGACCTGCGCCGAAGGCAGACGCTTAATGACTGAGCCACCCAGGCGCCCCTCAAACTCAACTTTTAAACAGTGAAAGGCTGCTTTGAATAATTTTGATTTTTCCCTCGACCCTAACTGTAACTCTTCTGATGAAAAGACTAATCAATTATGAAACATCACCTTTGACAAATGACAAGACATCATCCAAGTCTGTATCTGAAGACAAAAAGCCAACTAACTCTAGATGCTGGCCACTCAACCATATCCTAGGCCCAAATGAATAAACGCTGTTAGATGAAGGAACAAATGATATGTTAAAAACACACAAAGAGTAAATTTCACCTTCCCTTTCTAATAGAGGTTACTTCTAGGAAACAGATGATCAGAATATATTTTGTAAGCAGTAAGTGAATAGAGAAAATGGGATCCCCTGCAATCTTCTACCTGCAGGGAAATTAAGTAATTCCTGCACCAAATGGAGAATGCTGACAGCTACTTACGTTTTACTTCGTGGCTCAACTAGAGAAAAGAGGAAAGCCCAGGAGGTTTGGGGTTCACGAGAGGTTTTACCTCCTGTCCTGACATGATGATGACACTGTGCCAAACGGGCCTGCTGCTTTCTCTGAACGCTGACGTCCTGTGACAAGCTGCATCACTGACTCACATGCTGATGTTCAGAACTTCGAGTCTCATGGAGCCAGAGCAGAGAAAGTGCTGTCAGGTGGGGATGAGAAGGCACCTCCGACCTATGGCCTGCACACCTGCTTCGGTTTCTGGGAGAAGGGGAAACACACACTTGTTTTTTAAGTAGTCATTATCTTCATTCTAAAGTAGACCAATGACTTTGACATTTTTGGAAAAGCGAAATTACTCTTCCAAATGAACACCTCAACTCATCTGTTCCTCATGCAACTTGAGTGGGGTCTGGTTTACTCCAGCCTCCAGGCCCCCACCTGGAAGACGCTCCTACACCATCCTGACAGCCCATTACCACCATCCCTGAGGACATGGGGCACAATGCTGAAGTTGGGGGATGGCTCTGGGGCTTGTTGCCACCACACCTGTGCCTGGGGGAACAGGAATCTGGAGGACCCTCCCAGACGATCATAAGGGACCATTACCACCATCCCCAGGGGACACGGGGCACAATGCTGAAGTTGGGGGATGACTCTAGGGCTTGTTGCCACCGCACCTGTGCCTGGGGGAGCAGGAACACGGAGGACCCTCCCAGACGACCCTGATGGACCATTACCACCATCCCCCTGAGGACATGGGGCACAATGCTGAAGTTGGGGGACAGCTCTGGGCTTGTTACCACCACACCTGTGCCTGGGGGAACAGGGGACACCCTGCTGAACTCGGGGTGCTGCTCAAGGTCCATTACCTGCACTGTGCCAGGGGATGGGGGCACCCCACTGAAGTTGGGGACTGTGTGCGGTCCTTACGTGCACTCTTCCAGAGGAACGAGGCAAACCCTGAAATGTCCGCAACCCATCCCCCAAAAACTCGGGTGAGCGGGGCCCTGGAGTTCACGGGGCTGGGGGATATGGCCAGTTGAAGGGCTTTCAAGGGAAAAAGAAAACTCATCTGAGTTCGCGGGATTAGCTCGCTCCCCGCCGCCTTCGAGAACCCCCAACTCCCACCCAGGGCGCACCCTGCCCCCGGGACCCCCACCCCAGCCCACAGCGTGCTCTCACCCAGCCGGGAACGCCACAGGTGAACTCTGGGAGCGGGCCGAGCTGCCAGACCTCTGCAACCCCGGGGCAGCTCTGGGTCCTCCCGCAGAGGTACCTCCACCCCCATGCGGTGATTGGTCGGGGAGGGTGGTGCCCCGAGCCCATTGGATGCCGTTCCTGCCTCTACCGGCCAACCCGCCCTCACGCCCGCGGCTCCCCGCGACCGCAGGTGGTCCAGGAGGCCCCTCCTCACGCCAGCACCTGGCTCGGCAGCGCAGGCATGGGCGGGGGTTATGGGCGGGGTCCGCCCCATGCACACACCCGGCCCATTCCGCGGACGCCTCGGGCTTCAGACCACCCCCAGAGCCCTGCCCCTTCCCTTCCTGCACCAACCCTGCCTGCAGAGCTGTTCCTGGCCCCCCGCAAGGTCAGCCCCACTCGGACCTTCCGAGGCTTTGGGCTTTAGGAAATGCAATGGTTTCACGCATTTCCAAGGCAGTTTTAAACCCAAAAACGAATTCTCTAAGCTGGAAGAGCTTCACTTTCTGGTCTCACCCATGGAGTGGATAGTGCTTCTTGGACCTTCAAAGCATCCTTGTAGGATGAGCTCTTTTATGCTGGAATATATATATACATATGCTTGGTTCTGCAGGGAAGCTCCAGGATGAAGAACAGCCGCCCTTCTGTGCTGTTGGAGTCGTGAACCAGGAACATTTATTTTTCACTTAAAAGAAAACGTATTGTTATTGTCAACACTAAATGAGCAAACCCTTTTAAACAGCTGAGAGAGAAAGGAAGAGAGACTTATTCAAACCCACCGCAGGACAGCTGCCTGGGAGACACAATCTCCAGAAAGAAGGGAGTGCTCCGGGGAAGGAACATCTGGGGCAGGTTTATATATTTGTTCTGTGTTGTTTTACATACAGAGTTACACATCGTCATGAGGGAGAACGTTCCAGAAACTTATAGACTTCTTCCTATGCTTTCCGTTTGTGCAAGTCGGTATGACTTTAATCTTATGGGAGCCAGAGAGGTTCTTCCGTTTTTCTTATCTTTATGTTTGCAATGGCATTTTTGGGTTATCTTTTTCTTCTCAAACCAGATGTACAATATGTGCTTGGGACAGAAATAGGACCCACGCTCTGAGGTTTTGCCCATTCGGAACTTGGTAAAATGTTAAAGGATAGCTTCTCTGGGAGCCCCGGATCCGGGCCCATGGATGGTAAAAGATTAAAATTTCCATTATCATTAGAACTACTACTCAAGGGAGGAACTTGAGACAAAAGTACCTTTAACGATAGTACCAAGAAATCAAAATGATGCCTACAGAAGTTTACCTGTTCCATGGTCCACACAGGTAACAGAGGGGTTCAGAGACGCTGGGCTCCTCCCCTTCTCCTGCCCAAATCTCTGAAGCACACAGATAACTTAAAGTCAGAATTTTAGAACTACTAGACATCTTAGAGATGTCTGGCACCATTCCCTTAGACTACAGAATAAAACAGAGTAGCTCATTTTCACAGCACTAATGGAAACATGAAGTGCTCCTAAAGCTTGGATACACTGTCTCAGTTCTTTCCTTGCTGATTTTGACTAATGTAAGTCCTAGTCATACCATATAAACACTACGATGGTTGGGAAGGAAATAATCGTAGCTAAGGGACTATTTTAGCTGTGTTTATAAGCACGGTCTCACTTTGTAGAAGAGGCTGAGCTGAGTGTTTTTAAATACTATTTCAGACCTGTCTTACGGTACACTCTGATCATACCAGAGCCTGAACCAATTAAAAAAAGATAGTTCTTTCAGTAACTGTAATATTAGAAAAATATTATAATGTCTCTATTCCTAGAGATCTTGGAGTATCTCACTCAAAGATCCTTCAATTACGATGGGCAGAGGTTAAAAGGCCAACTGAATTCATTCCAGTTGGCCACACAACAAAAAAAATCCTGATACTTGATATATTTCCAGATAGAGAAGACCAGAGATAAGAGGGAAATAGCAGGGCACCTGGGTGGCTCAGTTCATTAAGGGACTGCCTTTGGCTCAGGTCATGATCCTGGAGTCCTGGGATCGAGTCCCACATCAGGCTCCCTGCTCAGCGGGGAGTCTGATTCTCCCTCTGACCCTCCCCCCTCTCATGCTCTCTCATTCTCTCTCTCTCTCAAATAAATAAATAAAATCTTAAAAAAAAAAAGAGGGAAATAGTACCGTGTATGGAATAACAAGCGATTTGGAGTCAGTTTGAAGATCCCACTTAGGTCTCTGACACTCAAATCCTCTGTGACTCGTATGGTCTCTGAGCCCCTGTCTAACCATCTAGAAAATGTGACTAATAATACCTACCTCATAGTTTAGAAGTTTAAGAGGGAGAATTCCACAAAGAGCCAGTGTGATGGCGCTCAACGGCAGGTGCTCAGGAAGCCATAATTACTATCCGGATCTATTTCTTTTCCAGAAAAAAGAACACATGTGGAAACCCTATTTCTAATAGATGACTCACAAGATGATTTTCAAACCTTAAGGAAGGTCAAGAAGCTGCTATTGTGTCATATTTCACTCAGAAATCATGTTGTTGGACTGGTGAGGACAATACAATAGCACCATCGTCACTAGGAGTGTGGAGCTTCCCATTTCCACATGGCCATGTTGTCCCCCTTAGCTCAGGGCCGCCAGAAAGGGCAGCTTGGGTGGGAGACACCATCATCACTAGGAGTGTGGAGCTTCCCATTTCCACATGGCCATGTTGTCCCCCTTAGCTCAGGGCCGCCAGAAAGGGCAGCTTGGGTGGGAGACACCATCATCACTAGGAGTGTGGAGCTTCCCATTTCCACATGGCCATGTTGTCCCCCTTAGCTCAGGGCCGCCAGAAAGGGCAGCCAGGGGCGACCACATACCAAGGCTGCCAGGTGTGGCTGAGGCAGGCAGAACTCGGACTTAAGCCTCAACTCCTGTCTACCTTATTTATAGTGCTCTTCATGGATAGAATGCCGTTGTCTGTGAGCTCTGATGTAGGAAAGATCGAGAATTTCCACTGTGATTCCCTCTCTGACCCTTAGGATATGTAGCAAAGTTACATTTAAGTTTTAAACATTGAGGGACTTCCTGGTTTTCTTGTCATTATGACTGTGGCTCAATTCCCTGTGGTCTAAGAATATATCCAGTTAATTTCAGGCTTTTAAAATGTATAGACTTGATTCATGGCCCAACATATCATCTATTCGGATAAATATTCTAGGACCACTTGAAAATAATGTATTCTGCCCTTACTATGTAATGTTCCAGGAGTGTGGTCGGCCACTGCTCCTGGGCTCCCAGCCAGGGGCCTGGCGGCTGCATGGAAGACCTCAATTGCTTTTGGGGGAAGGAGTGCTCACTGCCCACACCAATCACCATCCCCCTCTGCACTCTGCAATCCAGGCTCTGTGCCCAGCTTACGTCGATCACCAGCACTCCACATGTTCCTGCCATGGGAGGGATCATTCAGCATCACCCCATTGCACAGAGGAGGAGAGCGAGGCCCAGAGAGGGGAGGTAAATGGCTCCAGTCCCAGAGCTGGTCAGCAGAGAAGCTGGAAAGCCAGCCCTCCAGAGCCCTACTAGACCAGCCAGAGACTCCCTGAGTTGAAAGTGAGCCTTCGCCTGCCTGACCAGACACGCACTGGCCCCTGACCTTCATGATGGCCTGTTCTTGACCTTGAAGGTGACCTGGCCGACTAGGAGGGGGAGTTCAGCTGGTGGGACAGGCTGTAGCTACAGGACGGAGTGACACATCTGAGCTAGCAGGAGCCACACTCTGGTCTCCCTCCCGGAGCCTGCCTGGGAGCTGGAATCTGGGTGCCCTAGGGGCCAGCACACAACAGGGTCTGCACTGACCAGGGATCCATGGCCCCCAGGGAGAGTCCACTCTGCCCTCTCCCCGCTCCTGCCTGGCCTCACCTCTCCTTACTGTGGGGCTGCAGGACCCGGAACCAGGCCCCATAGGGACGGCTCGGTTCCAGCTTGTAATGATTTCGCAGCTCCCAGAGCCCCTGGATTTCCTGGGGCGGGAGGGAGGACTGGCTGTGGACCAGGACTGGGCTGGGGAGGATGCAGGGCCTTGCGGAGAGTGAAGGATGGGGCAGAGGCCGAGTCCTGGGGCCACTGCGCATGTCTACAAAGGGCTGAAATCCCTGAATGCCCACGGGGTCCCTCATTACAGTAATGACCCCCTTCACACTCGGGCATCCTGCTGCTGGGCCCCTCCAGCCCGGCCTCCTTCCCGCCCCTCTGACTCCAGCCGGGGCTGCCGCCAGGGACAGGCTGGATCTCTGTCCCGGATCGTGCCAGGAAGACAAGGCAGGAGGAGAGGAGAAGGGGAAGGGGCAGACTGATCTTCTCCCTGTCCTGAGTCGGCCTCCACTGATGCCTCCAGGTCCTCTGGCCCAGCCCTGCACTTAGCTGGACCCTGAGAGGGAGTCTGCATTCCAGGGCAGCTGGGTGGGGGGTATTCAATGACCTGTGCGTCCCCAGATGTCCTACCCACCTGGCCTTTCACCCTAAGGCTGCCGCCCAGGGTGGGTGTGATTGCGGGGCCCAGCGGACTTTGGGGCCACAGAGCAGTCAGCTGTGGTGAGGGAATGTCGGGGACCGGTCAGGTGCAGAGCCATGGGTCTCGTGTACATCTGCCCCAGGGCTGGTTCACCATACAGATGCCATGTGCAGGTCTCCTTTGCACACCTGGCTATGACACACCTGGCTGGCCCTCTCGGTGGGGAGGCCTGGGTGCCTGGTGCACCTGTCCCCCACCTACCCCTGGAGGAGCAGCCACGTTCAAGCGTTTCCATGTCCAACCCTCAGGGACAGTTGGGAACCTGGGTCAAGAGAGGCAGGCACTGGTCCAAGACAAATGAGGGGTGCAGAGCCCAAGGAGCAGGGCTGCTCTCCAGTCCTGGGCCAGCCCCAACCCTCCCATGAGGGTCGCTTTGGGGGTGAGAGCCCCTCAGATCCTCGGGGAGAGCTACCCACCCCGTCCCATGTGGGGACATGACCTTGGCATCCCCAGGCATGCAGAGGCATGCGCACCTGCAAACCCAACCACACGCACCACTCTGACTGCCCAGCTGGGGGTCAGAAGGGGAGGACACCCTGGGAGTGAGGTGGGGAAAAGGGGGAAAGAAGAAAGAGGTTGTAGACAGCTGGGCCATGGGGCAGGGCATCAGGACTCCCGGCAAGGACCCAGATCCAGAGCATGGGGAGGGGAGACAGGCTAGGCTGATGGTCAGGGGTCCCCAAGAAGCCCGGGGGGTTGCCAGGGCACTGGGAAAAGACAGGGTCTGGGTTCCGGTGTCCACCACCACCCTGGGCACTTGGGAGTAGGAAGAGATACCCACCCCCAAGTCCAGAGGGCTATAGCACAAAAGACCTCAGCTTACTCTGCTGTCACTTGGGGTGCAGAGATGCAGTGTCCCAAGGGTCCCACAGGCTTGTAGAAGAGCCTGTTGCCCTTGGATCTCCATCCCCGACCCCCTGTGATCTCAGTCTTGGGAAAATGCTTTCTACCCCCTCGAGGTCCTTCTCAGCAGAGGACAGACTCGGGGCTTGGGGGGCTGAGGACCTGGCTATGCAGAACGTGGCAGAGCACTGGGCCACCAGTCTGGAGACCAAGTTCAGGGCCCTCCTTGTTGCAGCCTCAGGGTCCCCATGTGGAAGAGGATCCAGAATCACTGCTCTGGTCAGGGGGAGGAGGCCTTAGGAAGGACTTGAGCACCGGGACCGGAGAGGGAAACAGGGACAAGGGAGGCTTCTGAGGTTTCTCACATCGCCCATGGAACCCACAGATCCTGCTCCTGGGAGAGACACAGACACACAGACAGAGAAGGAGACAGAGAATGAACACAGGACAGAGGGAACCAGGAGAAGTCACAGACTCCATCAGCCTGGAAATGACATCCCGGCATTTTGTGCCATTCTATTCCTGAGAGCGCCGTCACATAGGCTATCCACCCTGGAGGGGAGGGGATTCCACAGGGATGTGTGACCAGGATTCAGGGGTGCCAGGAGCCACTGTGGGGACTGCCCAGCACATGGGCACAGACGAGTCCCAGGGACCTGAGCCTAACCCTAATGGGAGCCCCTGGAAGTCTGCGTCACCAGGGGACATGATGTAATCATAGAGGTCCTTTTAGGAATTATGGGCACAATCTCGGGGCTGAGACTCCTGTTCCTGCTGGGACACGAAAACCTGACCCCAGACAGGACACGGCTGGTTCCTCCTGTGGCCCACACAGAAACCAGGGAAATGCAGAAAGCTGGAAGACACACCACAAAGGGCAAAAGCATTGCTCACAACCCAAGGCCAAAGAAAGGGTTCACCTGACTCTGGTCCAAACCATGCTCCAAGTCACTGGGTTCCACAGGAACGGAGACCAAACACATGTAAGTGCAAGGGGAAGGGCAGGCATGTGGGGAGTATGTGTCAGAGATGCGGGAGCTCCTGGGGAAGGACTCTGGCACAGGAAACCCTATGGAGGCAGCGCTGGTCACCCTCAGACCGGCAGGTGTCTGGTCTGGGGAGAATGTGAGGAAGCGGAGGTCCAATGCAGGTCCCCTGGAGGAAAGGGTGACGGGCACCCCTGTCTGGGAGAACAGTGAGCAGCACCCATCCCAGGCCACAGGTGCACCCATCAGCTGGTATGCTCAGCCTCGGACTCACCCCCGGAAACTCTGGCTTGGTTTTTCACAGATGTATTGTCAGGAGTGTTCATCACAGCGGTGCTGGAGAGAGCAGGGAATGGAACAGCACTAATGCCCAAGGAGATGGACGGGATCCACGGTCCCAGTCCTCATGACAGAATGCCCTATAGCTACTGTCACATAGTTGTTCGGGGCACAGGATCCGGGAAGCCCCTCCTAAGACCCACCCCTCCTGCCACCCTGCCCCTGGGAACATTGAGAATTGTATGAGGAGGAGGGGGAGAGGATCCAGGATGACACCGGGTCCAAGGAGAAGGAAGGTCAGCACTGGGAGGACAGGTGGACGTGTCCTGAGCCACCATCCAGGGCCCAGGCTGTGATGCCCTTGGACCTTACCCCAAATAATGGCTCCTGAGGTATGGATCCAGCTTCTGTGGTTTCACTCCCTCCCTCCCTATGTCATTTATTCACTCCCTTATTCATTCCCCCCTCCTTCCCTTCCACCCCTCCCTTCCCTCCCCCACTACCTCCCTCCCTGCCTCCCTCCCCCTCCCTCCCATCCTCCCTTCCCTCCTCCCTCTCTTCCCTCCCTCTCTCCCATCCTCCCTCCCTCTCTCTTTCCCTCACTCTCATCCTCCCTCATGCCCTCCCTCATTCAGCAGAGGATCTGGGGTCCCTGCTGGGTACTGAGCACTGGGGCTTCATCAGTGAGCACCCCCCAACCCACATGGTCACGTCCACTGTGGGAGGTGACGGGGGCAGTCCTCAGGGCTAGCGCTGGTGATGAGCACCAGGAATCTGCTCCTGAAAACAGAGGCCAGTTGCACAAAGAATGGAGAGGCCATGCTTAGCACTTCCTCTAAAAAATCTAGTCCTGAAAAGTGATGAAAAGTAAATATATCCTAGACTTCATGTGATGTGAGTTTTAATGGCAGGTAGGCACTGATTCCTAGAACCAACAAAGAGTAAATCATCCAGTGTCGACTGGGGGGTTGTGACATAACTTTTCTGACCAAATGACAGCATTTCAGCCAATATCTCCAGGCCCTCTGAGTTTTCCCAAGGGTTTCTAAGATCCTCTGATCCTTCCATCAGCCTCCTTGGGAAGCTCTATCCTGTCGTCTTCCTTATCTCCTGCCTCTTCTGGGACACTTCGTGGCCTCCCCACCATGGCCACGCCTGCCAAGACTCCCCCACCAGCACTCCCTGTACCCCATGGCCTGGCGCCTGCATCCCATGCTGGGTCCCGCGAGCCCCTGATTTGTGCAAGGCCTGTGTGCTACCCGCCCCCTGGGGTCACTTGGCATCTCCCATGCAGCAGCCTGCATCTTCCTGTGCTGAGTCTCCTCTGAGCAGTCTGTGAGGCCGGACTGTGCCCATGTCATGGGCAGGGAAGCAAGAGTCCAGAAGGTCCAGACAACCTGCTCCCAGTCCCAGGGTGTGGAGCCTGGGCCAAGGATGTTCCATGAGCAGAGAAGGACTTGGGCCCAGGGAGCCTGAAAGTAGGACGTGGCACAGTGAGCCTGCAGGAGGAGAGTGAGTACCGTGGGGGCCTGGCGCTCAGGCCTGCTGGGAGACCACATCCCACCCTCACTGGCTCTGTCCCCAGGGCTGGAGGTTGTCAGGGTATCCACCCTCCCAGGCTGCAGGCCGGCAGTGACTGGCAGGGGAGGAGGCACCCGGTGCAGGACAGAGCCCTCTGCAGAGAGGAGAAGGCAGGTACTCCCCCAGCCGCTGGAGGAACTCAGAGCATCCACCCCCCCCCCCCAGGCTGCAGGATGGCAGTGGCTGGCAGGGGAGGAGGCACCTGGTGCAGGAGAGAGCCCTCAAGGAGAGAGGAGGGGGCAGGTGCTCCCCCAGCAGCAGGGGCACTTGGGCAGGCTGAGGGGGCATCAGTGGACAGCAGTGCCTGCAGCTGGGGTCTCCAAACAGACCCCCTCCTCAGGCTCAGCACAAGCTTGTCTGGATGGTCTTTGTCCCCCAAATACAAAATCTGGCCCAGGACCCCCCTCAAGCCCCAACTCCCAATCCTTTGTACTCAGCTCAAGTGACAATAAACGGACAATAGTTTAGGTGGTGTCAGGTGCACAGGGACATTTGTTTTTGTGGCCCATGCTGTAATATTCCTGCTATTTTAAAGATCTCAGGGCTTTGATTCGAAACCGTAGGATGCCGGGGACCCCAGACAGCTTTCTGGAAACCTGCCTCTGGGCCTTGCAGCCCTCCCATCCCACCAGCGCTGCTCAGAATCCCTCCAGGCCACAGACCCACAGTCTTGTCTCCTCAGATGGCCCAGACGATGTGCCTTCAAAAAGTGATCCTGGTGGGGCTGCAGGACACACTGCGGATTCCACCAAATCCCCCTCCCAGAAACTGAGGGTACCACTGGACCCGCTGTCTGAAGAGCCAGGTCAGGGTTCCAGGAAGACACCAGAGGCACAGGAGTAACTTAGGAACATCTGAAAGTCAGGTAGGGACAGTCAGAGCTTCCAGGTCCTTCTTCCCTAAAGCTCCTTATCACTCAGCCTTTCTTCCAGTGATTCTGGAAGAATCTATTTGCCCCAACTGTTATCCATTGCCCTAGGTAGCAGAGACTCACGTATGCCTTTAAATGTTTTGGGCAATGAATGTCCTCCAGTAGCCACTTCACCTCTGGGAAATTTCGTCTGCAGGAACAGCTCTAGGAAGACCACATATCTACAGGGACAGGGGACAGGGTGGGAGTAGTGTCACTACCAGAGCCTGGCAGCAAGATCCTAGAGCTGGGGGCCATGGACGTGTGCACCTTCTTCAAGGCGGCAGGCCCTGGGGTGCTTTAAGCAACAGCCACTTGCCTGGCCTGTCCTGAGCGAGTCTGCCAGCAGGGCCTCCCTACCTTCTGCTCCCAGAGATGGGGGCCTTCAATACCCCATCATACAAAGGGGACCCTGAGGCTTAGAAGGTTGGAAACCTCCCCCTTCGCCCCACCGGTTCCTGCTGGAGCCAGGAACACTCCCCCTGTGCTGAGCTCCCAGGCAAACCCGCAGGTCCTGTCCCACCTGCCAGGAGTTGAGGACCTTGGGGCACAGCCCTTGTTTTTTTGCCCTACAGACTGGGTAGAACCAGCAGGGCTGGCCACCTGCCCCACTTTGTATTGAGTGGGATGTCACAGGCCCCCACAGAGCTGTTCTACCCTGTAGGGTCCTCCTTGAAGGCTCCTTGTAGGCTACCTAAAGCAAGGCATCTTGCTGACAAGGTCCATCAGTATTCCTAGGAGGGATCACCCTCAAACACCCCCAGATCAGGAATCAGGTCCAGTCCGTGGGCAGGGAAGGGGAAAGAGGACCCCTGAAGAAGAAGGGGCTTGCTTAGACCCCAGCTTTGAATCCAAGGGGGTAAGCTTCTGGATCCATGTCTACATCTCCCTGGCCCCAAGAAGCTGGAAGTCTTATCCAACCACCTCACATGGCTAGTCCCCCATTGAGAGGACTACCTGCTCCCCACTGTGGGGACAGCAGTTCCCCCATCATCAGGCAAGTGTGGTGAGCCCCTCTGAGACTGATTATTTTGATCAGGCACCGGGGCTACTTCCCTGTGCCTGCCCCATACCTGGCAGGTTAGTAAATCGCTCACACAGGGAAAGCATTTAAATAGGGGATGAGAACACTCAACCAGCAGACATGAGTCAGGTCACCAGAGGGTAAGTCCAGGCCCAGCCAATGGAGGAACAAGCAAGACATGAAACGGTGGGAGAGGAGAGTGATCCTGGCAGAGGGAACAGGGAATGCAAAGGCTTGGAGTCAGGCCCGAGGCACATGTGGGACGACCACACACCTGGGTGGACCACAGAGGGGGGAGAGGTGGGAGAGGCGAGGCTGGAAAGGACAGGCAGGGGGGGAGCAGAACACAGAGAGGCTCAAGGTTATGTTCCGAAAGGATAACTCTAGTTATTGAAGGACAATGGGCTCCTCTGTGCGGCAGAGGACAGGGAGACTCTAACCCTAACCCTCTAACGTCTATCCTCTAACCCCAACCCTTTTTCTTTAACTTTTAACCTTAACTCTTTACCCTTAATTTTGTTCCTTACCCTGAAAATATATCTAACCCTATCCCTCTAGGCCCAATCTCTGGGTAGTCCTTTCTGCAAGTCCCAGCCAGTGCTTTTTAAACCACTAACACTAACCCCAATTAAATCATCACAAAATCACCAAAACACATTCCTATATCTTTTATTTTTTTTGTTTGTTTTTCTTTTTTTATTAACATATGATGTATTATTTGTTTCAGGGGTACAGGTCTGGGATTCATCAGTCTCGCACAATTCACAGCGCTCACCACAGCACATACCCTCCCCAGTGTCCATCACCCAGCCACCCCATCCCTCCCAGCCCCCTCCTCTCCAGTAACCCTCAATTTGTTTCCTGAGATTAAGAGTCTCATGGTTTGTCTCCCTCTCTGGTTTCATCTTGTTTCATTTTTTTCCCTCTCTTCCCCTATGATCTTCTACTTTGTTTCTCAAATTCCATGTATCAGTGAGATCATATGATAATTGTCTTTCTCTGATTGATTTATTTCGTTTAGCATAATACCCTCTAGTTCCATCCATGTTGTTGCAAATGGCAAGATTTCATTTTTTTTGGTGCCTGCATAATATCATTCCTATATCTTTTATAATACAGATGTATGGAACCTCATCAGAGTAATTGCCATATGAAACCAAGAAGATATAAATGTCTTGTGCACCATAAGCAAGTGTCTCTTAACCAAAACTTCAAAGGTTATTCAATGTAGTGAATCCAAGCAATGTTATACACTGCAATATTTTACACAAAAAATGTGATCATATTAATTGATGCAAAAAAGTTTCTAACCAAAATCCAGTGTCAGTTTATGATTAAACACTCAAGAAAGTAGGAATAAAGGGTAATTTGTTCAATATATCTACAGCAAAGATCATGCTCAATTTTAAAAATTGACAACTCTACTATGAAATCATGAATAAAGCCAGGATTCTGGCTTTCAACTCTTGCTCAATAATGTACTGAAAATTCTACCCAGAAAAATGAGGCAAGAAAAAAGGCATCCACATGTGAAAGGAAACAATAGAACTATGTCTAATCAGAGACCAGAGATGATAATATCTTATATAGAAAGCTTCCTAAAGAATCAGCAAAAAGTGATTACAGCTAGTCACCTAATTCAGCAAAGTTACAGGATAAAATATCAATACACACAATCTCTCTTATTTGTATACACTAGCAATGAATCATCTAAAAAGGAATTTAAGAAAACAATTTCATTTTCGGTAACATCAACATTGACAAAATACTTAGGAATAAATGTAATTAAGGTGTAAGTCTTACACACTGAAAATTACAAAACACTGTGGATTAAAATTTAAAAAAACTTAAATAGTTGTGAAGACACCCCATGGTGAGGAAAAGATGTACTATTGATAAGGCGGCAATAGTACACAATGCAATGTGCAGATTCAATGTGGTTCCCAGGAAAGTTCGGAGGCCTCTGGAAGGAAACCCATAAACTAATCCCAAGGTCATATGGAAAATCAGGGACCACAAGATAGCCAAAACTATCTTGAAAAAGAAAATCAAAGATGGAAGCTCATACTTCCCAATTTCAAATCTTAATACAAAGCAACATTAAATAAAACACTGTGATACTGTCATAAAGATATGCATACAGATCAGTGGGATTTAATTGATAACCCAGAAATAAACACCTTCGTCTATGGTCAACCGAATTCTGATAAGGTTGGACAACTTTACCTTGAGGAGAGAATGGTCTTTTCAACGAAGGGTGCTAAACAATTGGCTATCCATGTGCAGAGGAATGAAAGTCGACCCTTACCTCACACCACATATAAACATTACCTCAAAATAAGTTAAAGTCTTACATGTAAGAGGTAAAATTTTAAACTCTAGAAGAAATAAATGAGGATAAATCATGACCTTGGATTTAGCAATGCTTTTAGATCTGACACCAAATCACAAGTGAGGAAAGAAAACAGAGAAATTTAATTTCCTCAAAATTAGAAACTTTTGTGCATCAAAAAGACAACCCACAGAATGGAAGAAAATATTGCAAATTATTTAACTGGGAAGAGTCTGTTATCCAGAATTTATAAAGTGCTTTTACAATTCATCAACAAAGGACATCAAAATTTTTTAAAAATTGAGAAGGGACTTGGATAGACCCTTCTCCAGAGAAGACATAAAAACGATCAGTAACACATGAAAAGATATTAAACACCATTAGTCATTATGAAATGCAGATTTAAACCACAGTGACATACCCTTTTACACACACTAGAGTCAGTATAATCTAGAAAACAAAATAACAAATGTTGGTAAGGATGTTGAAAAACTGGAATCTTTAATCTTGCTTATAGAAATGTACAATGGTGCTGCAGCCTATGTGTAAATTGTTTGTGTAAGCTCTGGAAGACAAGGCATTCCCACACATGCGTTCCTGCATTCAGCAGTTATTCAGCCCGGATCGAAACTGTGATCCTGCCCTTACCTGCTGTGGTCTTGGGAGGTCCCTCAGCGTCCCTCAGATTGACACCTGCTGTTACTAACACCCTTCCTCCTGCTGTTGTCTGTTGTGTTTGCTGAACAAAAACAACACAAAGCAGGCGGCTTGCTGGAAACTTGTTAAACGTCAGCTCTGTTGGTAACATTAGATGGAAGGGAGCTTTCAGATTTTCTGACAGTGTCACTGAGGCACAGGTGCTAACTGTTGAAAGGCACACCTCATCGGTGACTGCCACAGGAATGCCCGTCCTCACACGCATGGAGAAACTGAGGCCATCCTTCAAAGAGGAACATGCCTTCAAGTTATTTACATCATAATTGTTCCAGGCCTTTGTACTTGGAAATTCTGAAGAAAAGTATCTGAGTGGGATCAAGAGAGATGACTCATGTGTTTTGATCTGGAGTAGAGAAGCCATGATTCCTGTGGTTTGTGGAATTTAAGTGTTCTGCTGGGGTCCATCAGGAGTCCAACCGGCTCCTCTCCTGAGAGCATAATCAGCAGTTCTATTCACTCATTGAGAGAAGAATTCTGCCCATGTAAGCAATGTTTTTGCTATAATTCAGAATGACACTATTTATCTAAGTCTTACTTTTGAGAATACTGGTTCACATAGTTCATTTTCAAATTTTTCTCATATTATCAGGGTCATAGCTAATGTCAATGGTGTGTAAGACGAGAGGGTTTTTTTTTTTAAAGAATTTTTTTATGAAAGGAAACACCACCATTTTAATGTTACAAATTTTAATGTCTCATGTTATAAACCGGTAAATTGGAAAGGTACACACTCCCCCTGCCAGCCCCATCATAGGTAATAACCAAGATCTCCTAACCTAAAGAGTACCTTTCCCTCCATTCGTTACACCTGGTATTTGCTGGCTGGCTGTGGGTAGCCAACAAGCATCCTCCTCACTCAGGCCACACAGGTGACAATACAGCCTGGGGCAGTATGGATGGTGAGGGCAGCTGCCGGACTGGGTTCTAGACTCTTTTTCCCTGTCTCTCTCCCTCTCTGCTTCTGTCTCTCCCTCTCTAATTCTCACATTATCATCTGGGCATAGCACAGGCGCCTCAGATGTGGGGCTTGGGAGGGTGTCTCGTTCTGGACCAGCACAATGGTTTCTCTGAGCTTATTTACAATAATTGACACATCTGCAACAAATGAGTTGCTGAAGTGAGAAACCTCTTACAGCGTTTTTCTGATACTTTGAATATATGATCATATGTTTATCCCTCGTTTCTGAAAAATCACCAGTCGCCCAGTCAACACTATGAACAACTTTAGTTTCTGTGGTCTGTGGGCTTCGGAAGATGGGGGTCTACATACTGGAGGCAGGTGGTTCAGCAACAACAGCGTATGTGTGGCTTTCAGGCTGACAGTGGCTGAGTCTCCGCACTGCCTGACCCACAGCCAATCGCACACACAAAGCACAGCCAATCGCACACACAAAGCTGTGGCTGAAACACCTCCTAGCTCTGTTCCGGGGCGGGGGGGCTGCAGCATTTCTGTGGCTCTTCCTGGGGTAAGCAGCTACTATTCCCCCTTGTGCTTTTCTCAGGGTAGAACATGGTGGTTTGATCCTGCTGCACTGATTCCACTCAGCAGGTTTGTGCAGTGTAGGTATGGCCAGCCGGCAGGCTGCTGTGCACACCCAGGAAGGACTCAGCTGTCACGGGTCCCCAAAGGCAGATGTAATCACTCTTGTTCAGCATCTCCAGCCATGCATTCTTTACCATCAGCCCAAGTGACCAAGAAGAAAAGTTTCTCATCAGAATGCAATCTCGGAAGATAATGGGGATTCACAATTGTCTTTTTCCTAGTCACATTTGTACTAGGCTTTGAATCTGTTGGGGGCAGGAAAATTTGTGCTCACTCTAGAATACCATGGAGCAGTTTCTGGGTTCCAGGTGTTGTTCTGGGGGCCAGGTGTTGGTCAGAGAGCAGCTCACCTCCAGTGTAGGGCTGCAGGTGATGCACACAGGTGAGACCACACCCCCCCATATCTGTGTCTGTACCACCACCTGCACTAGGCTAGCACCTAGAAGGCATCAACTAATTAAAAACCAAAAACAAAACAAAAATTATGTCTTGGAGCGCCTGAGTGGCTCGGTTGGTTACGTGATTCCCTTTGACCCAGGTCATGATCCTGGAGTCCCAGGATCGAGTCCCGCATCAGGCTCCCTGCTCAGCGGGGGGAGTCTGCTTCTCCCTCTGACCCTCCCCCATCTTGTGCTCTCTCTCATTCTCTTTCTCTCAAATACATAAATAAAAAACTTAAAAAAAAATAAGTCTCCACTACTTTTGAAAACTACTGTTATCTAATTTTTAACTGATTTAAATGAATAACCTTCCTGTTCATCTTGGCAAGATGCATGATCAAGTCACAAATATTTCAAACCAAAATATAATATTGTGCCAAGAGAAAAATGTATTTTATGTGTTAGTTTGATTTTTTTAAAGACTTATTTATTTATTGGGGGGGGGCATGCACACGAGCAGGAGGGACAGAGAAAGAGGCAGAAAGTATCTCAAACAGACGCTGAACTGAGCGTGGAGCCCAATGTGGAGCTCAATCTCATGACCCTGAGATCAGGGCCTGAGCTGAACCAAGTCAGATGCTTAACCAACTGTGCCACCTGGGTCCCCCAGTGTTAGTTTGATTTTTTTCTATCATTTAGTGTTTTTAAGGTAATGAAATTGAGACGTCTGTGTCTCTAAGAGTCCTTTAATATAAGTATTTCTGCATTTTGGAAAAAAAAGTCAATATATCTTCTATTGTAGATAGATGTCAATCAACTGATACGGATAACAAATGAAAGATTTTAAAATGGCCTTCCTCCTGTGATAAATTTCCATGGCCTACAGTAGATTGCAAGTCCTCAGTACACCAGGCAGGACCAGTGCATCCCCCATTCGGAGGAGCACATGCAACATCTCTCCATCCAGTTCACACACACAACTTCTAACAAGCCTGCAGAATGTGCAGGGACTGTCGCTTGGTGATGGTAGACTCTGGGATGGCGAGAAGGATGGGGGACACAGATGAGCTAATCTGGGTTGTTGGGTGGTGATCGTCCAGACACCTCAGGAGCCTGGGACTCCCCTTGGTTGGGGTATTTGGAGGCTCTGGAGGGCTCTGGAGGGCCTTTGATATATAGAAAAAGAGTTATTAAAAATTATCGCCACTAAAATTTTGATAAGTATTATTCCTGTTTTTTTAACCATACTTAGAAATCTAAGATTATACTATAAATAAAATTTCCAGTCCTCTCTTTTTTCCACTATTAGATCATGGACATTTACATGCCATTTGATGTATCTGTACATCAGCAGTTTCCATGGCTGGACACTCAATTTAATCCTTTTTATGCTGTTAGCCATTTACATGATTTCTCTTTTATCATAGTAATAATGCTTTCAGTGTGTTACTATTCTTATGTATAAACCATTCATGATCTTGCTGAGCATTTATTTATGAGTTAGTTATATATGACTTGAGCTGATGTGGTTATATGTTTACATGTTTATTCCAAATAGAGTAAGACCCAGGACAAAGTGTGTGGGCTTTGAGACAAGAAGAGCCAGCCTGCATCCATGTTCCCATTCCTGCTATAGCTCAGCCTCAACGTTCTGACACAGAAAATGAGGACAATGCTATGTGCCTCCCAATGGTGTTGTAAAGCCTACAGGGGAAACTGTAGGTGTGTGCTTAGCAGAAGGCAGGGTGAGCACAGCTGGGTCCCTTCCCTGCCTCTAGGACAGACTGTCAGACACCCTGAAATCCCATTCACAGGGTCTTACATGCACTATGTGAGATTAGGTTTTCAGCAAATGTGGCTTTCCTCTGGGTCACTCTTAGCTGCCCTACAGCCCAGTCGGCATTCCTGCGACCAGCATGGGGAAGGGAGGTGTTGGTGTTAGTGGAGAGTGACCCTCCCAGGTGTCTGTGTCCCTGCTGGGTTGCAAATAGCCCACTGTCCTTGATGTGCCTAAAGGAAAAGGGAAAAGCTGTGCTTCCAAACTTGTGCAGCAAGTCTTTAATTTGTGGGCACGGCCCTCCCCAGTCACACATGACAACCTGATGCTGGATCCATAGCCAACAGGCTCCAGGGAATAGGGTATGGTTCTTACCAGTGGGGAGTTGGCTCTCACAAGGCCGGTGAACTCAAGCTAGCTGTTGTGTAACGAGGAAACAGAACATGAGGCTTTATGTTAAACATTAAACTAGAATAGAACAGGGGTTTAAGCTTGTCCACATCCCACGTAGAGCAGCGCCTGGCCCTGGCCTATATCACAGAGCCGCAAGGAGCCCTGGGGAGAGACTGCTGTCCCCATGGGAGGTGCGAGGACCATGGCTGCATCAGCATTTCCTTCCTAAATCAGGATTTTCTTTGAAGAATGAGGAACAACTCAGTCCTGTCCCGTTTCTCAAATGAAGTATAAGGGAGCCCAGATGGTTGATGGACTGAAGCACTGACACCTAGCCCATCCGTCCAGCCTTCCTTCATCCATAAAAGGTGGAAAGCAGCAGAAGCTCCTGTGGTGGTGGAACTCGGATCCACTGCTGTTGGCTCCCATCATCCGTCCAGACCACCAGCTCCTGTGGGGGCAGCTGGAGGCCTCGTCTTGCTTGGAGGTGGTTAGGGAGGGACTAGGTCTCAACAACTCGGGATGGAGCTCCTCTTGGAAACAGTGTATGTTTTAGTTTCTTCACTCTTCTGCTTTTTGTGCCAGCAATGACCAACAGCAGAGCATTTCTCACTTACCTTACAATGACAAGACCCATGTTTTACACAACTGAATATTTTGGATCCTGTTTACTGCATTACAGTGCAGTTTTACCTTGTTAACGGTGACATTTGAACACGTAAAGTTCTAGTTTTAGATCAGAGTGAAAGTAAAAAGGAAAGAAACACTGACCCACAAAGGAAATGGGTATGGCCTGTCCTGGGTCACAGTCACCTGGCAGTGCCCAGCCCGTCTCACTCCTATCACCTGAGAAAGGCCCTCCTCCTGTAGTGTTTATTTGGCTCTGGTAGCAGGGGAATGCTAGCCTTGCAAAATGTGTTTGGGAGTAGTCCCTCCTCAATTTTTTGGGAGTATTTGAGAAGGATTGGCATTAATCCTTCTTTAAATGTTTGGTGAAAGTTTACAGTGAAACCATCTGGTCCTGGGTTTTTCTTTGGAAGTTTTTGATTAGTGACTCAATCTCCTTGTTATTGATCTGTTCAGGTTTTCTAAACCTTCATGATTTACTCTTGGCAGGTTGTATGTTTCTGGGAATTTATCAGATTTTCTCCAGGTTGTCCACTTTGCTGGTGTGCAGCTGCTCCTAGGAGCTTCTTATGAGCCTTCATATTTGTGTAATGTCCTCAGTGGCCATGTGCCCTCTTTCAGGCATAATTTTAGTTTTTTTTTGATCCATTCTCTTTTTTTCTACTCTAGCTAGAAGCTTGTCAATTTTCTTTACGTTTTCAAAGAACCAGCTCTTAGTTTTATATTGAGACTTCTTAGGTGCTAGTACTATGATAAGTATTTTATTCGCACAAAAACATTGCAAATACTACCCTTTACAACACAACTATGTAGTCATATTCTCATTTTTGACCGGTGCAAGTGGCATGTTAGAGATACTAAGCAATTTAACGATATCACACCTTTAATTGCTGAGGGGATTGGGATTGGGATTTAAATCTGGGTCTGCGTGACTTAAATGCTTATGTCTGTAACCACAGGTGTCTTTATATCACCTGTATCAGAATCTAGATTCTAATCCAGGTTTACCAAACTAGAATCTCTAGTGGCAGGCCTGGGAATATTCATTGTAACAATATCCTGTGTAATTACAATGCACACCGAAGTGCAAGAAACAATGTATTGCCCGTCTCTTATAACATCATGCCTGTTTCTGTCTCTGTGCCTTGCATGGCTCCTCCCTTCATCCCAAGACCTATCATCTTGATAATGCCCCATCTCTCTCCTGTATGGGTGAACTGTTGCTGGAACTCATGTTCTCCTGTTTCTTAGGTTTTTACTTTATTTAAAGGATCCCGTCATCTAGTAGTTTCCTGAGAAAATATGCTGTGCATATCCAAGAATGTCTTTATTCTATTCTTACACTGGATTGATGGTTTGGTTGGGTTTAGAAAAACAGATGCTATTGCTTAGAAATTGAGACCAAGTTCTATTTTCTTATTACATGTACAATTGCAGGGGCGCCTGGGAGGCTCAGTCGGTGAAGCGTCTGCCTTCGGCTCAGGTCATGATCTCAGGGTCCCGGGATGGAGCCCCTTGTCGGGCTCCTGCTCAGCGGGGAGTCGGCTTCTCCCTCGGCCTCTGTCCCTTCCCCTGCTCGTGCTTGCCCTCTCTCTCTCAAATACATAAAAATCTTTAAAGAAATTGCTTTTGAAAAATTTCGGTGCAAGACTCTTGATTGTAGGTGATCTTTTTCTTCTGCCTCACTGGAAGCTTTTCAGATCTTTATCTCCAATGTTCTCCAATTTCACAATAATGTACTTCAGTATGAAACTCCTTTGACATTTATTCTGAAGAGCACTCAATAAATTTTTGTAGTCTGGAAACTCATAAACTTCATTTATGGAAAATGTTCTTGATTTTTAAATTGAGATATAATCATGTAACACATAACTTGTTCATTTAAGGGGCGTGGCTCACAAGGTTGTCCTCAATTCTAGGATGTCCTCATTGTCCCGTGAAGCAACTCCTGACCTATCAGCAGGATTCCTTCCTTCCCCTGTCTGGAACCAATCTACTTTCTATCACTATGGATTTGCCTCTTCTGCACATCCCATCTATGTAAATAGAATCATGCTGTGTGGAGCCTTTTGTGTCTGGCATCTTTCACTTACATAATTTTTTCAGAGTTCATCCTGTTATAGTATGGATCAGTACTTCATTCTTTTTTATTGTTAAATAATACCCCATCATATTGGATATAACACATTTTATGTATCCATTCATCAGCTTATAGACATTTGGGTTGTTTCCACTTTTTGGCTATTATGAATGATATTGCTGTGAACATTTGCATACAAGTTTTTGTATGGACATGTGTTTTCAATTACCTTGGGTATATACTTAGGAGTAAAATTGATGGGTCAGATGGTAATTCTGATCGACTTTTTGAGGAACTACCAGACTATTTTTCCAAGAAACCCTACAAATTTAAATTCAACTGATTATTAGATTATTTTCCTTTTTCTCTCTTTGTGAAAGTCTGTTTGTTAAAAATGAAGATGAATCAGCAAAATCAACATAACCTCAATGCGTAAATTACCAAAAACAGGAGACAGAGGGGAAACTTACAAACTATATAGACTTAAAAGACATGTCAACTAATCACACAGTGGGGCCAGGGGAACCCCTGTGCTCTGAGAATGACAGTGTCCTTCTGGGTGACCAACCATTCCAAATTTCCAAGACAGTCCTGGGCAAACCAGAGCAGTTGGTCACCTACTGTGACATAACATTATCCCACCCACGGAAATTTAACTGGATCACGGTGTTTTCCAAGTCTTAGTATTGATTCTGTTATGCACAGCACCTGTATTTCTGTTTATCAGAATGCCTTCAGCCCCGCACACCAAAGTCAAATGGAGACTCCACTGCCTTTGTCCAACTGAGTAAAGTAGCAAATATACATGAAAAAGATGTTGAGGGTATTTGAAATTCCACCTCAGTGGAGACCCTCCTTGTCCGCATTGTGGTATCTCCACATAAGTGGGTGGTGCTAACCCCATAATCTGACCTGGAAATTAGCAGATTAAAGAGCAATGGGGCCATTTGAGCTCCTTGAGGTCTGAAAGCTCTTTATTTCCTGGTTGGCAAGCTGCACACATGGCGCCTAAGACACATAGTGTTTTATTCCTTAATTATTTTACCTGCCTCCCATTAGTTACTGGGATCCAGTCTGGGCTTGTCACAGCCCTGTTCCAAGTGGGTGATTTGCAAGAATCTGAGCATAAGTTCTTTCAAAATGCTAATAGTGCATGCCAAAAGCTGGAGCTACAGGAAAATTGTGGCATGCAGGGATGGGGAGTACTATGGGCTGGGTTGAGAATGTTCGTGGGGACAGACACAGAGCGTACCCTCATGCATTTGGCTATTTAGCTTAGGGGTGTGGTGACAGGGGTTTTTCAGGACTTCTCTCAAGAGAGTCAGCAAAGAGCCCTCTCCTTGTTCCAAGTGTTTATTTGAACTCTCTTCCTTCACCTCTGCCAACTGAACATAGAGATAAGATGGGGGCAGGGATGTGAAGGAAGGAAAGTTAAGATAAAGTCTGCATCCAGTATTTCTCGAACATCTACTAGAAATGATCCATCATAAAATGGTCATTGCCTGAATGATCCTGAAACTGGCTCAGCTGCTGGGCTTATGTTTAGAAGTTTTGTTTTTTTGTTTTTTTGGTTTTTTTTTGGTTGTCCTTCCTAACTTCTTATCTCACCAAGGCTCTGGGCCTCATTACTTAGAGGACATAACCACTTTGTTCTATTTTCTTTTGACCTCAGGGGGCCTGGTCTCACATCATATCTCTAGGTTTGTTTCTTGACCCAACCTTCCACCCAGGCTCTACCCTGTGCATCCTAGGGGCTCCCTGGCCCAGTGGGTAACCATTTTACCAGTGGTTCTTCAGAGAAGGGATAAGACCAAGCAAATCCCTGCACATGGCCAAGGAGCTAAGGCAGGAATCTTCATCTGAAACTTTACGGGGTGGGGGGGAAATGTGAATAGCGTTTGGCAAGGCTACTTCGACATGAGAAGGCACCTGCTTTCCTTAGGCTATACTATAAGTGGGCTGGTGGAGAGTCACTTGCAAGATCTGTCTCAACTAAACAAACTGGTATAATAAAAAATGCACTGAACTGAAAATCTTTTCTCCCAGTTGTAAGTCCTTGCTCTGCCACTGACCCCCTCCATGCCTTGGGAAATTTAACCTCAGGGAACTTCTGTGATTTCTTAGTCCTCAATGTCCCCATCTATACAATGTGGGCATTAGGCTAGAGAATCCTTAAGGTCCTGTCTGATCCTAAACCTCCAGGATTCACTGAGACAGTGTCTGAGGGAAAATTGCTTTTTGGTCATGCTGTGCCTTTGATAAAAGTAAATATTTCTCTGTCTCTGTAGCAAGAATACACAACAGGACTCTTCACTTCCATTGTGACTAGGCATCTCTCATTCCAACATAAACATTTTCATATGGTACAAATGAGATGGAAAACCTAAATGAAAATGAGTTGGGGAAAGACGTCTGGGAGTGTCAACACATTGCTAGTCAAGTTATTACAGCTGACCGACCCCTGAGAACATCTTGGAACTGATGGTTCCAGAGGGCTTGATGGAGGTGGCAACCATGAGCTTATGCAGCAGCCACTGCCTCACACCAGAAAGGACCATGGCAGGGCCTCTGTGGACATTTGATTCTGTCCTGCACACCCTCTGTGGGCCCTGCTCCTCCTGTTCGTCACCTTGTCTCAAGCACCTTCTTCTTTTCCAGGTTGCCCAGCAATGGCAACCAGGACCTGTCTCTCCCACCTAGCATGGCAGGCTAACCCTCACCCCACCTCCCTCTTTTCAGGCACCACCTGCCCTTGTCCCTGGTTCTCCATCTCCCACATTCCCAAACCATTCCAGTCTGTTTTCCTTCTTTCCAAAATAACACCAAAACCAAATTCCAATAACACATTAAGAGTCTTTCTAAAAATATCTTATTGGGCACTCCCTTGTCCAACCTTGTAGTCTTAACTTTACTAAGCACCCCTCCCCCAAGGATAAAAAAGAAAGCAAAACACCTGTCCTCTTGGCTTTCTGCCTGCCTTCTGATGGCTCCTGCATCTCCTTTGCTGGCTTCTCCTTAGAATTATAAACAGTTTCCTCACTGCATTTAAGAAAAAAAATCTATACTGCTTACTGGGTCTGAAGACTACAGTACATAATAATCTGGCTTTCGCCTTTTTTGGGGGTGAGGGGAGGCAAACTGCACCTGCAGTGCCTCATCTGGACATGTTGAGAGTCATAGAAGCTTGACTACCCCATGCCCTCCTACAAATGGAACTGGAGAGGGTGTTTGAAGTTTCTAACAGGGGAGTGCAGCTATTCATTGGCACCTGACCAGAGAGCAGGGAAGATCCTCGGCTTGGAACAGCACAGAGCTTTGGAAGGGACTCATGTGGAGAGCTGAGGGAGGAAGGGGACACACACCTAGCCAGCCAGATCAGCGGAATCAACCGTGGTGATTGTGGGGTGATAGATGTTGCAGCCAGATGGCCCTCATATGCTCTTCCTACTTTTCTGCAACCATCTTCCCCCCAATCTCCCTGTCACCCCTTGTGTTCTGGTCACAGTGACTCTTTCACATTTCAGCGGATCCAATTCTTTCCAACACAGGATTTTCGTATATGCTGTTTCCTCCACCTGGATGTCTTTACTAAAGTGTTTTCCTTTCTCAGTCATTACCTTATTAAGAGAAGGGCCATCAGCAAGTGGTATGTGGTCCAGAGAAGGTCTTCAGTGACTTCAGTTTGTGAAGTCATGGTACAATATTGTGTTCCAAGGGCTTTTCTGAAAAGGCCCCTAAAAGAAACAACCAGCCTTAGAAAGCAGGATGAACAAGAAAGAGATTGAAATCATCCTGGTGTGGCATGCCCAAAAAACATCCAAAATATGTCATATTTTAGAGGAAAAATCCCTTAGACTTGGGGCACTATGATTTTTAAAACTAATTTCATAATAAAAATTTAAGAATACCATGGCTTATTAAGAGAGGGGCCATCAGCAAGTGGTATGTGGTCCAGAGAAGGTCATTTCATGCAGGAAAAGACTTGGACATGTTCCAAGCTGCCGAGAAAGAGGCCAAGGTGCTGACACTGGGGTGATGGTTTCATTGAGGATCTGGGAGGCAGGGCTCTGGGGAGGCCGACTCTGCAGAGAGCTGGGGCAGGGAGCAAGGAATGAGACTGTTACAGTGATGCAAAGGTGAGTAAGACCAATCACAGTCAACCCTGCAGTGTCACCTTTGGAGACACCCAGGGACCCAGTGAGTTACACATTAACCCGGAACTAGTTCTCTGCAAATATTACCTGCAGGTTCTTTTGGACAATCCCCACTTCTGTTTTTTAATGAATAGTTATAGCATTTTGTTGCTCTAGACACTAAAGATAAATTGTTTTTGTTCTGAAATGTAAAGTTTTCATTAAGTTACTTAAAGAGTTCTAGATCGTTGATTCCAGGATGTTTCTGATGAGGAGGACAAGCAGGGAGCGGCTCGTGACAATGCTCTGAGAGTGGACCCAGGAGCGTGGGTGGGGGTCAGTTACAGCCTGTCACCAGGGATGACTGTGGGGGTTCCTCACCTGCAGACGGAGGGATGCACACAGTTGATCTTGAAGGCCCTCCCATGTCATCCTCTCATCTGTGGCCTTCTTCGCAGCTCCTGAACTTAAATCTGTGCTTTAACCCTTTACCCAGATGTACAACACAGACCAATTGATGTAGGAAAGAAGTCCCCTCTTGAGCATAAGCAACATGTCCACACCCTCACATCCCAGGAGAGTCTGAATCTAACCTAAAACCAGAATACATTCAGCAGAGCCATGAGATCTGGCTAGACGCCTGGAATACTCCCTCTGCCTCTGCCTGGAGGTTTTGTCCAGGGGGATGCATACCTTACAAAGTAGGGGGTCTTCCAAATAAGCCAGGGAGCCAGGTAAGGGAAGATAACTTTGAAATCTAATTAGGAGCAATGTCTTTGAACAGTTTTTATACTCAGGTGTTCTAATTTACTGTAAGCAGGAAAGGCTCTCTGATCAGAAATGAAGGGATGTTTGAATAGTAATAAACTTTTCACCCAACTATGAAGTGTTGGGTCTCAGACTGTAAACTCTCATGCAATATTATGCATTTCATGATATTTATTTCTAAAAATTCTGAATATAAAAATGACCTATTATGATGAACTAGAAAAACAAAACAAATGAAAAATCAGATAAGCACCCTAGAATTTTGATTACAAAGACTGTTGGATGGAATCAGGATAGGAAGCAACAACCTGGCAACATTCAGAAACTTTGTCTCTTTTTTCCCCAGAGTCTGTCTGAAAACAGGTATGACCATTTCTATATTACCTATGCTGTAGGATAGTGGCATTTCAGATAAGACAGCAGTGTATATGAAAACCCTTGTAAACATGTTCTGCAAATGTGAGGGGTAATCTAGGATTCAAATAACTAGCTAAGTTTTCCTTCCTCTAAGAGTGAAGAGCTATTTGTGTATATGACACACAAGCTTCTGTGTGACCAGCCAGAGCAGTCAAGACGTCATGTCAAAACAGAGTACACACAGACATACTTTGCACTCCACATACAGCAGGTTTTATGCAATAGGATGAATCTAAAAATTTATTTGGATCTGTCACTGGACTGGACAAAGTAATTAGTGGGGAATCTCATGAGAAAGATATGGGGATTTTAGACAGAAAGTTTTAGGAAAACCCAACAGTCAAGACAAAAAACAGAGCTGCCTCCATTTAAGTTCTTGAATGAGCCTTAGGGTTAGGAGAACCTGACAATTTAGTGAAGCTAATGGATTCTTTCTTACAACTCCAACCACCCCAGTTCAGTTATATTACTAAATGGCTGTTGTGATGTTGGATAGGTACTTTGACTCTTGGTTTCCTCTACAAAACAGAAGCAGTGGTAATACTTTCCCTGACTACCTCAAAGATGTTTGTAAAGATCAAATGAGAAACTAGACATAAGAGAACCTTGTAAACTTTAAACTTCTAAACAAGTATGAGATATTGTTACTTTGCCATTAAGACTCATTCGTGACTTCTAGATTTTTGTGTGTGTGTGTGTTCACATAAATCTGTACTATTCAGAACAAAACCAGTTCTGCTGGCAGAGATTGTGGGTTCACAGGGACATTTAAGCTTTCATTAAATTGGAAAGCAATCAAGTCTTTATGTCTACAAATTATACATTTAATAGTTCCACAAATTTGGCGAAGTTCATGATGACATCTAGGATGTTTTCACCAAATCGTAGACATAAATATGGAAATCGTCATCAAACTTGATGGAATAGACGGTTTGGCCTCCACTTGATGAATGACCATGCCAGTCCTTTTAGGGCCGTCCTCTTTGGCATACTCCACCTGCCTGCCTACCAGGCTGTCCACAACTTCTCCCGGTTCCCTTTCTGCTGGAGGAGAATCATTAGAATCGGGCATAATGTGAAGGTCGCCTTCTTTATAATCACCTAAGAGCTGGTACATGTACAAGACAGGGCCTCCTCGTAGGTGATGTAGAACCACGTGTTCATGATGGGGGCGCGTGCTAGGACCACCCCCCTCCACTCGTCCTTGGAGCCGTCCTCCGTCTCAAGCATGTGCTCTACCGCCTTGCCCATCATCGTGTCGGCCAGGTGTGCATCGCTGATTCGAGAGGTCGCAACTCTATCAGGGAGGACTTCGAGCGCAGAAACTCTTTCATCTTTATTAAGTTCTAGTCCATAAACACAGTCAAATCCATCGTATTTTATAAGATACAAAGAAGGATTTACAGGCACCTGGTCCAGAACGGTTCCTTTCCACTGGGTGACAGGGCCACTCCCCTCCTTCCACCCATGCTGAATCCTGCAGCCTACGATGTTCCGCCGGGGCCGGGAAACAGGTTTGCTCGGCCCTACACTGCTCCGATGTTTTTTGTGGGAAGTCCTTTTCTTCATCATGCTTGCAGACACACCAGCATGGCCTGCATCCGCTCTGGACCGCTGGCCAGGTGTCTTCCCGAATGAGGTCTTCATTCATCTGTATTTAAGTGAGCAGCACAGCTGCCAGACTAGGGTGAAAATTGAATACTCTCCGACTTGAAACTTTTCACAGAATCTCAGTGTTCCTGTTAATCCGTCATCCAAGTGCCTCTTTTACAAGTTCAGCAAAGACATGTGAAATCATAAGGACTCTGCCGGCCGCCCAGGCCGCCATCCGCAGCCCGCGGGCCCTGCGGTCCCGCGCCGCACTCCCGCCCCGGCCCGACCAAGCCAGACGGCACCGCCCCGCCCCGTGACTTCTAGATTTTTAAGTACACATGGTCCCCAAGTTTTGTAATCCTTCTCCAGAATTTCTGAGTGCCACTGGGGTACTTGCTCCAGCTGGAAACAAAAATAACAAAAAAGGGTTTTTTCCTTCTGTGTTTCCTATTTTGAAATTCTGGCTTACCCTCACTTTACTGAACCATGGTGGCGAGGGGACTTTCTAGACACCACTGACTCTTCTTCGGCTGAAAGCAGTTTCTATCTAGGGAATGATAGAGCTGATCAGCAAATCCACGTTTTAGAGCCATGAAAGCTGGAGGCCTCCAAAAAAGAAAAAGTATGAACTGTCACAAAAGTGGCAGCAACTTGACAATATTACACACATTTTAGACTAATCAGTGAATGACAAACATTTATCGAAATCTTAGGTGACTGATATGATTAGATTAATAACAGCTACCATGACTGGGTGCTTCCTACATGCTAAGTGCCTTTAAATACACTCTCCACCATCTGATCTTCACAGTCACCTTTTATTTTTTTTTTAATTTTTAAAGATTTTATGTATTTATTTGGCAGAGAGAGACACAGGAAGAGCAGGAACACAAGCCGGGGAGTGGGAGAAGGAGCAGCAGGCTTCCCGCGGAGCAGGGAGCCCCATGTGGGGCTCGATCCCAGGACCCTGAGATCATGACCTGAGCCAAAGGCAGACGCTTAACGACTGAGTCACCCAGGCGCCCCAACTCAGTCATCTTTTAATAGACAGGAAACGGAAAGATGATTATCCGCTCCAAGTCCATCAGCTCTGAAGACCACATAACTCTGTGCTCCTAAGGCACTTGGCTTCCTCAAGCCTCTATTTCAATGGGCACCCACTGTACTGTGTGTGCAGATGCATTTTTGTTAGAATGCATTCTTCCTTGGAGAAAGCTCTGTAGCTCTCTGACAGGGGTCCTGACACCATGGACCACTGCAGGTTTATGATGCTGACCACATGAATGCATCCTATGGCCAGGGTAGCCTTAGGTGAGAAATCCTGAGCAATGTTAGCAGAGCAAGCAACAACTTCCTGCAACCTTCAAGTCAGAGCTTTTCCCTCAGCCCAGCCCCGAGCCAGCAGGAAACGTGAGTCATGCTGCCTTCACCTGCCCCTGCATGGAGGGAGCATGACACTTGACTCACTTTTACTTCTCATCTGGAAAAGAGTAATATTTGTATGGCCTGGAAATGCACTCAAGAGGCTGCAAGTTGATGTTCTGAGTGTGCATATCTTAACCTTTTCTTTTACTAATGCTGGAAAAAAAAAAATCACCCAAAGATGTGCCAAACTTTCTAGTATTTCAAAGTAAATTTAAAGGAGCCCTGCTTTTTAAAACTGTGGACATTTTCCATTTACCTAAAAGTCAATGGTTAGCTACCGAAATAATCACAGTTCTGCCAGAATTCTCTGCAGTGATCTAGAAGGTCTTGAACTTCTTATCCAGCCTCAGAATCCCCTGGTACACATGCACTTTGGATTCGCAACTCTCTGCAGTGGGATCTCTGTGAGGCAGTGACTGCCGTGCTGGTCAGCAGGTCAGCCTCTGCGAGGCCCTGATCAGCACTGGTCTGAGCTCTTCTGGTATAGCTTTTTTGCTTTCCCTCTGATTTTCTTCATAGTCCTCTTTTTAAAACACATGCCATCTTCTATAAAATTATCAACATAAACTAAACCATGAGAGCATTTCCTGTAATGTGAATATCTGCATACTGCTTTGAGATCTGGGATGTGGGGGTAGCATGTTCATTGCCTTGCCTGAGTCATTCAGCAGATGGTAATCTGGGCATCCAGGTAACTTGGGAGTGGCATCTTGTATCAGAATCCTGCTTAGGTTTTGACCTGTTGAATCAGTCTATGCCTTTGAGAAATGATGAAATCTTTTAAACATTCGGGTTGGCACTTACCTCTTAAAAACAGCATGGTGCATGCACATTAGAGCCAGGCAGATTTGAGTTCAGACTCTCACTTCTCCAACCTATTAGTTCTTTGACCCGGGCTGGCACTAACCCTCTCTACACCTCAGCTACCTCCTACATAAAATGATGATCATCATAGACTGTTGTGAGGGTTGACTGGAAGAACCACATTAAAGCATGCAGTCGGATCACTGTTGCTGAAGATGCCGGGGAAGTGCCGGCTTCCATCCTCATCTGAGGTGACAAGCTTCTTCCCACAGAGTCAGGTCCTCCCAGGTGCAGGGCTAAAACGGGGCTCCATGCTTCCTTCTTATCAGAGAAACTTCTGGCCCTCCCCAGTCCCAAACGTATCATCTTCCCCACTATGCAGGAAACACCCCAAGCTGCCCTAATTTGACCTCAATATCCTCAGGGCGGGAGTTAAAGTGAAATGAAGAATTTGGCATCCAGATATGAGTTAGTCAAGGCTCCCTGTCTTGGGGTGTACAATCTTCCCAGCTTACTGCAGACTGAAAGCTTCCCCAGCACATGAACTCAGTGTTAACACCAGAAAGGAGGGGAAACAGGACCAGTGGATCACCTTACTAACACTCACCTACCTCAGGCAGGGCTCAGAACGAACCCTGGACAGATGAGGAGGGGTCCACCTTCTAGGCCCCAGCGTACCAGGCAACTATGTGAGCTTGGATCTTGAGTTTCCCCAGGGAGCTGGGAGGGTGGAACCATGTGATCTCTAACATTACTTCCAGCCTTCACCGTCTATGCTCCTGACCAAGTGGTCTGTGCCCATCTCAGCAGAAGCCCACACGAACCTTCTCTTGTTGGCACCCCACACACCTCCAAGGGAAACAGTGTGAGAGCGCCCTTGGGCACCTTGGAGGTGCTCCCTTTCTGAGCTGGGGATGCTGCAGTCCTGACTTGCCACACAGCTTAGGAAGGAACACGATCCTTGAGTGCTGACAGTGTCAACCAGGTTCTGCCCAGCCTGCTGTTGACCTCCCAGGACGGCCGCAGAGACAGCTTCGGAGACCACCCAGAGAAAACACTGTCATTTCTCTGGAATTGCCCTGCTCTGGCCTGCAAGAGTCACTGCTTATTTGTTTGCCTTTTTTTATTCTGTCCCTCTGCTTGAAAAGTGGACTTCCTCTCAAAGCCAAGGGAAGGCTTGCAGTCCCTTACCAAGAAACTTCTGACTGGATATAGACGAAGGCCTTAAGTCTCATCTGTAATGTGTTCTGCTTTTTATCAGTTTAGACTTCATAGCGTTAGGCTGTAATGCTAGGTTGGTAAGACTTGCCAGTAGTCATCCAAGGTGAAGGGCCTCCGGGATTAAAATAAAACTCTGAGGCGGGGGGGAGTGTCATTTACAATTTGCCTGTTTCCCTTCTCTCTTGCTTGATTTTTTTTAATATGATTTGGACTTTTGAGTTCCCTGTGTGGTTCAATCTGGCCACCAAATAGAAACCATAAACCAAAAAGGTCATATTGAAATTTATAAATTAGGGTCATAGCGCCACTTGGTGTATCTATTTCCTTTCTCTCCTTCCTTCCCTCCCTCGGTCTATCCTTCCTGTCCTTCAGTGTGCCATCTGTTTTTGTCATCTATCTGCCTGTCTATCTATCATATATTTTATCTGTGTATCTACCTATCTATCCATCTATCGATCCTTATGGAATATCTGACCCCCCACGAGAATGTCAGCCCATGGTGGCATGGAGCTTGGGGACTCCCCAGTGCCTCATGCAGTATTTGGCTCCTCAGTAAATGCACGTGGGTAAATTCTGCTTGTTGTCATCAGAGGGCTGTCCTCGATCACTGTCAACATTGCTCAGGAGCACAGAGGTTTCCATACCATCAGGTGGACAGCAGGACATGGGGTTAGTTTGCGATGTGGTGTCCTGTTCTGGCACTTGTAACTAAGAGTCCTACTTAAGCTAAAAACTGACCATACCTCAGGCTACACTGAAGCCAAAATCCAGGTCTTTCCATTTCTCTTCCTATGGTTCAGGTTATCACTCTCTAAGGAAATTAATATTCTATTTTGACCTAAAGATGAATAGTTATTCATGGTTTAATACATTCTCCCCTTCAGACAGAATTCTAATTTTATGACAATTTTCAAGGAGATAACATGAAGAGGACAATCAATTGAGGAATTTGGGTATTGTAGCAGACATAATGAGGAAAGTATCATTGGGTAGGAACACATTTTCTCCCCATCAGCTGCTCCCTGATACTTCCATGACCAGGATTATAAGCTCTTGTTTGAGAACTTAATTTCCTTCTTGTTCAGTGTTTCCAATCTGGAACATTCAAATATTATATAAATCTATTTCATTACCGAAAATGCAAGTAAAGTTTAAACACCTCACTTTGTTCCTTCTGTTTTGCTGAATTTTCACAAAGAGTAACTGAAAGGTGAGAACTTAAGTTTACCTGAAGGAAGGATCTGGCATGTGTTCTCTGACTGTTTCTTGACCTCTACGTAAGACAGCTCCTACGGTGCCTGGGGGATTGCCCATTGTCTTCATGGAAATGCAGAGTGGTTCATATCACTTCTCCAAAGAACGCCTTTCTTTAGATGTTGGCCTAGGTTTTACTGCAGGACTGAAAGGGAAGCCAGTCTGGCTGAGTCAGGGCAGTGACTTAGGGACCAAGCTACCCTTCCTGCCTCTCCTACCTCCCCAGTCTGAGCAGACACTGAGAGCTAAGTTGGTGTTCATAGAGTTTGCCTTCGATCTTCAAACTCTAATGAGTTAACTAACATGAAAGGTTGTAAATTGTGCTTTCTTATTTATCTTTGGGCCCATTTTCCAATATTGATATTAATAAAGATGGGTAAAAAATATTTTTAAGCAAAAGACTGATGAAACAAAGATAAACAATGTGCTAAATATTCAAGACTGTTTTGACTGCATTCCATCTGCAGGGAGAGCCAGAGACTTCCATGCCCTCTGACTTGCCGACACTGGACTTGCCTACATCGGACTTGCCTACATCGGACTTGCCTACAATGCTGCCTCATTTCTGCTGATAATCTGACATTAGGGAGAAAGGGAGACAACAGAAGACATGAGTGATGACAATATGCACACTCTGGCTTCAATATCTTTACACGGTACAGATTCATAACCAGTAATAAATGAGAAAAAATACTTTATTTCTTTAATACAGAATACATAATATTGCACTCTAGTTGCACGTAGTGTGTAGAAAAAAACTCTGTTTACAAAACCACCATAACAGTTGCCTGGGCCTGATGTTTTATGGCTTCACCATCCGTAACCATGGCACTGAACTTTGAACCTAATGAAAAGGGCAATGTTTAATAAAGCCTTCTTTTTATTTCAGTGTCACTGACCAGCGTCAGGACCAGTGACCAGTCCACATTTTGAAATGAGGAAACGTTACAAAAACATAAATACCTCTCAGTCAGAGGCACTGTTAATCTGTACCCATATATTAGTGAAAGATACTGTCAAGCTATTTTTCTTGCTTTACCAATAATTATTTCTTTTCATTGTATTTAATCATATTATTTTACATGCTATTCTTTCATGAACAAATGAAACTATTTCATAGCAGTAACTATTGCTATCCTTGTGAAAAATAATTACAAGCTTTTGTTTTCAGACTGAGCTTCAAAGTTTGATTTTCTCAAAGTCATTCAGCAGATTGGGGTAATTCAGGATGAAGAAGGGACTTCTCACTTCCACCCATACACTTGGAACCTGACACTGAGGCATGAATCTCAGTGGAAGAGAGGGAGTATCCCTGGATCTTGCTGGAGCCCAGGGACACCCTGTTCCTCTTCTTCACACCCATCTCTAAGATCTGCTTCTGAATTCACTCCAGCTGAATTCTTCCCTGTACCTCCACTGAAGCACAGATGCTTCTGGAAGATCTTGGTGTTTTTGAATACAACCAGTTTGTTTCTATATTTTTTATCTATTATATGGATTATGAGTCTGCACCATTATGATCTAAGGTAAATATGATCAAGGTTCATCCTATTCTGACAGTAGAAAGGCACAAAACGGTTTTACCTAAAGCACTGACATTTATACTTAATGGAACACCTGTAAATAAGGGAACTGGGCATATGTAAAAAGCCTTTAAAATAAATTTTTAAACTAACTGCAATCCATTGAACAGTAAAATAGCAGCATTTTGAGAGGAACAATTGGGGGAAAATTCTTAAAGCATGGACTCTGTTGTCTTGAAATAGAGTCTACAATGAGAAAGGTACATTCGTGGGCCAACAGAGCCTCCAAAAATGCATATATGGGACTTACTTGAAAACAAATCACTATGGTACTGAGCACTTCATAGAGTAGCGAGTACTATGCTTACCGTCAGAAGTGGGATATCCAATGAAACAATGTACACAAAAACGTAACCCAGGAGAAAATGACTTAAAGCCATGCTGATAAAAACTAAAACCATATGATGTTAAGGAAAACTATCTGAAGACCAATAACTGTAAAAATAAATATTAAGGTGCTCAAAGACCTACTCTCCCAGTAAAAGTTACATAATAGAACACAATATTAAACAAGTACATGAACATATCAAAATGGATTGGTTTATAAAATGTTCTACCATTGAGAAACCCATTGTTCTGCCCTCCATATTCTTCTCCATAATAATTTTGCTCCTGAGGAGAAGTATTTTGTTAAAACACAATAAGCTTTGAAAGAGTCAACTGGGTTACACATTTTCTTTGGGTTGTCATCGTTGATATAAAATTTCTCTCCAAAGGCTCTAAATCTGAAATCTGTGCAGTCTGGGTGTCAGGATTGGGTGAGGGTCACACTAACTCCCTACCAACAGTGTTCTGATCCTGGAGTTGGTCAGCTGCCCAGAGGCTGACCCTCTTCTCAAACACAACCTTTGCAGAAAAGGGTGAGCTGGTGCCAAATCTGGGATGACTGCATGATCCATGGAGGTGGCAATTAGACAAATGGGCAGGGTGTGTTCTGTGGAACCTGGGGCTCTCCTCTGCTTTGGGCAGTTGGGAACCAGAGCCTTGTGGAGGCATGCTCTACAGGGTGCAAAGGAGGCAGGCTGCCATGGTTGTGAGGGAAGGGAGCTCCTGAGTCTCCTGCCAGCTCCCAAAAAAAAGGCATTTTTAGCGGTATCAACTCTAACTTCTCTTTTAATGGCACATCCACACGTCTGCAACCCAATGGGAGTGGCATTACTAAAATAACTTTAAAAGTACTTTCTGCAGTTTAAGTGGTAGTGATGCTCAGAAATGGAGGTGTCCGTGTGAGCATGTGAGTGTATGTTAGCTCTTTGTTAGCCACACTGTTAAAGTAGAATACACCTTCTCACGATTACAGAACTTTGATTTAATTGGTGCCAAACAGTCCAGATTAATTGCAAGCAGTAAATCCTATGGCATTCATGCTTAGCTTTCATACCCTTTGCCTTTCTTTTAAAAATCAATTTAGATATCATTAAAATGCATCATGCTACCTCTTTGTCACCAAGCCAGTCAAACAGATACCCCTAAAAATATTTCTATGCAGCTGTCCCCTCCTCTGCTGCCCTCTGGAAGCAAGGATAGAGGCACCTCAAGCAAGAAAATATCTCCCAGAGCTTAAGCTGTGTCTTAACAGCTACAACCCAGCTAATTTCCAAGTTCCATGTTCCCCTTTCTCCATAGCATTTCAAACCTTCTGAATTTTGTACGCTTCTTCAATGGAGTGCTTTATTCCTGGGAAAACAGCAATCATGTAGTCACCTGGGTGCATTGGACAAATCCTGTGGCACTGAGGATGGCCCTGGGGTCCCCAAACATCCAGGACATACTTCAAGAAGCCCCCACAGTCTGGAAGCCTTGCTTCCTGAGGAGTAAGGAAAAAGCAGTGAATCAACACCAGTCAGTCTAGGCAAAAGTTGTAAAGCCAAACACTATACTATGAAGCCTGGTCCTCACAGTCTTTGGTTTTGTGATATTTTCTGCATTTTAAATTTTGAAAAGAAGTTGGTAGCCTTAGCAAAGACACCTATCATCTGGCTTCTGTGGCAGAACAAATATGCATCTCCCTGAGGCCTTTTTCTGGATTTTTATATTTCTGTTTGCCTCCAATTACTCATGGGACAGTAAGAAAATTTCTTTTTAATGTTGGTAAGGCCAGTGCTAACTATCAGAGTTGGACAGCAAAGTGAAAACAAGGCAGGCGGTCCAAATAAATATGTGAAGGCAAACGGATTCCACCCTTTTCACACAGAAATCTCTCAGAAAGGCCCAGGGGCTGGCCTGAAGACAGAGAAGAGTGGCCTTCTAGCTACTCCAGCCACTTGTTCACCTAAAATCCACTCTCCCATGGTGACTGGAGAACTCAGCTAGTCAAAAACGAAAGGCGCAGAAAGGCAGGAGCGTCCCAGTTTGTCCTACCCCTCTATGGCATCTTTGATGAGACACAGTTCTATCCCACCAGCTTACAGGAGACTTCCACCGGTGCTCCATGTTGTATCTAAGAGAAATGTGAGAATATCTGAGCTTTTTGCCTTCAAATCGAACAACATCCATCCCTAATTAGCCCAAAGAACAAGTTACCATTCTTTTATAACGCTAACATTAGTAACTTCTATATTCTATGGGAAATACAGAAAACCGGAGAGACCTAAATCTGGGCAGCCCTGCTGTTGTAATGAACCAAAGGACAGAAGATGACTAGCACCAGCAGACGAAGAACAGTGTTCACGAATCACACACTGAGACACAGAATGCCACAGTCACCCATGCAGAACTACTGCGCACGGATCCCCAGTGGGATTGCATACAGATTCTATAAGCTAGTCTCCAGCTCTGATAGTCTCAATTTTGAAAAGCAAGCATTTTTACTTTACATGAGTTTGAACTTCTTATTTAATTTTGGATGGGATATTTTTATTTTAATTTATTTCTATTTACCAAAGGAACAAAGGTCTCTATATAAAATACATTCGTTTTTCCTCCCACTTAGAAAGCACACCTTTGTTCATCTCCAATATTCTGAATTTTTCACGAAGTCCTAAAATGATTCCATATGGATTCTGACACAAATATCATGATAAACTAAAGAAAAACTACTAGCTTGAATTCTTCCTTCCACAGCCTCCAGAAGTTATGAAATTAGTCTCGGACAAGTAAGCCTGTGAGGACAGGTCAGCTGCCTTTCTGTTCAAGCTGCTAGATGACCCTCGACAAGGGAGGTAGTGGCCGCCATGCTCCGTGCTGACCTCTCTCTGCTGGCTCTTCCTCTGAAGAGACCACCATCTGGATGTGCTGAGTTGAGGTCCTGTGGTCATGCACAGACTTTGCATAGTCCATTGAGCTGGACAAAGCCCAGGGGAACTCACCTCCTCCATGACCACATAAGCAGCCAGCCTTTGGGTCTCCTGCAATGAATTTCAAAGAATGCGAACGATGGTTTTGGGGAGCAAATTTGTGAGGCCAATCTTTACAGTGCTGGTGAATGGCAACACACAGAACCGCAGGCAGACTCTTGGGTCACATCCATCTCCCTTCTCTGAGCAAAACCATAACAGCTCAGAAGGCAGATGACACTGTCTTCCACTGGAACCCACAGGATTAAGGGAGAGGGAAGACCTCTGCTCTCCTGCATGGATTCACACTGGCAGTTTCTTAAACCTTCTGTCACTTTTCTTCTTGCCTCAACTACTTTTCTTGGTCATAAAAGTGAATGTTCTCACAAGCTAACCCAACTTCTTCCATTTTTCATAGGCTCAAACCTAAAAGGGGCTTCAGAAGGTTACTTCCTAGCGGGAATTTGCAGGTCACTGCTTTGACATTGGAGCCTGGAGATGAGGGTGCATCTGGGTCTGGAGGGGTCAGAGGGGAGAGTGTGGATTTGTATGCTGTCAGGTTTTATTTTATTTTGTTTGTGCATCATCTCGTTATGCACGAGATGCATATTTATACCAACAATTCTACCTACCCTTTGTGCACAAAATACAGCACAAAGTTGGCAACCTGAAGGGAACTTATTTTTAAGTTTACTTTTTACATACTCCAATAGATAATGGTTTTCTGTTTTCTTTTTCTAGGTTCCAATCATAAAACACAGATATACAGATAAACTATACAGAATAAAAAAGAATAGAGTTTGGAAACGATTTGCCTATCTGCCTTCATTTTATGGACAATGGGAGGCTAAGGTGGAGGAGTGATTACTAATGGTAGACACCTCCCAGTCCCCCCACTTTAGTGCTCTGTCTACTAGACCATGTCCCTCTGGAACCATGCCAGTCCCCACAACTTTCCTCCTTGACACCAAGGCGTTCCTGATGGCTTGGGAGGAATGTATTCACCTCAGTTTCAAAAGACAATTTGTGAAAAGTACAAGTTAATGTGTTGTTATTTTTAATTTAAATGCTGACTATTTAATTCTAAGGCTGGTGAAAAATACAATAATATTCAATAAATTGTATGGGAAAACTTAAGTTGTGATTCCTCTGAATCCAATCTATTTCTCCTTGTTAATTTTTAAGTCTATGCTTAGGCCATGGCTACTCAAGGAAGTTAGGCCTTTGTTCAGTCCTCAAACAGGTGAGCTGTGTACAATCACATCTTGTAGCAGCCTCCTCACCACTCTGAAGATTGATACTAAGTCTCTGATTGATTTATATCAAGGGCAGACAAAAATACTTCCATCACATGAATTTTGTTTTAATCTATAGCAAGTTGCCATTGAAGGGTAAGAGAAAAAATAATGGTGCAATGTTTAAATTCTTGGTTCCTAAGGAGAACCCCAAAAAGGTACCTTCTCTTCTCCCTTCACTACCCCCAAAATGCCCTCACCACATGTTCTTGGAAAGAAGAGTAGAGATCACTAAGGATAAACATTCCTTAGTTCCTCAGTGAAAAAGAACTTGAGATCAACCCTGTGCCACTGGTGTCCAAGGGGAAGAAATTTATCTCCTGTATGATCATAAGAGGTAAATAAACTATAGAATCACAGCCATACAGAGTTCTAAAACACCAGTTGATAACCGAGCCCAGGCCCAGTTCAACAAACTGATGCTCCTTCTTGTGAACTAAGACTCTCCTTAGAAAGCTCTCGAGACAACTCAAACAAAATTTAGCCACATGGAGACCTGTGCAGCTATATGAATGCCAAACTGTAAAGAAGTTCTCCCTCTCTGCCAGGTTTGCAGAAGGCCTCCAGGAATGAGCGCAGAGCCTCCCGTTCTGCTGGAGAGGGCTTGGCAGTCCCACTCTAGGGCTACAGGTGGACCAGTAAGCTCTGATCCAACCTCAGGATGCCCACAGGTCAATTCACACAGACCCTAGAGCTCTCAGGCTATTTTCAACGCAGGAAGTAATAGCAGGGGTGCAAACTCATCTCTAAGCATTTTGTAACTCTGTCTTCTCTTCTTATCAGAATTACATTTCCAGGCAGTTAGAAGCAAAACACTCAAAAGAAAGGGTGCTGGTCCTGCAGGGGACCTGGATTGGCGGCCCTTCTGCTCTCTTAGCAGTGGTCCTTGGACGCATGAGCCTCTGTGTCTTTATGTAGAGTCCCTTGGACTGGATCCATCCCACCAAGCCCTCACAGACACGCACACACAAGACACCCCTCCCAGGCTTTCCGGATGCACACCTAGTGTCCAAGTCTCCGCAGAGCGCGAGCGGTCACGCTGGGCCCTGCAGCCCCTGGCCGGTCTTCTCCTTGGCTTTCTTACAGGTGTACAGCCACTTGATGATGCGGGCGTTCCTCTCGATGACCGACGTGGTGCTGGGCACCTGCTCGGTCAGTTCTTCCTCCTGCAGCCCCTCTTCACCGCCGCTGTGCCGGGAGAAGCCGCTGTCAGAGGTGGCGACGCTCACGCTGCGGACCTTGAGTGTGACGCGGTCCGACCCCGCGGAGAAATTCTCCCTACCGAGAGCTTCCACCACCTCAGGCTCCAGGCCGCAGAACTGGAAGAACGTGTCACATTCGGCCAGGGATGAAGAGTAGCGGGAGCTGAGGTCTGACTGCGATCGCTGCAGCCCCCCGCGCCTTGTCCCTCGCAGCTCCGGGACCCGGGACACAGCCGGGACACTGGTGGGCGTCCCACAGGGCGCTGGGCTAGCTGGGCGCGCTGGGGGCGCGGGAACGCCGGGGACCGCGGAGGCCGCAGTAGAGCCGGGCTTGGTCAGGACAGCCTCCTCGCGCCTGGCCCTGACCTCCTCTCCCACCCGGGACGTCTCCGGGGGCACCGACGTCTTGTCCTTGCCCGACCCCTGGAAGAGCTTCTTCACCAGGCCCCCCCTGGAGCTGTCGGCGCCCTGTCCTCGGACGAAGTCGCATTTCTGCCGGTAGATGACCAGGGAGTCAGGTCTCAGCGGCTTCCGAGCTATGGCCCTGCGCGCCACGGCACCGGGGACGCGAGCTGGAGGCCGAGGATCGCCCGCGGTCCCTTCGCTCGCCCCGGGGTTGCTGCCCTCGGGAGACCGGCCCGGGCCGGCTCCCGGCGGGCCCCGCACGTACTTGGCGCGGTCGGCCGCTAGCCTCTCCACCGCGCTCCTGCGTGCTGGCACCGCCGCGTCCCTGACCCTGGGGGCCTCGGGGTGCCGGGTCAGCAGTCGCTCGTTCTGGGGCGCGTCCAGGGCTGGCAGGGAACGCATCCTCGGCGTTCGGCTGGTGCTCCGCGCCCGGTGGAAACGCGCTCCGCCTGCGGTTCCTGAGCGTCTTTGGCTAATTCCGAAGTCCGCGCGGGGTGGGGAATGGCGCCCAAGTGCCAGCCGGCCCAGGTCCAGAGTCTGGGCAAACCCGAGTCTGCACCTATTGACGACTGGCCCCAGCACACCCGCCCCGCCCCCCCCCCAGGCTCCTCCCAGCCCGCCCTCACCTCCTTCCCCGCACAGCTCCGGATTCAGTACCGCCCCTTGCCGGGCTCCGGCCCTCACCTTCCGCCGGGCCCCGCCTCTCACCTCCCGCAGGGTAGCTACACCCGGTTCCTCCCCCAGCACCTCGCGGCTGCGCAGCCAATCGCCCGCAGGACCGCGGGGCTGACTGCGGCTAGTTGGCTGCGCAACCGGGAGGGGCTCTCCCGCGCGGGAAAGCCTAGGCTGTCCCCCGGGGCGGAGGACCCCGGAACAACTGAGTTCGTTCAGCCCCAGGTGTCAGCCGCCTCCTCCCCGCCAAGGGCTGCCTGGGGTCACCGCTGGACGCTGGCACTTCCGGAGTGGGGTAGGGCAGGGTGACCCGGCTGGCTGTCCCCACCCCTGAGCTGGTGTCCTCCGTCTTTGGATTTTTTTAAAGTGACCTCTGCGTGTTTCGAAACTTTTGACTTTCCTTAATTTTCTAAGGTTTACTCCTGAGCACGTACTCTTACCAGAAGGGAAACGGATATAAAAGGAAGGACTCCTCGCACCACAGGGTTGGGCTATGTGTCAGGTAAAAAGAATCTGGGAAAACAGCAGAGACCTGGATTGAGTCCAGACACGGGCACTGGCCAGCCATGGGTCAGACCAGACCACCAGGTGCGGAGACTCATGGGAAGAGCAGGCTGGTGGTAGAGGTGAGGCTCGAGGGAGTTGGAAAAAAACTTGACTAAAATCCCAGAAAGACTGCTGTTTTTCCTGTAACCAAGGCAGTGGGGAACCGTTAACCAGGGCAGTGGATCAGCTTAGGAATGCTAAAAGTCTAAGAAAATATTTCCAAAATTACATTTTTTCCAAAAGTTGGACAAAGGACAAAATATTTGCTGGAGGAGTGAAATGTCCATTTTATCTCTTATGTTAAAGCCAACTCCAAGATACACTGACCTTTCAGAGTTGTGGTTGAGTGCAACACAGCAGCCTGTGGATGGCGGACAGGAGGGTTCTCAAGGTCTGGGCAGATTCTGTCTCACCTCTTGAGTGCCAGTGGGCTGGTTGTGTGTCAGCAGTTGCAGCACTGGCTGACCGCCATCTCCTGATGATCAGAGAACTGCACTTGGTTGGCCAATGGGTCTTTAGACCTTTAGTTCCTGTGAGGCTAAATCCCATAGTCAAGAATAGAAGCCCAACAAGAAACCAGGTCTCCTGAGAACCAGACCACGCAGATAGTATCCTGGGAAAATGTTATAGTCACGGAAAAGAAGACTATGATCCATTAGGTAAGGGGGTGGGGGGGGAGCATAGAGTAAGAGTGAGATTTAGAGAGGGCAGGATGCTGGGTTGGACACATTATTTCCCACAGCTGATGAGAGCCCAAAGTCTAGCGTTTTTTTTCCCCTCGGCAGCATGGTCTCTTGTCAGAGGGGAAAAAAAGAAAAATATATATATATATATGTTTAATTGCTTAGTCCAAAGTGGCTACCTTATTTAATTTGTACTTTTTCCTGTGTAATTACAGCAGTTCTGAGAGAACTCTTAAGCATGGGGCCCCTGGGATATATCTGAGCCCAGGTGCCTTATTTATTCACTAAGTCCTTTTGGGCGCATAACAAACCTTTCAGGATCTTTATTTTGTCATTTATAAAATTCTCACTTTTATAGCTTAGAGCATTCATTGCTTGATATTGAGCACTAAATAAATGTTAATCTGAACAACCCAGACTTAGGTTTCAGCTCTGTTTCCTCTTAAGGCTATAAGACTGGACCCCTCAGTGCCTCTGGTTGCTCATCTATAAATCAGAGCTCATAATATCCACTTTGCTAAGGTTTTTGTTAAGTTAATGAGATTATGTACATAAAGGGCTTAGGACTACTTCTGGCACAGAGCAAATTTTCACTAAATGTTATTTTGCTGATGATGGTTAGAAATTAGTTGCTTATCAAATTTTACATACAGTCAGTAAATTTCCATGTGAGTACTGAACATATTAAGAATAAAAGTAAAACTACTATAAATAAAGTATTTAAGACCTTGCTGCTGGACAAAACTATATTTATATCCATAATTTTCTACCCATTAAACATAATTTACTGGAAAAATGGAACTGGAATAGTAAGATAATTACAAGAAAATTGCCTAAGTAAAGTGTTTTTTTTTTTCTAATAAAGATTTTATTTATATATTTGACAGAGAGACATAGCGAGAGCAGGAACACAAGCAGGGGAAGTGGGAGAGGGAGAAGCAGACTTCCTGCTGATCAGGGAGTCCAATGTGGGCCTCGATCCCAGGACCCTGGAATCATGACCTGAGCCGAGGGCAGACACTTAATGACTGAGCCACCCAGGCACCCCTAAGTAAAGTGTTCTTGTTGCTCAATTTGTAGCTTAAACTTTGACCTAATTTCCTTCCTGGTATCACCTCAAAAGACTTGGTCAGAGCAGGAGAAAGTGGTTATGGATCCAGTGATCCACAAACTCTGTTTCTAAGAATTTATCGCAAGGAACCAAGAAGAGATGTGTGCACAGTATGAGGACTTTCACTGCAGACAAATAGTTGAAGTCAACCTACATTCAACAACAGGAGGAAAGGCTAGGTGATGTGTGATACTCCATGGGATAGTATTATCCAACGATTTACAATCATACTTCTACATGGCGTCTTATGGAGTAAGAAATTATCATAATATATGTGAATTTTTAAAGTGTTACAAATACAGTAGCAGTCTGGATAAATTTCTAGAAACACAAAAGTTCCCAAGACTACATCATGAAGAAATGGAAAATCTGAATACACCTATAACTAGTAAGGAGATTGAATCAATAATCAAATTTCTCCCAAAAAAGAAAAGCCCTGGGCCTGATGATTTCACTGATCAAACATTTAAAGAACTAATACCAATCCTTCTTAGCTTTTCCCCAAAAATCGAAGAGGAGGGAACACTCCCTAACTCACTCTATAAGGCCTGCATTATCCTGATACCAAAGGCAGACAAAGACACTGCAAGAAAACTACAGATCAATACCCTATGAACATCAATGCAAAAATCCTCAACAAAATTCTAGTGAACAGAATTCAGCATATTGAAAATAACTGTATACACCATAATCAAATGGAATTTATTCTTGGAATGCAAGGATGGTTTACCATATGAAATTTGATCAAAATAATGTTCCACATCCACAGAATGAAGGAAAAAAGCACATGATCATCTCAATTGATGCAGAAAAAAGCATTTGACAAAACAATACCCTTTCATGATAAACACTCAACAAACTAGGAATAGAAGGAAACTATTTCAACATAATAAAAGCCATTTGTGAAAAACCCAGAGTGAATATCATATTTAATGATGAAAGACTAATGGGGATGCTTGCTTTTACTACTTCTATTCAACATAGTACTGGAAGTTCTACCAGAGCAGTTAGGCAAGAAAAAGACATAAAATCATCCAAACTGGAAAAGATGAAGTAAAATTTTCTCTGTGTGCAGATGATATGATCTTATACATAGAAAACCCTAAATATGGTGTACACATACACACACACATACTGTTAGAATGAAAAATTAAATTCAGCAAAGTAGCAAGATACAAAGCCAATACAGAAAATTCAATTTCAGGGGCACCTGGGTGGCTCAGTCGTTAAGCGTCTGCCTTCGGCTCAGGTCATGATCCCAGGGTCCTGGGATCGAGCCCTGCATCGGGCTCCCTGCTCCGCGGGAAGCCTGCTTCTCCCTCTCCCACTCTCCCTGCTTGTGTTCCCTCTCTCGCTCTGTCTCTCTCTGTCAAATAAATGAATAAAATCTTTTAAAAAAAAAGGAAGGAAAAATCAATTTCATCTTTATACACTAACAATCTGAGAAGAAAATTACAAAAACAATTATATTTATAATAGCATCAAAAAAGCAAAATACTTAGGAAATAAAGAAGTTAAAGACTTGTACGATGAAAACTACATTTCTGAAAGAAATTTTAAAAAGATGTAAATAAATGGAAAAAATGCCATGTTTATGGATTAGAAAACTTAATCTTGTTAAAATGTCAATACTACCCAAAGAAATCTACAGATTCAGTTTAATCCCTATCAAAGTCCCAATGACATTTTTTGCAGAAATAGGGAAAAACAACCCTAAAATTCATATGGAATCTCAAGGGACCTCAAATAGTCCAAATAATCTTGATAAAGAATAATAAAACTGAAGGACTCACCTCCCTGATTTCAAAACTTACTACAAAGCTACAGTTATCAAAAGAGTGTGGTATTGCCATAAAAACCATGGAGTTGAATAGAGAGCCTAGAAATAAGCCCTGATATATATGATCAAGTGATCTTCAACAAGGGTGCCAAGACCATTCAATGGAGGAAAGTACAGGCCTTTCAGTGAGTGGTGCTGGAGAATGGTATCCACATGCAGAAGAATGTAGCTGAACTCTTAACTAACTTCACATACAAAATTTAACTCAAAATGGACCAAGAACCTACATGTAAGACCTAAAACAATAAAACTCTTAAAAGAGAAGACAAAATCCTCATGATATTAGATTTAGCAATAATTTCTTGTATGTGACACCAAAGGCACAGGCAACAAAAGGAAAATAGACAAGTTGTACTTCATGAAAATTAAAACATTCTGTGCATCAAAGGCACCATCCTTAGAGTACAACAGCAACCCACAGAATGACAGGAAATGCTTGCCAACCATGTATCTGATGAGGGAGTAAATCCAGAATTATAGAGAAATCCTAAAACTCGAGAACACAAAAACAAAATAAAACAAACAACAACAACAACAACAGCAAATTCAAAAGTGGGCAAAGGATTTGAATACACATTTCTCTAAGACAGATTATAAAAATGGCTAATAAACATGTGAAAAGATGCTCAACACAGTAATCATTATACAAATGCAAATAAAAACCACAATGAGTTACCACCCCACAGCCATTAGGATGGCTAAAACAAAACAAAACAAAACAAAACAAAAAAATGCAGAAAACAACTAGTGCTGATGAGGAGTTGGAGAAATGGGGACCCCTGTGCATTGTGCTGGGAATATAAAATAGTATGACACTATGGAAAACAGCATGGTGGTTCATCAAAAAAATTAAAATAGAATTACATATGATCCAGCAATTCCACTTCTGGTTTTATATCCAAAACAATTGAAAGCAAGGTCTCAGAGAGATATTTGCACACCCATGTTCATAGCAGCCTTATTCACAATAACTAAAATATGGAAGCAACCCAAGTGTCCATCAATAGATGAATGGGTAAGCAACATGTGGTATATCCATACAATGGAGTATTATTCAGCCTTAACTAGGAAAACAGTTCTATAATACACTACAACATGGATGGACCTTCACATCATGCTAAGTGAAATAAGCAAGTCACAAAAAGACAAACACTCTATGATTCCACTTATATGAGGTACTTAGAATAGTCAAAATTATGAAGACAGAAAGTATAATGGTGGTTTCCAGAAGCTAGGAAAAGGGGAGAATGGGGAGTTATCTTCTTTTAATGGGGACAGAGTTTCTGTTTTACAAGATAAGAAGTTATGGGGATGGATGGTGGTGCTGGTTGCACAACAATTCAAATGTATTTAGTAACACTGAACTGTACACTCAGAAATGGTTGATATAGTGATTGTTGGGTTATAGGTATTTTGCCACAAAAAATGAAAAAAAAAGACAAAACTGCAGTAAAACTATACAATGGAGTATTACTCAGCAATAGCAAGGAATGAACTATTGATACACCCAACTTAGATGAGTCCACAAGGAATTATGCTGAGTGAAAAAAGCCCATCCCAAAAGTTTACAGACTGTATGAGTTCATTTGTATAGAATTCTCAAAATGATGGAAATGGAGAACAGATTAGTAGTGCTAGGGCTTAGGGACAGAAGTAGTTGAAAAGGGGGTCTAACTATAAAGGGCAACATGGGGCATCTTGTGGTGACGGACATGTTCTCTATCTGGACTGTACTCACACAGTACCTGGCTGTGATATTTCATTACAATTTCATAAATATTACCCTTGAGGGAAACTGGGTAAAGGGCATACTGGATCTTTCTCTATTATTTCTCACATCTGCATGTTAATCTATCTTTTTTTTAATCTCAAAGTATGTTTAATAATTAAAAAACAAAAATAGTAATATAAAAAGTGAATAAATAAATAGGCGTATCAGTTATATTTACTCCGGTCCTTCAGTCTCAGAGTACACTGTAGAGCATAATAAGTATTTATTGAGCACTCATTATATGAAGAGCACTGATCTAGCTTCCAAAGATACAGAAACAAACAATGATAATAAAAAACAATAAGCTTAAACCATACTTAATATATGCGTCTGTTTTCAAATTAAGTTAATATTAGTTGTTTGTTTGCTTTAATGATCAGTGTTTGCTAAATTTGTTTTCTGTTATGAATGTTATTTATGACTACAGATTTTAAAGTAAAACACTAAACACATCTATTTACAAATAACCACAATTACTCTAAAGCATATTAATTATCTTCAGATCGAATACATAAACAGAAAAACCACCAATATGCTCATTCACCTTTCCTGTGACAACAGACTCTAACATATATTCACATAATGGTTACAAAGTATTCATTTGATTAAAATAACACTATAGTATTTTAATGAATTTCTTAAGAGAAGGTTGCATATAAAAAAAGAGAAGTTTACATATCTTTTTAAAGTTTGTTATTTGAATACATTTGGTAATATGTCCTCCTTCCTCAATTAATGAGTTGAGAAGCACATGGAGATTATACCCTGGAATTTATCAGTCATTTTAAACTGCAAAATGATAGTATCCAAAGCATTTTGATTCCCAGAGATTTTATGCAATATGTACCACCCATTGACAGTAAGTTACTAAAATTCCTATGGAAAATATTCTTTATTTTGAAATTAAAGTGAAAAAATATAAATGAATAAAATGCTTTATAAATGTATGTGAAATGTACTAATGTGGCTAATGTTTTATAATACGTGATGGTTCAGATAAAAATTAAGGGAAATATCTGCTATTTTTAATATATGTATATACATTGATGTGTGAATGTGTGTATAACATGAGTTCTGTGTTTAATATATACACAGTTCAACAGAAAGAATATTAGAGTTAAAATTATGATACTTAAGGGGTGCCTGGGTGGCTCAGTCGTTAAGTGTCTGCCTTCGGCTCAGGTCATGATCCCAGGGTCCTGGGATCGAGCCCCACATCGGGCTCCCTGGTTGTCAGGAAGCCTGCTTCTCCCTCTCCCACCCCTGCTGCTTGTGTTCCTTCTCTTGCTGTGTCTCTCTCTGTTAAATAAATAAATAAAATCTTTTAAAAAAATTATGAAACTTAAGTCATAATCCTGGGTATTTCCACTAGTACCTGAATGAAGGTGTTCACATCATTTACATTGTTTTAGTCTCAGTTTCCTCATCACTAAAATGGGATAATAGTATCTGCTTTTTCTCTTTTATAGGGTCATTATAAAATTTAAATCAAGTAGTATACATAGTAAGGGCTTTGGAAAATAGAGAGGGTTCTTTGAATATAGCTTTTATTATAAAACACTTAGCAAAATTTTGTGCATAGGTTAAACCAAATTGCTTAGTAATTTTGAATGACTAAATAAATACATATTTTAAACATGATTGGTAAAAATGTCCATAAGTCACTCTCCAAATGTCTACAGGTACTCCTGTGCCAGTTCATCCCTTTCTAATTAAGCTTGTTTTGCTTCAATATATGAAGAATTAGGAGAAACACAAATTTATTTATTATGGCATTTTGTTCTCTGTTACGCTTAATTATTGAAGCTCCCTGACATATCAACACCTAATTTAAAAATCATGAGCTTATATTATTCTGAGACTAAGTTAGGAGTATAGGAAAAGCATAACCTCCCAGCTGTAGTGAAGCATTTTCCCCATAGACAAATTACTGGACATCATACTATTTAATAATAACTACAATGCCATTACTAGATTCTGCCAACATCAAATGACTGTTACTACAATAGTTCTATTTGGACACTGTTTCAGCTACTTTATGGGCTAAATAGTGGTTGTGATGGATTATCCATAATATCACCATTTACAACATTGTTTCTATAAAAAGGTATGTTTGGATTTCCTTTAAATTTATTTACAAATGGACTTTGGAAACATCCATTGATAATATGCCTATACTCTCATTGTAACAATATTAGTATCTTTTATAGCAAATGCATTTAACTATATATGACATGATGATATTTTGAAACATTAACAAGAACTTTCTCAGTTTCCTTTTCCTATGTAGGAGCATCAATGTCATTCTCTGCTCAATACTTCCGAAGAAGGGGATGACACAAGAGAGAGATGGATTCAGCAACGTATTTCCTGGCATTTGGGAATCAGAAGCTCAGCCCTACCTCCAGACTAGATTTAGAATTCCCCTGGACCTACACTGGATGAAGAAATCATAAAAGAAATTAAAAATGAGTGGCTATGGATAATGGTGGGTTTCTCGACCCTACCCCCAGCCCCTCTCCTTACAGCTGAGCTCTAGAAGTTATGGGGGTGTGTCAGGGAGGAGACAAAACATAATGATAGACTGGGGATCTGAAAGCAGAGGATGAGTGTGTATCATCCCTACACACATCTCTTGTCAGGGGACATGCATCATGGACTGATTCCTCAGAGCTGCATCTGGACACCTCGTGGTGGGGAACAGGACTCAGCAAAAACCTACATGGATGGATGGCAGAGGCCAGAGGGAGCAACAACAATTCAGTAGATCCAGTACAGACAGATGTCAGCCATAAATGCACACCAGCCACCCACCTACCCTGTGCCTGATATAGCCTCCAGGAACCTAGACAGGATCCTGAGTAATCGAGTGGGCAGAAAATACAAACCAAGAGTAAAAGGGGATCTGGAAATTCTTTTCACACACATTAGGAACTAAATGGACATTTGTGAGCAAGACTGTTGTCATAAACATTCTAAGACTCCTTTTGAGGAGGAGTATTTTGATTACAAACCATAGACTTACAGAAGTTTCATTTTGCATTAAAACGCATGTTTAAAGTTAGGAATTATCTTTATTTTTCATATGAATCTCGTCTCATGGAGTCATTTTCATTTTATTGATTAAAGATACATGTATTGAGCACCTATAATATGCCAAATGCTCTGCTCCACACTTTCAAATATATTAACTCATAGAAAACTAAGAACAGAAGAGAACACCCTGAATCTGGTAAAGAGGCCCTATGTTTACTTTCAGCACTCATGATGCTTGACACTAGATTTTTAAAGCTTTTCCTAAAGATGGCAACAACATGAGGGTACTCATTGTTCCAATGCAGCAGGAACAAGAGAGTGAGGGGGGAAAGTAATTGCAGGGTATAAGAACTGGTTAAAGAGGCACTGTTTTCCTTATTTATAGGCAATCTAATTGATAATGTCAGAATTTCAAAAGAACCTGTATAGAATTACTAGGACAAACAAGACATTCAGCAAGATTATTGGACATAAGATCAACATATAAATATCAAACAATACTCATGTACATGATACATGATATGTAACAATCAAATTGAAAATATAATAGGAAAAAATGGTCAAGACATAAAACTAAGAAAGTCCATAGATATTCCAAGGTATCTGGTAAGGTTTCTCAAAAATATACAAAACCTGGATGTGGAATAATACAAAACATTTTTAAGGATATAGATGAAGATCTAAATGAACAGAGAATTAAAAAAAATGAACAGAGACACAACTTGTTCATAGATGGAAGGATGATATTATAAAAATGTAGATTATCTCTGAAAAAAATTTTTTAAGATTTTATTTATTTATCTGAGAGAGAGAGAGAATGAGAGATAGAGAGCATGAGAGGGAAGAGGGTCCGAGGGAGAAGCAGACTCACTGCTGAGCAGGGAGCCCGATGCGGGACTCGATCCCGGGACTCCAGGATCATGACCTGAGCCGAAGGCAGACGCTTAACCAACTGAGCCACCCAGGTGCCCTATCTCTGAAATTTTTTAAAAAGCAACAATGCAATTGGAAATAAAATTCCAACTTTTTTTTCATAGAACTTGACAATTCAAAAAATCACTTGCAAGAATAAAGGTCCGATATACTGTCTAGCATATTAGCCACTAGCCACTAGCCACACATAGCTACTAAGCACTTGAAATGTGGCTAGTCTGAATTAAGATGTAGCATAAATGTTATATTTTATATTGAAGAAATGATATTTTATATATTTTGGATTAAATAAAATATATTATTAGGTTTTAAAAAAGAGTAAAGGTCCAAAAATAGCTAACACAATTTTTAAAAATTGAAAGGAGGAAGGAATTTTTCACTAACAGATATTTAAGACTTATTATAAAATTATAGTAATAAATAGAGTATGATATTGTTGCAAAGATAGATAAATAGGTAAGTTAAAAATAGCTTTGAATTAGATATAGGTAGCGTTTAAAATTAGTGGGTGGTAAATGTTCATAACAGTTTGAGGACAATTGTCTTTACGAATAGAAAATTACTACATCTCTTTTTCTCAAAAACACAAAGGTAAACTCTGATGGATTAAAGAACCAAAATGAAAAAACATAACTTTACAGCAAAAATATTAAAAATTTTCAGGGTGCCTGTGTGGCTCAGTTGGTTAAGCATCCAACTCTTGATCTCAGTTCAGGTCTTGATCTCAGGGTCGTGAGTTCAAGCCCCACACTGGGCTCCATGCTGGGCATGGAGCCTACTTAAAAAAAAAAAATTCAAAAGATTTCTTAAATAAGACATAGATAATAGTAATAACAAAAGAAACTTTTGATAGTTTAACCACATCACAATTATAAAAACTTATGTATCACAAAAGAACATATAATAAAAGGCAAGCCACACAATAGGAGAGGATATGTACAATATATCTAATTGACAAATGTTAGAATTCACTTTATATAAAGAACCTCCACTAACAAATTAGGAAACACAAATATTCCAACAGCCATATGTCAAAGGATATAAACAGGCAATTCACGGAAGAGAAAATGCAAATAGCTGACAAACATATAGAAAGGTTAAGCTCATAATAATCAGAAATTATAAACAATAAGGAAATGTTTTTGCACTGGTATGATTGGTCAAACTTAAAATATTCTGACCATGGTATTGATTTAGAGAAATGTAAACATACACTGTAATTGGAATATAAATTGGCAGAATCACTTTGGAGAACCATTGCACACTATCTGGGAAATTTAAAGATGAAAACACTCTGCCACCTACCAATTTAAGTTTTGAGTGTATTATCTGATTATATACATGTTGACAGGGAAACATGACATGTTTATGTGTAATAGAAAAAAAAAAAAGAAAGGCAACAACCCCAATATCCATTGGTAGGGAACTATAACGATAGTTTTTGATTACTTATACAATGAATGCATTAAAGTAGCTCACATGAATGAACTTTTTATGTATTGACTTACATAAATCTGAAAAACAATATTTCGTATAAAGCAAATTACAGAACACTATGTACTTTTTAATATCTTAATAAATTAAAAAGAATGAGAAGCAATACATTATTTTACATCTGCAACTATGAAAAATAATATAGAAGTATGGTGTGAGTATACACTGAATTTACCATAGAAGTCTCCTCTGGGGAGGAGAGAACAGGACAGGGGTTTCAATTCAAGATGCAATGTTTATTTTCAGGAATATGAAAAATATTTAGATCTCACACTCTGTCATTTTTTCTTGCTCTCAGAATAACCCTTTAATATGAAATGTCCGTGTGTCATTTACTAGCTCTCTTTTCTCTTTCACTTGTAGCTGGTATTGGTGGTGATATGGACAATTCCAGTGTTTAAGGGCATGTGTTGGGGTGTAGCTACTATTGTAATGTTGAGGTAGTGGTAGCTGGGGCATTATAAACAGAATTTCAGCAGAAGAGGTGGAGGGTTAACGTTTCCTGCCAGGAGAAACACTGAGACAAAAGTTTTCACCTGCAGCAGGAATGTTTAAGAAATAGCCAGTCAGCTGCCACGACATGTGAAATAAGAGCATTAATGGTAAGGCTTGAAAGACTGGTTAACTCCATATCAGGGAGGGCCTGGTATGTCATTACTAGATTCATGTGATTCAAAGAGCAAAAAAGTGAGCACCAGAGTGATAGCATCATACTGATAGATACACTGATGCCGATAGAGCAGTGGTGGGATGGTTTGAGGTAGTGAGGGATTGCGAGACAAAAGGTCAATCGGAGAGTATTATAATTTTATGAGATACTGGCAGTGATAGATGGATAAGATAGTGGATATGATGCTTGCATTTATGGGTCACCTTGGCTGGGCCACCATGTCCGGCTCTGTGGTCAAACATTATTCTGGATGTTTCTGGGAGGGTGTTTTGGATGGGATTAGCATTTAAATCAGTGGACTTTGAGTAAAGCAGATTGCTCTCCAAGCAATTAGAAGCCCTGACGAGAACAAAGACTGAACTCTCCCAGCATGGAAGAATTCTGCCAGCAGATAGCCTTTGGGACGGAACTGCAGCTCTAGCTTCCCTTGGATCCCCAGTCTGACAACTTAGCCTGAAGACTGGACGTGCTAGCCTCCATAATCACCTGAGTCAATTCCTCAAAATAGATCTCTTTAGATATACACATCCTATTGGTTCTGTTTCTCTAAAGAACCTTGACCAATATGGGAGAAGAAATGGGAGATTGGATAGAAAATATATTGGGATGGCTAAGTCTGCAGAGACTGGCAATTGCTTGGCTAAGGAAAGAAAGAGGAAGAAAAGAACTTGGTAGGTTCTAGTCTATTTGACTCAGAGAATGGAAAGGCCTCAAATGTGTGAGTCAATATGAAGGGGTAGGTATTTAAGGAGAAAATAATTAGCTCAGTTTGGGACATCTTTAGTTTAGGTTTTAGTAGGCTCTTTGAATGGAAACAACCAGTAACCAGATATAGTTGTGGACATGAAGCTTAGAGGAGGTGTCTGAGCAGAGTGACACAACACGGGAGCCAACTGAGCAGAACCATGGCAATGGAAGATAAAACCAGAGCCCAAACACAAGTGTAAAAAGAGAGAGAGAGAATGTGTGTGCACACATGCGTGTGTGTGTGTGTGTGTGTGTGTGAGAGAGAGAATCCCAAACCAAGACTAATACAAACCACTGTGTGTGTGTGTGTGTGAGAGAGAGAGAGAGAGAGAGAATCTCAAACCAAGACTCATACAAACCGCTGTGTGTGTGTGTGTATGTGTGTGTGTGTGGTGGTGTTCTGGGACCAGAAGAGAAGTCTAGGCTAGAGTATGGACCTGGGCAGTTTGGGGAATGCCGTATCCAAGAAGGAGGGAATTTCAAGAAGAGGTGATTGTGAGTAGCTGCTGGAGTTTGGCCAGGGTGTGGTTTTCATTGAGTGACGGACATAGATGCTGGCTTTCACTGAATTAATGAGAGAGTAGGTGGTGTAGAATGAAAGATATAAGCAGGGTCATTTTCAGAGTGGAAAACAAGAAGGACGATAACCTGAAAAGTGGGCTACAAGAAAGACAATAGTTTTCTAAATAAGATTACTTTGGATTGAGTCAATTAAGCCAAACAAACAAAACCCCAAACCTCTGAAAACTTAGATAAAATCTAAGTATTGAAATCTCACTATTTATGTTACCACAAGCCCACAGGTGAAATCACGGATGGTATTCAATCTTACCATCTTCTTTTGGTCACAGCCACTCTGGCCAAGGAACTTAGGAAATTCTTTCACATGTGGAACTTATCAAGTCCCCAGGAGGCACTCCCATCCCTTCTTCACTTCCTTTATCTATTATTTATTTAAGAAGAGTGAACCTTGAGAGTAAAATCCATTCATCACTTACTTTTCCACCTTTGCAATGACGTTGAGTTTGGTGGGGATGCAGCTGGAATGTCTAGAGAAACACGCTGCTGTGCACTGTTCTTCCGAAGTGGCCCACATGCAGGGGGCAAACCTTATCTACTGTGGGACACACAGGCACCTGGGGAGTGCTCTTTAGGAGAAATAGATGGGGAAACTGAGTCATAAGGTCATGAGGTGCTCTCTGTTGCCTACCCATGGCCAGACTGTGGCTTTAAAATGGACTATCCTCAGTCAAGAGTGTAAAATTATATTAAAATGGAACTACTGGCTTCCATTCTAACAGACACAATGTCAGATAAAAATTACTGAAAATACCTTCTCATAGTCAAAAGGCCATCAGTGCCAGAAACTGATCAAATTAGGGAAGCTTTTTAAATATTTCACAAAGATTATAATGAGAAGATGACACTTCTTTGGTGCAGATGGTTTAATAACTACTCAGTGGGAGAGACTAGAGGTTATTTGCATGTCTCTTTATTATTTTTAAGTCCTTTTTTCCCATTCTAAATGTAACACAGAAATCTAAAACAAGAAAATACTTCTCATGGTATCTGGTATGTATAAACTTATTGAGCAGGACTGCACAGGGCCTGCTGGTCCCAAACCACACCTGGCTTAGGCTAAGCCCTTCCAAGCTGACTCTGGATGCTGTGCAGTTCACACCAACCCCCCTGCTTTCTCCCACACACCTTGCAGACTGACTGCCTCTTCTCTCCTCCTTGTCTCCTTTGCTCTCCTTCTGAAACTGCCCAGCAGACCCACCCAGGTCTACACAGGAAACTTGAAAGGAGATCATAGTCTGCCTGGTATTGTCAGGTGTGTTGTTTTTAAAACCTTATGCAATATATTTCCTATCATATTATGTAGGTTTTTCAAGGCCAGAACATTTTCTTTCTGTATTGAGTCCCTAACAACTAGCAGAGTATCTGCATTCAGTGGGTAAGCAATAGAAGTTTGTTAACTGATTTGTATTTTCATACTCCTGATCAATTACTGACATTGATCAATATAAATACCTTTTCAGCTACTTCTCTAAATATATTCATTAAATCATGAATCATTTGGATTTTTATATTAACATGTTCTCATGCTCTAGTTTCATTTCAGAATCAGAAGCTTAATTACAATAGTCAGTGTTTGTTCTGTTTGACATCAGTTTCTATGTACATATGATGGCAAGTCCCTGAATCTAATGAGGGTGCTAAATTACAGTTTCTAATTTTCAAAATAATTAAGTTCCATTCTTTGATGAATGGTTTCTTGCCTTCTTTTACTCACACTGAGGAATTTGAAAAATGACGTTATTACTTAAGTGCTTTGGTTTGTCCTAGTTAGGGTAGTGAGCAGCTGTGACAGCACGGGGATGATAATGAAGACTGGATGCAGGATTTATTACCGTAAATTGCATAAACATTAAAATGATTTTTTCGAGCTGAGTTTGTGAAACAAAATACAAATTATTTTCTTCAATAAATAAACACTTTCATTTTCAGTAGAACCAGTGCACAAAAGGGCTTCTCACTATTCTTATGAGTCAGTGTTAGAGTAGGCTTGCTGTAAGACACGGAAGATCTGGTTATAGCTGGGGGAGCATAGGTTTGTGTTTGACTGGCACTTAACCCAGTTTATGCTTGCTATTCTCACCGATTATTAATATTGTCCCTTTACTGTAAAAAATTTCCTCATTGGAATGATGACCCATATGATCCCTTGAGTTATGAAGTCAGCTCTAACCAGTTGTGTGTCTTTGTGTAGATTAATTAATTTTTGCTGGGCTCAGTTTCCCATTCTTAAAACGAGAAGGTCAGCCTAGGTGACGCCTCGGGTCTGTTTGGCTCTGCTGTTGTGACCTGTGAGGAAAGCACAGTTAGGTCTAAAGAGTGATGTTTCTTATGGTTTTCTGGTTCTCAGGAAAACAAAATTCTTCACTGAAGAAATTCAAAGAAAGGTGTCCTTAAAATAAAACAACAATGCAAACACGGCTCTCTGATCAGACTCTGGTGTGCTATCACTTGCTAAGCTTCATGGGACTCTTGCAAAGGCTTGTGAAGAATGACAAAGCTCTCGCAACAATCCACTTTGTCCTACATAGGCCTCTAAGTTAGATAAACTTCATGTCTTCTAGGTATAGAATCTGCAGGAGGATGTGGGCCGGTGGGGGAAAGCTGGAAGAAACAACATGAGCAACAACAAGACCTGTAAAGGGGAGCTGCTCGTGGGGCACGCCATGCTGCAGGTGGGGCTGGCGCTGCCTCTGAGCCAGTACGTTAGGAATGCATCTACTGCAAGAGGGATTTCCAGCCCAAATGCCCAGGATATTTGAGATCTTCACACGTAATACAAGGGATCTATAAACTATTTTCAATACTTTGAAAATCCAAATAGAAATTGTTCATCTACTTTACAGCTGATTAGCTTAACCAGAGTATCAGATTCCTGTGCTTTCAGTCAGCATTTTGTGAACCTATTGTGATGATAGCAGGGCAGGAAACATAAGCAGACAGAAGAAAGGCTGGTTGAGACAATTCAGGAAAGGAATGGAATGATTCTGACCTTACTCTATTCATGTACAGCCATCAGAGTCACATGCAGTCCAGGTGTTACCTACAACACACCTCGAGTACTTTTTTAGCTTGGCAATTGTGAAGGGGATAAAAGGCCTTATTGAGAATAACTGAAAGTATCCTGCAATGAGAAGAAGACAGATTTTGCTTCAATATAAGATTTGCATGCAAGATTACATGACGGAGATACTGATGTCAGACAGTAATTCCTTCTTCTTCATGCTCTGCTCTGTAACTACCCCTCTCAGGGTAGCTGGGGACATTGCTCTGGTTTGGATGCTGTTCCTTCCAGACACAGAAAACCTGTGTGTGTGTCATGAGGTCTTGCCCTCTGCAATCTCTGCTACATACTTCCCTTGTCTTGTTTTGTTGCTGTTGTTGTTTTTCTGTGTGTTTTTGTTTTGTTTTGTTTTAATGAATGACAGAGAGTTCTTGGATTTTGCTGAGGCATTTTCTCAAGATACGGTTTGCCATATACACATTCTTTCTATTGTTTTCCATCTAATTTGCTACGAAATTTGCTGTATGCCTTCTTTGCTAGTTACAGAGGTTAGTATTTCTTGTATGATAAATCTGACCAAATAGAAGCATGCCCTGGGCAGGTTGTGGGAAACAACATTGGTAAATGTTCAGGGCCTTGCTGGGGAGAGGGTGTTGAGGAGACATGTGAAATGCTAGGTAATAGGGTTCATCAAACATTTCCAGTTAGGAGACTGACAAAATAATGAGGCCCTAAATTAATTAGATTAGTCTAATTTTCTTAGGCCCCAACTTTAGTCATATCTAAAAGAGGCTTTCATTTAACCCCTGATTCCAGGAAAAGGAGTGTCTTCCTAAGTGGTAGCTGGAGGCATTTATAGGAATGCCCAGGGAAATGGGCCTTGTCCTCAGATAAGTTTGGGAAATTACCTCTTAAATTGTCCTTTTTGTGACTAAGATTGTACAATAATATTGTAAAGAATCTGAGTGCTTTTACGCAACAGAAATCCATTGAATTTTGTTTGATACAAACCTTCTCACACTTACCGGAGAGCAAACCCTTGCTTGAGTGTCCTAGTGCATAGTTCAGTGTTCTGCCAAACTCTGAACACAGGCCTTGTTCAGAAAGAACAAGGTAAATTCACTAAAGTACCTTTTTAATATTGAAAACAAGTTAAAAAGAGAGAATTTATTTATTGACTTTTTATTATATGTCAGGGCCCCATTTCCTGCAGGCATGTCCTCACGCCTCAGCCAGAGGAAGACACCTCTGGAGCCGGTCCCAGCAGCTGCAAGACCAACACTCCATCTCTCACCTACTGAAATGCCTGTTTTCAATGTAGCCTATTTCCTTCTACAGACTGTCCTAAACTTCAGGGAAATTGGTCAATATCCGCTTGTGAAAACCCACTGAGCAGTAATGAGAAGACATTCCTTAATAGCCTCTCACAATCTGGGCATCACTCTGGGTGGCTTTGCTCACCTTTTTGTGACTGTCACCATGGTCCATTCTCTTCCTTACACTCACTCTAGGGCAGCTTTCAAGTTCATCAGGAAACAAGAAACGGGGAACAGAGACTTCCCAGTACACAGAGGCAGCTGAGTCATAGCGCTCCTGAAGCAGACAACTCCAGGCTGCCAGAGGGAAGGGGGGGTTAGTGTTGGGGGGGTGGGGGGCTAGTGGGAGGTTAGTGGGGGGTTAGTGGGGGGCTAGTGGGGGGTTAGTGGGGGGCTAGTGGGGGACTAGTGGGGGGTTAGTGGGGGGCTAGTGGGGGGTTAGTGGGGGGCTAGTGGGGGGCTAGTGGGGGAATTAGTTGGAGGGCTAGTGGGGGGCTAGTGGGGGGCTAGTGGGGGGGTTAGAGGGGGATTAGTGGGGGGTTAGTGGGGGGCTAGTGGGGGGTTAGTGGGGGGTTAGTGGGGGTTTAGTGGGGGTAATGGGGGGATTAGTTGGGGGCTAGTGGGAGGGTTAGTGGGGGGCTGGTGGGGGAATTAGTTGGGGGGCTAGTGGGGGGCTAGTGGGGAGTTAAAGGGGGATTAGTGGGGGGCTAGTGGGGGGCTAGTGGGGGGTTAGTGGGGCATTAGTGGGGGGTTTAGTGGGGGTAATGGGGGGATTAGTTGGGGGCTAGTGGGAGGGTTAGTGGGGGGCTTGTGGGGGAATTAGTTGGGGGGCTAGTGGGGGCTAGTGGGGGGCTAGTGGGGGGTTAGAGGGGGATTAGTGGGGGGTTAGTGGGGGGCTAGTGGGGGGTTAGTGGGGGCTGGTGGGGGGATTTGTGGGGGGTTAGTGGGGGCATGCTTACTTCCCCAGGGGTTGAGACCACAGAAGCAGACAGCTCCAGCCTGCCAGAGGGAGGGAGGGTTAGTGTTGGGTGGTACTGGGGGGGCTAGTGAGGGGTTAGTATTGGGGAAGGGTGCTTATTTCGCCTGGTTTTGAAGTCCCCGGTGGCTCCAGGTCAGGGCATTACCCTACCCCCCCCCCAGCAGCTGGATGGCACTGAAGCAAACATACACAGACTCCTCAGGAATATTGTGGGAAGCCGGTCAAAATATAAAGTGGCACAATTGTTCTTTCTGGACAAGAGCCCAGTGTGCTTAGTCTTGAGTTCAGTGCTTCAAATAGTGACATTTTAACCTGAGTGAAAGAAGACATTGGTGTCAAATTGCAGTGACATGTTTATAATTCTCTCTAAAACTTTAAAGGCATTGTGTGGATGTTAATCTTCAGCAAATATGATTTTATATAATCAATTGGCAGTTCACACATTACCTCAACCTGTTCTAAGAGGGCAGATGTGGTTTCTGGAAACTAAAAACCTGTATCAAGAAACCTAATTATTTTTCCATGGCTGTTGAGGAGAAAGGCATGGCTTGCCATGTTTGCCTTGACTGGCCAAATGACAAGCAGCCCTCTGTGACCCAGGGGAAGTTTAGTAATGTTGCACTTGAAGATATCACATCCTCCTCTAAATCAAAGGGACCCAGAAGTTTCCAAAATCAATTGCTAAGAACTGGATATTAATTAAATAGGAAGATAAATAATAAATTACCTATACAACATTATACTTTCAGAGATAATTGCAGACTTTATTAATTTATTTTGTACTTTAAGAAGGAAGTTTATTAATTTTGAGATAGTTTTTTTCTTAAAGACTTGAACATTGATAGACCATGGAAGAAACAGCTGCATGGACATGTTTGCTCCAATTTTTGGTTCTGATTTTGATTCTGAGTCAACACTGGGTTGGGAAAGCACACTGATTTTATGCTTTTAAAAAAGATTTGGGGCGCCTGGGTGGCTCAGTTGGTTGGGCGACTGCCTTTGGCTCAGATCATGGACCCAGGGTCCTGGGATCGAGCCCCGCATTGGGCTCCCTGCTGGGCAGGAGGCCTGCTTCTCCCTCTCTGACTCCCCCTGCTTGTGTTCCCTCTCTCGCTGTGTCTCTCTCTGTCAAATAAATCTTATTTATTTATTTGACAGAGAGAGAGAGAGCACAAGCAGGGGGAGTGGCAGGCAGAGGGAGAAGGAGAAGCAGGCTCCCTGCTCTGCAGGGCTCGATCCCAGGACCCCGGGACCAGGACCTGAGCCAAAGGCAGTCACCCAACCAACTAAGCCACCCAGGTGTCCCAGCACACTGAATTTAAAGCCAGGTGGTCTGCGGCCAAATCCTGGCTCTGTCACCTACTAGTTATAAGGCCTGATAACAGCTCAGGACTATTTGCTAGAGCTGTATGAGGTAATTCCTCCTTCCTCACGGGATTCTACACAGACTGTGAAGGACGTTATGTTCAAATGTCTCTGATACAATCAGCATTTTTTCTTCCTCTAATGAATTCTTTCCCCTTCACTCAGATATTCTCTTTCTGTCAGTTGTGAAACCTCGAGGCTCCCTAAGCTAGAAAGTGTGTTTGAAAGCAGCTGAGAGACTCTGGGACCCATTTCCCTGACAACCTCTTAAAAGATTCTTAGGGCAGATCTTTGCCTCTGTAGTGAAATGTGCTAAATTTGCTAAAGTTGTCAATGTGATACTCCAGTTGAGCAGACTAATACTGATTTTGATCCTTAAAACTCCATCTCTTGTGTTCCAGGGTGCCCTTGGGCTCCAGTGATGGGAAACCTGCATCCATGTAACCCTAAAGAGAGAAACAGCCATACTGGAAAACTCTGGACACCCATTGAGAACCAAAGGAAGGAGAAAGGGAACTAGTTGGCGAAAATGGATGATAGCTTTGGACTGTGTGGGGCCTTTGTTCATGCAGAACCCCTTCAGTATACAAACTCTGTTCAATCCAAAGCAAGTCCAAGTCCCAAAGGGCTATCTTGTTGGTATTTCCATTTTATCTGAGTTTAAATTGCAGGATAGTTTACTACAGATCTGTAATGGAAACACCTGGTTAGTTAGCTGTCAGCATAATATTTTTTTTCTTCTAGATTTTAGAATAGACACCATTTCATATGAATCATGAAGAATAAAATGCTCTTTGGTTACATCCCATACATAGCAATGATTTATAGTGGAAAATTATTATTTAGGAATTTTGAATAAGATTATCATAACTTGTAATGAGGTGATTGCATATAACACCATCTGAAAATGGAAAATAAGTATCTCCTGGCAGATTTGGTTTATGTTTTTCTTCAACTTTCTATGTTTTTCTTTAATTCTCTGTTTTAACTCTCAAATGAATCAATAGTCATTTTCTCCCTCTCTCCCCCTCTCAAAAAATCAACAAAAAACAGACAAACAAACAAAAAAACAAACAAATGAGCGAGAAAGAGTAACAAAATGGAGGAGTTTTGAGTCAGAGATGGGACTTCAAAGCCTGGTTCCATCAAGTCAGTAAATGTGAAATCTTGGGTGAAGCATATCGCCTTTCTTAGACTTTGATTCTTAATTGGTAAAATGGGTGTAATACCATCTACCCATAGTTCATGCCTACTGAAGCAGATACCATAGCACCCATTCCCACAGATACTTGCTGTTTGGAGAAAAGCAGGATTCCTCATCTCTGAGCTCCCTCAGCATTTCAGATGTTTGGTTGCCTCAGCCTGGTGCCAAAACTTCAACTGCCTTGGAGGTGTTTCCTCACTTGTTCTCTGAATCTCCGAAATTGTAATACATAAAGCAGAGCATAAAGGCCAGAGCAGAGGCCAGTTTAAACCCTGACTCTGTGACTTGCTAGTGGAGGGGTACTAAGTATGTTACATTAACTTCCTCTGCTTTAGATACATGGGGATAGACACATTGCTTATAGGCTGTTATGAGGATTAGATAGGTTAATATTGGCACTTAGTACACCACCTGGTTTGTGGTAAGTGCTACACACTCCTTTGCTAAATGAAGGAATCCCATAGACAGGTCTCTTGAAAGACCCACCTTAGCTGTTTCTCTACTGTCCCATCTCCTTTCCCTCTACTTTCAAATCTTGATAGTAGTCAACTGGTAGTCAGTGGTATCCCTCTGAGCTATGGAATTGTCTCCCATGGTACTAGATAAGAAAGGACACCCGCTGTGATAACTAAAATAACCCCACAAAATTACAGGGGCTTAACATAACAGAAGTCACATTTCTCACATGGGGGCAGGGATGGATAAGTGGACAGCTCTCCACCAAAGATTTGTGGCCCCCTTCATGCACATATTGTGCAATATTTTACAATGTTCCTATGAGGGAAAATATTGGGCTAACCCATCTTGCATGGGTGAATTCATGCAACTGAGTCCCAACCAACAGAATTTAGACAGAACGATGCATAAGCTTCCAGGGTCAGCCCATAAAAGTGTTCCCACTGATCCTCCACTCTGACCTTGACCCCATTGGACACTGGGTAGATATTGTTGGAGCTGACTTCAGTGGGTCTTAGAGCTACCCATGGAAGATAACCATGTCTCTGTTAGTCAGGGTCCTTGGAAGTTGGCCTGACACCTAGTCCTTGCTGATATTAAATAAAAAACCCACCTTAGGGATTCTTGGCGATTCCTTCCAAGAACCAAGAGCCAACACGAGAAGTCCTCACTCTCTCCCTCACTGATTGAAATTCATGCAAGCTCACGTCCTTCTACCCCATTAATTTCAATGAATTTGGTAGTCTGAATTTAAGTGCATTTGATGAGAGAAAACAAAGGCAAGAATTCGTTGATGTAAACTATTTTTAATTAACTCTAGAGTCAAGCATTTAAAGATTGGAGAAAACAGTCAGATGTATTATCACAACAGCTCATTTTCACAATAACTCTTTATGACATTTAAAAGGACTGCCTAGGACTTAACTGTGGGTACATTATGGCCTTCAGCCTTTCAATGCCCTCAACCCCATGCTAAGTGCATCTGATCTGTGAAGATATAAAGGGCAGTTTCAGCCAATTTTCAGCAGGAAAATTGCTTCAAAACCATATAAAACATATTTTCCTTATTGACCATATTGGCAGCTAACCCATAATCCCCATGGTCAAAAGATGTGCCTTATTCTTTTAATTTTTTTAAAGATTTTATTTATTTATTTATTTGAGAGAGAGAATGAGAGAGAGAGAGCATGAGAGGGGGGAGGGTCAGAGGGAGAAGCAGACTCCCCGCTGAGCAGGGAGCCCGATGTGGGACTCGATTTGGGGGCTCCAGGATCATGACCTGAGCCAAAGGCAGACGCTTAACCAACGGAGCCACCCAGGCGCCCTATTCTCCTAATTTTGATGTAACTTGCTGTAGAACATGGGTTTGCTCTCCCACCAGTAACATGGCGATAAGAAGCTTGGGGGGATAAAGGAGGTGACACCAGAGAACATGCTATAAGTTCTTTGTCAATTACTGCATATTTTACAAAACTTTTCTACTTTACACTTATGAATTTTATTATGCCATAGTCTTGTATAACAGTTATTTTAACTAGAGTGAGAATATTCAACCATAGAGTGGTTCAGCAATTAGCCCAATTTCATTTAGCTTGTAGTAAAGCCAGAAACCAATTTTTTTTTTTACTCTAAACATTTGTATTCTTACGACTGTTCTACTGAATTTTTACAGCATGATGTCTTAAGGCTTTACTCCTAAGTAAAATTATGCTAAATTTTCCTTAAGAGTTTCATTTGCATGCAGGCAAAGCACTACAACACAAAGCTAAGAGAAGTAAAAGCATGCACCCCTACTAGCATTAAGGTTGTGGCTTTCAGTTCAAGAATTATTGCAACCTTGATGGCCAGATCATGACTAAGCAGGTCTTCACAGATGTGAATGTGACTCTTTCCTGGAACCTGTTCCCAAGTCGGTGGTTGGATCATGACTGAGCAGATCTTCACAGATGTGAGTGGGACTCTTTTCTGGAGCCTGTTTCCAAGTCGGTGGTTGGATCATGACTGAGCAGATCTTCACAGATGTGAGTGGGACTCTTTCCTGGAGCCTGTTCCCAAGTGGGTACTACAATTAATAATCCCTAAACACCATGCCAGCTTTTCCAGCAATTCCAACAAGTAGAGCTGCTTATTCTCCTGCTATTAGCTGTTAGTATTTCAGGACAATCTGAGAAAATCTGAAGTGGAAAGGGGCACAAATCAAAACAAGAGGAAGATATGAATGTAATCCAACCACACTCTCAGAATCTATTCATTGCCACCAGGCCCTCTGAGCTTGCACCTGGCACAAACACAAAGTAGACAGTGTGTTTTTATCCCTTTCTATGCCATCTAAAGGCAGATATTGTGGATATTATATAAGTAGGAATAACAAGGCAAAATAACAAATAATAGATATATGGTAACTTTAATTCAGGAATGGAGACAGAATTTTTGCCAAAGGTGAAAATAACCAATGTTTCTTGACTTGAAAATTAATAACTCTAGAAAGAGCACTGGGCCTTTTTTTTTAAGATTTTATTTATTTATTTGGGGGTGGGGAGAAACAGGCTCCCTGCTGAGCAGAGAGCTTGACACGAGGCTTGATCCCAGGACCCTGAGATCATGACCCAAGCAGAAGGCAGCTGCTTAACCTACTGAGCCACCCAGGCACCCCAAGAGCACTGGGTCTTAAGACCAAAGAACTGAGATTGAGACCTATCTCTGCATTTACTAGATGAGACTTTATTTTTCATCTATAAATGATGATTTTAACATCTGTTCTACCAACTCCCAAGATGGTTGTGAGGATCAACTATTAAACATTTTTGTGTTTGGAACCTCTGTAATTTTCCTTTTATTTGCATCTTGTTGACATTAGTAATAAATTTTAGCTGTGAAAAGAAAGAATTAAATTTAAAAATTGTTCAGATTATCTTCCTGACTTTATTTTATTTATTTATTTATTTATTTATTTATTTATTTATTTATTTATATTATGTTATGTTAATCACCATACATTACATCATTAGTTTTTGATGTGGTGTTCCATGATTCATTGTTTGCGTATAACTCGACTTTAAAATTGAGAAAATGCATGGCTTTTTGCCTTCCCTACTCTCTGAGCACCTACTTCACACCATAAGATCACATGAAACCTTGACAACTTACAGCTGTCAAGAACTTTCTGGGCCCTTCATGTGCATTGCTCTCATATGCACTTTATTTTTTGTGATTAAGCTACGAAACTTTTCCCTAGGAAACACACACACACAAACACATACACATACTAATTTAAGAACACTTAATCAGTATTTATATATTATTTATCAAATATTAATTGAGCATCTAATGGGTACTAAGCTCTATGCACCAAATACTAATATTCCAGATTGACAAATAAGGATACTGAGATTAAACAGAATAAGATTAAACCACTAGTTAGTCCCAAAGGCAGGATTCAAATTGAGGTTCTTCTTATCCCAAAATCTGTGCTAACACAATCTGCTATGTTGCCATTTCTCCAAGGGTTCAGTCTAATACAAGTGAGTTGTCTTTAATTCTTCTACTATCCTTTATTCAGTATAAAGGCAATTGCACAGAATCTTGAGGGGAATCATTGTCTGGTTACAGGAACCACAGTCTAAAAACATTTTTACTAATGAGTAACATATGCACACAGCGCCTATTCTGATCCATAATACCTAGAGTTGGATGTTGTCCTGCACTGTTAATTTAGCCAAGAAAGATGCTACGACCCGGGCAGCTATGGTTTAAGGGAAGGATTAGGCTTAAAGTACAAAATTAGGGGCTGGCTTTAATTATACATTACTAACTGTATGCCTTTGAATAAATCATTTAACTACTCAGAATCTTGGTTCTATCTTTAAAATTGATGGAAAATCTTTGCATGCTTACCTCACAAAGGCATGTAAAAGCATATTGTAAAATATATAAAGAGTTATTGATCGTCATGGTTTAATCAGTAGTCAAGCACTGATTAACGTTAGCTTGAAGTTATGAATTGAAGCAGGAAAGATTGTTTAAGAAGTAAGTGGAGAAAGAACGTTACAGGGACTCCGTCATAGCCTTCAGGGTTTGGATGCCCAAGGAAGGAACCAGGGTAGTTGGAGCAGAGAATGTTGTTGAGATTGATGATTAAGTCCATAAACAGAATCAGCTTGAGGTAGGGGATAGATCACAAGCAAAGTGCAAGTGGGACACTCATGAGTAAAGTACCAGGCCCAAACTGTATCTCAAGAAAGTGTCAGATCAGAAGCAGGAACCAAAGGCAAGCAGAGTGAAATTGTTGTGGGGAAACCCAAGTCCACAGAGCCAAGCCCCACAACTCCCATGGGGAGTTTGGCTCATGGCCTACTTACTGGTCGTTTGTAGTTGTGTCTTGTTTAGCGTTAGCCACCTGCTCACAAGTTGCTATATGAAGGAGGCAGAGCTAAGGGCCACTCTGAATCAGACAATGTCAAAAGGTGTGCTCATCTGTGGAAGACTTTCAAGTAGGGGGGAGCCTGAAATACAAGGCTGCTGGTTATAAGGGAGCAATGAAGCACTGTAAGCATAACAGTAATTCAGTCTTTCCAGAACCCGGGGAACCATATACCAGAAAATAGTAATTAGCATTCTTTAGTTGATACCAAAACAATTTGAAAGTGCTTATGTCATTAAATGCCATGGACATCTGTTATTTTTAGAAAAGGTACACACACATACATATTGTTAACATATTTTTTATCTTAACCCCTTGTTAGTGATAATAACAGTTTCTTTGAGAGGCCAAATGGCTTATTTTATATTTTTGTTAACTATGGAGCCAGAAGCTTAAATTCTTCCACATGTACAGGATGAAGACATCTTTCTGTGAATATCTGTGAACAAATATCACATCTTTAGAGACAAAAATCTACAATTGTATGAAAAAAATGTAATAATTTTTGTAAGGTCTGACTTCAAAGTACTCAGAAAACATGCAAATGTATTTTCTATCTTAAAATAAAATCCCTAATAGATTGCTTAGCAAAGCCATTGTATTCGTTGGGAATAGGTTGCCATATACAAAAAAGGGGTTGGTTAAATAAGGTAGACATTATTTTACTTCCAAATTCAAGGATCTTAGCTTTTGCTTATCTTTTGTAACCTTGTCTTTTAACACATGCCAGTTTTGAAGATTACAGACCAATTATTTTGTGCTCATTACCCTTAAAGGAAAAAAATAGTAACTTTATAGTGGGAAGACTGAGAAGACATGACTTTCAACAATCAAAGTTGACATAAACTTTGATGGGACAAGTTGAAATCATTTGTCCTCCCATAGGATGCACGGAGGAGGACATAGTATCCTTTTAGTGATATATTTGCCAAAGATGCATGATATGACTCAAATTAGGAAGAAACATGACAAACCCAAATGAGGGACATTCTCCAAAGAAGACATACAAATGGCCAACTGGTGTATGAAAAATTGTTCAACATCACTCATCATCAGGGAAATACAAATCAAAACCACACTGAGATATAACATCATTCTTGTTAGAATTGTCATTACCAAAAAAAAAAAAAAAAAGGTAAGTGTTGGTGGAAATCGAAACCCTTGTGTACTATTGGTAGGAATGGTGCAGCCACTGTAGAAAACAGCATGCAAGTTTCTAAAAAAATATAACATGATTCAAGCAATCTCTCTTCTGGAGAGATTTCCAAAAGAATTGAAATCAGGATCTCAATTGGTTTAGATGCTATGGAAAGCAGTATGAAGGTCGCTCATAACTCAAAAATGGAACTACTTCATGAGCCAGTAATCCCAACTCTGGGTTTATAGGATGAGCATTTTAAATAATTCCACCTTCTCTCTTTCTTTAGAGTATTAATTGTACTTTAAAACCTCATTTAAGGGGTGCCTAGGTGGCTCAGTCGTTGAGTGTCTACCTTCGGCTCAGGTCATGGTCCCAGGGTCCTGGGATTGAGTCTCACATCAGACTCCCTGCCCTGCGGGAAACCTGCTTATCCCTCTCCCACTCCCCCTGCTTTTGTTCCTTCTCTCGTCTCTCTCTGTCAAATAAATAAATTAAATCTTTAAAAAAATTAAAAAATAAAACATCATTTAAGGAGCTGCAACCGGGTTTTCAATATACATTGAAAGGAATGTAAGTTTACTTTCAGATAATACTGTCCTGCTTCACAGACAGCACAGGGGTCTTGTAACTGAGCACCCCACTCCTGCTCTCTGTCCCTTTACCACTGCTGTCATTTATTTCACTCCCTGACCTATAATAGTCCACTGCATTGTTGCTATTATTATTTTGAAAAAGGCCAGCAGATCAGTATATATTTTAGGAATAATTAAAATAAAATTAATAAGTAAAATATATTTAATTTTAACCTTCATTTATTCCTTCTTTAATGCTCTTTCTTTCTTTATGTAGTTGCAAGTTTCTGATCTATAACATTTTCTTTCTCTCTGAAGAACTTCCTTTAACATGTCTTGCATGTCAGCTCTACTACAGACAAATTTCTTCAGATTTCGTATATCTGTAAAAGTCTTCTTCACTTTTGAAAAATAATTTTGCTGGATACAGAATTCTATGTTGTGGGGCTTTTTATCAATACTTTTAATATCTCCCTCCCACTCTTTCCTTGCATGCACAGTTTCTGAAAAGAAGCTTGGTGCAGTTCTTATCCTTGTTTCTTATAGGTAAGGTGTTTCTTTTTTCCCCCCTCTGGCTTCTCTCAAGATTTGTTTTGTTTTGAGTTGTTTGAACATGATATGCCTAGGTATACATTTATCCTGCTTGGTATTCTTTGAGCTTCCTGGATCTGTGGTTTGGTGTCTGTCATTCATTTTGGAAATCCTCAGTCAGTCATTATTACTGCAAATATTTATTCTGCTCCTTTCTCTCTTCCTTCTTCTGATATTCCTATTATACTTCTGTTATACCTTTTGTAATTGTTCCATTGTTCTTGGATACTCTGTTCCATATTTTTCAATGTGTTTTTTTTTTTTTTTCTCTTTGCTTTTTAGTTTTGGATGTTTCTATTGACATATCTTCAAGCCACTTTCTTTTTCCTTGGTTGTTTCCAGTTTGCTGATAAGCTCATCAAAGACATTCTTCATTTCTATTAACATGTTTTTTAAATTATTATTTCTACCATTTCTTTTTTGATTTTTTCCTTTAGTTTCTACCTCTCTGCTTACATTACCCAACTGTCCCTGTATTTTGTACACTTTTCCCACTAGAACCCTTGGTATAATACTCATAGCTGTCTTAAGTTCCCCGTCTAATTATTACAAAATCTCTGCCAAATCTGAGTCTGATGCTCATTTGTTTCTTCAGATTGGGTATTGCCCTTTAGCATGACTTGTAATTTTATGGTGAAAGCTGGACATGATGTGTATAGTAAAAGGAATTGAGGTAAATAGGCCATTAGTGTGAGGACTTACGTGTGTCTGGCTAGGACTTAGACTGTGTTCCTTGCTATAGCTGAAGATGTAGAAACTAAAATTTTCTCTAGTTTCCTTGTTTTTGTCTCCCCTGATGTCTTAGGGTTTCTTTGGACTTCTTAATAGGTTCTGAGGCTTGCAGCTCTTTTCACTTGTTATCTCCACATGGGAGCCCTATTGCTGTGGCAAAGTATGGGTGCAGAGTAAACATTCCATGATACTGTGCTATATCTTAGCCTTTTTGTGAGCCCATTTCCCTTGGCTGCAAGTTTCAAATGTGCTTCCCAGTCTTTTTCTCACGCTTGGGTAAAACAGGAAGGCTATTTCCCTTCCCACAGTGGGTTGGCTGTGGTAAAGGAGGTTTCTTTGAGGGCAGAGGGAGAACACAATGTTTTGGGTGTACTTCCTACTGGTTAATTTTCCCAGACATATTTCAAAGTGGTTACTATCTTGTCTGTCTGTTGGAAGTGTAGCAGATTGTCCTCCAATTTTCATGTGAGCACCTGGTGGAAATCCTGGAGGTAAAATTCATGAAATTGTGGAGGCCCTCTTATGACTGGCTCCTCATAGGAGTAATCTTGACATCTGTAGTCATGCTTTCCCAAGGATTACAAAGACTTTTTTTTTTAAGGCATTAACTATTTTTGTTATAGAGAAGTTTTTATTCTAACCAGGTGAAAATTATTATTACTTATAAAATATGAATATAATGACCTGTGGCCCCTAGTGATGTATACCCCCTGATAACCATGCCTTTGACTAGTTCTCTCCCACATTGACTCAGGGCTGGCCTTATCTGATCCATATAGTATGGAGGGAGTGTGTGGCTTCCAAGAGGGGTTATTAAAGGCATTGCTACTTCTACTTTGGCCTTCTGGGTTGTTTTCTCTGGAAAACCCAGTCACCATCCTAGAGACGGTCCATGGGCAGAGGACTAAAGCCTCCACAACAGCTAGCACCAACTTTTGAGTCCCATTCAAACTTTCAGATGACTCTAGCCTAAGCTGACATAGAACTACAGCCTCTTGAGACAACCCAGGACCTAAGCAGTAGAACGGATGAGAGACAACAAATGAGTATTGTCATTCTGAGTGATTGGATGTGCAGCAATAGTTAAGTAATACAACATCCTCTGCCAAAAGGAAGGAGCCAGAATCTCCAAAGTGCTACCACACACATGATTTACCAATAGTGAAAGATTGACAGATTTGGCATCAGAAGACCTGAACTTAAGTGTTGACTCTTCTATTAGAGGGATGACTTTAAGTAAATAATTTGACTCTTTAGCTTCTTCTATCTAAGATCACTGATTGCAAATGAATTCATACATGGTGACTTATGTCCAGAATATGCACCTTCCTCCTCACCTAATAAATGCCTACAATTATTTGAAGAACTCCCTGAAATGCTGTGAGGTTTTGGTGAATTCTCCCTTCCTACATAAGATATATTGAATTACTCCTGTCACAGAATTGGCCATACTTATTTAGTAGCTGCTTTCCATTACAACAGAGTAAACTATGTGTGTGTCTACCTTATTTCTTGCTATGAAAACAATTCATGAGGGAAGTACCACACTTACTTCCAATTTACTTGCCGTGTTTATACAACAGCTGGTGCAAAACAGATGTCGAATATCTGTTTAAATGTATGAATGTTCTCTTTCCAACTAAGTGAGATAAAGCAGAAATGCAGGTGCTTATTGTTACCCTAATTATTTTTTATTATTATGTTAGAAAACTCATTTTAACAAAAAACATTGCTCTTTAGTTCCCTTTTAAGTCTAAAATAAATTAAGAATTATGCTTACACTAGGGGGCGGAGCAAGATGGCGGAGGAGTAGGAGACCTGGATTTGGTCTGGTCTCAGGAATTCAGCTGAATTGGGATCCAACCATTCTGAACACCTACGAACTCAACAGGAGATCGAAGATAAGAAGAGTAATAACACTCTGAACAGAAAAGGGACCACTTACTGGAAGGTAGGACGTGCGGAGAAGTGAATCTGAGGCGATATTCGGGAGGATAGACGGGGGGGGGGGCGTGGGAGGGGCCTCCGTCAGCTGCTTCTGGCAAGTGATAGAGCCCCGGAGCACAAAATCGGAACTTTTAGAAGTTGGCTCCGCTGAGGGACGTCACTCCAGTGGCTAAGCTGGGGGTGGAACCCTCGAGGTCACAGAAAAACCGGGGGTGCCTGAGTGCGGCAGAGCTCCCAGGTATCAGAGTGGGGAAGGCGGCTGCAGAGACGGAGCCAAGGCGCGGGCTCTCAGCTCAGGGTGGCTATAAACTGTGATCCGTGGCCCAGTCGGGCCACTGCTCCACCAGCAGGGACCCAGCAAGCGGCAGAGCTGGGGAGACTCCCCTTCCTCCCCCGGGAGGAGCGGCGTGGAAGCGCACCGCAGGGATCTGCTGGGTTTGGAGACTCCATACAGGGTCGGGTGCCAGAGATAGAAATGCTCGGTCACAGGCCGGGTGAGCACGGAGTGCGGCCGGAGACCGGGGAGACGGGAGTGACTGCTTTTCTCTGGGGACGCACTGAGGAGCGGGGCCCCGAGTTCTCAGCTCCTCCGGGCGGAGATTGGGAGGCCACCATTTTCACCCTGGTCCTCCAACGCTGTACCGAGACCTTGCAGGGAACAAAAGCTCCTGAGAGCAAACCAGAGCAGCTTGCTTAGCCCGGACTCACAAGGGCGGGGCAATTCCACCTCCGGCAAAGACGTTTGGGAACCACGGCAACAGGCCCCTCCCCCAGAAGATCAGCAGGAACAGCCAGCAAGCCAAGACCAAGTTTACCGATCAAGGAGAATGGGAGAACTCCAGCGCTAGGGGAATACTGCACATAGAATTCATGGCTTTTTTACCATAATTCATTAGTTTTTCAAAGTTAATTTTTTTAACTGTTTTTTTTTTTAATTTTTCTTTTTCCCTTTTTCAAACAACATCTTGTCAATCCCTTTTTTAAAAAAAATCTTTTATTTTTCATTTTTAGAGTCATATTTTTATCCCTTCATAGTAGTTACCCTTATTTTTGGCATATATATATAAGTTGTTCTCTCTTTAAAATTATGAGATACAATTTCTTCTAACAGATCAAAATATACCCTAAATCACTAGTGTATGGCTTTGTTCTATTCTCCTGCCTGATCACATTCTCTCCCTTTTTTTTTCTTTTTTTTCTTTTTTCTTTTTCTTTTTAAATCTTCTTTCTTTTTAAAAACAACTTCTTAACTTATCAATTCCTTTTATAAAATCTTTTATAATTTTCATCCTTACAGTCATCTGCCATCCCTTCATTGTATCAACCCTTATTTTGTACATATATAAGTCTTTCTTCCTTTAAAATTTTAGCAGGCACTTTCTTCTAACAGACCAAAATATGCCCAAAAGCTAGTGTGTGGAACTGATCTATGCACTAGCCTGATCATATTTGATCATTTTCTGTTTTTTTTTTTTGTTTTGCTCTGTTTTTGTTTGTTTTTCTCTTTTTCTTTTTCCTTTTTATTTTTTTTTCTCTTCTTTCTTTCCCTTTCTTGTACCATGGTTTCAGGTCTTTTCTGATTTGTATAGAGTATATTTGCTGGAGACGTTGTTAACCTGTTAGCATTCTGTTCTCTCATTCATCTGTTCTCCTCTGGACAAAATGACAAGACGAAAAGAATCACCTCAGCAAAAAGAACAAGAGGTAGTACCATCTGCCAGGGACCTACTCAATACTGACATTAGTATGATGTCAGACCTAGAGTTCAGAATAATGACTTTAAAGATACTAGCCAGGCTTGAAAAAAGCGTGGAAGTTATTAGAGAAACGCTTTCTGGAGAAATAAAAGAACTAAAATCTAACCAAGTCGAAATCAAAAAGGCTATTAATGAGGTGCAATAAAAAATGGGGGCACTAACTGCTAGGATAAATGAGGCAGAAGAGAGAATCAGCGATATAGAAGACCAAATGATGGAAAATAAAGAGGCTGAGAAAAAGAGAGATAAACAACTACAGGATAACGAGGGCAGAATTAGAGAGATAAGCGCTACGATAAGACTGAACAACATTAGAATAATTGGGATCCCAGAAGAAGAAGAAAGAGAGAGAGGGGCGGAAGATATATTGGAGCAAATAATAGCAGAGAACTTCCTTAATGTGGGGGAGGAAACAGGCATCAAAATCCAGGAGGCACAGAGAACCCCTCTCAAAATCAATAAAAATATGTCAACACCCCGACATCTAATAGTAAAACTTATGAGTCTCAGAGACAAAGAGAAAATCCTGAAAGCAGCTCGGGAGAAGAGATATGTAACCTACAATGGTAGAAACATTAGATTGGCAACAGACCTATCCACAGAGACCTGGCAGGCCAGAAAGGACTGGCATGATCTCTTCAGAGCACTAAATGAGAAAAATAGGCAGCCAAGAATACTATATCCAGCTAGGCTATCATTGAAAATAGAAGGAGAGATAAAAAGCTTCCAGGACAAACAAAAACTAAAGGAATTTGCAAACACAAAACCAGCCCCACAAGAAATATTGAAAGAGGTCCTCTGAGCAAAAAGAGAGCCTAAAAGCAGCATAGATTAGAAAGGAACACAGACAATATACAGTAAGAGTCACCATACAGGCAATACAATGGCACTAAATTCATACCTTTCAATAGTTACCCTGAATGTAAATGGGCTCAATGCCCCAATCAAAACACACAGGCTATCAGATTGGATTAAAAACAAGACCCATCAATATGCTGTCTGCAAGAGACTCATTTTAGACCCAAAGACACCCCCAGATTGAAAGTGAGGGGGTGGAAAACCATTTACCATGCTAATGGACACCAAAAGAAAGCTGAGGTGGCAATCCTTATATCAGACAAATTAGATTTTAAAACAAAGACTGTAATAAGAGATGAAGAAGGACACTATATCCTACTTAAAGGGCCTATCCAACAAGAAGATCTAACAATTGTAAATATCTATGCCCTTAACGTGGGAGCAGCCAATTATATAAGGCAATTAATAACAAAAGCAAAGAAACACATTGACAACAATACAATAATAGTGGGGGACTTTAACACCCCCCTGACTGAAATGGACAGATCATCTAAGCAAAAGATCAACAAGGAAATAAAGACTTTAAATGACACACTGGACCAAATGGACTTCACAGACATATTCAGAACATTCCATCCCAAATCAATGGAATACACATTCTTCTCTAGTGCCCATGGAACATTCTCCAGAATTGATCACATCCTAGGTCACAAATCAGGTCTCAACTGGTACCAAAAGATTGGGATCATTTCCTGCATATTTTCAGACCACAATCCTTTGAAACTAGAACTCAATCACAAGAGGAAAGTCGGAAAGAACTCAAATACATGGAGGCTAAAGAGCATCCTACTAAAGAATGAATGGGTCAACCAGGAAATTAAAGAAGAATTAAAAAAATTCATGGAAACCAATGAAAATGAAAACACAACTGTTCAAAATCTTTGGGATACAGCAAAGACAGTCCTGAGAGGAAAGTATATAGCAATACAAGCCTTTCTCAAGAACAAGAAAGGTCTCAAATACACAACCTAACCCTACACCTAAAGGAGCTGGAGAAAGAACAGCAAATAAAGCCTAAACCCAGCAGGAGATGAGAAATAATAAAGATCAGAGCAGAAATCAATGAAATAGAAACCAAAAGAACAGTAGAACAGATCAACGAAATTAGGAGCTGGTTCTTTGAAAGAATTAACAAGATTGATAAACCCCTGTCCAGACTTATCAAAAAGAAAAGAGAAAGGACCCAAATCAACAAAATCATGAATGAAAGAGGAGAGATCACAACCAACACCAAAGAAATACAAACAATTATAAGAACATATTATGAACAACTCTATGCCAGCAAATTAGATAACCTGGAAGAAATGGGTGCATTCCTAGAGATGTATCAACTACCAAAATTGAACCAGGAAGAAATAGAAAACCTGAACAGACCTATAACCACTAAGGAAATTGAAGCAGTCATCAAAAATCTCCCAAGAAACAAAAGCCCAGGGCCAGATGGCTTCCCAGGGGAATTCTATCAGACATTTAAAGAAAATTAATACCTATTCTCCTGAAACTGTTTCAAAAAATAGAAATTGAAGGAAAACTTCCAAACTCATTTTATGAGGCCACCATTACCTTGCTCCCCAAACCAGACAAAGACCCCATCAAAAAGGAGAATTACAGACCAATATCCTTGATGAACATGGATGCAAAAATTCTCACCAAAATACTAGCCTATAGGATCCAACAGTACGTTAAAATGATTATTCACCATGACCAAGTGGGATTTATCCCTGGGCTGCCAGGCTGGTTCAACATCCGCAAATCAATCAACGTGATACAATACATTAACAAAAGAAAGAACAAGAATCATATGATCCTCTCAATAGATGCAGAAAAAGTATTTGAAAAAGTACAGCATCCTTTCTTGATCAAAACTCTTCAGAGTATAGGGATAGAGGGTACATGCCTCAATATCATAAAAGCCATCTATGAAAAACCTACAGCGAATATCATTCTCAATGGGGAAAGGCTGAGAGCTTTTCCCCTAACGTCAGGAACGCGGCAGGGATGTCCACTCTTACCACTGCTATTCAACATAGTATTAGAAGTCCTAGCCACAGCAATCAGACAACAAAAAGAAATCAAAGGCATCCAAATCGGCAAAGAGGAAGTCAAACTCTCACTCTTTGCAGATGATATGATACTGTATGTAGAAAACCCAAAAGACTCCACCCCAAAACTGCTAGAACTCATACAGGAATTCAGTTAAGTAGCAGGATAGAAAATCAATGCACAGAAATCAGTGGCATTCCTATACACCAACAACAAGACAGAAGAGAGACAAATCAAGGAGTCGATCCCATTTACAATTGCACCCAAAACCATAAGATACCTAGGAATAAATTTAACCAAAGAGGCAAACGATCTGTATTCAGAAAACTATAAAATACTCATGAAAGAAATTGAAGAAGACACAAAGAAATGGAAAAACGTTCCACGCTCATGGATTGGAAGAACAAACATTGTGAAGATGTCAATGCTACCTAGAGCAATCTACACATTCAATGCAATCCCCATCAAAATACCATCCACCTTTTTCTAAGAAATGGAACAAATAATCCTAAAATTTGTATGGAACCAGAACAGACCCCAAATAGCCAGAAGAACCTTGAAAAAGAAAAGCAAAGCTGGCGGCATCACAAATCCGGACTTCAGCTTTATTACACAGCTGTCATCAAGACAGTGTGGTACTGGCACAAAAACAGACACATAGATCAATGGAACAGAATCGAGAGCCCAGAAATGGACCCTCAACTCTATGGTCAACTCATCTTTGACAAAGCAGGAAAGAATGTCCAATGGAAAAAAGACAGTCTCTTCAACAAATGGTGTTGGGAAAATTGGACAGCCACATGCAGAAGAATGAAACTGGACCATTTCCTTACACCACACACAAACATAGACTCCAAATGGTTGAAAGATCTAAACATGAGACAGGAGTCCATCAAAATCCTAAAGGAGAACACAGGCAGCAACCTCTTCGACCTCAGCCACAGCAACTTCATCCTGGAAACATCGCCAAAGGCAAGGGAAGCCAGGGCAAAAATGAACTATTGGGATTTCATCAAGAGAAAAAGCTTTTGCACAGTCCACAAAACAGTCCACAAAACCAAAAGACAACCGACAGAACGGGAGAAGATATTTGTAAATGACATATCAGATAAAAGGCTAGTATCCAAAATCTATAAAGAACTTATCAAACTCAACACCCAAAGAACAAATAATCCAATCAAGAAATGGGCAGAAGACATGAACAGACATTTTTCCAAAGAAGACATCCAAATGGCCAACAGACCCATGAAAAAGTGCTCAACATCGCTTGGCGTCAGGGAAATCCAAATCAAAACCTCAATGAGATACCACCTCACACCCGTCAGAATGGCTAAAATTAACAAGTCAGGAAATGACAGATGTTGGCGGGGATGTGGAGAAAGGGGAACCCTCCTACACTCTTGGTGGGAATGCAAGCTGGTGCAACCCCTCTGGAAAACAGTATGGAGGTTCCTCAAACAGTTGAAAATAGAGCTACCATACGATCCAGCAATTGCACTACTGGGTATTTACCACAAAGATACAAATGTAGGGATCCGAAGGGGTACACACACCCCAATGTTTATAGCAGCAATGTCCACAATAGCCAAACTGTGGAAAGAGCCAAGATGTCCATCGACAGATGAATGGATAAAGATGATGTTGTATATATACACAATGGAATATTATGCAGCCATCAAAAGGAATGAGATCTTGCCATTTTCAATAATTTGGATGGAACTGGAGGGTGTTATGCTGAGTGAAATACGTCAATCAGAGAAAGACATGTATCAGATGACCTCACTGATATGAGGAATTCTTAATCTCAGAAAAGAAACTGAGGGTTCCTGGAGTGGTGGGGGGTGGGAGGGATTGGGTGTCTGGGTGATAGACATTGGGGAGGGTATGTGCCATGGTGAGCACTGTGAATTGTACAAGACTGATGAATCTTGGATCTGTAATTCTGAAACAAATAATGCAATATATGTTAAGAAAAAAAAAGAAGAAGAAGATAGCAGGAGGGGAAGAATGAAGGGGAGTAAGTCGGAGGGGGAGACGGACCATGAGAGACGATGGATTCTGAAAAACAAACTGAGGGTTCTAGGGGGGGTGGGGTGGGGGGAATGGGTTAGCCTGGTGATGGGTATTAAAGACGGCACATTCTGCGTGGAGCACTGGGTGTTATGCACACACAATGAATCATGGAACACGACATCAAAAACTAATGATGTAATGTATGGTGATTAACATAACAATAAAAAATTATTAAAAAAAAGAATTATGCTTACAGTATAAGAATTTTCTATAGATGATCCTCTTGAGACAATGATACTCCCTTTAGCACAAAAGGGTCGATCACTTTCTAATTCATATTTGAAGCATGACCGTTTTCTATAATTCAGTGTTTATACCAGGTCCCTCACTTAGGCCTGTGCAAATAGGTGCTTTTATCCAGCACGGTATATTTGTCTCCTTGGTTCTTTCTACAGACTAAAATCCCTTAACAAACATCAAATATTTCCTGCAATATGCTCTGAAGTAAGTTATTTGGCACTGTGTTAGTTTACTTGGACAGCTATGACAAAATACCATAGACTGGGTAGCTTAAATGACAGAATTTCATTTTTTCACAGTTCTAGGGGCTGCAAGTGTGAGATCAGGGTGCAGCACAGTCAGGTTCTGGTGAGGGCTCTCTTTCTGGCTTGTGGACAGCCACCCTCTCACTGTGTACTCCCATGGTGGACAGAGAGTGAGCTAGTGTCTCTTCTTTAAAGGGCACTAATCTTATCATATCAAGGCCCCACCCTTAAAACCTCATGTAACTTAAATTACTTCATTGTAGGCCTTCATATCCACATACAGTCACACTGGGGATTAAGATTTCAATGTATGAATTCAGGGACGACACATACATTCAATCTATAACATTGTCCTCCTGCCCCCTCCAAATTCATGTCTTCATTGCATGCAAAATACATTTTTTTTATTCTATCCCAACAGCCCCCAAACTCTTAACTCATTCTACCATCAACTTTTTCTTGAAGTTTTGTTTAAATTCCTGTTAGTTAACATACAGTGTAATATTAGTTTCAGGTGTATAATTTAGTAATTCAACACTTCCATACATCACCCAGTGCTCATCACAACAAGTGCACTTCTTAATCCCCATCACCTACTTAACCCACCCCCTACCCACCTCCCCTCTGGTGACCATAAGTATTTTCTCTATACTTAAAAGAGTGTGTTTCTTGGTTTGCCCCCCTCTCTCTTTTTTTCCTCTCTGGTCTTTTGTTTTGTTTCTTAAATTCCACATATAAGTGAAATCATATGATATTTGTCTTTCTCTGACTGACATATTTTGCTTACTATTATACTCTTTGGATCCATCCATGTTGTTGCAAATGGAAAGATTTCATTCTTTTTTATGGCTGAGTGATATTCATATATATACATATACACACACGTATACACATATATACACATACATATATATATACATAGTGTGAGTGTGCATGTCCATCTTATCTCTTGCTGCGAAAACACTTCATGCGGGAAGTACCATGTGATATATAGATATATGTATATATATCACATCTTCTTTATCCATACGTCAGTTGATGGACATTTGGGCTCTTTCCATAAAGTGGTTATTATACATAATGCTGCTTCAAACGTTGGGGTGCATATATTCCTTTGAATTACTATTTTTTATTCTTTGGGTAAATAATTAGTAGTGCAATTGCTGGATCCACTTTAAAGTATAAAGTCCAAGTTTCATCTAAATGTCATCTAAATTAGGCATGGGTACGATGTGATGTATGATTTATCCTGAGGCAATATTCTTCTTTAGCTGTGAACCTGTGAAGTCAGAGAATTATGAGCTTCTAAATTATAATGGGAGTAGGGATCCGACATAGGTTAGACATTGCCATTATAAAAAGGAGAGAAACTGGAAAAATAAAGATGTGATAGGTCCCAAACAAGTTCAAGACACAGGAAGGCAAATTGTGTTAGATCTCAAGTCTTGAGAATAATCCTGTTTGCTTCATTCCCTGCCTTCCTGACTCACTGGTATGGTGGTCCTGCCTTCTGGACCCCCTGGGGCAGAGGTTATGCCCTTGTAGCTCTGTGAGGTGTGGGTTATACACCCATGTCTCTGCCAGGCAGGGATCCCACACTTAAGGCTCTGAGAAGTTACACTCTCAAGTTCCAGGAGGCAGCAGCATGGCCTGTTGAAACCTCAACAGTGGCCACAAACTTTGAAACCCAAGAGGTAGCCCTGATGAGCTCTTGAAGATTAGCACATATTCACAGCTGACTAGCTTTACTGTCCTGTCCTGTAGAATCTTAGAATCCAATAGCCTTCCTTCATTCTGTCACATCTCCATTCCATTTCCTTCAGTTAGAACTGGCATTGTTTCTGCTCATATAATCCATTTTCATTCCTGGTTTCTGCTGAGGTGGCTGATTAAATTTGCAATTCACAGGCATACTGATCTTATCAAATGGTCATTCAACCGCACCTTTAGTGTTTTCTTTAGAACACAATTTCTCTCTCTCTCTTTACAATACAGATAAGCAGAGAATTTTCTAAATCTCTAAATTCTGGTTTCTTTTTGCTTAACAATTCTTCATGTCTCTCTTCTTGGATTTTACTAGAAGTAGTCAAAAGGACCTAGGACACACCTTCAACATTTTGCTTAGAAATCTTCTCAGCTAAATATTCAATTTTATCATTCACAAATTCTCTTTCAGAATAAGCCAGAACACTGTTTGGCCAGCTTCTTGGCCACTTTAGTCCCGAGGATTACCTTTTCTCCATTTCCCAATAACCATTTCTGATTTGTATCTGAGACACCAGAATGGACTTTAATGTTCATCTTTCTACCAACATTCTGTTCATGATTATTTATATATATATAATTTATATCTCTAAGAAGATGGAAGCTTTCTCTCCAGCTCTCCTTTTCATTTTCTGAAGCTTCACAAGAATTGCCTTTAACATCCATATTTCTACTGTCTCTTGATGGCAATCTAGGTTTTTTTCTGGTATGCACATAAAAACTCTTCCAGGCTTTATCTATCACCCAGTTCAAGAGCCATTTGCTACCATGAAGCATCACCACTTTGGGGTAGCAAAAAGAAAAATACAGCAAACACTGGGGAAGGGAGAGAATCTGATTCCCAGAGTTATGACATGATATATTGAAACATCCAGTTTTCAACAAAAACAACAATGATAAAAATACAAAGCATACAAAGAAACTGAAAAGTATGACCATACAAAGGGAACAACAACAATAGAAACTATCTCTGAGAAAGACCAGGTGGCAGACATACCAGACAAAGACTTTAAGGCTGCTGTCTTAAGGATCACAAAGGACTAAAAGAAGACATGGGGAATGTTAAGAAAACAATGTATAAGCACAATGAAAATATCAGTAAAGATATACAAAACTGAAACATAAACCAAAAATAAATTCTGGAGCTGGAAAATACAGTAACTAAAATGAAAAATTCATTAGAGGAATTCAGAGACAGATTTGAGTGGGCAGAAGAAAGAACCAGCAAATTTGTAGATAAAACAATGGGAAGTATTAAGTCTGAGGAACAGAAAGTAAAAAGACTGAAGAAAAGCAAATGGAGCCTGAAGGACCCTTGGGACAACACTAACGAGACCAATATGTGCATTATGGGAGTCCCAGAAGGAGAAGAAAGAATATTTTAAGAAATAATGGCTGAAAACTTCCCCAAATTGAGGAAAGACATGAATATAAACTCAACTCATTCTGTTAGGATGAACTCAAAGAGAATGACATTAAGACATAACCAAACTGTCAAAGAAAAGAGAGAATCTTGAAAACAGCCAGAGAGAGGTGATTTGTCACATATAAGGAATCCTCAATAAGATTATAAGGAGATTTCTCTTCAGAAATTGTGGAGACCAGAAGATGGTGGGCTGATGTATTCAAAATGCTAAAAGGAAAAAAAAGTCCACCAAAAATCCTATATACAGAAAATTTATCCTTCTAAAGTGATAGAAAAGTTAAGACTTCACAGGTAAACAAAAGCTGAGGGAATTCATGACCACTAGATCTGAAAAAAAAAAATGCTCACGGGGGTCCTGCAGGTTGAAATGAAAGGACACTAGACAGAAACTTGAAAAACATATTGAGAAATAAAGATCTCAGTAAAGGTATGTACATGGTCACTGGGTGGTAAGAACTCAGAGACAGCCCTAAGATGTCCTCAACCTCTCTGGTTGAGACTTGGGAGGCAGATCAGACAGCTGGTTCTTCTGGTTACTGTGCTGTCTTTGACTCAAGCCTGGGAAAGGAAGGCCATACTGACTTCATTTTCTTCTTTTGTTTTTCTCAGTTTCTCCCTTTTCCTTCATTCCCTCCTCTTCTCTCTTCTTCTAACTTACTCTCCTCCTCCACTTCTTCCCTACCAAATTGTTTTTCTTTTGTTCAGGCTTAAACCTGTGGATGGTTGCTCCTGTAGGGCTTGGGGAGGAGATTGTAATAGGCCATTGTTAATAAATGATTCCTTAAGCTAAAATATCCAGAAGCATTGACTTTAAGCAACACAACTCATATGTTGAATGAAATAACATATTGTCAAAACATGTCTTATGGCAAGATGACATGAACCCCAGGAGATATATAAACCAGAGGAACAGGTATGACTCCAAAACAGAATTCAAGGTGAGTTTCAATGACCATGACAAGGTTAGATGGAGCTTGAATCACTAGTTAAAAGATTTAAATTGCAATCAGATATTGTTTGTTTAAAATATAGTATTTGATAATACTGTTTCTTTTATTTTAAGATTGATTGATTAATTTCAGAGAGAGAGCATGAGCAGTGAGAAGAGACAGAGGGAGAGGGAGAAGCAGACTCCCCATTTAGTAGAGTCTGATGCAGGACTCGATCCTAGGACCCTGAGATCATGACCTGAGCCGAAGGCAGATGCTTAACATACCCAGCCACCCAGGCACCCCAATAATATTGTTTCTGCTTAGAAACAATTTTTTTCTAAAATTGTACTAAGTTTTCAAAGAAAATAGGGAATTCTTTACTTTAAATCTGAGTCCTATGGTTTAGACCGTGGGGTCCTCCCCTGGGATTCGATTTTCTTCTTACTAACAGTGTATGCTAGCAGTCTACCAATTAAGTAGGAGGAAATTATTGCTCGAGCTCCAAACCTGCCACCTCTAATTTATCAGGTTCCAGCATTACAGAGTTAGTTCTTTTCCTGAAAAAGCACTCACGGTGTGGCACTAGGGATGCAAAGATTAAGGATAAAGAGAAATAATTAAAAAGCAGGATTTAGTTTCCCTTGGTCCAAAGAGAGATGTAAAGATATGAAGGGTGCTGCCTCTGGAGTCAGGCTACTGAATTTTCTGTACTTCAGTTTCCATATTTGAAACAATCTATCTTATAGGGTTGTTAGGAGGACGAAATGAGATCTTGCCTCCATATCACTTAGCCTGGTGGCTGTATTACAGTAGGTATGCCAAAACCATATGACTAGCTTTATTAGGGTAATTTCCATTGGTCTTTTGCCTAGATGACCGTTGCTAAATTAAATTAAAAAACAGATATTTGAACACTGGTTTGTACAAATCTTACTATCATGTCTCATTTAGTACTGAGAGTAAAGTGTCCTCATAAACTAAACTACAAGACCCATACTTGCCACGTAAATTGTATTGACACTTTTTAGGAAATTTTAAAGCAAAACTCTCCCTAATTCTTAAACTGATATCATTATGATTAAGAACTGTAGGCAGCTTGTGCTACATTTCATTACTGATTAATAGTTTAAACAAATATTAGTCAGTGAGGCCCAAAGGAGAAGGAAACTGACTTTAAAAAAAGGAAAAAAGTAATACAATATTTAATTCTTAGTCTAGAATTTTGTTTCTGTAAAGTGACTTCTTTTTTACTGTCTTCTGATCCTTGTGCTGACAACAGTGGTGTAACAAGTTGGAAATTTGTGAACTAACCATATTGTATTGTTTAACTTCTTTTTTGAAGTAATTGCATAATGCTGACATTTTTACGATCCTGTTAAGTTAGTGACTTGAACCACCTGTTATATTTTCTTAAGAAAAACCATTTGTAAGCTTTTTGCTTAGTGATTTGATTGGGCATGCAACATTTTAAGAGGTTTTGTTTTCTTTTCTTTTGGTAAGAGAGTGTCCACAGAGGAATAGTATAAACTTTTCAAGGTAAAGGATACTTATGAGCTGACAAAAACCAATTCTGGCTTTGCCAAGATGTTACACTAACAGAAATTCTTACAATTGGGGTAAATGTTAGAGGCTATGTTTGTTTGAAAACCTGGTTATATACACACGTAATTGCTGTGTACCTTAAAGTAATGACTTACAGGTTGACTGTCAACTTATCCAAATACTGAAAGGCTCTTCATCCTTAATTTATCTTGACTTTTAGGCTTAGTTTGGAACAGCTAAGAGATTAGCAAAATTGATTATTTTTATGATTTCCTGAAAGCAAATCAAATGTACTAGAAAAATCAGCATCACCTGGTAAGGCAGGACAAAATTTAAAATATTCTTCATTGGTATTGATAATTTATAGTTTCCACATTACTCCAAATAATTCAATGGAGCCTGAACACTAAAAAAGAAAAAGGAATATAATGAGATAATAAATTCCCACAGACATACACATATTTCTAAATTATTACCTGTTCAGGTTTATGTAGACAAAACGTCTAGATATCTGGCTTGAAAAGCTTTTCAAGTTTATATTTGTGTTAGGTGAGCAGTATTTTTTTTAAGTCCCGGGATTGTAAATGGCTTATCCCTTAACCCCATTGAAAAAGATGTTACCCTAAAAATTGCCCCAGGCAAAAAATTAAATTCAGCTGATTCTAGCATTTTGGTAAACTTCATTTTTCTTTAGAAATCATATCCATAATATAGTGTGAGTAACATAAGCAAGATGTAAAACAGTATGTCCAGGTTCATGTTCCTTGTGATAGTAGTCTCTAGTCATATCCATATATTAATTCTGTGATTTGTAAAACAAATTTAGAATGATTGTTTCATGTGTGGGATTATATGGGATATACATTTGCATTTTGTATAGTTCTCTGTTTTTGAAGACATTTTATTTTTTAAATCTATCTATCTATATAATATAGCTCTGCGTGTGTGTGTGTGTGTGTGTGTGTGCATGTGCACGTGTGCATTTCCAGTCTAGAAATCACTAAGTTGCTGGCATGTGTTTCCCTGAACTGACATTGTATAATTCATTCTTTGCCCAACTTAGAATCCCTATCAAAGGCTCCAAGAGTTGAAAACCTTTGTTCACTTGCATCTTTTTATCTAATCTTAAAGGACTGTGACTTGTTTAAGGACATAAAACTCCTCACCTGCTTATTAACTTTTAAGGGTCAGGTCTAAATGTTGACACATAACCTTGATTCCCCTAAATAAAAGATTAGATATTATTTGATAAATTGCATTAATTTGGGCCAATAATATTCAAGAACTATTTTTTCTCTTAAACTCATTATCATATTTTCATCCTGAGAAAACAAAGAAGAGGCAATTATAAGACAAATTTCATTTTACATATATTCCTAAGACAGAAATAGCAATAGCAACCTAAGATGTAACTTTTGGTACATAAATGAGATACAGTAGACATTATACAGAATAAAAATTGTTAAAATCTGTTAATATCAATGATATTAATATACCACTTATTGACCACTTAATATGTGCCAGATAGTTTACATACTTTATCTCTTTCAGTCTTGCAACAATAATTTATTAGGTATTGTATTTGTTGATTTGCAGATAAGGAAACAAACAAAGAGAGTGTTACTTGTCTGTGGTCACATGGTAGTAAGTGGGAGAGTCTTCCGATTGCAGGGCCAGAACTCATTTCATTGTGATATCATTTGCTCTAGGATCTTGGTAGAATATGCAAAACAAATAAAAATGTAGATGAAGGTATTTTTTCTAACTGTAACTCACAGCTACGTATTATATTTAAAATGTATGTGCTGTTATCTTTTTAAAAAGTCATTTGTGATTTATTTCCTTCACTACAAAGCCCAGATGGTGGGATCAGAGCTTTAAAAAGCATGCTCTATGAGGTAGATAAATCTCAGGACTGTGGGAAGAGAGCGCGGTGCCATTGTGCTAGCTCATTCACATAATTGCAAGACTACTTTGTTCACATTTTCATTCTTGACATTAAAACAATTGATATTCACCAGGTCATAAAGAGTTATAGCATAAATCAATTTTCTGTTTTTTGGACAAGTCTTTAACTTTCTCATAGAAACCCAAGAAAAAATGTCTCTTATTACTCCAAAATGTAGTACATTATGCCAACCAACAAAACTATCCTTTTGTGATGTTTTCAGGGAAAGGCAGTAAATTAGAATTAAGATCATCATCCAAGTAGAATGGATTAGAATTTATTTGCTGAATGAGTGAAATGAAGTGTTAAAAATATTCTTTGCAATTTTATTGCATAGGAAGATTATAAAATTTGGTCAGCAAAAATTTTTTCACTTTTGAGATACTAATATAGCCAAAGATAACCCAAAGATTGGAATTAAGAATATATTAAAACTTGAGTTTCTCTTTCCCTATAAAAGGCAGTAAACAATTCTTCAGTTTCTTGGGGCCGTCTGCACACAAGCATCCTCCAAGTTGGTAGTGAAGCAGAGGAACTCCCCAGGGTAAAATGGTGGCCTGGTGTTGACTGGTGGGCAATGATTGGTCAGATTACAGTGGGTATGGACTGACTGACTTTCCACAAAGCTATTAAATTAAGAGACTGCATCATATTAAGTGTAATACAACTAGGAAGAGATGAGTTCCAGTTGCTTAGGAAACTAGGGCTGAATCTAGATCCTCCAGTCTGAGAATTGGCAAGCAGACACAGATTATTATTTTCAAAAGTATCAACCTCATTTACCACTCTAGCCCCAACATGGCAAGTGGGCACTCCAAAACTATTTTTAAAAAATAATGAATGAATAAATAAATAAACTACTTTAATGAATTACTTCATTTAAATTTTACTCCCAAGAATAAGACCTTGAGATTCTACCTTTTTTGAAGAAATACATAGAAAAAAATAAATAGATATGGATTTTAGAGAAATAATTATGTATTCCATGAAAGGTAACACTCATATCAAATTTTGAAACAATAAAAAAGTCTAAAAATAAGAGTAAAAGGAAAACATATTTCATAGAATTATGTAGAATTTACATACGGGAACACTGAGAAATTTCAACCAGACTTATCCTAACTGTAATCCCATGTGGAATTGAAAACCCATCTGCATTCATGTCTACCTGCTATTTTTTTAGCTGCCAATGGAAGCAATAAGTAACTAAATCTTTATTTCCTTTTGGAGAGAGTTTTACACAATTTAAGGTCATTCTATTTTCTCCAGACTGTTGCCAGATTTCCTCAACCATTCCTAAAATGGTATAGCTTCTAGCACCACCACCATCCTCATTGTCATCCTCAGGACAGACTCCAGGTCATTAATATCCTGCAAAAGGTTAAAGGAACCACAACTGAAGCCTCCAGAACTCTAGGTATAGCTGGATCTGTGGGGATTTTTTCCCCATTTGCTCTGGTCCTCTCCCTTTTCTCTAGCCTGTCACCCTCTCTGCCAAGAATACTCTCCTCTCCAACCTCTTCCTACAGTTAAGGGTTTCCTCTGGGGACCCTTCAGTGATCATGATTAATTCACATCCCCTCATATATTTCATGGCTTCCTGTACTTATCTTTTTATTACACTTATCATCATAGAAAATTTATTTATTTGCATTTGTGATTATTTGATTAGTAGATATTTCTCCCACTAGACAACAAAATGCATGAGGGAAAGGATCATATCTGATATTGTTCATACTTTCTATCTCATGGCTAGCACAGTAACTGACACAGAGGTAATAAAATGTTCATTATTCATTAGTTTAATACTCTAGTAACTAAACTTCTGATCCTATAACTTAAGGTGAAATTTGCTTTGCTTTTCCCCAAACATTGTTGATTTATTTTTAGTGTGGGTTCCCTAAGAGTAACAGTGGGATTTTCATGAGATTTTTTTTTTTTGTACCTGAAATCACACAGTCCATTAAAATTTCACACTGCTCAGACAAAAAGAAAGAAGGATTCTGTGTGCTAACGCAGACACTTGATGGAATCTCTGATGCTAGTCATAGTTTTCACCAATAAACCCTGTGTGTGTGTATATTGTTCATGCATGTGCACATGAAACCCAAAAGTCAAAAGTAGGACTCAAAATGCTTCTGTGATGGATTTGGCAGCTGTGGTGAGCTGCAACCACATGCAGACTGCAGCTGGGGGACCACAGAGGCTGCCTGTCACACGGCCACAGGTCTCTATTCCAGATGAATTTCAAGAGAGATGGCAGGAGTGGGGACAGGTTCTCTCTCTGGTCTTGGGGAATGTGTGGCAGCTACACAGGGGTAGAGCTTGGCAATGTAAAAATAATCATGCCACGTCTCATTTACACACCATGCATTGAAGTATAAACAATCCTTTTGTCACCTTCTGCTAACAGTCTGTTAATAGACATTTACATTGAATAGATGTCAATAAACTCCTAATGTCTTGCAGTTTGAAATGTTGGCTCTCACACAACTGTATTTAATGCTGTCTCTTCTTTGTTTAATGCCCAGTCTCTGCCAGGCCCTCTGGCTTGCTGAAGTAAGGTTGTTTTCTGGCTCACAATTTATATACGCAGGGAGAACTGCTTTTATTTGAAAGATAGAGTAACAGCTTAGTGAACCTAAAACCGTCACATTGTTTACACTCAGGCAAGAAGAGTCTTCCTCTATCGTCAGACCGAACATTTACTGAGAGGAGATCTGTGTCTCCTTCCCTCTCCTAGAAAGACAGCGCCAATGGCTAAATCCCCTGACGAGAATGATTTATGACTAGGGTTTACATAGATTTCATTCTATTTCTGCAGCTTACGGAACAAGATAATCTCCCTGCCTCCTTCTGGTATAACTCTTGAGGTGTTTTTGATTTTCTATCATTGCCAATGTGCTGACATATTCAGAGGAATGCTGGTGGGACTCATTCTCTGAATTCCGTCATTTCGGGGATGGAAGGGCCTGTCATCAGAACACAGCAAAGCCACCATGTAGGAGAAGTGAGCTAAAGAATAGTTAGAGCTACTACGTAGTCCTCATTGTCCCTGGAAACAGAAGTCATCTCATGTCTGTGCCATTAAGGGAGCAGCACCTCTCCCAGGCTTTTGGACTAGGCCTGTTAGGGAAAGATTTTCACCCGCAGTTGGCAAGGAGGGCACCAGCTTGAAGGCGGAGTGGTGGGGTGCAGCATCTCTCATTCTGGGGAGAACACAGTGGTGCAGTCTTTGTGCAGCTCCGAACTGAGGTCAGTGTTGCTGAACACGGCAACGGTCCTCAGGCACCAAGACTGCAGGGGTCCTGGGGGAGTCTGCTGGACATTCGGTGTGAGGGCCATTGGGGTCTTTGGTGGCAAAGGCTTCTGAAGTCCTTTTGTCCTCCATGGGTGGAGTGCTCAGCCAAGGGGAACCCTCTTCACGTTGGGTCTGGCATAGAGCACTCAGAGGGACATTGGAGCTGGAGTCAGGGGTGCGTGGAGCTGCTGTAGTTCCTGGGGCTCAGGGCACAGGAATGAGCAGTTGCTGTGGTGGTAGAGCTGGTGTGTGAGGCTGGAGAGTGTGCCGATCACCAACGCAACGGGCCCCAGGTGTCTGGGGCTCACCACCTTGCCTCAGGTCTGGGGCTGGGGATGAAACAGAGCATTAGCACGGGCCCAGGAATGAGGGCACAACAGTGGCTTGGGCCCAGGGTGCAAGGTGCAGCAGCTCTGTGGCCCCAGGAATGGCAGGTCAGAAGCCTAACTTAGGACCCGGGGGTCAGGCCACAGCACAGCATTAGTCAGGTCCATAGATGCTGAGGAGTTGTGGATCCCAATGCCAGGGATTGTGGGGCAGCAGCAACTCCGGCCTCTGGGGCAGGTTTCACCGCAGCAAAAGCTCTGGTCCCAAGGACCCTGGGCTGCTCCTTCAACTAGATTCAACATTGGTGAAGACTATGGGGCCCTTGTTGGCGAAGGATGCAGGTGTCTAGCTGATGTCACCTCCAAAGGTGGTTTTTGAATAAATGTACTATAGCCAATAAATGTGTATACATTATATCATCTATATTTTATAGAAGATCGTGAAAATAATAGTTTTCATATACCCAATATCTAGTGTTCCTTATCATAAAATCTTACATTAGTATGGTATATTTGTCACAATTAATGAACCAATGTTGGTACACTATTATTAACTAAAACTCATGCTTTATTCAGATTTGCTTAATTTTTCCTTAATGTCCTCATTCAGTTGCAAGAGCCCTCAGAACATCAACTTACGTAGTAGTCATGTCTTCCTAAGATCCTCTTCTCTGTGACAGTTTCTCAGACTTTTCTTATTTTTATGACCTTGATGGTTTGGAGGACGACTGGTCAGGTATTTTGTATAATGTCACTTACTTGGAATCTGTATGCCTATTTTTCATGATTAGACTGGGATTATGTGGTTTTGGGAGGAAGATCATAGCAGTCTTTTTCATCATGTCGTATCAAGAATGCATGTGATCAACATGGCATCATGGTGATGGTCACCTGTATCACCTGGCTGAGGTCATGTTTTTCAGGTTTCTTCACTGTAAAATTAATCTTTCCCCCCCTTTCCATGCATACTTGTTGAAAAAGGTCATCATACACAGCCCACATCTAAGGAGTGGGGAGCCATATCCAATGTCTTTAAGGAGAAGTATCCTAATGAGCCCATAAACTAAGGGGACATGTCTTCCTGAGTGTACTTTAGGGTCCGAAGTAAAGACATACAGAAGTATGTACTACTGGAATGTTTTAAAAAGTGGTAGAATGAACCACCCTGCCTCTTGTATGTGGCTGGAGATTTAATCAATGATAGACATACTCTTAGCTCAGAGTTTTATTTCCAGATTACCAACCCTGAATTCAGGGAAATACTTCCAGGATTTGAAATATGAGCTATTTCATCCAGTATCATAGTCATTAAATCTGTTTTCCATGTCTAATTTCCCCCATTCTTTACCTAACACCCAAGGATAGGGAGCTTATTAACAGTAGGAAAAACATCTATATTCATTTTACTGTAGGCCAGTGGTGATTTGGAAACTGAAAGATACCTGAAATGGTTTGTACCTTTATTCTCGTTATTGGAATATGTCATTGTGGACATATAGGAACAGGCTGTTTACTGCTGACTGAGTTTAAAATTAGAGTCAGATTCTTTGATGTTTGCTTGGGTATCTGAGAAGTATTCTCTGAGCTAAAGGCAATTGCTATAAATCATATAAACATCGGCCTAATGAGAAATTACTGTATAGTTGTAAACTCAAAAGAGATAAATATATATGTGCATTTGTACATATTTTTTTATTAGTACAAATCAACTGCCCATGTGAAGGGAAGGCTGAGGTGTATAGAACTTCAGCCCACAGCGAGGCCTCCAAAGGACACAGAGAAGAGAAGTGTCAGGAATTCCATTCTCTCCAGAGAAGAGAAGCAGAAACTAGGACATCAAATATCATTATAGGGTTAGAAGCGTTCTTGGCACAACCCTTTAGCAGGGTACACGTTTGTCTCTCTTTTTGGTTCATCTCTAATGACTTAAATGGTCTTTTCAGGGGTCCCTGGGTGGCTCAGTGGGTTAAGCGTCTGCCTTCAGCTCAGGTCATGATCCCAGGGTCCTGAGATCGAGCCCCGCATCGGGCTCCCTGCTCAGCGGGGAGTCTCCTTCTCTCTCTCCCTCTGCACCACGTGCCCATGGTCATTTCTGTCAAGTTTGATACAGTCAGCTTGCTCAGATGCAGTGGTAAGTTTTCTCCAGGGGCAAACATCACAAACATTTTAAAGAATAATTTTCTAAATTCCTTTATGAGCTCTTAGATAAAACATATAATTGGATAAAATAGAGATTATACCATAAGGATATTCAGTATTCTGATCCTTAACTTAAAGTATGTAATTTAAATGTCTCTATTATCAATATAAATATAATATATATAAATAAATCTACTTTGTTATATTTTAGTGGATATACTCTCTTCTATTATGGATTTGTTTCATATGTTTATCATCCAACCTTCTAATAAACAGGTTATTGCCATTTTTATGCCATATGTACATAATTGAAATAAATTATGTTGTACTTCTTTAAAATATCAAATATTCATGTAATAATACATACAGCCTTAATTATTATTAATTTATTTAATTTTTGCAAATGTAATGGATTAATTTAAAGCCCAAAAACTGAGCATTTTGAGTCACACATTATATACCTGTAATTAATGTTTTTTAAAGATTTTATTTATTTGAGAGAGAGAGAGAGATCACGAGTAGGGGAGAAGGGTAGAGGGAGAAGCAGACTCCCCTCTGAGCAGGGAGCCTGATGCGGAACTTGAACCCAGGACCCTGGGATCATGACCTGAGCTGAAGGCAGATGCTTAACGGACTGAGCCACCGAGGCGCCCCTGTAATTAATGTTTTAAATAAAGGTTTATTTTTCTCAAATTACTTCCAGTAAGTTCAAAAGTTTTTTAAAACCAGTAACAGGGACAGCTCTTCTCTAACCGGGTCTCAGAAGTCTGTGCAGATTACTGGAGGCAGCAACAGCGGCAGGTGGGTCCTTGGGGCCTAGAAAAGGCCTACAGAAATGTCTCTGTACCCCTCTCCTACCTGAAGGGAGACAAAGCAATTTGGGCTCAAACTGCCTTTTCTGCAAATCCTGCCAACCCAACAATTTTGTCTGAAGCTTCTGCTTCCTTCTCTCAAGATCCCATCTCTTCCTAAACTGTATCTGGGGCTCTCTCAGTACATGGGCCTGAGTTTAAATGAAGAAGAACTGCATGCAAATATGGCCTTGGTCCCTGGAGCATCAGTTTAGAGGCAGTTGGTAGAAAGACCTTCCAGTATGAACTATATGGTGGCTCCTGTAACTGGCAATGATGTTGGAATTTGGAGAACAGAAATTAAGCAAGGAATTTGTGAAGTCATTCTGTGTAGGGATTAAGATGGAAAAATTGAGCTCAGGCTTAAATCAATAGATAACAGTTTATTTGTTCTGCTGGTCCAGGCCAATTCTCCAGCTTCATTGGTTGGTCTGAGATTTGGGAACCAAGTACTCCAGATCAGCAGGGAAAACTGTGCAGAAGCTAGAGCTCTGATAAAGCACAAGTTGCTCCAACAGGCTTTTGGAGAGAACATAACTGACTATTCAGGATGGGCCCTTTGAAGGGACAATTACCATGCATAAGGATAGTACTGGGCATGGTGGCTTTATCTTTTAAAATGGGAAGATAACACCCATAGTGAAAGATAGTTCTGCAGCCAGCAACAGTCTTGTCCCAAAACATAATATCTGTGAAGTCATGGGCAGAATGTCACTCGGCTGAGAACTGCCAAACTGCAGACATATTGTCAACATTTGAGACTAAACTTACTATTACAATCATGCCTGCTTTTTTCTTTGAACATATTATTAAATGGATGGTACTAAGCATTATGGATCACACCATTCCTGAGGTTTAAAAATCATGGCACAATGGAAAATTCAACGAACTTCCCCAGTTTATTTCTTGAGTAACATAACTTTATATTATGCACACGAAGCCTTCTAGGAGCCAGACAGTGGATGCTGCATGAAGACCCTTCTATCTTTTATTATGGCTGGGAATTTTATGGTTTTGATTGGATATCTTTTTTAAAAATTCTTATACCAAATAGTATGAACTTTTGATTCCCTTTTTTCATTTGTAGATTAAGTGGAATAATACCTAATTTTGTCTTTTACTCTTACATTCTTTAACCTAGCTACTTTGGGATGGTCTTAGGGTATTTTCCAGGTCATTTGTCCTGTTTCCCAACCCTCCTTGCAAAGAAAATGGCCATGACACTTTATCTTGACTTTCTTTTCTTTTTGTTTTATGTTTATTCCATTTTAATTAAATATGTATAAAATTAAAAAAAAACAGTAACAAAGTAGCTTTTCCTGATCCACTTCTCTACTTTCTAATCTTATAGCTACTTTCCTGGTATTTGCCTCCATATTTCATACTCACACACTAGGGTTCTATTGTTCCAATCTACTCTAGGGTTTTATTGTTCCGTCATCCATACACTTCTGGAATATGGCTAAAACTAATACAACCAAGAAAAAGGCTTCTGAGTATTAACTAATGGTTTTCTTGCAAAGAAGCTACTTTATGCTCATGTTGCTCCTGTCATGTGGGTAGTCATCAGCTAAGTCCTCAAAGCTGGACAGAATTATTCCCCAGTCTAATGGCCTGACTGTTGTTAGACTGAAGGAAAGAATATGGTATCTAAGGAATTGTTCGTGTAGCAGACAAGGATTTCCAAACTTCTGAAATCCCAAGCTTTTGTTCACTACACCTTCCCTAAAATGTTTGGTTCATATGGCTGATTAGGTGTGAATTTTCATGACTCACATTACCTGGATAGACCCCTACTGGGAAGTGAAACTCTCCTCTTGTCACCCACACTTTCTACTCGGATGCCATGTTTAAAATTCTGCTGTGAAATTAATTCAAAACTGAGAACTGATTCCAAGTCCTGAAACATCTGGTAGAAGTCAGGCTACTGGGAACAATTTCTACTTATGTCTAAGTAAATTGAGAATTGGGAAGAATATTTATTTCTGCCTCAGATATACTGATATTTTCTCTATTATTTACTTGTCCTTTTAGGAATTACAAACAACATTTTAGGCCTGAATCAGAACTCTGATATTGCCTAGTTCATGATTCCTAAATAGGCTAATCATTAATTAGCAATGAGTCTATTTAAAAAAAAAAACAAATTCTAGATCTGGTTTTCTGATGCAGCATGTTTTTTGGAACTCCCTTAAGAGATTCAAGTAAGCACCCAGGTTTGAGAGTTACACAGGACTATCCTGGCCCTTAGAGTCAGGAAACTGAGACACCATGGTCAGTCAGCTCTGAAATCCAGTGGGACTGCCCTGGTGAACACACTGTGCACTCGGCTGGTATTAGGGCTAACATCTCCTCCCATTGTTCAATGGCCAACCTGTGTCTTTCATGGTGGTTAGTGCCCACGGTTGCTAAGAATTTCAAATACATTCACACTTTGCAGCTAAGAAGTGGCACCTGGGTCTTCCTGCCATGACTGCAGTGGTGAGTGTCCACTATATTTTGCTGACACCACTTTCCATACAAAGTTTTGTTTGCTTGCTACCCGATGGCTAGAACAAATCTTGTTTGTACTTATTGAATATCTAATGTCTTTGCAAGATGAACATTATCTCACCTTTATCATTCCCAATAATTAAATTTGGTTGTCCTGATTGATGTGTCTTGTAAACTGGAAGATTAGTGACAAGAGGAAAAAAACCTAACAGCTTAAATGTAGTTCACTTGAGGAGAAATCACTTGGGCATTGTGGAGACATGACTTCTTATCATCAGAAGAGAAAGCTGGCAGCTAAAGGTGAGATGCTCATGCCAACCGGTTTGTCCGGCAAGTCCTCATTTACCTCTTGTCTAAGTGTAATTATACATGTGGCCCCTTTCACTCTCTGAAGTCTCCAGGTTTGGACAATAAATTATTTGGTCACACTACTCATAAGATATTTTGTATATTTCAAAATATTCAGCACCACTGACAGGTCTGGATGTAAAAAATACTCCAGCAGTCTGAGGGACAAATGCAAGGTGAGCCAGGCTGCGGCAGCTTCACCCCCCTGATGCCAGGACTCGTTTGGATAACAGGACCAAATAGGCAGGGGCTTCTCTGGACTTCTTGTTCTATGCAAATTCCTTTGGAATCATGTGCTTGAGTGAAAAAGACCAATTTCTGAAGTATGGAGGACTAATTTTCAGTAGGAAATGAATGTAGTTCACCAGAGCTACAGTCCTCAAATGGAATCCCAAAATAGTTCTTCAGTTCTATTCTTCCAAGATTGGAGCTAACATGTACTAAAGCTTGTCTTGGGCTACTTGGTGAGTACTTCATGTGCATGGCCTCGTTAACCCTGGCAGTGATGCTTATGATTTAGGTACTCCTACAATTCTCATCTCCTAAATGAGAAAATGAGACTCAGAGAAGAAACTTGCCTTAGGTCACAGATCTGATAAATGATAAAGGCAGGATTTGGATGGGAGGGGTGGAGAGAGAGAGGTGGGGTGGGGCAGGAAGAAAGACTGGAGGGAAATTCAGTAGATCAGAGAAATTTGAGTTGAACAAGCAAGCTTCAGGGAGGTCAGTAATTAGGGTACAGATGGGGACATAAACATTCATTCAATAACCATGTATTTGGTTTTCACTGTATTCCATGACCTCTACTAAGTTCTCAGGCTCTGTCTGCTAAAGAAGGCACAGTCTCTGCAATCAAGGACAGTCAGCCAGGGAGGCAACCACAACCTAATTCAGGGAGTGCTTGGCAAAGATAAGTGTCAAGGAAGGATGCACATTAAACTGAGGTGGCAGGAGGAGACAGTCGTGGAAGGTTTCTTAGGGGAACCCCCCAACTGAGCAGAAGGAGGATACAATAAGTAAAATTTATCCAGTACAAGACAGAAGGAAGCACATTCCAGAAAGTAGGATCACCAAAGTCTGGAGATATCCAAAGGGCAGCCCCATTTGGGAGCTGAAGGTGGGAAGATGTGCAGAATCAGAGGGTGGCACAGAGAAAGATGGCTCATATGGGGGATGTCCACTGCATGCTCCTGTTTGTACCGCCCACACCTAAGACACTGTTTGGTGTGGAACACAAGGGAAAGTTTGAGAAATGAATAACTGAATGAATAATTGAATACATGAGGAGAACTGGTGTTCCAATGTTGAGACATAAGCTTCCAAAGGCAAAAAGCATATAAACAGGTTAAAAAAAAAGAATCCACATGGTCAGCAGCCTGTGGGAGTGAAGCTGCATTTCTTTTTATTACTCCTCCATACCTCTGCCAGTTTTATTAAAACTCCTCTAAAATACCTGATAATAGAGAACTGATAGTAGCGAATAGGGTGGTTGATGATTAATACGGGCTTTGCTTGCATGTCTCTGTCCCACTTGGGTAGACCTGAGCAAGTGCCTGAACTCCTCTTTGCTCTCACTCATGAAGCCAGAGATTGGATTGTTGTTCAGGTTGAATGAATGAAAACTTCTTAGCATAGTGCTTGCCACATAGAGGTATTTTTTAGTTTTAGCTTTTGATGGACATATCCTCTGCTTTTGCACAGTTACCATTATTTCAGTGAATGAATTCAGCAAAAGCATTCCAACCAAATGACAAAAAATCTGTCTCTATTAATCTCCCCTCTGCTACGTGCAGTTGCTATGTGCAGTGTCTGAGAATTCATTTTATGTCAGTGCATTTATATATATTGTTGGTTATTTTGAAAAGCAGGTACTTGTATGTTTTTATTTTATTTACTTCCACTTTCTTCAAACTCAGTAGTAGTTGGAGATGGACCATTTTGGAGAAGTGTAACTACAATCTTAACGCCAGGACTTAATTCCAATACATTAAAAAATAAATCTAATTATTTAATGAATCTAAATGTTGAAAATATAAATCACATACTGCCTCAGGATGGTCAGGGATATTTTTAAACAAACCCATTACACCCTTGGAACTTCAGAAGACCATCTCTTTTCTCAGGGAGGCCTGTTGTTAAGTTATATCAACAATCCCTACTAACTACATGGAAGATCAAACAATGTTAACATATTTTTAGTAATTCAGAAACTGTGGATTGGGTCTGGGAAATGCAGTAACTTTTGGCCCATGAGCTGTGTAGGACTCTTTCCACACCTCATTCGTGTATAGAACTGTCATGATAATATGGGGAAAAAAGAAATGGGTCATTATAGATAATGAGTGCTCCCTACCCCAGAACCTATAATGATCAAAATTACAAATTTTTATAGACATAATTGCAGAATATGCATTTAAATTAAACACATTTGTCATCTGGATGGCAAATTAAATACTCATGTGAGGTCAAACCAAAAATATTTACGACATAGCCCCAGATGCAAAGTTGTGAGGCCCGAGGCCGTCAGATTCAATGGTATATTTTGAGGATATAATAAAATTTATAAATGATGGGGCACCTGGGTGGCTCAGTTGGTTAAGTGTCTGCCTTTGGCTCAGGTCGTGATCCCAGGGTCCTGGGATCGAGCCCCGCATCGGGCGCCCTGCTCCGCAGGAAGCCTGCTTCTCCCTCTCCCACTCCCCCTGCTTGTGTTCCCTCTCTGGCCGTGTCTTTCTCTATCAAATAAATAAATAAAACCTTAAAAAATTATAAATGAATTTACTACACTTTTGCACCCTCTCAAGTGTCAACCATAGCATGTTTTTAATATCACAAATATTTGAGAATCTTACTGATGTCACAGACTGTGCTGGAGGAAGACAAAAATGAATAAAATGCATAAAGTATAATCGAATTGAGCATACAAAGTATGTGTTAGTTCAAACACTAATCAGAATGAGAAGAGCTAAATTCAAAGGATGATTTTGCACACTTTTGTAAATGCTTTCTGGTGCAAGTTGTTTTATAATGGCACCTGCCTAGCAGTGTTCGTTAACATCTCAGCATTAGCCCCACACAATATTTTATTACCATTACCACTTCTGAAAAACAAACTTAAAAGCAATTGCTATGGGGGATATACCTTGTTCTGCCTTTAGTTTCACAGGCATGACTGTGGCCCGAAGTCCATAGAACTTACACCCACCTACCTGAAGACACCAGGGATGCAGCCCACCTGGGCCGCCAAGACTTCAGAACACCTGGAGCAAATCTGGGTGAAGTAATGTGCCTCAGAGAAGACCATCCCAGCACTAGATCAAAGGCTGGGTCATTACAGTATAAAAAAAGCTGAACCACAGGCCCAACGAAGTGTTTACAGAGTAAGAAAGAAAAAGTCTGTGGGATGCTTCTTTGGAGAATAGGCAATTTTAGTATGAAATGAAGTATCACATTAGAATGAGCAACAGAAATGTGCCTTTGTGAGCACACTGGCCCCTCCTGCCTCTGCCAGCAATATTTGTGATTGTGATGCATCATGAGTAAGAAGCTTGACACATAGACTCCCTCATTTTGTTTTGAGCAAAAATACATCATTTAGCAAGTGTCGACTCTGACAGTTCCCTTTGAAGAATGTCCGGGAACGTTCCTTGCTGTTGAGGACACCTCGAGATTAGGCAATGAGCGGAGGAAGCGCTCTGATGAAAGATGGTCAAAACCAAGGTGAACTGTTGGGATCTAAGCCTCCTGCAGGATGAATGACAAGATTTCATAGGAAATTCTCAGTGACTGAGAAGCATCATCATCTTATTATATGACTGAATGCTTACTATACAGCTGGGCATTCTGGTTGGCATTTACTATAAATTATTTCATGTCAACCCACAGCCACCTGCTGCTACTCTCTGAATAGACCTCTTTCCAGGCAGTATAACAGTGACTAGAAGCACAGAGCATTCAAATTCTGCCCCTTCTATTTGCTTAAAATTTTGGATCCTCAGTTTCTTCATCTGTAAGGTGGGGATAATAATAGCCCCTACCTCATAGAGCTGATGTGAAAAATAAAGGAGTAAACATAGGTACAGCTCTTGGAAAATGCCAATTGGTTGTTCTGGGTTACAAGAAAACTTAAACTGAGACTTTATAGGACGTGCCCAAAGTAGCAATGACAGGAAGTGGAAGGATGGAAATTTAAGTCCCGGGAAGTTCAACTCTAGAGAACTCTCTCTCAACCACTCTACTGTGTTGTGAGAAAGTGTCTAAAGATGAAACTACATTACTTCGTGCCAATAATTGTTTACTGAGTGCAATGGACTCTAACCCCTTTGAGGTCAGAGACCATGTCTTATTTATGTCTGTACCCTGAAAACCTAGCATAGAGTCAGGCACAAGAGAGATGAAAAATTGTGACTCAATATATGTCAGGCCTTGAGGTAGATAATATGGGATGTAGAGAGGAAGACAAGACAATTCTGGACGGGGTTTCAACTGTGGGCCGGCTCACCTAGCCTGTGCCCAAGAGTGACCGAGAACAGTAAAATACCAAATGACCACAGGTTGCTGTGACTTGCTGTATATAAAGAAATTTCTTAATTGAAAGAAGATTGTGCCAGAATTCTGAGACAGTCCCTTTCAGCAAGAAGTTAGAGTATTTGCTTACCCTTCTCTTCTTCACTTTAATATAAATAAAAATGTCCTTCTAATTGATTTTTTAGTTAATGTTGTTTAATGGCCTAGGACTCAGAAAACGAGAAGAGACTTATGCTAAAGAGTTGCATGAAAGGTACGCTTCTTACAGAACAATTGACTGAGGGCAAACTCACCCAATTGCAGACCAAGCTTTGTCTCTAAATAATTACAGGACTTGGGAAAATCCCTTGGCGCTCATCTATTAAAGGAGAGTGTTGAATCAGATTTTCTTCACAATGTCGTCTACCTAAAATTTCTAGAATTATTTGACAGATGGGCTTCAAAGATTACCTATTGAAATGGCCAAGAGGATTTGAAAAGAATGTTTGACTCTGGGTGTTGAAAAGTCAGAAATAGCTGAGCTGGCAATTCTGAACTACAAGACCGCCTTCTGTGCTTTCCCCATGAATTCGGATCTTCTAGGTGTTGTTGAATGAAAACAGTTTTGTTCTTTTTATGGTTCTTTGATTCTACAAAACTCCTTCTCTAGATATGAGCTGGATTCAATCAGAACTTGAGTATTACCCACATTAGTCATTAGGGTTCTATTTCTAGTTTATCAAGCTCCTTATGTCCTCTGTTTTGTTAAAAATAAGTCCAAGAGCAGGGGTTGTCTTTCTTAAAGACAAATATCATTCTGTATTCACCGCATAGCAAGCTTACTCAGCAACTACCTCTAGTGGATTTCCTATAACACTGCTATTCCATTTTTGTCCGTAGTAGATAGACTAAAGTATGGAAGGAAAGCACATAAAATAGTGCCATTTATGAATTCAATGCTCCAAATTCTTATTGCACAAGAAATCCTTGACAGCTTCATTTACTTTGTGTTTGGATGAGAGAGTAGGTTCCCACATTTAATACAATATTTTGCAGCAGAATTTTTATTTTATTTTTTTATTATTGTTATGTTAATCACCATACATTACATCATTAGTTTTTGATGTAGTGTTCCATGATTCATTGTTTGTGCATAACACCCAGTGCTCCACGCAGAACGTGCCCTCTTTAATACCCATCACCAGGCTAACCCATCCCCCACCCCCCTCCCCACTAGAACCCTCAGTTTGTTTTTCAGAGTCCATCGTCTCTCATGGTTCGTCTCCCCCTCCGATTTCCCCCCCTTCATTCTTCCCCTCCTGCTATCTTCTTCCCCCCCCTTTTTTTTAGCATATAATGTATTATTTGTTTCAGAGGTTCAAACTGTGATTCAACAGTCTTGCACAATTCACAGCCCTCACCATAGCACATACTCTCCCCAATGTCTATCACCCAGCCACCCCATCCCTCCCACCCCCCACCACTCCAACAACCCTCAGTTTGTTTCCTGAGATTAAGAATTCCTCTTATCAGTGAGGTCATATGATACATGTCTTTCTCTGATTGACTTATTGCGCTCAGCATAACACCCTCCAGTGCCATCCACATTGTTGCAAATGGCAAGATCTCATTCCTTTTGATGGCTGCATAATATTCCATTGTGTATATCTACCACATCTTCTTTATCCATTCATCTGTCGATGGACATCTTGGCTCTTTCCACAGTTTGGCTATTGTGGACATTGTGCAGCAGGATTTTTAAAATTTTGATACTATGCTATCAATGATATTTAAATTTCAGTTGTGCCAGCAAAAGAACCTCACAATCTTGATTCAGTGGAATTGTTACATCTAGTTTCCATTCACTTATTCAGCTCTAACAATAGCCCCCAGTTGTTGAAAATCTATTACAGTTCAATGGTGGGCTGGGTACTTGTACCTTTGTTTGCTCATAGCAACACCACAACATGGGTACTGTTTTTCCCATCTTGCTACTGAGGACACTGGGGTTTCAATGACTGGCAAGTTCTTCTCCAGCCTGGGTAACAGCTGTCGGGAGATGGTGTTGGGATTCTTTTCTAGATTGCATGACTCTGAACCCTTGCACTTCCCCATGCTGTGTTCTAGGATTTAGGATTACTTGTTAGGATTAGGGACACAAACAAAATGTGAGAAGGTGTTCTCCTTTGTAACACCTTGAACAGTTTGGAAGCTGATAGATAAACATGCTTCAAATGTGAAATAAACAGTGGGTGGTAATGTATAATTAAGAATCAGAAAAAATTTAATTCTAAGGAGGCTGACATGCTGGAAACTACAGTGGTCCATGAGGACCCCACAGGGGAGGAACGAGCTACTCCTTGACCTCATGTAGGATCTAGTCCAGAAAGCAGACCAGGAGGTTCTTCAGGAATGAGGAGGAGGAGGTGGGATCAGCCTGACATATCCCCAGGGTGGTAAGCAAACACATTTGCCTTGATTCAGAAAGTTTGTATTGAAAAGTTGGGCAAATTTGAATGATACTGGTCAAGAGTCACAAATTATCAGCCTGAAGGCTGATTAGGACTCATAGATGTTGTTGTTATGGCCAACACAATATATATATGCAGCTTTTAAGATTTGAATCTCTTAAGCAGGATGTGTATCTTCTCCTTTGCCAAAGGTCCTTTTCTCCTGTACATGTGGTCAACTTATCCATTTATCTGCCTGTATACCTAGCCAACTTAAACAGTACCTTACCTGCCTTGGTCCTGAGGACATTTAATTTTGTGACATCTAACACGGACAATCCATGGCACATCCTTATTAACAGACTTGGATATCAACTGATAACAGTATAAAAAGATCATTTTGGTCTAACTTCCAGGAGACCTAAGAGTTATAAAAATAACAAAAACAATAATCCTTATATTTGCTTAATGTTTACTCTACCTGAAATATTTTTACATATTTTTTTCATTTACAGCATAAAAATTAAATCTTTCTTTTGGATACATTTAAGAAATAGGAACTTAGACTTAATGTACATTTTTTCTCTATACTTTGTTTTCTCTTAATTTTTAACTAAGATCCAGAAAATGAAAAAAATTACATTCAATCAAAGTAGATGTGCCAATTCCAGGCTTGTGCTAAACACTCAATAAGCATTTCTTGAATGATTAAATAAATGAATACACAGGTAAATGAACAAATGAATGAATGGTTAGAAGATGGTAAGATTTTAGTTAGACTTTTTAGGAAGGACCTTTTTCGTGAAGAAGATGAAAGGCATTCCGGGTTAAGATGCATCATAAATGAAGGCATAGAGCCAAGAACAAAAAACCCGTGAACATGCTCAGAGATTGATGTGAGGTTTACAAGCAGGAGACTTGTGGTGAGAAGCTCAAAGTGAAAGTTGGGGCAGATCAGAGAAGACCTGGGAACCAGGACAGCAGTCTAGATGGACACGCAACCACGAGAGCATTAGCCTTGGGCACTGATGAGGATGTTACTTAATCATGTGTGGACATGACAGGTTAGAGAAAATAAACTGAAGTGGGGATATCTGAGCAGCAGATGACCAGCTAGGACACAGCTCAGCAGGGACCCAGATGCAGGTGATGGCAATGAGAAAAGGAAGAAAACTGACAGCTGTTTTAAAGTAAACACATAAGAGATATTTTAGCAGGAGAAACAGGACTGTGGGAGAAATCCAAAGAAAGATGCCCCTTATGTTTCATTAATTGTAGTTCTTATTGTGATACTTACTAGTATACTGTTGTAATTCTTAAGATCTTCATTTGAGGAACTAGAACATACACACATATGGAATACGCTTTTCTCTTCTTTTAGCCACAACAATCCTAGGCTCTGACCAGCAAATGAAAATCAGAAATCATAGGAAGTCACAATTGCAATTTAGTGTTGAGATATGGAAGGCTTTTTGCTTGATTTAGGGAACCCCATTATTTTTTAGCAGAATGATTAATAAATGATATTGAACTCTTCAGATAGTTGGCTACACAATATTTAGACTCCAGCATGGGCAGTGCAAAACTTTGCTGAAGATTGTTCAGAGATTCACCTAAACACATAAAAGTCTAATTCTGAAATCTATATTCCTGCAATTTTCAGTGTTGGGTTTCATCTAAGGAATGGTTTGCCTTGGGAATCTTAAAAATATACCAATGCTCAGGTCTTACCCTAAAATAACTATATCAGAGTATCTGAGCATTATTATTTTTTAAGTCTCCAGGATAATCCTAAATTGTAGCCAGTTTGGGAACCATTGGTCTATATGTCACCCAGATTAGTTTTCAAAGGTAGTGAAAAGTAACCAGTCAAAATGTCATGTTCTGGTACAAATCTACTCCTTGCATTTTCTGAGTCTCTTCTTATTCTTAGTTTAGAAGAGTAACCTGAGCCAGGAACTTTCCACACTCAACCCCCAGGTGACTGGAGAGCAGAGTGCATCATGACAACAGTAGTGTTTGCATAATGACTTGTGGTTTCCATGGCATCTTACCATTTCTCTTTCTTCAATAATCTTCTAAAGCATATTTTATATTATAGAGATTCTGTGTTTCCATTCACCTGGGATCATCTCAAAGCACAGAAATCTGTGAGCAGAAATGAAATTCACTTGCAGGGCTGTTCATGTGAAGAAATACATCTAGAACCAAGTGGTTTCAAGCTACTCATGAAGTGGAAGGTGCCTCTGGGACCTGTTATTGACACTTAATACTTGACTCACACTCTAAAGATGTATTTCAAGCTAAGTGATGACAAGTTCAGGACTTGCTTAGTTGGATGGTGCAGTTCACTAGAAAAACTGTCATCAAGAGCACCCCTGTACTATGGTTTACTCCATTTTCCTTGGACTGGGTCATAGAACTACAAAGCAAGGCTGGTACCAAGCCTGGCAGATTGCAGGTGCAGCATTGCAGAGAGAATTCTAAATGGGAAGCATGTGCTCAGGTCTCACTACCACAAATGTCTTGTCCCTGGGCAAGTCCCTTGCTCTCCATGGGCCTCTGCCACCATGTCAATATTGCTTCTGGTTCTAAATATCTAGGACTATTAACTTTAGAAGTCTGTATTTTCTGAAATGAGCTACACTAATTCTGAACTAGCTACTCATAGTACCTTTCTGGATTGGGGTGATTAAAAATATCTCACTCCATTTGTCTTGTTGAGGAACATGGGGGATAGGAGCTTCTGAGAGGAGGCGAGCAGGTAGGGTTGTGCCTCAACACCAGGAAATGCAGAACGGCCAGTGGAGGTTTTCAGTGGACCACAACCATGCCACCTCTGCCTCATGGTAAAAGCACAGAAAGCATTGTGTTTAGTCTTTAAAGGACATGAGGGAACTCAAACTTGCAATATTCATAACCTTGTAACACCTTAAAATTTTAGACTTGAAATATGAGAATGGGAAAACCCTAGCGCTACTTCTGAGCTTTGGCTATTTGGGCAAGTGTCATGGTGATGGGCATCAGGGGCCTGTTTCAATCAGATTAGAAATAGGAAGGGGTGCTCCCTAGCAAGGGGGCAGTAAGCCTACTGAGGAAAAGCAAGGACACTGTCCTCGAGGACAGTGAGCAGGATCTGCTCAGGCTGAGACAGAGGTGAGGGTGGTGTGGCTCTTCAACACCAGCCATGGAGCCTGCACTTTAGGGGAGTAAGGCATTCTGCAAAAAGACTCACCACCTAAATTCATGAACTTACAAAATCTGCTTGAGTAAGTAGTGTCGAATAACAACATTACCAAGGGTCAAAGCACTCTGGGTTATGGGCATGGAAGCTGGGATGGGGACAAGAGAAGGGGGGAGACCCAGAGAGAACTCTGGCCACACCCATTAACAGCTGCTACCCATTTCTTGGGGCCAGAAGGAGGGGTGACAGCCAAACCTCTGTGCACCACTTAGAACTTCATAGCACACAACCATGGAGACCTATCACATCAGGTTTTTATCAGAATCTAATTAGTTTTGGGGGTGCCTGTGTGGCTCTGTCAGTGAAGTGTCTGCCTTCAGCTCAGGTCATGATCTTGGGGTTCTGGGATCGAGCCCCATTCAGGTAATGATCTCAGGGTCCTGGGATTGAGCCCCATGCCAGCTCCCTGCTCAGCAGGGAGTCTGCTTCTTCCTCTGCCTCCCCTTCTTCCCCCTCTTCCCCCTCATGCTCTCTCTCACACTCTCTGTCTGAAATAAATAAATAAAATCTTTTAAAAAAAGTTAAATGTGCTAAAATTTTATTAATCAGATTCTTTTTTTTAAGATTTTATTTATTTATTTTACAGAGAGAGACACAGCGAGAGAGAGAACACAAGCAGGGGGAGTGGGAGAGGGAGAAGCAGACTCCCGCTGAGCGGGCAGCCGATGCGGGGCTCGGTCCTAGGACTCTGGGATCATGACCTGAGCTGAAGGCAGACGCTTAACGAATGAGCCACCCAGGCGCCCCTTAATCAGATTCTTAAAATGTGCTAGAGAATGACAAGAAGGACATAAATTACGAAGCTTTATTTCTTTTCTATTATAGAGTTGTAAAGAAAGGGACATAGGTAGAAAGTGAAACTACGTGTTCCAAATTCGTTGACATGTATAAATAATAATCTTTTATGAAACTTGTCAGAGAGAATGGGTTAAGGGGAATAGGTTTATTTTTTAAATGAAGTTAAGTAAAATTATGACATTTCCTGAGAAAAATGAGTGATAGAGACTTTCTTGTGGGAAGCAACTTAAAATTCAGTTGAAAACTAACCCTAAGCAGAGGAATCCTGAGCTAAGCAGAGGAATAATCCTGGTTGTTCATCATTTTGGTTGAAATCCAAAGTGGTTTGGATCTGACCTTAAAAAGGCAGACTTAGTTGGCCTGTTCTTGACTCCTCCCACTACACAAGTCCTTGAAAGTACAGAAGAGATACAATAAAATGAGGAAAACTTGTGACATAATGACAAATGAGAAAGAGTGTGATCAGTGAACATTTAGAGAAATTTCTGAAAGATAAAAAGCAGATGGGATTTGATTTAAAAAGAAATACAGTGTGAGCAAAGAACAATAAACAAAATGACCATATACTGCCACTTTTGTGGGAGCCTTATTCCTGGGACTCAGACACAAGTAAGGGGGAATGTAAGTGGTGGCAGGAATGGCTCTCATAAATTGGGGACAGCAACCCAATTCTGGTGAATTCTAGAGAATGATAAAGAAGACAAAAAAAAATTTAAGATTACCCAGATGGAATTATTTACAAAGGGGATAAACCCTTATCTGAGGCCACCAACAGATAAGAGAACCCTCCAGTGGAAAGCCAGCCTGTCACTATTGTAAGAAGTCAGGACCCTGGGAAAAGGAATGCCCACCCGGATTTAGGGAGAGTCTACTGCTCCTCCAACACCCATTATTTTGTGAGGGACTTGCATCCCATTCTTTTCTACACCTTTCAATGAGGAATCAAAATTCTTCTTTGTATTTACCTAGAGAGGCTTTCAACGTTTATGGCAATGTGTCCTCAGATTTGTCTTCTGTAAATTTTAGGCATTTACAAGAGAAACAAAAGAATTTTCTTCAGCTTGAGGGTCCATTCTAATTCAATATGAGGATGATTTATTGGTAGCTGCTAACACTACATCCTTGTAGATAAGATACCTTAGCTTTACTAAACATTTTAGCCTCTTTGGATGCATTGCAAAATTATCAACACGAAGTCAGGTATTAGAGACATTTGTTCCAGGCTGAATGATGGAGGATAGTTCAATCCTGAAGTCAGCCTATTTTACAAAGGCAGCAACCTCCCAGAAATCAAAAACAAACAAACAAAAGCCTGTCAATTTGGGGGGTTAGTTTTCCCTAAAAGCAAAGCCTTTCTCTGAAATGTTACATGATAAATCAGAAGAACCTTTATTGTGGCCAAAATAAGCAAAAGAAACCTTTCAAAGTCTTAGAGTAGCTACTGTGTTAGGAGTGCCTAACTCTGCTAAATGCCTCTCCTGCCGTAAGGAAAGAGGACAAGAGAGTCACTCGTGGTGTACCCTGTGAGGCTGCAGGTGTGTGCACAAGTCCAGCTCACGTCTCCGTGGTAGGAGACTCTGTTGGGTGCTCAGGGACCATGGGCAGCTGTCCCCCTGACCACAAAGGCTCCAGCTTCAACAATGAGATGTTTAGCTTCCATGTGCTATGTGGGGTTGCTGCTTGTTGACAAGTTCATAAGACACAGCCCGTCTTGCCATTCCTTACCGGCTATGAACAGGCCTGTGGTCGGCCCTGATGCTTCCTTTTGAACCCAGCTTGGATATCACCAGATCCTGACCACTTCACAGCCCTCAAGGGAGATCCTGGCCCTTGGTCTGGATCCTGTGTTGTTCCTTGTCCCAGGGCTGACTTGACAGTGCTCAGTCGTGGTTCTTCTGTGAAACACTTGGGAAAGAGAAGAGCATAGTGCCGTAGTCAGTCTCCATGAGGTTTCAGGGGCTTATGTACTCCTAAACATAAAATCAGCACGAAGGCCAGAACTCACAGCTCTTATGCAAGCTGTTGAATTAGCCATTGGTCTGCGTGTGAAACCCTACACTGATGGTTAATGTGTTGGGGGACTGTGATGCATGGGCCAAATTTGGAAGAACAGAAGCTTTCTAATGTTGCTGGGAACTAAATACCACTTACAAAGCAATATTGTCAACAGTTTAATGATGAACCATGCACTGGTGCAATACATCTGAAAAACAAAGCAGCAATATAAATGTGAAGTTTTAAAAAGTTTATATTCTTTGGCTTACTAATTCCATTTCACAATATCTATCCAAATTAAATGATCAGATTTGCTTACATATGTTTATATGAAAATATATACATAGCAAAAAGAAAGTGAAGAAACAAAGCTATTGAAGGTCCCCCAAATACAGAAGTGGCTTAAATAAATTTGTTCTTATTAAATGAGATTTGATTTAGCCAATAAATGATGTTAATATTTCTGATGTGTAGAAAGTGTTTATAATACAATGTGAAGCAAGAAAGCAGGAGACAAAATGGAATACAAAGCTTAGCTTGGAAGAAATCCTGCCAAATGCTGACAGTAATTCCTCTTCAGATGGTGCTGCCCTATTGAAAAAGGATTCCTGCCCTGTCACGTCTGGGTGGTCAGGAGGCAGAAGGGCAAATTCTTCCTTCTTCTTCCTTTCCTTTTACCCAGGCCCTCAGCAGATCAGGTGATGCCCACTGGGGAGAGCTCACAAATTCAATTAGTGATTAGTTCACAAATTCAAGTGCTAATATCATCCAGAAATACCCTCACAGACACACCCAGGAAAATTGTTTAATCTGGGCATCTCCTAGCCTGGTCAAGTTGACACATAAAATTAACCATCAGGTGTTATGAATTAAAGAAGTACTATCCAGATATCACATAAAAGTCAATGTGGAAAGCAAACAATGGAAGTTCAGTTTATATCAGGAAAAGTGGTAGAAATTAACCTAGCATCTGCTAAAATATACAGTGTTTTATTCCGTGGATGGGGATTATTTCAGTTGAGTAACCGAGGAAGAAATAAGCCATGATAGTTAAACAGCCATACAAAACACAAACTATAATCTATAGTAGGTCTAGAAATGAAGCAACTATTTAGCTATTTTTTTTCTATTGGTTCTTATATAGGAATGAAATTTTAACTGAGGACAACATCCAGAATGATACATAGAAGCAAGTCTATTGCTATGATGGAGTCAAGGTCATGAGCCCCAGAGTAAGGACAAGAGACAGAAAGACCCCATGTAGGCAAATACAGGACTCCAAATATAATGCTGGTCATGGTTGAAGGAAAAAAGTGCCACCCACCTTTTCCTTCAAGATCAAATTTTAGTGGACTTTTCTGTCTTGGAAACCTTTTACCTTGTGAATATACAATGGTGAACTATTTGCTTTAATTCTCTTTAGTTGGTTTTAATAAACTAATACTAATGGGAAGTATACTAAATTATAGGGACAGAAGTTTAAATGGTAATCAGTCCTTGCCCCGCCCCCACTGTGCACATTACCATGTACACACATAAAGTTATCGATTAATTTGAGATGATTTTGGTCCCACCATGGTAAGTGTAAAAAAAAAAGAAAAGAAAAGAGAAAAGCAAGATTGTGGCTCTATTTATCCAAGTGAAAATTCTCATTCAAGTAGACTTTGGGGACTAAACCCCATAAAGACATCAGTATTCACTGTGTCCCCGGACAGTCTGAACGCGAGTGAACAGATGGCCACGTGTGCTGACCGCGCAGCAGGCCCTCTAGCTCCACATCTCTGGCGTCCAAATCCCAGCTCTAGATCTTGCTAGGATGGAGACTTGGCATGTCATTTAATTTTGGTGTTTCCAGTTTCCTTGATTCAGTACATATAAAGCATGTGGAGTGCCTCTACATAGCTTTGCTGTATCCCACCTCGATCAAGTCTGTGCCTCAAAGCCCTGGGTTCAAAAGATGAGAAGTGACATGGAGAATGTGGAGTAGAAGTTCAAGGTCGGGTCTCAGTTTACTTAAACCCAGCTAAACTGGGCCTAAATGCCAGCTCTCTTGCTCAAAACTAAGTTACTTTGAATAGTATAAACCCATCTTTGTCTGTGAAGGTGGAGTAAAAAGTAAATGGGTTATGATAAGGATGAAATGAGATAATATTTGTTAGGCATGAAGAACGGGTAGCACATTGCATGTGTTACCTTAGCTATAGAACGCAAACCAGATGCTGCTCCTGATTTGCTGCATCGTGTAACTATTAACTATAAAGAGTATAAGAAGAAAGAATTGCTTCTTGGCGACTGAACTTCAAATTTTAAAGTAGTAACATAAATATTTTAGACTTAAATAGAAAAATGAGAATTTCTGTAAGCCCAGCCACAGCCTAAAAAAGCAGACACTTCAACAAATGGAACATTGCCATCAATCTTATTTCTGAGTTTAATCTCCACAGGAATTTTAAATGAATGCCAATGAGAGTAATATTATACAATGTATATTAGCTCCTAAGCCTCTCACATATCTGTTCTTTCAGAGAACAAACATATGAGGCAAATCTCTCTCTCCCCATTTTACAGATAAAGACCCTGGAGGCTGGAGGCTGGCTCTCTCCCAGGGTCTCACCGTGAAGTAGCGGCACCACCGTTAGTTGATTTCCGGTGTACTTCTCTCTCCACGGCATCTTATCTCCAAAATGCAAAACATTGTTTCTGACATTATTTCTCTATTAAAATTTTTTAGGCTTTTTATCTTTATGCAGTCTTATTTGACATATATTCTGCTTTCATTCTGAAAGTGCCAAGTCTCCAAATGAGATGAATAAACTTGAGGTTATCTTCAGCATAGGTGATCTATTTCAGTGTCTAGTTTCCAAAATAAAGCTAGGTCTATGTGAATCTATAGTTTACAATTCATGAGCACTTAAAAATACTAATAACCGGGCGCCTGGGTGGCTCAGTTGGTTAAACGTCTGCCTTCGGCTCAGGTCATGATCCTGGAGTCCTGGGATCGAGTCCGGCATCGGGCTCCCTGCTCAGCGGGGAGTCGGCTTCTCCCTCTGACCCTCCTCACTCTCATGTGCTGTCTCTCTCATTCTCTCTCTTTCAAATAAATTAATAAATAAATCTTTAAAAAAATACTAATAACCAATATAAACACTTACATTTTATTCACTCATTTTTCTGCAGATGTTGGGAGTTTGATTTATTTCAGTGTAGTAAAAAGTAGAATTCATGACCACTATCCCAACTGTTTAGTGTTCTTTAGGCCAAAATAAAATTTTTAAAGATTTTATTTATTTATTTGACAGAGACAGACACAGCGAGAGAGGGAACACAAGCAGGGGGAGTGGGAGAGCGAGAACTTGGCTTCCCGCGGAGTAGGGAGCCCGATGCGGGGCTCGATCCCAGGACCCCAGGATCATGACCTGAGCTGAAGGCAGATGCCCAACGACTGAGCCACTCCGGCGTTCCAGGCCAAAATAAATTTAAAGATAGTTTTCTTTAAGTTAAAAAGATCCAGAGGGTCCCAATATACTAACGATATCAACAGCCAGTTACATATGTTTGTTCATTTTATATGACAAACATAGCACTCTTTGAGATTTACTTCCTATTTTTTCCAATTTTTAAAACTGTGCTAAAATACACAAAACATAAAATTTACCATCTTGACCATTTTTAAGTGTACATGTCAGTGGCACAAAGCACATCCACGTTGGTGTGCAACCCTCACCACCATCTGTCTCCAGAACTCTTCTCATCTTACAAAACTAAAACTCTGCACACACTTGGCAATAATTCCTTCCTGACCCTGGCAACCACCATTCTTTCTACCTCTATGAATTTCATTATTCTACGTACCCATATATGTAAAATCATATATATTTGTCTTTTTGTGACTGGCTTATTTCACTGAGTATAATATCCTCAAGTTCATCGAAATTGTAGCAGACGTCAAATTTTCTTCCTTTTTTTAAAATATTTTATTTATTTATTTGACAGAGAGAGACACAGCAAGAGAGGGAACACAAGCAGGGGGCTTGGCAGAGGGAGAAGCAGGCTTCCCGCCAAGCAGGGAGCCCGATGTGGGGCTCGATCCCAGGACCCTGGAATCATGACCCGAGCCGAAGGCAGCTGCCTAACTGACTGAGCCACCCAGGTGCCCCAAATTTTCTTCCTTTTTAAGACTGAATAATATTACATTGTATGGATAGAGCACATTTTGTTCATCCATTCATCTGTCGATAGACACTGGGGTTGCTTCCATGTTTTAGGTATTGTGAGTAAGGCTGCTATGAACATGGGGACACAAATATTACTTTGAGACCCCGCTTTCAATTGTTTTGGGTGTATACCCAGAAATGGAATTGCTGGATCAAATGGTAATTCTCTTTCTTTTTTTTTGAGGGACCACCAAACTGTTTTCACAACAGGTGCATGATTTTCCATTCCCACAAAAGTGTGTGAGGGTTCCAATCTCTCCACATCCTCATGAACACTTGTTTTCTGTTTTGTTTTCTATTGTTGTTGGTTTTATAGTAGCCATCACAATGTGTGTGATGCAGTATCTCAGTGTGGTTTTGATTTACTCTTCCTAAGATTAGTGATGATGGCCATTTTTTCATGTGCCTATTGACCATTTATATGTCTTCTTTACAGAAATATCTATCCAAGTCATCTACCCATTTTTAAATCAAGTTTTCTTATTGTTGATGAGTTTTAGGAGTCTTTCTTAATATATTCTAGATATTAATCCCTTTCCAGATGTATGATTTGCAAATATATTCTTCCAATCTGTGGGTTGACTTTTTACTGTATTGATGGTGTCTCTTGATGCACAATTTCTTTTAATTTTCATAAAGTCCTATTTGGCTATTTTTCTTTTGTTGCCTATGCCTTTGGTGTCTAAGAAATTATTGCCACATCCAATGTCATGAAGCTTTTACTCTGTTTTCTTCCCAAGATTTTATACTTTTAGGTCTTATATTTAGGACTTTGATCTATTTGAGTTAATTTGTGTAAATGGTGTTTGTTCACTGATTTTTAAAAATTATTATTTCTGAGTCTGCCGTTGGGATGTGACTAGTGTGCACTTTAACTCTTATATTTTTAACTTAAAAAAGAGAGATTAATCTTTTGGGCCAAATTAAGATTATAGTTTTGAACTCCTTTATCTAACTTTTAAAAGGATACTTCACCCACCACAAACAATTCTTCCAAAGGAAAAGGTATTTTTCAATCAAATATTACATGCCCATGGTGAAAAATCAAAGACTATCAAAGGTTTATTATGGTACATGGGAGTCCTTTGCACCATCTTTACACCACTTCCCCACCACCAATCCCAGAGGCAGCCACTACAATCATTTTTAGTAGTATATTCTGGTATTTCTTCTACTTCTTTTTAAGTACTGTGCTTAGAGTACTCTTTCTTGATTTATCCTATTGCCCTTTTGTTCTGGCAGAGAGATGTACATCTCTCCCATTCTCCTGATGTCTTCTCCATGTCAAGTTACAACCCTGTGGTACCAATGATCCACGTTCGTGTTACTGTGACTGTTAATTATATTGTTCATCACTGTACTGCTCGGTGACTGCTGAGCCAGACGTACTGTGACTGTATTTCCTTTCTCATAACACTTGGTGTTTTACTCAATTACTTTCTTAATTTTCATTATTATGCATTTCTATTAAACTACAATTTCCTTCACAAATTCTGCAACTGATCTATTTGCCCATCAAAACATTTCTCAGTGTTCAAAATCTGTTCTTCAAGGTGTGTAAGACTATCTTCTGAGTTAGAAGCCTCCCAAAAGTAGCATCAAGTAGCAGCAACACTTCTGACCTTTGGCTCCCCAGCGTTGGTGGTAACCCTGGAACCTCCTTCCCCTCCTTCTGGCACTGGACCTTGTGTGCTCAACCTCTTCCTTTGCTCTTTTGTGACTGACTCATTTCAACCTTTGGCTGGTTTCTAACTTTTTGAAAAATTTCTCATGTTTATTCTTTTTTCTAATTTAATTTTATTATGTTATGTTAGTCACCATACAATACCTCATTAATTTTTGATGTGGTGATCCACGATCCATTGTTTGCGTATAACGCCCAGTGCTCCATGCAGTTCGTGCCCTCCGTAATACCCAACACTGGGCTCACCCAACCCCCCACCCCCTCCCCTCTAGAACCCTGTTTGTTTCTCGGAGTCCATAGTGTCTCATGGTTCATCTCTCCCTCCGATTTCCCCCCCTTCATTTTTCCCTTCCTTCTCCTAATGTCCTCCCTGCTATTCCTTATGTGCCACAAATAAGTGAAACCATATGATAATTGACGTTCTCTGCTGGACTTATTTCACTTAGCATAATCTCCTCCAGTCCCGTCCATGTTGATGCAAAAGTTGGGTATTCATCTTTTCTGATGGCTGAGTAATATTCCATTGTATATATGGACCACATCTTCTTTATCCATTCATCTGTTGAAGGGCATCTCGGCTCTTTCCACAGTTTGGTTATTGTGGACATTGCTGTTATGAACATTGGGGTGCATATGGCCCTTCTTTTCCCTACATCTCTGTCTTTGGGGTAAATACCCAGGAGTGCAATTGCTGGGTCATAGGGTAGCTCTATATTTAATTTTTTGAGGTACCTCCACACCGTTTTCCAAAGTGGCTGTACCAACTTGCATGCCCACCAACAGTGTAACAGGGTTCCCCTTTCTCCACAACCTCTCCAACATTTGTTGTTTCTTGCCTTGTCAATTTTTGCCATTCTAACTGGTGTAAGGTGGTATCTCAATGTGGTTTTGATTTGAATTTTCCTGATGGCTCATGATGAAGAACATTTTTTCATGTGTCTGTTAGCCATTTGTTTGTCTTCTTCGGAGAAGTGTCTGTTCATGCCTTCTGCCCATTTTCTGACTTGATTATTTGTTTTTTGGGTGTTGAGTTTGAGTTCTTTATAGACCTTGGATACCAGCCCTTTATCTGTAATGTCATTTGCAAATATCTTCTCCCATTCTGTGGGTTGCCTCCTAGTTTTGTTGACTGTTTCCTTTACTGTGCAGAAGCTTTTTATCTTGATGAAGTCCCAAAAGTTCATTTTTGCTTTTGTTTCACTAGTTTTTGGAGATGTATCTTGAAAGAAGTTGTTGTGGCCGATGTCAAAGAGGTTATTGCCTATGATCTCTAGGATTTTGATGTATTCCTGCCCCACATTGAGGTCTTTCATCCATTTTGAGTTTATCTTTGTGTAATGCTGTAAGAGAATGCTCAAATTTCATTCTTCTGCATGTGGCTGTCCAATTTTTCCAGCACCATTTATTGAAGAGACTGTCTTTTTTCCATTGCATATTTTTTCCTGCTTTGTATTTGACCATAGAGTTGAGGGTCCATATCTGGGCTCTCTATTCTGTTCCATTGGTCTATATGTCTGTTTTTGTGCCAGTACCATGCTGTGTTGGTGATCACTGCTTTGTGATATAGCTTGAAATCGGGCAACGTGATGCCCCCAACTTTGTTTTTCTTTTTCAACATTTCCTTAGTGATTCGGGGCCTTTTCTGATTCCATACAAATTTTAGGATTGTTTGTTCCAGCACTTTGAAAAATGTCATTAGAATTTTGATAGGCATAGCATTGAAGGTATAGATTGCTCTGGGTAGCACAGACATTTTAACACTGTTCTCATGTTTATTCTTTTAAGTTTTTATTTAAATTCCAGTTAGTTAACATACAGTGGAGAGTGCAGTTGCTATGATAAGCACCGATTGTTGTACAGAAGTGCTAAATCACTGTATTGTACACCAGAATTTAATATTACACTCTTATCTTTATTTTTTAGTTTATCTAAAAAATCAGATATGGTATTGAAATTTCCATGTGCCCATTTTCTCTTTGTTTCTTAAAAAACAAAACAAAAAACATTCTATTATTATTTCACTGAGGAAATATACATTCTAATCTCTCTGAGAATATTACAGAAATTTTTCTTTTCAATTTTTTTCTCCTAATTTTTGTATTTTCTTTGTTATTTTTATGTTTGTTTATTTTTTTAAATTTGGCCTTTGACTTTCAATTTGAAAGCTTTCCTTAAAGGTGATACTTGGTATCCATTCTTATTTAGTTGCATGGCTCTACCAAACTGATTGGAAATCCTGGCTGAAAATAAGAAGTCTGTCCAATAGTTAGTTTCATTCTAGTTGTGAAACGGTAAATTATCTGGAGCAATCAGTAAAGGATTGATCAAGAATACAGCACTACATCAAAAACTAATGATGTATGGTGACTAACATAACATAATAAAATTAAATTAAATTAAAAAAAAGAATACAGTCCTTGAGGTGCCTGGGTGACTCCATGGTTAAGCATCTGCCTTCCCCTCAGGTCATGACCCCAGGGTTCTGGGATTGAGCCTGCTCAGTGGGGAGTCTGCTTCTCTCTCTCCCGCTCCCCCTGCTTGTGTTCCCTCTCTCACTGTTTCTCTCTCTGTCAAATAAATAAATAAAATCTAAAAAAAAGAAAAAGAATACAGTGCTTGAGCTGAAACCTAAGAGATGAATAGATGTTTGCCAGGAGCCCAAGGTAATGAGGAAAGGGAAAGCCATATATCTCCAGAACCTAGCACAGTGCCTGGGCCATAAGAAGCTTTCAATGACTATTTAATGAATGAATAAATATTATGGTGGCACGAAAGATCATGTTTTATTTAGGGAATTCTAAGAAATGTCCATTTTACTGTAATTCAGATTGGTTGACAATGAATTCTCTTAGTGTTCTTTTTCAAAATATATCTTATTCTTAATTCTTCACTCTTGAAGGATATTTTCTTTCTTTTTTTTTTTTAAAGATTTTTATTTATTTGACAGAGAGAGAGAGAGAACAAGTAGGCAGAGAGGCAGAGGGAGAAGCAGGCTCCCTGCTGAGCAGGGAGCCTGATGCGGGACTCGATTCCAGGACCCTGGGATCATGACCTGAGCCGAAGGCAGCCGTTTAACCAGCTGAGCCACCCAGGCGCCCTTGAAGGATATTTTCATTGAATATAGAATTACAGGTTGACTTTTTTTCTTTTAGAACTTTAAAAATGCTATTCCATGGTCTTCTAGCCTACGTAGTTTCTGATCAGCAGTTCATAGTTCTTTTGAATCATTGTTATGTGTATGTAATGTGTTATTTTTCTCTGGCAGTTTTCAAGAGTTTCTCTTTATCTTTGATTTTCAACAGTGTACTATGATGTCCCTAGTCATGGCTCTCTTTCTACTTATCTCAGTTGTGGTTTGCCGAGATTCTTTTTTTTTTTTTAAGATTTTATTTATTTATTTGAGAGAGAGAATGAGATAGAGACAGAGAGCATGAGACGGGGAAGGGTCAGAGGGAGAAGCAGACTCCCTGCTGAGCAGGGAGCCCAACGCTGGACTCGATCCTGGGACTCCAGGATCATGACCTGAGCCGAAGGCAGTCGCTTAACCAACTGAGCCACCCAGGTGCCCTGGTTTGCCGAGATTCTTGAATCTGAATTTGTCTTTAGACAAATTTGAGAAGTTTTCAGTTATTCAGTCAAATATTATTGTTCATTCTCTCTTCTGTCATTCTAGAACTTCAAACATGAATTCTAAGTTTCTTGTTATTGTTCCACAGTCTATTCACATTTTTATTTTTTCTTCCCTTTCTTTCTTCTTTAGATTGGACAATTTCTATTCATGTGTCTTCAAGTTATCTGACTCTAACCTATCATTTCCTTTCTGCAATTTAAGTATATCCATCCAGTGAATTTTTATTTCATATATTGCATATTTTAGTTATAAAATTTCCCTTTGGTTCTTGTTCATACTTTCTGTTTCTCCACTGAGATTTTCCATTTTTCATTCATCGTGAACTTAATTTCCTTTGCCTCACTGAGTATGGTTACAATATAGCTACTTTACAATCCCTGTCACTGCAACCTCTTCATCACCTTGAGACTGACCTTTCCTTGGTTGTCTTTTTTCCTTAAGAATGGGTTCCTTTTCCTGGTTATTCCTATTTTTAGTAATTTTGGAGTGTATCCTGGACATGGTGAATATTATGCTGTTATAATCCAAACAATGTTGTTGTTGTTGTTTTAAATTTAGCAGATTAACAACTTGATTTGACTCAAATGACAAACTTGTTCTTAACTGCAGTGGACAGTGACTCAAGCCTCAATTTAGTTTCTTATACTCACCTGTAAACCACATTGAACTGTCCTACTCACACATGCCTTGCATGTAAGCCAGAGACTTGGGCTGAGTTTACAATAGATCCAGGGCCCGCATCTCTAACTCTTTCTTCTCCTGGATTCATCTTCACTTCTGAGTGGCTGTTGCTGGCCTGACCCCTTTCTCAGGCCAAAAAGACAATGGGATTCTCAAGGAAGCTCTAGCCACCCTGCACCATACTATGTTCATGGCCTTTTCTTAGGTGAAAACCAGAAAGATGGTGCCAATACCCTCTTACATATTTTGCTACTGTTTAAAATCCTGTTGGCATTTTTTATTCTTCAGAGATTTCAAGCAGTTGTTTTTATGTATTATGTTCAGAATTTGGGGTTTCTACAAGATGTTTAGTCTGTTTGAAGCTTTCTCCACCATACCAGGGGTGAAACTTGGAAAAACTTTTCTTTTTAAATAACATTTTGCATATTATTGCAAAAATTCAAACAATTACAAAGAAAGAGAATTGTGTGTGTGTGTGTGTGTGTGTGTGTAGCACTTTACCTTAATCCATTTACACTGCAGATATAGTTGAATAAGCTTGAATATACTTTCTTCACTTGATAATGTTAGAAAAACCTTTTATATTAAAAAGTATATATAATAATTTTTAAATACTGTTTTACATGTTCTAATTTTCTCTTATTTATATACAAAGAGGGATGAAAAGGCAAAAGCCATAAAAAATGTACTCTCAGGCGCCAGGGTGGCTCAGTCCTTAAGCGTCTGTCTTCGGCTCAGGTCATGATCCCAGGGTCCTGGGATTGAGTCCCACACCAGGCTCCCTGCTCGGCGGGAAGCCTGCTCTCCCTCTCCCACTCCCATTGCTTGTGCTCCTGCTCTCGCTATCTCTGTCTCTGTCAAATAAATAAATAAATAAATAAAATCTTTAAAAAAAATGTACTCTCACTCTACTTTATCTCTCATTCTTTTACTTATCTCACAAATGCTCATCAAGAACCTACTATTTCCCATTCACTGTCACGGTCAGAAGAAACAGAGAAGGACTCCTAATGGAGAAATTCAGAGTAAAAACAACCAAAGAAATAAATTATAATTTAATATGGTTGTCAGTGGTATACAGAGTGGCTACAAAATCCTCTTATGTGATATTGCATCTCAGTGGCAGTTAAAGACCTTGTCAAGCTAACCAGGGTATATGCAGGGCTTTAGGGGGAAAAGCCACCACATCAGACCAGCCGCCCGCAGGGAGCAACAGTGAGATCTAGGAAGGGGCCCAGCTCCTAAAGCTTCAGGATGAAGACAGTGGTGGCCCCTCTCTTGCTCTGGTCAGGGCATGACGACCCAGCCTGGTAGTTGTGGCTTATTGGATGTGACATGACTTGCTAAGCGATCCTCCTATCCAATCTTGAGAATTTGGCTATCTTTGTGAGGCATTGTGGGAGACCAATGGACAAGAAGTAAGTCTTGGACAGAGTAGTTCTCATAGCTCAGCCTAAAGCGAGAATTAAAGAATGCTTAATGACTTCCTTCAGCATAACATTTATGTTCGAAAGAATGGAGGAAATTTTAAAATTTAAGCAGATGATAAGTGAACATAAGAAATAATTTCCAATTAGATAAGGATTTTGTGATCATTCTGTAGAAACAAAACAAAGCAATGAGACAATGAGTGATGTGGGGAAATGGGGTGATTGTATTCTTGTGTTATTTTATCTAGAATCTGTAAGGAGGTTTCTTTGAGGCAAAATATGAATGATGCAACAGACAGCCATGTAAAGGTCTGGGGGGAAAGTGTTCAGGTGGAATAGGCATTTTGAGGGAAAATAGGCCATGCAAGCCCGGGCAAGGACCCACTTAGAAATAGCGGTAGTGGTGCAGGGGGACAAGGAGCTGTGGCTGCCAAGTGGACACAGCAAGGTGGGATCACAGTGAGGTTATGCTTTATACGAAGAGACAAATGACTTTCTGTAGACTGGACATGGAGCATGCAAATAAGAGGGACCATGACAGCTCACAAGTTTCCCCATCTGAGCAGCTGGGAGTATTGTGCCTTGAGATGGGAACGAATAAACAAGGTCACAGGGCAGGCTTGGGTGGGATGGGTGTTGGAGGGTCAATAATGCTGTTCCAGACTTGCTCAGAGTGGCATGTTTCTTCTTCTTTTTGTTTGTAATTGCTAGGCCCACATTGCTTCATGATTGCAAATTGCATTCTCTGTCATCAAACTCTCAGGAAATGCCGATAGTTATGACAGTTGAGGTAGAAGGGAAAAATAAGGACAAACACGAAGAAAGCAAATCCAGACAATTTATTTTGGCAAAGTGGCATCTCAAGGAAACATTACTTTCTGACAATACTTCAAACAAGAACAATTGAGTGCATGTTGGGTAATCCCGTTTTCAAATCAGGACACATGTCTAACTAATTTAATTGGCAAAAATGGTTCTGAATGTATCAAACATCTACCAAATTAGCAGATGTGTATAAAAGTTGAAAAAAATCTATTTTAATTTACAATAAGCATTTCCTCAGAATGAAATGTAGTTATGCTGATGTAAAGCCATGTTTGTGATTCATAGAGTCACTCCTTTGAAAAAGTGCCTAGCTGCATGCCACCTTTCAGACTGGCAGGGTTGGCAGCAACCCCCTCCCCCTTGAGATGTGCATGTGGTCCCTCTGGCACAGCAGGCCCTGTGCTGGCTCCTGTAACCTTGATCCTTCCTTGGCTCAGTAGTTTCATGACCATCTTCCCAATCGCTCCTTCCGGGTGCACCATGAGCTCCAGGGATGAGGTCTGTGAAGATAAGAACTTCTGAGATGAGTGACGCCCCAAATGCCCAGAATATCACGAACTACCTGTCCTTTCCTCTGCTCTCCCCCACACTCTGCTGGGTCTGCTCTGGTTCTCACATCCTGCAGGAGTGAGTTTTACTTAATGGTACTTGCACACCATTTTTGTCATTTTCTCTCCTGTTCCACAGAGCTTTTCTTATCACCAAGCACTAATGGCCATGAAATCCATGTTCAAAAAATCACAACACTGTAACAGAGAAAAAACCAACTTGTTTTAAATTAAAGCAGGAATGGTACATAATTTATTACCTCGCAGGATTTTAGTGAAAGGAAACCCCTCTGCCCCATAAATCTGATATTCTTCCTTAACACTTTGGCTTTCCAAAATCTTTAACAAATAGGACTTCGTGGAGGTGGGGTAGCTGTCGTTCACAATGCTGTTCTGGGATATATGAGTTATAGCCTTTGACTAGTGAAAGAAGTAAATCAAAGTTAGACTTTTGCAAGGACGTTAAACTTTTTTTTTTCTTTTTTTTTAAGTGCAGAGAAAATTTGGAAGAGACTGTTTCCTCACAGACCTTGCTGCCTTGGAATCTTCCCTCCACTGGAATATTCAGAAAGGATGGTGAAATTTTCCATTCTATTTTTTCATCAATTTCAAAACAATGGTTAATCATTTTAATGTAATATTCCCTAAAAATATGACTAGTGGTTTTGAACATTGTAGTTGAAATTTGAAAACAGCTGCATATCAACAAATTAAACTCTAAGTTCCAAGGTTTAAGTCTAATTTCAACACATTTCCACACTGGAATGGATGCTTAATACTGCAGTTGAATATTTGACTTTTCAGGAACATAAACAATGACATTTTTCTTGCAGGAGCATGTAGTCCCCCAAACACTGATTGTGCAGCTATGTAGAAAAGTCACGTGGACATTTCATGGATCACAGATGCCTGCCAGAGGAAGCCCGGCTTCAATGCCACACAAGGAAAATTTCCCAGTAGTTCGACTTAACAGAGGCCATGAACTGCCTTCACAGGCAGTGTCTTTCCTCCCCCTGAAATTGCTTGAGGAAACCCTGAGATGTGTGCAGCAAATGAGAAGCCTACCAGGGTAACCTTACACAAATACTGGGCTAAGTTCCAGTTACATTTCACTGACCTTTGTTTAGAAGGGAAAGAAAAATCCGTGTGACTTTTGTGATAGTACTTAATACACAGATGTTGATGTCACGTCTCCCACTCTATGAAGATACCCAAATGAAATTTCTTATAGTTTTTGGTAAATAAATGGAAAATAAAACCCCACACATTTTAGGATGAAAATTCAAGTTTTATAGTTCAGAGTTCTAATACTGGAATCTTTTCCAAAGTTTACCAATTTATGATTTACCTAAATATAAAAATAAAATTTAAAACTTCTATTAAGAGAACGAAAAGACAAGCCATGGAATGGGAGAAAATATTTGCAAAACATATCTAAGAAAGGAGCTGTATCTAAAATATACAAAGAACTCTTAAAACAAAAATAAGAAAACAGGTAACTCAATTGAAAATGAACAGATGCCTGGAAAATATGCAAAGGTATGCAGATGACAGATAAGCACATGAAAAGATACTCAATATCAGTTGTCACCAAGGAAATGCACATTAAAACAGCAATGAGCTAGCATTCCACGCTATTAGAATGGCTGAGATCCAGACCGTGGACAGTACAGGTGCTGGCGAGCAGGGACGCTCTGTCGTCGCTGGTGGGAATGCAAAGTGGTGCAGCCATTGGGGAAGAGAGTTTGGCCGTCTCTCACAAAGCTCAGACACATTTCTCATATAATCTAGTAATTGTGCTTATATTTAACCAATTGAGTTAAAAAGTTATGTCCAACACAAAACCTGCAGACAAATGTTTAGAGGAGCTTTATTCATAATTTCTGAAAACTAGAGGCGAGGGAGATGTCCATCAATACGCGAATGGATAAACAAAGTGTGGTACACCCATATAACAGAGTATCTCTCAGCTGTAAAATAAACTATGAATTCACAAAAAGACATGGAGTAACAAAAATGTATATTACTAATTGAAACAAGACAATCTGAGAAGGTCACATACTGTATGATTCCAACTATATGACATTCTGGGAAAGCCAAAACTATGGAAACATTAAAATGATCAGTGGTTGCCAGGGGATTGTAGTCAAACTAAAAATGGTCTACAATTCCTAGCCAGCAGCACTTATGTACATGGAGACAGTGGGGAAATTTATTCCAAATATAGGTTTTAACAGGCAAAAATCAATTATTTCATCAATGCTAAAATTTAAAACACACTTGATGAGCACAATTTTTAAATCTGTTATTACAGACATGCCCAGTGTTACAGACTAAATTATTAGAGAAATTACTGATTCATAACTTTTTTTGTGTGTGCTTTGCATCTCCTTTCCCATTCTCCAACCCATTTCCCAAAGACCAAGATATATTTGTATAGATTAGGGCTTTCTGTCACACACACGCACACACACACACACACACACACACACACACACACAGATTTGGGGGGTTTAAATGGGAAAAAAAATTTGCTTGTGTGACTCAGCAAGGTCCTTCCTGAGGAGATCTGGAGTCCTCTAAAGTATTAAGCTGCACTATCTAATGGGAAAGCAAAATGAAGGTCCTGGGGTGGTGTTTGCCAGAAGAGAGGCGCGCATATCAAGGCTCCTAGTACGCTAAGCCCTTGTCCAGTGCAGGCCCAGCATCTGATTGCCCCGAAGTCTTGCAAGGCGCATCCCTCCCACAGGATCAGGGGCAGCACCCAAACAGGGAAGGGCCACCTAGCAGGTGTAGCAAAGGAGAAGGAACAGCCAGGAGGGCTTGCAGAAGTGGGTCCTGCCAGTTTGCTGTGAGTCACACAAGTGTCCAGTGTTCTGTTAGAGAATGTGAAGAGGAACCCCCATGAACCTGAATTTTCCTCATCTTGATATGTGGAAGCTTCTGCTATGTATAACTTAATTTACATTAAAAAATAAATATAATCCTCATGCATTTAAACATTGTGGAATGGTTAATGATTGTAATCTCGATGTTCTTGATTCTGAGATCCTAGTAACTGAAACTTCACGACCAATGAACTTATATTTTTCAGAGCAATGAGAGGCCACATCACAGTAGTGCAGAACAGCAGTTGTAAGATGTGTTGTGACTTCAGAAATATGAAAATTTGAAAAACTATGCCCTAGAATGGAGGAAATAAAGTGGTTAAACTATTTTAGGCAGAGTTTAAATATAAAATATGTAAGTTATGAAGCTCCTTGATGTTCCCTGAATAAATTTTGAAAACCACTGGCTCAGATGATGTCAGAGACATCTAACCTCTCAAATATCCCTGATCTAATTGGATAATTTACCTTTTTCTGGGAACCTGTTTGAATGGAGACAGGCGAGTCTAACAGAAGAGGAGGGGTTCTCCTGGGAACCTTGAGCACGTCCTTTTGGCTCTAGGACGCCGGCCACCAGGGGGCCCCCTGCCACTGCAGGGGACAGACCCAGGCCCAGGTGGACGTGCCACACCCTGGGAGCATGGTCACATGGAGCCTTCTCCAATCCACGGGCACACCACAGCAATAAAGGGTAAGAGCAAGAAAAGTGTGCTTAGCGTGTCGAGGGCCTTAGCGTGTCGAGGGCGAGCACTCATGATCAGGCTCAGCGTGTCGAGGGAGAGCGCTCATGATCACCCTTAGCATGTCGAGGGCTGGCACACTCATGATCAGCCTTAGCATGTCGAGGGCGAGCATTCATGATCAGGCTCAGCGTGTCGAGGGCTAGCACACTCATGATCAGCCTTAGCGTGTCGAGGGCTGGCACTCATTATCACCCTTAGCGTGTCGAGGGCTGGCATTCATTATCAGCCTTAGCAAAGAAATCCATGCAGAAGAATGGAACACCACACGGTTCTGAGAGAAAGAACATTAAACTATTAAATGGAAAATCAGGTTCTAGTCTCAATTTAACCACTTAAAAAAGTTCTGAAGCTCCGTGTCCTCCTCTGTGGAAGGGCGGCAGTGAGAGTTTCCCTCTCCCCTGTTTTCTTCTTACAAAGCTCCACTAATTTCTTGCCCAGCTAGGTGTTAAACAGGAACAATACGGTAAGTAATCTGGTCATTTTCTTTCATCCCAAAACTTCAAGAAAACAAGAAAAATATAAGAATTCCCAAATAATTTTTCTTCAAAATACAGTATCTGCATTTATATAGAAAAACTGTCCATTTTGTCTTAAAGATTCGGTGGCACTGCAAGCATGGTACTAAAGCATAGTTACGTGGTTTCTTCAGAGAAAACATTACATCAAAATTTGATAGGTTTAGACTAGATTTAAAACAAAGCAGAGGCTAAATAATTAATTATTCCCTTATCATCACTTTCAGGAAACTCAGGAAGTTAGTGCCTTAAGATGTTCATATTGTCCCAAAAAGATGAGTTACTGAGTATGTCTAAACTTTTTTCCCATGCTTTGCTATTAGTTAGAAGAACAAGCCTTCCAAGTTCATGGTGTTAGACCAAGGGGTGCCTGGGAGGCTCAGTTGGTTAAGCGTCTTGGTCTCAGCTCAGCTCCATGATCTCAGTCAGGGTCTTGAGACGGAGCCCCGCATCTCGGCCTGAGACCCTCTCCCTCTACCCCTCCCCACACTTGTGCTCTTGTGCTTTCTCTCTCTCTCAAATAAACAAATGAAATAAATCTCTTTTTAAAAATAAAATAATGTTAGACCAAATGCTCACACACGTCACCCTCCTCTCCCCAGAAACCATTTCTGTTACTGTGTAGCACAGCCGGGGAAAGGGGGACCCCGGCTTGGAGCATCAGAGGTCTGTGGAGTTGAGGCACAGAATGCTGGGCCCTGAGACTGCAGGGCACTGGCCTAGAGGAGAACACAGACAACTACCTGAAAATAGAGGGATCGAGTAAGATCTGTACTTCAAGTGGGGCACCCCGTTACCCCACCTCAGCCCTCTCTGCTACTAGTGGCAGGACACCAGCAAGCAAGCACCTGCCTTCCAGCAGAAGAGAAAGAACTTGTTTTGAGAGAAAGGACACAGACTAGACCAAAGACCTCACCTTCCGATGTTCAGGAAATCTCCAGCATAGCGATGGACTCCCTGTCAAATTACCCCACAGAAGCCCCTGAACAAGCCTTACTAATGATAACATAGATTCTGTTCACCTTTTTAAGGGAACACTATTAAATGTGAACAGAAAATAAAGGATCACCAGACATTTAAGGGAAACTGCTTCCAGGGAAAAGAACATGAACATAAACCAGCTGATATGATTATTCTCAAGAAACTGAGCCCCTAGCAAAATGAGACACAAGCAGCATTCCTGTGTTCCTGTTCATTTAGACACTGTTTAGGGCTTCAGCCAGGCAAATATATCACTTTGATATATGTTTAATTACTAGGACAAACCATATGAAATCACCACTCATATAGGTAAAAATAGTCATATTACCAATTTCACATGTTCAACATGACAACTTTAAAAAAAATAAGAAGGATAGAATTAACTCAATATGTAGGCCAGCAATCAAGGAAGAAACAAGGCGTGGAGGATTTTAAAATCATATAAGAAAAGCAAGATCTGAGCTTTAAAGTTTACAAAACAGGCTGATATACGGTGTCTTGTTTGACTATTAAACAACTACGTAATTATAATAATTTTAATATATGTAAAAATCTAACTATTGAGAAATCCAAGACCAAATAAATGAAGCTACTACCTGCTGGAACACAGCTTTTTTTGGCAAGTAATTAGTGGAGATGGGACCAGAGCCCTAGAGGACTGACTTCATGCCTTTGACTTCCATCACCCGAAAGTAATGGGGCAAGATGGGAACTTGGGGCACCGGAGACAGAGGCGGCAGGGAGGGCATAGTAAGGGACAATATGCAAACAGGGGTGAAAGAAGCCTGAAACACAGGAGCTTATGTTCATGGAGCCAGAACTTGCACGAATCCATGTAATTAGAGAGCTTTGTGCTGGCAGCAGACTCTTGAACTGACCCAGGGGAAAAACAAGCATGAGACTGATTCCAAGAAGGATAAAGTTGAGATATTCCAGATGTGAAACAATTAAACCCTCACTTGGAAAGAATAACCCACATAACTGCAAAATGTCCATGTTAAGAAATGAAAACGTATATGCCCACATAAAAATACAGGAAAGAAAATACTCTGGTCAGATTTCTGGAGACTAAATTAGCAAATGTGCCACACATACATGCACACCCACACATCTGGACACTCGTGCAAGCACAAGCATGCACACTTACACACACGTATGTGCTCACAATGTGGATACATGCATGCTCACACATACCCACAGTGAACCATGCAAAACAAGGTCAAACAAGGCACTTGGGCTGCTGGGGGTATGCCCTTGGCAGGAGGGTTGTTGTCTCCCTGTCCTCCTGTTCTTCTTGTCTAGAAATGAATCCCAGTCCCACACTAAGGCCTGTGCTTGCTGAATTCGATTCAGCTCCCTTTGGAGCCAAAGGACACCTGTGTGACTCATGAGACCTGATTTCGTTTTCTCTTTCACATGAGTCTCAAGGACAGACAGAGAAAGAAAATGTAGGCAGTGGATGGATGGAGATGGTGCCTGGAGAGTCACTCCAGTACGCCCCAGTACCCACTGTGTACAAATATTCATGGGGGGATTGAAAAACCATCCACAAACCGAGACTGCACGGGGTGAACTTCCCTGCAGCTCAGAGCGGGGGAAGGCGGACATCTTCGAAAAAATTCCACCACCTGTGCTGACGCAGCTGTGCTGCGGCTTACAGGAATTCCACAGGCCCTCCCCACCTGTAACCCTCACACTCCGCTGGAGAAGGAGCAGTGACTTGGACTCTGGCTCCTCTCTTTCTCCCCTGCAGAGCAGGTGGCTGGGGCACCTGTGAGGCCAGAATGTCAGTGGGGAAGCTCGTCCCTCCTCCAGGGAAAGGGGATCCCAGCCCATAGTCAGGCTAGTCAGGCCCCCTCCAGGCCCCTCTCCAGACCCTCCTCCAGGCCCCCCTCCAGGCCCCCCTCCAGGCCCCTCTCCAGGCCCTCCAGGGTCATGGGGCAGCTTTCTTCTGCACATTGCTTGAAGGCACACCAGAGATGGTCACCAAACCTGTGCTCTGACATTCAGCTTCGCCTAATCGCTCAGATTTTTCATTCCAAGTGAATACAAACTTCTTTGATCTTTCAAATGATCTGTTTGGAAATGTGTAAAAACAAAACAAGTTGAAATTCTGTGATTTCCAAGAAAAAGCAGTCAATATTAGCAGACAGCCCTTGTGACCTAGGGCAAAGCTCACATGCACTTGACACTGCCCACCTTGTAGAATAAAGAACAGGACAGGCTCTTTGTTGTTCCTCTTCTAAACTTTGTGAACATCAGCAAGTCCTCAGGCTGCTCAGTTCTTCTTTCAGAAAAAAGGAGGTGCCATATGCTGGATTCTAGATCCTGGGAAGATGGATCCAAGCAAAGGTCATAGAGCACACTAACTAAAATGTACAGTCCTGGGGATGAGTGTTGATTATTTTTAGATATCATGACCTTGGCTTCATTGACACCTTATATTAAACAGACCTTACTTGCCAAATGCCACAGGACGCAGCGCTGTGGAAGTTCCTGTGGGCTGACGCTGTTGGGTAAGCCAGACAGCGAGACAAGGAAAAAGGAGGTCCCAGCACAGAGCAGCCACCCTGTAAGTTGATGTGGCGCCGTTCTTTCTTTTAGAAATGTGTTTGGATTTTAAAGATTTTTGCTACATTTTCTTATGTAAGCTTTATTTACTGCAAGGTCTTAATTAAAGATTTTAAAATGTTGAGTAAAATGCTCACCAGTCTAGATTGTAATATATATAATAAAACTGTCATATAATTTATTTTTTTAAACAAGCTTCTTATACAAATTGCCCATGGAACTTTTATTTAGAATTTAAGGTCATTTGGGGCTTAAGGTAATCTAAACAAAATTCTCCAAAATGCTGGGGTCCTTTCTTGGGGTGTTGCATTCCTATGTACCATAATCGAGCCAGGTTTTGTCAGCTATTGGAAAAACAAATCTTTCTTGGTCTGGGAGACTAAACGCCTCAGGCTATGCCAGAGGAAGTTTTCATTACTGAGTCATAAATTCCTAAATGCAGTGTATTCTAGAAAAACAGACACACCTTTAACATCAACATTTTGATCTGACAAAGGCCTCAAATATTTCTCTTGCAACAAAAGTTACAAAAAGATGACCTTGATTCAAAGAAGAAACTTGTGGAAGATCTGTGCTCTCTCAGTGTCCTTGGCTTATTGAACATGTGAAACAGAGCATGTCCATCAGGAAGCAGCTGGACTTGAGCAGAAAGAATCCTGAGCCCCTTTCCACCTGTACGGGGTTCCAGAACGTGGGCATACTTTTCCGAACTTCGATTTTCTTCCAGTTAACAGAAAATAACAATATTTACCTGTCAGGGCCAATGTGTGGATAAAACGTGTTGCCTGGTGAGGTGCCTAGAATGATGTTTGACCCAGAAAGAGAAATCAATACATTGATTCATTCAGCACCAGGTGTTGGGTGAGAAAGGGCAAAGGCAGAAAGAACTACAACTTCAGAGAGCCACACATAATTCCCTACAGCAGTGTGCGAAGACTGCATGAGGAGAGGTGTGACTGCAGGAGCAAGCAGGAGTCAGGTCCAGAGGGGCCCGGCATGCAACACCCACTGCTGAATTTCACGATTCTGGATCCCGTCTTCCTGTGATCATCTGTGCACATCTGCAACCCTGTAAATATTCCTCATTTCCTTCATTAACCTAAGAGTCACTTAAATACAGGGACAGCCCACCAGGCCTCATTCAAGGATTCCCTAAATGCTTTTAGAGTAAGCGAATAAATGGGACGAATTAGTAGGCACAACTCAATGCAGAGACATATCAACTGTCTCAGAAGCATCAAGGTGTTTGGAGTGTGAGTCCCGAGTGGGCCCTCGATGTGCAGCATGCTCCATGGGAGACACTACCAGCCCAAGTCTCTGTAGTTCCATGCACACGCTCACTGTTCACACAACAACATGCTTGTCTCTACGCATCAAGCTAAGTAAACGACCCATGAATCTAATTGCAGATGAGGTAAAGAGGCAACTAGGGACCCTACATAGTTTAGTTCTATAAAACTCCCATTGCTTGTTAACAGGAAAACAAACACAGTAGTATATCTTTCAAAGAAAATGTGCACATTATTTTACTGTTTCCAAATAGTCACTGTTCTTTACTGGGGAAGAGAAACAACAATGAGTATGATTTGTATTCCAATTCCTTCAAGAAACAAATGCAGGTCATTCTAAAGAAGATTATATTTGAAAGTGTTATTATTTTTCATTTTGTTGCTTTTTGTAACATAAAGCACACATGATCAAGCTGACCTGGGATGTGTGGTGGCCTCAGCTCCCGAGTCGTTACTAAGTTTTATTAGAAGCTCGCTGGAGATGGGCAGTCAGAACTGAATGAATCTTTCCTGGGGTAGGCAGCCTCTGAGATGGTCCCTAAGTGATCCTGTCTCCTGCTATTCATGCCTTTGTGTAAACTCCTCTCATTAGGGTGGGCTGAACCTAGTGACCTACTTTAATAAACAGAATGTGGCAAAAGTGAGGGCAAGTTCCTTCCAAGCTGAGGCTGCAGAAAGACTCTGGGCTCCATCTTGCTTGTGCTCTTCCATTCTCTCACTTGCTTGCTCTGATGGACGCCAGCCATCATGTTGTGAGCTGCCCTCTGGAGAAGCCTATGTGTCAAGAAACTGAGAGGGGCCACTGACAAATAGCCAGAAGGCATTGAGGCCCTCAGTCTAACAGCCCCAGTGGAAGCGAATCCTGCCAACAACCTCAGAGTGAGTGTGAAAGCAGACCCTCAGCCAAGCCTTCAGATGGGATCACATCTCTGGCTGAAAATACGATGGCAGATTTGTGCAAACCCAGGGGTGAAAGCACCCAGCTATGTCACCCCTGGATTCCTAAAGCACAGAAATGTTTGTTGTTTTAATCCACTAAGCTTTAGGGTAATATATTATGTAGCATTAGATAACAAATATATTCCTCCACCCTTAGTTCTCACCATTAAGAAATATCTGCCAAAGTATCTAGAGACACAGTGACCCAATATCTCCAACTTACTCTCAAGTGGTTCAGAAACAATAATATGCACATATATGAAAATATATAAAGATATATGAAACAATAAGCAAATGGGGGAAAATGTACACAATGGGTGTAAGAGGACAAATTGTAGGTGATAGTTCCTTCTACTATTCTTAGAATTATTTCAACTTACACCACAATAAAAAATTACCAATAAGGTCAATAAAAAAGACCAGTTTAAGAAGGGAATGGTTAAAAATTATAAAAGTGAATACTAACAAAGTTGTATGAATAAACAAAAAATATAAAAACAATAAAAGTCCCCAGAAAACAAATTTTTTGTAACCATGTAAGGTGATGAATGAAACTAGACATACTTCAAAGATCATTTCACAATGTTTGCAAATATCAAATCAGTAATTTGTCCACCTGAAACTAATATGTTATATGTCAACTATACCTCAATAATACTAATTTAATTTAAAATTTTTAAAAGAAATCACATAAAAAAACAAGTGAGCTTTTATTCTTTGATTAGATATGAGTATGTTACAGCATATGGAATCCTGTGACTGGTATATCAAAGGTAACAAGATTTTGAAAACACTGCATCATTATCTGGTCCATAGTAATAAGAGCTATTAAGAAAAAAACCTGACTTGGGGCACCTGGGTGGCTCAGTCTCTTAAGCCTCTGCCTTTGGCTCAAGTCATGATCCCAGGGTCCTAGGATCAAGCCCTGGGTCAAGCTCTCTGCTCGGCAGGGAGCCTGCTTCTTCCTCTCCCTCTGCCACTCCCCCTGCTTGTGCTCTCTCTCTCTCTCTCTCTCTCTCTGTCAAATAAATAAATAGAACCTTAAAAAAAAAAAACCTGACTTGCATAAATAAAGAAAAATTGTACAAAAGCAACAGACACTGTTATTTTATAAATTATTATTCTTAGCTTGGAAAACCTTAAAAACCTCTGGGAAACACATGGCTATTAGCTATTTCAACTACTTCTTTGTTTATTGTTCATCTTCTTATTTTTATGAACAAAAATGTATTCACCTTTATACCCATTCCTATATAATTCTATCAGCAGCATGCCCCTGTGATTTTTTTTGAAAACATATCTTACTGGGAATACATATGTCTACTGATGCTAAACACATTTGTACAACTTTGTTAAAGAGTTTGTTAATATATATCAGAAGTTTTAAAATATAACCTTTGACTTAGTATTTTAGCAGTTTCTCTGCCCATGTGGGGTGCTACAAGAAAATCCTAAACACAAAGTTGTATGTGACAGTGTTAAATGGAACAGCAAAAGCCTGTAAATAATCTATACATATAACTACAATAAATTATTTAAAAGTGGGAAAAACTTGGGGAAATGCTAAAATCTAACCAGCAATGTATAAAATAGTAATGCACAGTGTAATTTAAATCACTTTTTATTTCATATAAAGACTTGGAAGAAACACTATTTTTTTTCTTAATACTATCACATATTTCCAAATCCACCTGTGAAAGTTTGATGGTCATGTGTCTATATGCTATACACAATACAATGTGCATGTGCTAAAGAACATACAGTAATGAACAACACTTCAGTATCTTGTAGGAGAAATGAGAATGGCTTATCTGATATTTTCTTTAATAATTAGGACAATTAAGAAGACATGTCATTTGTGTTAAAAAATTTTGGTAAACTATAGACTTAATTAGCTAAAGTGGACACCAGGGAAAAATTAAAAAGAGTTTTTGTTGTCATTTTTAAAGAATATGCGGTTGTGCCAAAATTCAAGAGCAATTACATACAGAGTTTATTTTTCTAAGAATATTTATAATGGTCTAGAGAGATGTTTTATTTTTATATTCTTAGAATATGGTACACATGTCAAATATAATTGAAATAATACTAAGTTAGTTGTTTTACAAACAAATTGTACCTCCCTGTTGGCTTCCAACCACTTGCTGATAAGATTTTTTTTAGGTAAAAACAAAGTTTAAATTCCTCCACAACATCAGAATTTTCTCTCAGAGTCATTTGTATCCCATAGTTTAACCAATGGAGAATCTTGTTGGCCGTCTTCTATCTTTCTTACACGGGCATACAAGACCTCCACTCCAGGGCACAACATTGCTTGGGTAAGAAAGGAAGCCACAATCTTTACCGTCGTGGGCAATATCCAGACCAGCAATTCCAGTGACAACACCGTCATCACAAGGACCATGTGGCTCTTAGCCAGGGTGTTCTGCCCTCACTCCCAGATGCCAGCATCTGCAGACACGCTTGTCACAATGGGCATCCAGCAGGTGGAGGGCAGCCATGCTGCCCAATACCCCACCCCACACAGAACAGCCCACACCACAAAGAATTATTTAGGTCAAAATGTCAGCAGTGCTGAGGTTGAGAAACCCTGAATTAAATGAAACCTCAAAATGATATGGGTTTTCTCTCTCTCTCTCTTTTTTTTTTTACACCTGTGTATACTCCCTAATATCAGATGACAGACGAGTCATATGCATCTCTTAAGGGAAGAAAATCACCAGCTTTCTTCATTAACCTAATTGTGTGGTAATTGTGTGATTTAAAAGCACATTTGCTTCAGCAGCAGCAACAAAAAAACAATCTGGTTAAAAAGGACAGAGGACTTGAACAGACATTTCTCCAAAGAAATACGTATATGGCCAATAAGCACAGGAAAGTGTGCTCAACATCAGGAATCATTGAAGAAATTCAAATAAAAACCACAATGAAAGATCAGCTCACACTCGTTAGGGTAATGATCAGAAGAATAGAAAATATCAAGTGTTGGCAAGGATGTGGAGAAATTAGAACCATTTGCCCAGTTGGTGGAATTGTAAATTACTGCAGCCACTGTGGAGAACAGGATGGAGGTTCCTCAGATCATTACAGATAGAACTACCATATGATCCAGCATCCCACTTCTGGGTATATACCCCCCAAAATTCTAGGCAGGATCCCAAGACACATCTGCACTCCCATGTTTTCACTGCAGTGTTATTCACAAGAGTCAAGAGGTGCAAACAACCCCCAGGTCCATTGACAGATGAATGGATAAAGAAAATGTAGTCTGAACATACAATAGAATATTGTTCAGCTAAAAAAAAAAGAACTTGTGACACATGCTACAACACAGATAAGCCTCAAGGATCTTATGCTAAGTGAAATAAGCCTGTCACAAAAGTACAAATGCTGGTGATTCCACTCAAACATTACAGAAACCCAAACTAGAAAGGTCATTGCCCAGGGCTGGGGAGGGAAGGGATGCATAGTGTCTAATGGGCATTGAGTTTCAGTTGGGCAAGATGAAGAAGCTCTAGAGATGTGTTGCAGAGCAATGTAGGTATACTTAACACTCCTTAACTGTGCACTTAGAAATGTTTAAGGTGGTAAATTTAATGTCCTGTGATTGTAATAACAATTAGAAATGAAATTTAAAGTTTTTAAAAAGTACACGTGCTCACCCACTCATGGGGCATAATCTCCCAAACCAGGAGAAGCTTGGATCTCAGGTGCAGGGCCAGCCGTGGGACTGAGGACATCTGCCCCACAACCTGCATTTGTAGATTTTCTGTCACTGCCTGTTCTGCCAGATGACAGCCAGCTTTTCTCTCCTCTATTTGCACCTGTTTTTATCTGCCTCCTCTCAAAACCCCATGCCACACCCCAGCCAGCCCCTCCTGCTGGAACTAACAGAAGCAAACCTGTCCAGTTGGTGCAGGACAGCAGCCCGTTCTGCAAGGCTCTCCTGGAAGCAGGGTCACTGCTGGAATAAAGGAATAAACAAAGGAAAGATAGCAGTGTTTTCTCAGCAAGAGAACTCAGGAGGAAAGCAGGAACACTGGGTATCAGTTCTACACCTACCTGTTCTAAGTGTTTCTTCATAACCTGTGAAAATCCTGGTGGTGAAAACTGTTAAGAGTCTTGCCTGAGGCCAACTTGCTGCTTGTCGTGGGGCCTTCCTGAATCCTACATCTGTGCTTTTCCCACGTCAAGGGCCTCCAGCTATTTGAACACCCTTAGCAATTTCTCCATTTTAACCAAATTGTCTCCAATTCAGATCGGGGAGAGTGCCCTGCTGGTAGCATTACCACTGAACGTCTGTATGACAGTGTGTTCACTAGGGAACCTCCGGGCTGTTTGCAATTTGGGGGGATTGTGAGGAAAGCTGATATCAGTATTTGTGGGCATGTTTTCTTTTTTCGCACTTATAGATACTACCTAATATCAGGTGACAGTCTTCATTTTTCCCAGGTGGATATCTAAGAGTGGATTGTTGGTCATTGGGCTGATGTGTTTAACTTTGAGAAACTGCGGGACAATTTAGTGAAGTGGCTGCGCGGTGTGTCCTCACCAGCCATGCAGGAGAGCGGACAGCTCTCGTCTTTGCCGTGGACATCCAGTGTCTTGCTGGAGAAAGAGCCTCCTAGAGAGGGTGTGTTTCCTCAACTTCTGGGACCCCAGGATCTTCAGACTTCTCCCTAGCTCTCACCTGGCCTTCACCACTTGGCCTTCTCAGTAAAGCTTGGGACTGGCTGCTCCTCACTCCTGGAAAATCAGCCGTGAACTTCACTTGCTTGAGTATATCACGAGCAGATCTATCTGCACCTCACCCCCAGATTGTGTTCCACTCTGTAGTTTGGAGAAGCACTGCACTGAGCACGATAACCACACCAGTGTTTTCTGCCTCTGCAAAGAACTTACGTCCTTTATCATGCCTACCGATGCCTGGAGGCTCACATCTTCATGGCTGCCTCCAAAAACTCCTTTCAGGGCACCTTCCTTCACCCAAAGCTCAGGGCGACTATAAATAGGCCACAGAGGCACAGCTCTGTTACTCAGATTTATAAACAGTCCTCCCTGGGACATTATTTCCCTTCAGAAAACATCTGACTCCTCTAAAATTTTCTAGCTTTGGGGGAAGCAAAGAAAGAGAGGGTTATTTTAGAAATTATTTTTAACCTTCCAATTTTACACAGTCTTGGCCCTTCTGTGGCCCATATGGACATTTTCCCATAACTAATAACATACCATGAGCCTGAGGAGAAGGTTGATTTTAAAAAATCACCAAGACTTAAAATGTATTTTCTCTTACTAGCTCACAACCTGTGTTTAATGAATAACCAAATCAATAGAAATTAATTCTTAACTGGGAACCTGTGGATGTTTTGATTGGCTCTGGACACATAGCGGGGTCAGGAGATGGAGGCACAGACCGTGACTCTCGCAGCAGGTTTCAGAGACCGGAATTGGGCAGGAGCACTTCTCAAGGATGGGGAGCCAGGCTCTTGTCTCTTACGACGGTCTCACAACTATTAGTCTTCGAAGAAAGAAGCCTGAGCAGTGTAGACACAGACATGGACATGCCTGTGTAGACATTCCCTGGGCTTCACTGCTGTACCCTCTGCTAATCACACGCACCTTTAATCAACTAGAGAGAATGTGCGTGTACAGCTTTAAAGAACATCTAATGCAGAAACAATAACATTAAATAAAACCCCTCAAAGTTCCTTCTTTTTACTCATTTTCTCTCTACCCCAAATCATTTGTTTGTATTTCCATGTACCCTTCTAGTCCTTTCTCATATGGATAAATCATGTTTACCTCATTTTAATCCTCGCTTAGAGAAAATATCCTGATATTGCATTCCTTTCACTTTATACTCTAAGTATCATAATGTGTTGCTACATTGTATTCTTGCACAACATTCTAAAGAGTGACTTTCCAAGATTCTCTCACACTCACTGCCATCACTAGACATTTAGGTCATATTATGCCAATCCATATTGAAATGAGTACCTTTTATTATCATTTCATTCTCCCTTTATTCTCTTGAGATGCATGTCCTTATATTTAGCCAAGTAATATCAGAGATAGTCTTTAGCTTTTACAAACGAGTACATATTTAAGGGCTTGAAATACTATGATTTGAACCATCCTCATACCTAGGTGAGAGAAACACGGGACTTCTCCGTCTCTCAACATAGCTCTTCTCCAGTCCCCTCTCCTCCCCTTCCCTTTGCCCTGAAGCCTGGCTTGTCTCCAGCCCCACAGCCAAGCCTTGCATCTCTCCCATACTTGCTCTTTTCTCACTGTCTGCTCCTAAATGGGTCTCTAAGCTTCTCAAAGGAGAAATTGGTCCCTGCAGGGGGACTTACCAAATAACAAAGAACCAAAAATCAGCCTGAGCTGAATCTACTCTGCATGCCTTGGTGCCCCACGTTAATCACCTAGAAGCTTCCTTTCTGGCTCAGGATTGGTGCCCATTGTTGCAGTCACCCCTGGCCACACTGCCCGCCAGGCAGCTCACCCTGGGCCTCCCTTGGCAGCCCAGGGAGGACTCAGCCCCAGACTGTCACTGACAGCTACACTCCATTCCCTAAAACTACCTCTCAGTCTCCAAAGCCACCAACTACTCTCCTCTCTCAACCCCCATGTCTCTCACAGGAACTGCGTTCCTTCTTTTTTGTGACAATAGAAGTCAGATGGGACAGCCGTGGTCTTCCGAGCCCTAGACCTACCAGTCTGTCAGCGTTTGAACTCAGCCATTCCTCTTGCCTCCCAAGGTAGCTGGTGGGCTGGTCTGAATGAGCCGCCCTTGCCTGGGCCTCCATCCTGGAGTTGTGCCCCCACTGAGAGCATCGAACCCCTGCAGAAGGGCCTCCTTGTTCCATGTGCACTGCTTCTGCCTTCCCGTAGCCACCTTCATAGCTGACTTTCCCTGCTTCTTGTGTCTTCCTCTATGGGATCCACCATCCTGTCCTCAACTCAAACCTGGAATGGCTGTTGGCAAAACCATCAATGGCTTCCCTGCCAGTGACCTAAGGACCTCTCCTCCATCTTCGTCTTATTTGACATCCCAGTGGCAGCTGGCCCCACTGGTGTTGCCTCTAATTTTGACTATTTTTCTTCCCTAGCTTTCCTTTCCTTAAATCTTCCTGGCTTTTCCCTACTTTGCTAACTACCCACATCCGCAGTCCTGCCCAGTCCAGCACAGAGCTCTTCCCAGGACCTGCCTCTCTCTCCTCCTCTGTACTTCACTTCGGGTAAATGCAAGCATCCTGACCTCAGCTCTTCCTCAGGCTTCAGATTTGCTGACCCAGTTTTCCTCTCGAGATCCCTTTGCTAACAGGCACCCTCAGAGAATTACTGCACAAGTCCTCCATTTAAGCACACATACTCCCTTCCTCCCACAGCTTGGGTCCTTACCCCTCCCTCACCCTTGCCTTCACCTTTCAATCCGTTAGGAAGTTGGGGGTTTCCACAACTCCTCTGTGGCCTCTACTCACCCACCTCCGTCCTTCCTTGACCACCACTCCCCAGCACTGGATCACTCACCTACCAGGAATCTTGCAAAGGCCTGAAACTAAAGGTGTTGGCCCGTGTGAACCTAAACCCAGGCCATATTCAGAACCCTTTGCCCCACAGAGGACATGTGTTTGCAGTGCTTGATACCAGGTTTTACACTTTAGAATTAGGGTTTGGGGGTCATGGGTGTGAACTGAAGCCCCAAGTTGAAGCATTGTGTGATTTTTTTCTCTCTTCTACCCTGTTTTCCCTCCATTAGAGAGGTGTGTACTTCAGCAAGCTCAGCTTCCTTCTCAAGTGCTGGAGCTGTCCCCCTTCAGAGGACCTGAATTTACAAAAACTGTTTCTATCTCCCATCTGTAGAATGAAATCCATACTTCTGGCCACCAAGGATTAATGTTCTCCTTCAGCCAAACAAAACTTGCCTATTCTTACAGATCAGAATTCCAAGTCTCACTGTATGTTTCTACATGCTCAGCCATAATTTTTTAAATGTTTCGTTTGCTTTATTTTTTCTGGCATCTTTGTGTATTCTCTGCTGTGATCCACAGATATGCCATATTATAGAGAGTGAGCTCTCTCTCTATCATTTATTGCTCACTGTGATTAAGGACTGGTTGTGTAATTCTCAACCAGTTTAGTCAAATAAAAGGCAAAATAAATACATATATACCTGAGTAGATAAGAAGAGGCTTTATTTGAAAAGCCTCTTTCACAAAGCAGAGGGGACTTTATAGCAATAAGGAGGGCTTTTTGGCCCCTACATCTTTAAACATCTTGTGGTCCAAGGCTCTTCCTTCCTGAGGAAGAATCAATAGGCCAGGAACACCGGGGCGGGCTGTGAACAAACCTGCTGAGCAGGAGGTCAGGGAAGCAGTAGGGGATTGTTCCTCCTTCCAATGCTCAAGGGAAGGCTCAAGGCCCTTTCCTAAGGGAGAATCTTAGCCAAGGTTTGGCTAACAAGCATTTTGTTCCATACCTCAGTGGAGACGAAGCAGTTCAGCTACATCATTTATAGGACCAAGAATGGGACCAAGCGGCACTGTGAGTCCCATCTACGAACATGGGGAAGGAGGCGGCTCTTTCTCGGAACAGGAATTGGGGCTGCCTCACCTCTGCTCTTCTCCAGGAGCGTGGACTGGGGTAAAGTGCAACATCAGCAGCCCCTACGGAAAGGACTGCTGTCCAGGGTGGATTTCATTCTGTGTCTAAAGTCTAACTTCCGTGGACTTCTCTGTGCTATGATTTTGTTGGTTCTTATTTCAGCTCCTTATCACCAACCACAGAAGAATTAGCCCATGATATGTCTGTAACCCTGTTGGTGGGTGCTGGACTCTGCAGGGTCAGCTGTGCTCACGGCAGGGACGGGGGGAGAGAGCGTCTTCTTCAGTGGAAAGAACACTGCTTCCCCTGGTCTAAACTGAAAATGGACTTCATTCAGCAGAGCACAGGAACCTTAGTGAAACCATTATAATCCCTGGGAAGCAGAAGCTAAGGATTTTAATTACTTTGTTTCTAGAATTATGTGGTGTGTGCCTATAGGCTTTTATCACACACTCAATCTTTTTCCACTAAACGCATTATAGCTTTTTAAAGTCCTATGTTTATGAAACCCTTCAAATATTGTCGGAGATTAAGAACCTGGTCCAAGTGGCCCGCCTAACTACTGAAGTCACCTCAGTCAGGCCCAGGTGGTAGGTACCGCTAGTTCCAGAAGAGGGTCCGGACAGGGGTTTCTCCTTCAGTCCACCACACAACCCGAGGAGGGACAAGCAACGCCTTTGATTCTTTGTTACTCTATTGGGTAAAAGACATTTGCTTTTAATCATTTAAAATTAAAGGCTATCAGGACACCTGGGTGGCTCAGTTGGTGGAGCATCTGTCTTCGGCTCAGGTCCTGATCCCAGAGTCCTGGGTTTGAGTCCCACATTGAGCTCCCTGCTCAGCTGGGAGTCTGCTTCTCCCTCTCCCTGTCCCCCCAGCTCATGCTCCCTCTTTCTCTCTCTCTCAAATAAATAAATAAAATCTTTAAAATAAAAGGTTAACTGTTGACATGTGCTCCAAGAAAGTTATTCTTTAAGTGTGTGGACCGATGCAGATGGTTTCCCAGTTAACTTTGTTTTAGAACTTACATAACATTAACCTGTCCACATTGTGATGCACAGACCCTGTTTCTAAGGAGCCGCCAATGTAATTTCATGGGAAGGTCTCTTTTTCAGGATTTAAACTATAATTATAATCTCCTTAGAGGTGTTAGGGGAGAAGGTCCAGCTAGTCTGGTGAAGATAAGCCAGAACAAAGCAAGAACAAGTGGTACGTGGTTCTGTTTATTTTTATCCTTCAGAAAAAATTAGTTTCTATTTGAATTCTTATTGTAGCTGTTACCATTACTAAGAAAATAAGACATGCTATGAAATGTTGGCCAAAAAAAAAGTCTCAGTGCACAACCTCAGCACCCAACACACAAAACATTTCCAGCTCCGTTTTCTTTCCGGTTTCTGAACATGCGCAGTTTAAACACTGTGGCCATAATGCGCACGGAGTTGGGGGACCTCGGTTTCCTCTGGACAATGTATCAGAAGCACTTGTCTGTGCTGGTGTTTGGTTGTCACAATCATAATTTTAACGGCTGAGTAATATTTCAGTTTCTTAATACTGATAAATAAAATGTTAGCATGTCTGTGAACAAAATAACATTTTACCATAGAGGAAGAAATACAACTCGAAGCTTTAGGCATTTAAAAAGTTAAATGTTATAACATGCACGGCCACAATAGCCTATGCCCATATACTTTAAAATTCATTAAATATATTAGAATAAAATCAGTTTATCTCATTTTTGCATCCTTAATTTCCAGTTGGCAACATGAACTCCCCCTCTCCTGGGTCTTGTTGGGTCAGTACATTAAAACAGAGATATTAAACTCATTCTCTCTGTCATTCTCAGGGTCCCCTGCATTCCCACAGTTTAAAGTTTATTTTAAACTTTATCCTTTCCCACATTCTTTGGGTTTTTTTAGATAACGTGCATGTAATGAGGAAAATAAATTCTGAGATGGAAGCTGCTTTTTCAGGGATGGGTACATTGTAGAACAGCCAAGGTCTGTAGAAGGAGGTATTCTTCCTCTGTTCTTATTCTGTGGGAATAAAGCAGCACCAACATTTTAGAATAGTTAGGGAAATAAAAATCCAAAACACTGAGTAAAAATTAGTCCTGCCAGCCTGTTGGTTGTCTTTGGGTAGCTCAAACATATCCCCACATGCATTTAGGTCTTATTCAGCCTTAATTTGGCTATTGCCTTTTTTGCAAGGATGCAAGCAAGCTATAAGACTTGCTTCAGTTCAGTTGAGCATATTGCTGACCTGACATGTGTACTGAGGAAAGAATGGAGAATGAGCACAGCCCTGCCATCAGGAGTCCAGTCTTGGGAGGGACACAGACAGGAGAAAGGCTGTCAAATGGCAGGTTTGTACTTTGGCGGTGGGAAACGCCTGGCTTCTGTGTGTCCAGGGCAGGAAAGAGACAGTCTTTCATGGAGGCTAAGACCTAAGTGAAACCAGATGAGTTTCACTTTTATTTCATAGCATGGCATCACCAGGAGTTAGTTCCACCAAACATTGCTTCTAATGCATTCTTGTGCTACTTTCCTAGGCCCTGGTAAGTGACAGGAATGCAAGCAACTTCTGTTGCACACCAGATACAGAGCCTCCGGGCATTTCCTCAGTAACCCCCACACCACCACACAAGGGCAAGAATGCTTGTCTCTTTTATTCTCTGCCTGGAACGGTGTCTGGAACATAGTAGATAATAAACACATGTCGATCGAATGAATGGATGATTGAATTGGCATTTTACATAATAGATTCTTGTATTAAATTCTTATAAGAAGTGGTCTTAATATACAATGTAGGTATCAAATCTTAACATGGGAACTACAAAACTTACCCAACACCCAGTTATTAACTGGCATTTACTGCTCATCCGTTAGTATGCTGGGCTCAGAGGGCACAATGACACAGCTCTGTCCTTGCAGGGAGCTACTGCTGTCTGGTGGGAGATACGAGATGGAAGCTGGCACAGAAAATACCGTGTGAGCTAGAGGTAGGCTAAGTTAGAGTGAGGACCTTCAGGGACTAAGCTCATGGCCCATCCTCAATAAATGTGTGACAGAAACTACAGTTAGAATCCTTCGTGCAGGGATTCCTGAATTAACAACCCTGTGTGATGCTCCACGGGCTCCTACCACTTGTTCCGGGATGCAAGAAGTTCTGTTGATGACCATGCCAGAAGGTGGCAAAAGCCGAGTAAAGCTCTGTGTCTCCACTTGTGGCTGGAATCTGAATGACCTGTTGTGTTTAAGCCTGTTGGTCAATGGTGATCACCAGCTCAAGTTGGAGATTTTATGTGACAGTAGTAATAATAGTTCAGTAATGCTGTTTGAGCATTTCCTGTGTGCCCAGCCCTCACTGAGATTATTCATATTTATTATCTTCTCTTGTACCTACTCTGCAGATGAGAAACCAGGATTCAAAATGGCAAGTTGTCTACATGAGCTTGGAGCTGGTGGACAGCAGGGCCAGTGTCTCACGGGCATTTGTGCTCCAGATCTGGTATTTGTCTGATCATAGCATCTCATGTTGACTTAACATGTATGTGCATAGACTCAGTCACCCCAAGTGAGGGCCCTGGAAGGGCTACCGTGAAACAGCACCCTGCGGTGTGTGGCTGAGAACTGCAGCGGAGAAGAGCTGGTCCCCACGGGTCCCAGCCGACCAGAGACCCTGCGTGGCTTTGAAACAGCACCGCAGTTGGTCCTGCAGCTCTGCTCTGCACTTGCTGGTGGTTTCCTCACCATCAGTATTTGCACAATAGTCCTGCACTCACTCAATCGTGAGGGCTCAAGGGCAGATCGGTTTTAAAAAATAACTGGTAAGCCATGAAGCCTGAAACACACTCTTAACACTTTTCGTTTGATTTAAATGACAGTGTAGACATTTTTACATGTTAAAGAAAAACATTGCTCACCATTTTTAACTAATACAATTATATGTTTTAAAACTTTGTTTTATTGGTGTTTTACTTAGATTATTTGATCATTTTCTTCTTGATATGACATAAGGCATATTGTATTGACTTACGCTGTGACCAGTAGGAATTTTGGGGGCATCTGGTGGAGAGATCAGCCTATCAGAATCTACACTGGCCCTACAGAAATTAAGTGGGTGTGGGTCTTAACTAACAAGGAACGCCAGCTTCTCGTCCATGGAAGCCAGATGAAGTCTGGAGAGACGGGCCAGCAGGACCCTCTGAGCAAGGAACGGTGTGTTCACAGCATGGCTTTGACCTGGCTGAGAAAAGAAAGAAATCCTCAAGACTGGCTTCTTTTTCTTTCAAACTTATGTCCAAGTCTGGGTAGCTTTCCCAGAAATATTGTTTTAATATTTGATGAGCCAACAGCCTAAGGGCTGCAGACAATCTTCAGGTGGCCCTTGAGAAACCCAGCGAGAAGGTCCCCTTGCCTCGGGCGAAGTCGTCGCTGTCTCTACTTCCCACCCTTTGCTGACATGGCTCACAAGAACTGTGCGTGAAGAGAGACAGCTTTGTTTTCACTGTTATGATAACAAAAATACAATTCTGAAATCATTTAAATGTGCATATAAACCATACAGAAAAGCCAAACACAACAGTGACCCAGCCAAGGACAGCAATTTAGCCATGACCCCTAAGAATGCCAAAGAGAGACTCAGGCCTTAAAGACATATTCAAACAGCACTTAAAAATATGCAGACTTTAAAAAAAAAAAAACTCTATGCAAAAAATTCAAATGCAATTCTGTATTTTTTTATTTTGAAATAAATTTAGGCTTACAGGAAATTTGCAGAAATAATACATAGATTTCCCACATACCCATCTTCCTCTCATATTAATATCTTATGTGACCAAGATAGAATTATCTAAACTATTAACTGAATTACAGATTTTATTTGGATTTCATGTCTTTCCACTGTTGTCTTCACTGTTCCAGGATCCAGCTGCAGGCCCCACGCTGCCTCTAGTTGCCATACCTCCCTGGTCTCTCCCTGTGTCAACAGTCCTCAGTCTCTTCATGTCTCTCATGAGAGGAGGGGACTTGTAGAGACTGTCCCTCAATATCTTACCCTTGAGGATGTTAACCCTGATTACTTGCTGGTTTCTCTTATTCTCAGGTTACTGTTTCTCCCCTTGTAATCAAGTGTGTTGACTAACCCATTATACACACATTCCTGCATTTACATATCCATATGCATATTAGAAAACCATGAGTTCATATTGATGCCTCTGATTCTAATTCAAGACTTAGGTTTGCCCCTTCCCCTGGCTTGTACTTGTAACTTCTTGTAAGGATGAGAACCATGGCTCTCATATCTTCAGGTATTTTCCTGTTTCTTCAACCCTGGTACATACATGAAGTCTTTCTTAATGGCTCTCCCACACCACTAAACAGATAATTTACCAACTAGAACATAGTACTTGTGTATATTTTTTTAAATTTCTTTGTTAAATTTACACTACCTGATCAAAATGCTGTCGGAGTGAAGTCGGCAAGTTCCTTCTCTTCCCAGCCCTCTGGCTCACATACACCCTTCACTTGTAAGGCAGCGAGTGTACTGGGTGGTTTTCTGCTCATTTTATGTCCCTTTCATGATCTTTGATTCTGTTTAAAGTGAAGTTTTATTTACATGGTGGCTTTCCAAAGACCTCTGATGAATTTGGTGGAAAACCGCCCTGTGGAGGTGAATGTTGGCATCATGGTACCTCCAGTGTTCATCTGGGCTCTTGTGTGGGACAGAGGCATTTCTGAGAATACTCTGAGCAGAGACTGGATTCCAGACAGGCACATGATCTAACTGCAGATCATTCCGAGTCAGACACATCCCACCTTTCCCTGGTTGCACCCCAGACACACACAGGGATGCTTTTATCTATGTGATCTGTTTCCTTGGTCAAAGGCAGCTTCAAGTTCTAGCAGAGACTAGGAGGGTAAAACTGCAGGCGCCAGCGTGAGGCTCGTACAAGAGGAGAAAATTGTGTTTTGTGAAGATGGATCCATGCACACTTTGAGATCAACAGGAATACGTGGGGCTTATCAAGCCTCGGGTCAGTCCACAGATCTCCCTTCCGCATGTTGTGGACTTGTCTGTTGTTCTCGCCATTGTCCCCACCTCAAGCAGCTGGGGCCTGACCTTCCCTGATGGTTTTCCATGCAGTGCTGAACTTTACCTGAGGGCCTCCATGGGCCACTGAGGCTCTTGGGGGGAGGCTCGGGAGGCGGGGCTGGGAGTGTCACCACTTGAAAACATTCAAACCCTCTGTTTTTACCAAGGTCAGTGATTTTCCTTGAATAAATGTTTTTCAGCTTGCTTATGCTTATGGTTAATTTTTAGAGTTCAGAAATGTTTGTTTTTGACAATTTTGTCAAGGTTTTTCATTGCTTTTTGGAGAGAGAATTATGCTGAGCTTCTTACTCTGCCTTTTTGCTAATCCCCAGCCAACACAAAAATGTTGCCTAAAATAGATATTTCACTGAAGACTGACTGTGAGGTAGGGGTATGGAAATCCTTAAATTCTTAAACCCCCACATTTGCTTTTTTAAACCAATCTTTTGCCACTCTAATTTATTCAATTAGGGGAGTGGGCTATGGGGAGGGGAGAAAATGCTGACTTATTTTTAGCCTGGTTGAATTATATCATATTAGGTTTGGCTTTATGCTCTAGTTTGTAAATATACTTGGCAAGTGAAATATCATTTTACATATTTGTGATCTCTGCCAATTTGCTTAATCTAAGAACATGATAATCAAGACTTTTATAGTGAAACCCAACATGCTAATGAAAATTTTGAATAGGAATAAGCCTAGGAAGGCCAGTTACTATTCTAATTTTCCATAGTGTTTCTACGGTGCAGCATTGCCTTTCTCAGATTAGGTTTATGTTATAAGCCTCCCAAATGTATCTTAAGTGAAATTAAATCAATAATATGTTTCATAGATTGTACATAGCATTGTTTGTTTTGTAGCTTAGAGAAGATCAAACACTGAAGCTGACTTTCAGATTGATCCATACAATCCATTTTTGTGGAATCTCCATAAACAACCGTGCTGCACTAGCAGCATCTTTCTCCTGTAATGTGAGCTCTGAGACTCACGTGAATCACAGATCATTGCCGTATTTTCATAAAAGTGGGTGTCAAGATCTCCCATGTACTATTTCCCTAACATCGATCATTTCAGAAGAGAATTCAGTTTTTTGGTTTTGATGTTAAGCCATTCTCCAAAAATCAACTCATGTGTTTGAAAAATCACAATTATTTCACCTCTTCTCATTATCAAATTCTCATTAATTTATAATCAAAATCAAGAACATATTTTTAAAAAATACTTCTGTTTCCAAAAGCCTTCCACAATCTCTGTTTCTAGGAGCAATGGATTGTTCTTCTGTTGTACTATGCTATTTCATAATATCTAGAAAGAAAGCAGAAAAAGCCTAGTTTTCACTCACTACTGCCACCTGGTTTGAGAAAATATTTATGAAGTATTGAAAATATTTCAACTTGAAATATTTTCAGTGACTTTCTATAAAATGAGAATGTAGTACTCTGCTCCTAACATAACTGACAATGTTCACTGTCATTTTAAATCTTCAGCCTGCTTCATGGTACACATCTCAGGGTGTGAGTGGAAGTGAAGCTTAGAAAATACAGTTTTTCTTTGGTTTTATTCATATTACCCAAAATTCAGAACATAAGCAGCAGATGATTTAGTTACTGAAGTCTTTAAATATTTATCTATATTTATAAGTGCTCATGCCTATATTTTGTATGATCTACACAATGTAGATTTTTATTAAAAGATTACCTTTTGTCTTATCTTAACTAATACAATTTATGAAACATGTATTTGGTGTGATATTTGTATATTTTTTCTAATTCACACAAAAAATACTGACACCTTAACATTTGAACATGTCAATCCAGACTCTCAGTTTGAAGGTAACTGAATACGTGAGCATTCCCCCTTTATCCTCTGGGAAATCACTAAAGGGCAACGTATTTTTAAAAATTGATGAAAACTCCATTTTCAACAAAACATGGCGGCCGGCATAATCTGCAGACTCCATGTGAATTCTAAGGAATGTCAAACAGAACTGAGGTCAGACCACAGTGCACAGAGAGAACCTGAGGGCAGGTGTGAAGAGCCAGCAGACCCGCTTCTTGATGCTGAGGAACAAAAGCTGGACAGAAGTCCACTAGGAAGGCTTGCTGAACACCCAACCCAACCCTGCACCAGCTCCTTTCGCATAGCAGAAAAGATGGGTGTGCACAGGGAATCAAGAGACAAACCACATATGCAGAAAGCAGTGCCCTCCGTGGCAGAAGAAAAGGTGAGTTTCTGCATCATACAAACCATGTGAGGAACAGTATAGCTCCTCTCACCTCAGAGGAACCTCTAGAAAATCCTGGCTCATGAAACACCCACTCATTCAATGATTAGGAACATAGAAGAAAAGGGATAATAATAACAAAGGAGGAAGGAAGGAAGGAAGAAGGAAGGAAGGAAAGAAGGAAGAAGGAAGTAGAGGGGAGGGAAGGAAGGAAGGAGTGAAAGAAGGAAGGGGGAGGGGAAGGAGGAAGGAGGGAGGGAAGTAGGGGAGGAAGGGACAAAGGAAGGGTGGAAGTAGGGAGGGAGGGAAGAAGGAAACTGCAAAACTAAGTAGAATCCCAAATTGTTTCCAATAGATTGGTATTGCAACTAAACATCTCATCAATCACAAAAATCAATGCTATAGTAAAAGAAGATCATGAAGCAGAAAAGCAAAATCTTAAGGAAGAGATAGTGAGAGAGCAGAGAAGATGAAGCATGAAGGGGTAGAAATCAGAAAAGTAAGTTCCCCTTCCACATGGTAGCAAACCCAGAAGCAGCATCGGGGGTGATGAATCACCTCAGGAAACTCAATAGAAAGAAAATTTAAAGCTGAAAACAAGTGAGGAAAGATTTAAAAGACTATTTCCAACAGTGAGTCAGGCTTCAAACTCTTTGTGATCATGTGGATCAGAAAGGAGAAACAGAAATGCCGCGGAAGCAATGCTGACCTGGTACAAAGAAGGGGTTCAGAGAGCAAACAGAGCCAAGGGTCCTGCTGGGTGGGCCACACCCCAGCTGCCTAGACCCGTATTGGACTCCAGTAGGAGCCTGAGCTTCTTGCGGAACACAGGACAAACAGCCGAGTCTGTGGCCCAGAGGCTGGCAGGAGACCCCAAATAACTTGAAACTCCAAACGGTTACGCACTGCCACAAGAATAAGTGAGAAATGAGCTCCGCACACAGAAGGAAAAGGAAGCCTGGGTCACACAGCCAGGCTTGGGGGCCAGGCTCACACCACCCGTGTGGTCCAAATCACTGGATGAGGCCTTTCAGTGGAAAGTGCTTTTGGATTGTTAGAGCACTCAGGCAGGCCATCAGCAGACACAAATTTTCTCTGGAGGTTGGCAACCTGAAGCCAAGACACAAATATAGTTGCCAGGAAATCGATCTGTTTCCTATCAAAAAACACAAAACCAGCACAAGGTATTGGGGGTAAGAAACAGCAAAGAACTAAACAAAGTAAAGGACTTACAAAGGACTTCCAGCAGTGGAGTTATCATACACGAGATATAGTCATTATGGTTACACAGGTAAAGCAGAAGCTAGAAGATACAAGCTAGGGCACGAGACGATAAAGAAAAGAAGCACATTTGAAAATTCAACTAGTAAAACTTCAATAAATAAAAGGTGGTAAGAATTGAAATTTAAAACTTGATAGTGCATTAAGCAGCAGATTGGCCACAATTGAAGATGAATAGTAAACAAAAGGATGTGTCTGAATACATTATTCGAAGGACAGTCTGATGAGACTAAGAGATGGAAAGATGAAGGAGTATAAAAAGTATGGTCACAGTGAGGAGGCTGGCACTTCCTGAGAGCTCGAGGGAAAAAGAGGGAATGAGAGAACATGACAAAACTGTAAGGTACTTTGCTCAGATTTTTTTTTATTATGTTATGTTAATCACCATACATTACATCATTAGTTATTGATGTAGTGATCCATGATTCATTGTTTGTGCATAACACCCAGTGCTCCATGCAGAACGTGCCCTCTTTAATACCCATCACCAGGCTAACCCATCCCCTCACCCCCTCCCCTCTAGAACCCTGGTTTGTTTTTCAGAGTCCATCATCTCTCATGGTTCGTCTCCCCCTCCGATTCCCCCCCTTCATTCTTCCCCTCCTGCTATCTTTTTTTTTAAACATATAATGTATTATTTGTTTCAGAGATACATGTCTGTGATTCAACAGTCTTGCACAATTCACAGCGCTCACCATAGCACATACCCTCCCCAATGCCCATCACCCAGCCACCCCATCCCTCCCACCCCCCACCACTACAGCAACACTCGGTTTGTTTCCTGAGATTAAGAATTCCTCATATCAGTGAGGTCATATGATACATGTCTTTCTCTGATTGACGTATTTCACTCAGCATAACACCCTCCAGTTCCATCCACGTCGTTGCAAATGGCAAGATCTCATTCCTTTTGATGGCTGCATCATATTCCGTTGTGTATATATACCACTTCTTCTTTATCCATTCATCTGTCGATGGACATCTTGGCTCTCCACAGTTTGGCTATTGTGGACATTGCTGCTATAAACATCAGGGTGCATGTACCCCTTCAGATCCCTACATTTGTATCTTTAGGGTAAATACCCCGTAGTGAAATTGGTGGGTCATAGGGCACCTCTATTTTCAACTTTTTGAGGAACCTCTATACTGTTTTCCAGAGTGGCTGCACCAGCTTGCATTCCCACCAACAGTGTAGGAGGGTTCCCCTTTCTCCGCATCCCCACCAACATCTGTCGTTTCCTGACTTGTTAATTTTATCCATTCCGACTGGTGTGAGGTGGTATCTCATTGAGGTTTTGATTTGGATTTCCCTGATGCCGAGCGATGTGGAGCACTTTTTCATGTATCTGTTGGCCATTTGGATGTCTTCTTTGGAAAAATGTCTGTTCATGTCTTCTGCCCATCTCTTGATTGGATCACTTGTTCTTTGGGTGTTGAGTTTAAGAAGTTCTTTATAGATTTTGGATACTAGCCCTTTATCTGATATGTCATTTGCAAATATCTTCTCCCATACTGTCAGTTGTCTTTTGGTTTTGCGGACTGTTTCTTTTGCTGTGCAAAAGCTTCCTATCTTGATGAAGTCCCAATAGTTCATTTTTGCCCTTGCTTCCCTTGCCTTTGGCGATGTTTCTAGGAAGAAGTTGCTGTGGCTGAGGTCAAAGAGTTTGCTGCCTGTGTTCTCCTTTAGGATTTTGATGGACTCCTGTCTCACATTTAGGTCTTTCAACCATTTGGAGTCTATGTTTGTGTGTGGTGTAAGGAAATGGTCCAGTTTCATTCTTCTGCATGTGGCTGTCCAATTTTCCCAACACCATTTGTTGACGAGACTGTCTTTTTTCCATTGGACATTCTTTCCTGCTTTGTCGAAGATTAATTGACCATAGAGTTGAGGGTTCATTTCTAGACTATCGATTCTGTTCCATTGATCTATGTGTCTGTTTTTGTGCCAGTATCATACTGTCTTGATGATGACAGCTTTGTAATAGAGCTGGAAGTCCGGATTTGTGATGCCGCCAGCTTTGCTTTTCTTTTTCAACATTCCTCTGGCTATTCGGGGTCTTTTCTGGTTCCATACAAATTTTAGGATTATTTGTTCCATTTCTTTGGAAAAAAGTGGATGGTATTTTGATGGGGATTGCATTGAATGTGTAGATTGCTCTAGATAGCATTGACATCTTCACAATATTTGTTCTTCCAATCCATGATCATGGGACGTTTTTCCATTTCTTTGTGTCTTCTTCAATTTCTTTCGTGAGTATTTTATAGTTTTCTGAGTACAGATTCTTTGCCTCTTTGGTTAGATTTATTCCTAGGTATCTTATGGTTTTGGGTGCAGTTGTAAATGGGATCAACTCCTTAATTTCTCTTTCTTCTGTCTTGTTGGTGTATAGGAATGCCACTGATTTCTGTGCTTTGATTTTATATCCTGCTACTTTACTGAATTCCTGTATGAGTTCTAGCAGTTTTGGTGTGGAGTCTTTTGGGTTTTCCACATAAAGTATCATATCATCTGCAAACAGTGAGAGTTTGACTTCTTTGCCAATTTGGATGCCTTCAATTTCTTTTTGTTGTCTGATTGCTGTGGCTAGGACTTCTAGTACTATGTTGAATAGCAGTGGTGATAGTGGACATCCCTGCCATGTTCCTGACCTTAGGGGGGAAGCTCTCAGTTTTTCCCCATTGAGAATGATATTTGCTGTGGGTTTTTCATAGATGGCTTTTATGATATTGAGGTATGTACCTTCTATCCCTATACTCTGAAGAGTTTTGATCAAGAAAGGATGCTGTACTTTGTCAAATGCTTTTTCTGCATCTATTGAGAGGATCATATGGTTCTTGTTCTTTCTTTTATTAATGTATTGTATCACGTTGATTGATTTGCGGATGTTGAATCAAATTTGCAGCCCAGGGATAAATCCCACTTCGTTGTGGTGAATAATCCTTTTAATGTACTGTTGGTTCCTATTGGCTAGTATTTTGGTGAGAATTTTTGCATCCACGTTCATCAGGGATATTGGTCTGTAATTCTCCTTTTTGATGGAGTCTTTGTCTGGTTTGGGGATCAAGGTAATGGTGGCCTCATAAAATGAGTTTGGAAGTTTTCCTTCCATTTTTATTTTTTGGAACAGTTTCAGAAGAATAGGTATTAATTCTTCTTGAAATGTTTGGTAGAATTCCCCTGGGAAGCCATCTGACCCTGGGCTTTTGTTTGTTGGGAGATTTTTGATTACTGGTTCAATTTCCTTAATGGTTATAGGTCTGTTCAGGTTTTCTATTTCTTCCTGGTTCAGTTTTGGTAGTTGATACATCTCTAGGAATGCATCCATTTCTTCCAGATTATCTAATTTGCTGGCATATAGTTGCTCACTCTCAGATTTTTTTTCAGAATTGTTGAAAAGGCAGTCCTTTGGTCCAGGGAGCCCAGTGGGTTCTTAATATAATACAAGGAAAAGAATCCACACTGAAGATAAACAAAAAACCACAAGAATTTTGCTCCATCCATTCTCACTATATACAGAAATGACTGCAAATGGATCATAGACCTAAATGTAAAATCCCAAACTATAATGCTACAAGGAAACATTGGTTAAACTCTTTGAGGCTGAGGGTTTGGCAAAGACTTCTCAGATTCACAAAGGAAAAAAATGATGAAGAGGACTCCATAAAATTAAAACACTGCTCTCTAAAATACATTGTGAAGAGAATGAAAACATAAGCCACAGACCGAGAGAAAATGCTTATAAATCAGATATCTGGTTATTCCCAAAATATATAAAGAAATTGCATGACTCAATAGTAAAAAACAAACCAAAATTAAAATGAGGAAAAAATTGAATTGGAGAATTTACTAAGTATGATATATGAAGGGCAGATGAGCACATGTTGTACAACATGATTGGTCACTAGGGAAATAAAAATGGAATGGAAGCAATGACCCAGAACAGCAAACCTATCAGAGTGACTGAAATTGTGACCGGTGATGCCTGGTCAGCTGTGCTGGGAGCAGAGCCTGCACAGCCACCTCCAATCCTGGGTCCTAACTCAAAGAAGTAAAGGACATGCCCACGCAAAGCACTTGTACAAAAATGTCTATAGCACTTTTGTTTTGTTCTATTATAGCCAAAACCCAGGAAAGAATGTTTATGACAAAAGGGTAAAGACTGCGGTGCAGCCACACAGCGGAGTACCACTCAGCACCCACAATGAAGTAGAGTGAACTGCCGGTGGCTATATCTGAAAAGAAGTCACACTGACTACAGCGAGACAGAGCCAGAAGAATTCATACTAATGATTCTCTTTATTACAAAAAACGCAAAAGTACTCCATCATGATTGAAAGCTGATGAGTGACTACCTGGGGAGGAGGGGTCAGAAAGGAGAGAAGGAGAGATGACAAAATCCACGGGAAGATGTGGAGGCATCTCACACCCTCCACAGGGTGCGCCGCTCTGGCCTCACCCCAGCTTCACTCCGCCACTCACCTGCTCCACACCCCAGCTTGGGGGTTTCTCTGACAGTCCACACCTGCTTGAAGTGCCCTTCCCCAAACACAGTGCGGGCTCTCTGAAGACCTTCCTTTGATTCTCCACAGTCCTTGCCAGAAGTTGATACACTGTAGTTGCACTTTTATATTTGTTAATCATGTGTATGTTTTATATTTGTTTATTTTAGATATATTTTTATTTATTTACATTATAAACATTTTACATTTTAAGCATATTCTTAACATTTTAATGTTTATTTTATTTACTGTGTGTCTTTCCTGAGAAGAATGAAGCTTCATGAAGAAGTTTCTTTATCCACTTTGTTTCCCCAGGGACACATGGTAGATACTAACTGAATATGTGCCAAGTGATGGAAAAATGAGTAAGTGAATAAGGACAAATGTGGTATGTCAGTAAACTCTAAGACATGCAGCAATGGAGAATATTCCAGGGTTTCTGATGCCATCAGTGAGCTGCCTGACCTCTCTGGACTTTCTATCCCCACTTTTTGTCATTTGAGAAAAAGAAATTCTGATACATTTAATCCAATATTTCCATGTCTCCTGTTATTTGCTGTTACTTGCAATAGCGAAATTATTTAAGCACAAATTTTCACCATTTCAGAAGGTGTTTCTTTGCAAAAGTGTCTGGGTGGTGAGCATGATGAGTGTCACAGGGCAAGTCATGCAGGGTCAGAAACAGCACCGAGGCAAAGGAAATCTGCCAAAGAAGGGCGGAGCCTAGAGAAAATACTAGAAGAGGAGGCAGGCGATAGGTTGTGAAGACAAATAGTGCTTTTCCCTCAAAGACCTGATGTAGGAGGTGGCTCCTCCCCCATGACCAAGCCGCGGTCTCTCTGCTCTGGTTTCACCCTACACTCGCCCGCTCTCCTGCTCTCACCGCATCTCGATGTCGCCTTTGCGGGGATGAACTACAGCGCTCACGGCTCCAGCTTGGCTTGTCTCTTCTTAACTTCACTCAGGCGTTTCCATCTTCCTGATCTGCGTCTCTGCAGGTGTAACCAACCCCCCAAGGGCAAACCCTGGAGCAGTTTCCCAGACGCTGGGCCCTTGTTCCTGAGACCGGGTTGTTCCCTTTCAAACCAAGAAGCGCCCCCACCCCCGCACCGCCTGCAGACTAGGCCTTGTGCTGGGGAGAGTGCCCGCAGGGACGGTGACCACAATGCGGAGCAGTCCCGCCGCGCCTGCGCCCTGGGCCTGCGAGGCAGCTCTGCTGGGGACAGGGCCCAGCCGCAGAGCTGCTGGGATACAGGTGCGCGCTCCGCCCAAGAGCGGGTACCCGGGCAGGGGCCAGACAGAACTGATGACCCATGCTCGGTTGTGGAGGAGGAAACAGCAGGCCGTGCTCCGTCGTCCTCCTCGGTGCTGTGGTGGTCAGGCCTTGCGAGGTGAGGGAGTCGGAGACTGGGGATGGGGCCTCAAGACTGTCTGCTCGGAGGAGCTGGGACCTCGAAGCCTGCGGGATTTCCAGAGGAAATCCACCTGAGCTGTCAGGGCGCCAGAGGGGCCCCCGGCCTGGGGTCCGACAGACCAGGACGGGAATCAGTGTGCAAACTTGCAAGCCCAACCTCGCAGATCCGGCCTCTGTGTCCGCGAATGAGAACAGACTGCCTCCCCCGCAGCTCACAGCTCCCAGTGCTGGGACCGTGCCAAGGGTGGGGCAGGTGGAGGCACAGTGGTCCCAACCTGGTCCCCATCCCCATTCCTATCCCCGCCCCCGCCCCGCCCCCGCCCCGCCCCGGCCCGCCCCGGCCCGGCCCCGGCCCGGCCCACCGACCCCGCCCCCCCGGCACCGGCCCCGCCCCGGCCCCGCCCCGCCCGCCCCGCCCCCGGCCCCGGCCCCGCCCCCATCCCTGCCATCCCCTTGCGTGGGAACAGGAGGCCTGGCTAGTCAAACAGATTTCTGTCTTTTAGAGAATTCCTGTTGTTAATAAATATTGACGACCAGTTGATTTATATCACACAGAGGACCCAGATCTGACCCATGAACAGTTTTCATTTTTTTCATACTTTTTCTTCCAAATAAAATGGAATCGTATCGACATACCGTTTGTATTCAGTTTTAAGTTCAGTGTTACAATATTTTTCCCAATTATCGATTATTCTTCCTCATTCTCATAGGTGAACGTGACTGTGTGGCAGTCACGTCTGAGGACCGCGCGTGCCGGGTCCTGCTGGTCCTCGCCTGGGCACGCAGGGCACTCCGGGCTCCCCAGCTCTGGAACGGGACACCCGGAGGGACTGCGCTCATGCTCCCGGCCTGCCTCCCTCAGTGTCCTCGGGCCCCTGCGCCTCACCTGCGGCCAGGGACCCTGCTTCCAAGCGCACCCTCAAACCCGCCTGTTCCTCATCCTGCTGAGGGCTTTGGAGCCTGTGTTTCCTGCTCTCTCTACTGCACCATCCCCACTAGTATGGAAGCGTGCCTTCTCCTTCCCTCTGTCCCTCTTTGTCTGGGCTTCCTGTGCTGTAAGCTCCCCGAAGGCTGGTGTGACATCTATTGCCATGTCTGTGACCACACCGTACATAGCAATGATCCTTAAAACCTTATCCCTAGCCCCAAATTCTTCCCACTTCTTTACAGGCCCCTACCCTGACATCCCAGATTTAAAGAGACCAATGGGGCCCTGGCTCTGCCCCTGTCCCTCACCAGGCCTGCCCACCTGAAGCGTCCCGGCAGCTGCCAAGGCCAAACCCAGGGGGACATCCTGCCTCCTGCCTCCCTCCTGCCCACAGCCTGAGTGCTGCTGAAACCGGCTCTCTCCTCTCCTCCCAGCCACACGTCATCACGCCTTGCTTAAAACGCTGCCAGGCTTCCCACTGTCCTGAGAAGGCAGGAGGGTGGGACTGACCCTGGGGCCAGCGGCCTTTCTGTAACACTCTCCCCTGCCCTGTGTGGGCCCTCCCATGGTGACACAGGGAGTCTGCTTCCCAACCTCACCCTTGTCAGCGAACTCGATGCCCACTGGTGCTTCTGCTCAGGAGGCCCTCCCTGCAGACCTCCCCAGTACCGCCCTCTCTTCCTTCTCCTCTTCTCACTGGAGTATCCTCACCTCAGAGGGACCTCCGAACCCCCTGAGCAGCACTCTTACCCCATCCAGGAACTCAGTTTTATTTTCTTTATAGCATTTCTCACTATCTAAAACTATTGTGGCTGTTGTTGTTTTATCTCTTAGGAAGTATGCTTCCCTCCATTAGGGTGACTCCATTCACCCCAGTATCCCCAGCACGCCAGATAATACCAAGAAAAGAGGTGCTCAGAGAAGTTTTTCCACTAACGAAGTGAGTCCTTCTTGATTTTTTTTTTCCCATTTGACTTGTTGATGAGGGAAACTGCCAAAGAGCAAAGAAAAACCACCCACCCTGTTAACCCTGGGAGTCTTCCCCCACTTGCAGCTGTACTCAACCAAGGTTTTCCGGCCTGCTGAGGCTGCACAAACAGGAGCGAAGAGGAGCTCCTTCCAATGGAGGTGGCCCTGGCTGGTGTGAGCCTGTTTGAGCTGGAAGCCTCATTCCCACAGGGCTACACCGTCAAGTAGAGGGAGGGACCTGGAGGAAAGAAGTGTGGGAGGGACTCAGGCTTGCACACTTGTATTCCAGGGAGGTCTTGTGATCAGACCCAGAGGAAACAGCCCCGTGTCCATCTGTATGAGCTGGGCCATCTTCTGTACGCATGTGGCAACACACTTCGGAGCAGAATAAAATTGTTTCTTCCCTTTTCAATATATCTTACTCAAACTGTCAGTGCAAGTGAATGGTTGAAAAAGTTGGTTAGCCAGTGCATCTGGGATTCTTAAGTAACTGCTGATACTCTTTGAGCTAATATTCATGAGCTCTTTACTTAACTGAATACACTTGAGTGCCAGACACTTGGCCTCTTTGCTCAGGCACTCCTCATAATCCTGCAAAGCAGGTATTTTCAAGAGACCCAGAGTGAAATTTTAAACTGTTGTAGTGAGTCATTTGCCAGGGAAGATGTGCGGTGGGCCAACACCCCAAGGTCCACTGTCTGCCCACAGACCATGTCAAAGGAAGTGAGGGATCTGGCCTAAGGCCAATATTCACAGTTCGAAGTTTTGGAAAAGGTAGCCATCTAATAAATTCCATGACAGATTTCAAATTTGCCTCAGTTTTAGGCGGAGTGATCTGACTTTTGGGTGGAAAATACGTCACTGTCCCAAGTTCCTGGATCAGCCGTTCTCACAGCAGGGAGGGGGATGGGCCACAGCCGGCTGCCCATTTGATCTGGCCTGTGGTCTCTGTTACCCGACTTGTTGCAGTTGGTTGCTTTGTTGGAGATGTTTTCAGGAAATCCTGTGGCCTCATTTTAACTTTCCTAGCAGCAGGAAGGTAAACTACATTTAAACAAAATTAAGACAGTCCTGCAAAAAGAATTGGCCCGGTGATACTGGGAAACATGTGGGAAGTAGTTGCTAACATTCATTACAATCTTTGTAAATGTTTGCAGCTCTGACGGACAGCGTGCAATTCGGTTTCAACAGTCCTAACCAACTGAGTGGGAACTTAGATTATTTTGGTAATCAAATAAGTAGCAAGTTGAGAATGCTGAAATTTAAGAGAGAGTAATGGGAAATGGGTGTTTTATACCACAGACGGCAAGTGAAAATTCAAAGTGTTTAGTGCCTCTAGGTTGTGTTTTTTTTTTTTTTTAAGTGTTTTTAATTCTAATTGAAACCTTCGGTAAAGTTTCCAAATTGTAGGTAATATTGAAGAAAAGCTCGTGAGCATTTTGGCTGAGAAAATGTTTCTACAAAAGTTGACTTTTAGTGAAGTCTAAAATGTAAAACATCTTCATGGTTGGAGGATTTGGTTTAATTCTTTTCAATATAGACTACAGATCAGAAGAGTGCTTTAGATTCTAGGTCTTTGTAAATGCATGGAAACCTTGGCACACTCTAATTTTCCTCTGTCTTCTCTCTGTTGTCTGCTCAGTTGAGAAATAGAAGCTCCTTCAATAACAGACCGCTGTGCTGGGCACTGTAAACAGACGGAGGGACAGCTCCTGGTCTCTCCACTAAAACACTTTGCAATAAGCAGTGTGGGTGATGTAATTAAAGTAGGTAGATGACAAATTAAAATATCCACAGTAATGATTAAGTGCCAAGATGTAAACTTAACATGAAATATGCAAGTTACACATGAGGGCTCTTTAAAAGATTCCTAAAAACAACAAAATTAAACTTGAACAAATGGAGAGATGTCCTTTGTCCTTGCTTTGGGCAACTGAGAATCATAAGGATACCAATTTTCCTTATGTCAATATATGAATTTAACACAATTCCACTAAAAATATATTAAGTCTCTTTTCCGGAGATAGTCAAGGTGATTGTCAAGTTCACATGTGGAAATAAACAGAAATAACAGCCAGGGAAACCTGCAAAGAAAGCAGTGAGAAGAGCTGTTAGCACACTCGCATTTCAAACGTGCCCTCGCGTCTTGCCATCCAGTTAGTGTGCTGTGGGAGATGAGCACACAGACGGGTCTTTCCTGCACTTTAGACTGAGCATGTGTTTCTGAACTTCAGTACAGTGATTCTCTTTTTGCTGTGTCTAAGTTACTGTTCAATCTATTCTTTGTCTTCTTGGGTTATTTTCTTTTCAATTCCAAGTTTTCCATTTAGTTTTCTCCTATTATGTCAACTTTCTGCTGAAATTCTGCACCTTATCCTTTTTTTTTTTTTTTTTTTGTGGTTTCAAGTTTTTATTTAAGTTCCAGTTAGTCAACATACGCTGTGGAATTAGTTTCAGGGACAGAATCTAGTGGTTGGTCACGTACATACCCCTGGTGCTCATCACAACAAGTGACCTCTTTCATCCCCATCACCCATCTCCCCTGTCCCCCACTACTCCCTCCAGCAACCCTCAGTTTACTTTCTTTAGTAAAGAGTCTATTTTATGGTTTTCCTCTCCCTTTCACCCCCTGTGTTCATCCGTGTTGTTTCCTAAATTCCACATATGAGTGAGATCATATGGTATTTGTTTTTCTCTGACTGACTTATTTTGCTTAGAATAATACCCTCTAGTTTCATCCACGTCATTGCAAATGAAAAGATTTCATTCTTTTTTTATTACTAATATTCCATTGTATGTATATACCGTAATTTCTTTACCTTTACATCCTTGAATGTATACATCATAGATTGTTTATGATAATTCATTGGCAAATGAATACTGTATCATCTTTATAAGTTTAAAAATTTAAATTTTGTACGCTTACAAGTATGTAAGACAATAGCACATAGTGCCTGGGGGCACATACATACACAACAAAAACATAAAGCAATGTGTAGAACTAGTAATCCACAAGCTCAGGATGACGCTGACCTTTGAGGAAGAAGAGGAGGACACTTGGTTTTATTTCTTGCTGGGTGACAATAATGTGGGTCTTTATTCTGTTTTTCCATATCTTCAGAATTGCATCATAAAAAAGGTTAACGTGTGTATAATGTAAGGCTATCAAGAGAGCATAGTGGGACGGAAGCTGGAGAGGGAGGGCACTATTCTTAGGAGGATTGTTTTGGCTGCTGTGTTAAAGCAAGGAATCCCTACTGGGGCCTGGTAGGAAAGTCTAGGGCTGAGCTGACAGTGGCCTAACTTATGGTGGGGATACAGGTGAGTTTGGTAGAAAGCAAGATAAAAAGAAGAGTCAAGAATGGCTCCTAAGTAACACTGTGGCTGAAGGGAATGGATGAAGGGAATATTCCCATTGACTAAGAAGGAATGTTGAGGGAGGGTCAGGCCTAGTAAAGGGGAAAGCAAGCGTTCAGTTTTGGACGAGTTAGGTTTGAGATGCTATTACCTGTCCAAACAAAGCCGTTAGAGATGAGTTTGGAGTTCAAGGAAGAAATTAGAGGGACTAAGATAACACAGGTAAGCTCCTGAATTTCCCTTCTCCCACAGGTGCACTAAACACATAACTACTTACAGAGGAATCCCTCTGAGAGAAATCCAGAAACTAATCCTCCACATTGGGTAACTAGGAAATATCCACATCAAAACAGGTAGGAAAGGCTGAGACACACTGTCACCATAAACCCTACTCCCTGGCACAACACCATACTATCAAGGGGAACCCCCAACTGCCAGTTTCTCCCTGAGGAGCAAAGGTTTTAGACCAAACATCGAATGCCCCGACTTTAAGGCTGCCATCCAAGGGATGAGTTGCCAAATCACTGAGCTCTAAAAGCCAGTGTGGCTTATGTTCATAAGGCTCACAGCACTGTAGCAAACCAAGAAGCAGTTCTTAATGGGAGCATGAACACTCACGGCATCTATTCCTTCCAGAGCTCGGCTCGGAGGGAGCATGCACAACACCCATCTCGCATGTTCTCCCATGCTCACCTTTCCCGGAAAAGACTTGACTGTATACTTTACAAGCTTCAGCTAATTAGCACACACATAGGTGCTGGTTGTGATCCTCACTGGGGCCCTGAGGAGCCAGTGGACACTTACCCTGCTTGCTCCTTCTGGTTTATTCCAATAATAAAACCAAGCATTTCTTTGGAATACTGTTCATGCTTCAGGAACCCCAGCTTTCAAAGCTGCCATTCAAAGGATGGACCTCCAAGCCACCTACCTCAGATAGCCAGCAGGGCTTGCATTCAGGAGTCCCACAGGACTGCAGCAAACAAAGAAGCCGTTTTTAAATGGGCATAGACGCACCCTCCACCCCACACTAAACATCCAGGCTCAGTGCAGAGGGAGCAGGTAAAAATGCTCTAATCTCCCACTTTCTCCACAGAAAGAGATTAACTACATGCTTTCTCAATGCTGCCTAAGGGTCCAGCTTGCAATCAGCCTGCATCTAGGTGCTGACCGGGATCTTCCCTTCAGGAACACTAGTGGCTGTTGGCACATCCCCAACCACTGGAAGTCACTAACAACAAAGTAGGTAGTTTGGACAACCACAGAGTTTGGAGAGATGACCTGGAGCTCAGGTAACAAGGTTCAACTCCTACATGAGACCATCAAGACTGGGAGAGGGGGCTGTTTTATGTAATGTGCAGAAAACAACAGAGACAGGGAAGATGAAGAAGAGTCAGGGGAATATATTACAAAGAAAAGAACAAGATAAATCTCAGAAACTGAACGCAATAAAATGGAGATCTGTGATGTACCCAATAGAAAGTTCAAAATAACAGTTGTAAAGATGCCCACTGAAGGCAGGAGAGCAATGATGAACAAAGTGGAAATTTAAATAAAGAGATAGAAAATATAAGCAGACATAAGACAGAAATCACAGAATAGAAAAATGATGTGATGTGGGGTCCAGAAGTGAAGGGTCAAGAAAGAATTCTTGAGACATTTTCAGTGCAAAAAGGTGTTTTTATTATAGCACAGGGACAGGACCCATGGGCAGGAAGAACCACACTGAGATTGTGAGGAACAATTGATCACACACTTTTAAATTGGTGGGGTAGAGACAAAGGAACTTTTCAAAAGGATTTTCATATGTTAAAGAGGACTTAAAAGATCCTGGAGTTGTGGCTCTTGTCCAGCTAAGGCTGCTTTTTGCCTCTAGCAAAGCATTAACATTGAGACAGTTGTGAATTCTTTGAGGATTATCATACTCTGCTTGTCTCAAGTATTTTTCAGTGGGCTGCAAGTTGTAAGGAAATTTAATTTTATCTATGTTTCATTTACCTTTGTTCTCCTCATCAAAGAATACGACAATTGAACTGAGAAATTCGATAGAGCGGTTCAATAGCTGACTACATGGAGCAGAATGAAGAATCAGCAAATTAGAGGGCAGGGCAATAGAAGTCATCCAGTCAGAAAAGTAGAGAGAAAAAGAATGAAAAAGAGTGAAGACAGATTAGGGACTTTTATGTGGGCCAACTGATGCATTAGAGTGGTCCCAGAGGAGAGACAGGGAAAGCGGCAGAATACTTATTTAAACAAATAATGACTGAAAACATCCCTCACCTGAGGAAAGAAACAGACATCCAGAGAATACCAAAGAAGATGCATCTAAAGAGTCCTGCACTGAGAGACTTTATGTTAAATTTATAAGTCAAGCAGAGAAAATCAATTATACGGTTTCACTTATCTGTGGAACATAAGGAACAGCAGGGAGGACATTAGGAGAAGGAAGGGAAGAATGAAGGGGGGAAATTGGAGGGGGAGACGAACCGTGAGAGACTACGGACTCCGAGAAACAAACAGGGTTTTGGGGGGGTGGGTTAGCCCGGTGATGGGTATCAAGGAGGGCACGAACTGCGTGGAGCCCTGGGTGTTCTACGAAAACAGTGGATCGTGGATCACCACATCAAAAACTAATGATGTACTGTATGCTGACTAACATAACATAATAAAATTTTTAAAAAATGCCAGAAATTAAAGACAAGGACAGAATCTTAAAAGTAGCAAGAGAAAAGCAACTTGTTATGTAGAAGGGAAACCCCATAAGACTATCAGCAGACTTTCCAGCAGAGGTGTTGTAGGCCAGAAGGTCATTCTTGGGGTGATATATTCAAGGTGCTGACAGGAAAAACAAAAAACAAAACCCCCAAAACATAAAACACCTGCCAACCAAGAATACTCGACCTGTCAAAGCTGTCCTTCAGAACTGAAGGAGAGAGAACGAGCTTCCCCGACAAACAAAAGTGGAAGGGATTCATCACCACTAAAACAGCCTAACAGGAAATATTAAAGGGAGCTCTCAAGCTGAACTGAAAGGGCACTAATTAGTACGAGGGAAACAAGAAAGAATACAACTCTCTGGTAAAGGTAATTATATACTTAAATTCAGAATATTCTGATACTGTAATGGTGGTGGAAAAATCACATAACTCTAGTATAAATATTAAAAGAAAAGTATTAATAGCTATACAATAGTTTAATGGGTATGCAATGTAAAAAGATGTAAATTGTGACATCAAAGACAAAACGGGGGGGTGTAAAAAAGCTTTTATATGCATTCAAAGTTGTTACCAGCTTAAAATTGACAGTTGTGACTCTAAGATGTTTTGTGTAAGCCTCATGGTAACCACAAACGAAAACCTACAGAAAATGCACAAAGACAAAGAGAAGAGAATCAAAGCATACTACCCATGATGGGAAACCATCCTAAAGGGGAGGCAAGAGAAGCGAAACGGAAGAATTACAAAACAGCCAGAAAACTGTGAACAAAGTGTTAGTAGTAGGTCCATAACATTTTAAAGTTTCTTCAATGTAAATGGACTAAATTCACCAATTGAAAGACATAAGGTGACTGAGTGGGCTTTAAAAGACCCAGGTGAGCTTCACTTCAGACGTAAGGACGCATGCAGACCAAGAGTGGAGGACTGGAAACCTAAAAAGCACGGGGTCACTATACTTATGTCACGCAGAATAGTCTTTAGGCTAAAAACTATAATGAGACAAAGAAGGTCAATACATAATGACAAAGGGGTGAAATGTTCAAGCAGATATAACAACTGTAAATATTTACGCACCCAACACCGGAGCACCTTACATATATAAAGCAGACATCGATGGACCTGAAGGGAGAAATAGACAGCAATTCAGTCATAGTGGGGGGAGGTGAGGCAGGGGATGGGGAACGTCAGTCCCCCACTTACAACAATGAAAGGATCATCCAGATGGAAAATCAGTGAGGAAACCCCGGACTTGGGTTACATGTCAGACCGGGTGAACCCACAAACACATGCAGAACATTCCATCTCATGGCAGCAGGATGCACGTTCTGCTCAAGTGCACATGCAACATTCTCCAGGACAGACCAGGCCACAAACCAAGTCTTAATAAATTTTAAAAGGCTGAAATCCTATCAAGAATCTTTTCTGAACACAATGGTACAACAGTATAAATCAATTACAAGAAAAAAAATTGGACAATTCATCAATATGTGGAGATTAAACAACATGCACACATATGACCAGCGCACAGCTATCATCATATTCAACAGTGAAAATTTAAAAGCTTTTCCTCTGGATCAGGTACAAACAAGGATGCCCACTCTTGCCACTTCTACTCAACACAGTACTGGAAGTCTTATAAGGTCAATTAGGCAAGAAAAAAAAAGAAAAGGGGGTGAAGGGGAGTAAGAGATAGATGCTTCCAGTTAGGGAATGAATAAAGGGCAGCCACATCCGGAAGGGACAAGCACAGTTATCTCTGTTTGCATATGAAAACCTAAGTGTTCATTAACAGATGAATGGATAAAGAGACTGTGAAATATATACATAGAGAAGGAAATCCTGGAATTTGAGAAAATACAAATGGACTATTATCCTAAGTGAAATAAGTCAGTAAAAGACAAAACTGTATGATCTCACTTCTATGGGAATCTAAAAAAGCCAAACTCAGAAACAGAGAGTAGAGGGTGGTTACCAGGGGCTGGGGGTTGGGGGAAATTAAGAGATACTGGTCGAAGGCTACAAACTTCCAGGTATAAGAGGAACAAGTTCCAGGGTCTAATGTACAGCACGGTGACTACGTTTGATAATATTATGTTACATAATTGAGATTTGCTAAGAGAGTAGAACATTAGTGTTCTCACCAAAGAAAAAAAAGGGAAATATGTAAAAGGATGGATGTGTTCATTAACTCGGTGGGAACCCTTTCACAGTATATATGCGATCAAACCATCATTGTAATCCTTAAATATTTTACAATTGTATTTGTCAAGTATATATTAGTAAAGCCAAGAAGAAACAAGTTAGGCAGCCAATCACAGTGGTGGGTTTTAACCTTCAGGCCAACCACAGGGCCTCTTACTTTACACAAAGAAAGTGAGAAAAACAAAATCAAGACATTAACTTATCATTTAAAAAGCATTTATTTAGAGACAACTAGGCCATGTCAACATAAGTTGATTCTCCTACTTGAAATGAATAAACATAACCTCATGCAGAAGAAAAGTTCATGTCATCTTTGTTTAATGCAGAGAGGCTGAACTTTGCAACAGCATGTTTCTGCTACCAATATACATATATGTAATTTTTGAAGGAATAAAGATCATTTTTAAGGATTCATATTGTAGCTTGTCCCTACAACTAGAAGGATTACATAATACCTTCCTTAAGCTGATTCCTTCTTCTCTAGTCACTTTGCAAGTAGAAGTACCTGAGTTGGTATTCATGCCCCTACCCTTAAGATTCTCAAATTAGAATAAGCAATTACCATATGCAGAGCCAATCACAGGTTTAGTGATGCTTGAAAATGAACACAAAAGGACTGTGACCATAGGAATTGGAGCATATTAACTTTAAATAGTATATGTGATAAAATTAGTACAAAGTATTTAAAGATATGTAAGTTAACCGTTTATAGAGAGAAAAAATCTTTTACATATTAGATAATAGTTTATAGAATAAAGAGCAGTATTTTAAAACTTATATTACACATTGCATAACTGGAGAGTAAATCCTGTCAGTTGAGAAATAAATGTTTTAAAATTCTCAAAGAAGAAAACTATATAACCTTTAATTCAAGGTAACATAGTTGGCTGGAAAAATGCCAGTTTGACCTCGAAGTTTCCCTTCCCACCAATCGAAATGTGAATCTGTTTGTGATATAACTGTGATTCTGTCTCCAGCGTGAAAATTCAAATCCCCTGGCTGCTGACCTTCAAAAGAATATAATGCAGTCACTTCTATGGGCAGGTTCAACTTGCCTAAAACAAACAAACAAAAGTATTTAAATTATTCACATTTTTAATGGGAAAACCTGGGAAGGTAAGATATAAATTAACTTTAGTACTTAATATTCTAATGTCTTAGAGATGTGGTCTGTGTGATTTTCATCATATTAGACTTATGTTCTTCTTCTTCAAAAAGAGAAAATGTTTGGTAATAATGTTTCCTAAATCCATACAAGTCAAACTGCATATTATTATATATTTAACTATGTATTTAGCAAATATTTGTGGTTATAATTGTTTGAATTTTGAATAACCTAGAACACTACAAGCTAACCCTGAACAATACAGGTGTGAACTGCACTTATACATGGATTTTTTTTTTGATAAACAGTATGATACTATAAATGTATTTTCTCCTTCTTTTCTTTTTTTTAAATTAATTAATTTATTTGACAGAGAGAGCATGAGAGAGCACAAGCAGGGGGAGCAGCAGAGGCAGAGGTAGAAGCAGGCTCCCCACTGAGCAGGGAGGCCGATGTAGGACTCGATCCCGGGACCTGAGCCAAAGGCAGATGCTTAACCGACTGAGCCACCGAGGTGCCCCTCTCCTTATTTTCTTAATAACATTTTCTTTTATCTAGCTTCATTTATTATAAGAATACAGCACATAATACATGTAACATCAAAATATGTGTTAACCTACTGTTTATGCTTTTGGTAAGGCTTTTGGTCTATGATAGGCTATTGGTAGTTACGTTTTGGGGGAATCAAAAGTTATACGTGGATTTTCAACTGCATGGGGTTTGGGGCCCCTAAACCCCCGTCCCACGTTGTTCAAAGGTCAACTGTATTTACATTTTTCCCCTTTTATTATAATGGTCATTATGGCTTTCATGAATTGTAGCTGTTAGAGAAAAACACATTTATGGTCACGATTGTATCATAAAAGATTTAATTGAAAAACCATGCTCCAGCATAGAGCTAGAGGGTATTATGCTAAGGGAAATAAGTCAGTCAGAGAAAGACAGATACCATATGATCTCACTCATAAGTGGAATTTAAGAAACAAAACAAATGTGCAAAGGAAGAAAAAAGAGAGACATACACACAAACCAAGAAACAGACCCAGACTCTGTTACCAGAGGGGACACAGTAGGAGGATGGGGGTTAAAGAGTACACTTATCATGATGAAAAATAAAATAAAATGTTAAACAAAACAAAACAAAAACCATGCTCTGTAGCCTTTGATTTTTAGGGTTGCAGCTCAGAAGAATTTTGCCGATTCATCAGCAGACATTTTTTCCATAGGCTTCATGGCTGTTTTCATTTCTGTGCTTACTTTATACTTTCTCTCAAAACAGAGATAAAACTCAAATTAGCACAAGAAGTACGTCTGCATATGCTTAATAAGAGTTTCAACACAATGTGTAGAATTTTCTGCATTGTATTAGGAAAAAATATCTTGAGAATTGAGGAGTTAATATGAGTAAAAAATAGTAAATATTATAAACTCTATAACATCATAAGAAATATAAAAAATCAGATACTTTCTGTGTATTCAGCTACATGGAATTTTATCTTTGTTTCACATATTATGTGCACATATTAGGCAATTAGATGCTTGTTAAATACATCTTAGTGCAGGTACACTGAAAACATAAATAACCAAATTCTAAAAACCAGTTACTTATTTGAACCTATAATACTATAATAGTAAAAGATAAACCAAATTTGGCTTGTCAGTAAGAAATAAAAAGTCAAGACTTTAATTACACTACGTTGACCGGAACATGGAATTTGTAGTTCACACAAGATGGTGCTGCAGTTCTTTCTGTAAAAGCATGTGCCACGTGGTTCTTTGAGTTCTCCTCAAGAAATAACCCTAATAGCAACTAACAGAATTACATTCGAGGGATTCCTGGTATCATTACTTTTTTCTATCATACAGACATGTTCTGCCTGTTTTTATATCTTATACTACATTTACTTGTAGTCTATCAATTTCAAGGAAGAAGGTTAAAAGTATAGCACAGAAGTGTAGAATTTTGATAACATCTGGATATCGTCAAAACCAGCTGAGTGACAGCCAACACATTAATGAGCACTCATCACCGTGTATGTGACAAGCAGCGGGCATCCCGCACTGCGGCGGGACACACAGCAAGTCCTCCTGACAGGCCCCTTTCTTGTTAAATCAGAGGAATATAAGGTGATGTTAGATTCTGAGCATCATTTTCTCATCAATAATTATATTTATCACCTCCATACATAAAGCTCAACCTCTCTCAACCAAACTTAATTAATGAAAACCCTCAAGGAGCTCCTCCTCTCTCGTGTCTCCAGACACCTTGCATAATACAAAGAAGCAAGCAGAAGAGTCCCAGCGAATATCAGGGAATGTTCTGGAAGTCACAGCCACCTTGGCGGCCATACGCGTGTACATCTGTAGCACCAGGTACAAAGGAAAATGCACGAGAGGGTGCTCGCAGTGATGACAGGTGCCAGCCCCTGCCGTGTGGTCAGCCTGTTCCTCGTCCCCAGCAAGCAGCTGCCGCCACCCCCGCATCACAGAACATCAAGCTCAGGTGGAAGTGTGAGGCACTTTGTCCAAGGAGCTGAGATCCGAACCTCAGAGTCACCACTGACCTCATGCCCCAAGGCCCTCTGCAGCCACACACGTATTAAATTGTGTTCAACAGACTGAACTTAGACTTATCAGGGCATTTCACTTTTGTCAGGCACATTTTCAAGGAGAATTAGCATATTCTTCTGCATCACCGAGTTATCCAGACTCTACAAATAATAAGAATGTTGGATGATGATCCTGGGTAACCACTGATAACTGAACTGGTTCTTGCTGGTTTTAGGAAAATATTTTGTGAAGAACAATTAGAGGAAGAAAGATATTATGAACTGAATGAAAGACATAGAGGATCACAGACTTGGTTCAGTTCCTGCCCTTACCATTTAGGTGTCGTCCAGTTTCCTCTGAAATGTAGTTTCCAAATGAACTAAGGGTAAAGTGGTGGTGGGAAAGGGGGTGTAAGGACAGAGCAGGTGGTTTTGAGATGCAGAGAGAAGGCAGTGCTGTGGGGTTTGAGGAGGCTGGTATTCAACATCCCTCTTTCCCTCCACCCAAATTTTGAGCAGAGATGAGGCAAATGGGGAGGGGAATCATGGCTGGGAGAGCGAGGGGAGAATATGGGCCAGACAGGCAGACAGGGATGTGCCACAGAAGAGTCAGGAGTTTAAGCAGTTTCAGGGAAAATTCATCCCCAAGAGCACGAGGTGGCGAGCCAAGCCTGCATGAAGACTGGCACTCCCTGGAGGTAGCAGTCCACAGGCCACTCAATGCCATGCCCTACTTAGTTTTTTCTTCAAGTTCTTAAAGTTCTTCTTCACTGTAAATATTAGAGATACCTTGCATAAAGAAAAGTTTAATGCCCACAAAATAGCTTATTAAAAAAAAAAAAAAAAGGTGGGCCTTTTTCTTCCGGGAGGGAGGTTTGTCCTTCCAGAAGGAGAGCGCCCCCTGGGGACCCCAGAAACAGGCCCCACTGCCAACTAAAATATCTGGCATTCACAGAAGCCTTGCCTTCAAGTTTTATATTCCTGTGTTTAAGAAATATGGAGGCTCTTTGAAGCAATTAGCCATTTTCATCATCATATTCAACTTTAATTCAAATACAGGTTATTTTCTCTCCCAAATCAGGACTACACTTAACAGGAAGCAGCTGTCCCGAGGCTCCTAATTAGCAAGGCTGGGTCTATAGGGTGTCACGATTTTACTCCCAGTTGCCTTCTCCATGGAGTCTGCATAATGTAACCCATATGTAACCAACATATCCGGCCCTAGATGTGATTCAGGAAAGGAATCCAGTCTTTGGAAGCTCGTTGCAAGGCAAGCAGAAGAGAACAAACACATCTTTGGTTTTGTGTACGTTTAATGTAGTGGTGAGTTGCATGGCTGACTTAATCTGGTACCCACATCCTCCTAGGTCAGGGGTGGGGTCTGTCACTTTGAGGACCATGTCCTTTGGAAGAGGGAGAGAATCATCGGTGAGTGAGGCAGATAAGGCCACTAGGTGATGTCACCAGAAAAGCAGTTCTCAAAAGGGAATGTCTGGAGCATTTGTGGTCCTTGCCACTGGGGAGGGAGTATTATTGGCATGGAGTGACTCTGTCCAGGGCATCCACGCAGCACAGGATGGCCCCCACCGTGGATGTGCCCACACTGTCACTGAAAATTACAGGGTGGATAGGCGGCGGGTGGTGAAGACTGACACAGGAGGGCACAGGCTGTTACAGAAAGGTACAGTAAACCAGGTTGTGCAGTTGCAAGGCTGTCTTGCTGAGAGGACCAAGTACCATGTAGTTGAGCTTCCAAAGGGTGCAGAACAAAAGTATATGCAATTTGGAGAATTTCTGCTTTGCCCAACAGCCCACGCAAAAGTGCAGCTGGTCAGTGGGTATGGGACAGGCTGAGAGCAAGCCCACAGGGGACTGGATGTCCTGGTAGGATGGGTTTTAACTTGAGGCTCGGGCCTGTGCCCTGTGCCTTTTCTCTGCAGCAATGCTCGGCCAGGATGTGAGAAAGTCCCTGGTAAGAATTTAATTGATTTCACAGCTGCTTTAAAAAAAAACACAATCATGTTAAGTAAGTTTTATTTTAAAAATAGACTTTAAATCTTTCTTTCTACTTGTTTCTTCAAACTCCCTTATATTTGGAGAAAGGACTAAAATAAATTAATATTATCCTAGTACCTACTGTGTGTACAACTTAACTTATCCTACCCTCAAATATATATATAAAAAAAAAGCAAACCTGACCAACTGACCAACCACGGGCAGGTAACTCTCCGTGGATCACACGGCTAGTGGTCAAAGTATTGAGTTCAAGTCAGATCCTGTTTCCAGAGCCCACACAGGTTGTGTTTCTTATAATTTCACACTGCCCTTAGTGCCTTTTAGGGGTATTACTAACATTTCCTAGGCAGCCAGCCTGCAGGTACACGCTCTAGAGAACCCTGAGAAAAGGAGCTGCAGTTCCCAAGTCACCACAGCCTCTGTTGTCCCCTGTCCCTCAGCGTCCCTGCTGTTGGCCCCTCTCCCTCAGCAACTCAGCTTGTCTGTTGACCTCAAATTTAAGAATCCATTTAATTGCAGGATACCTAAGTGTAGGTCTAATTCTAACAGAGTCTTTAAAAGACCACTATATAAAATTCTCCATGCTACTTGGGTATAGACATTTATATGTTAACCACTTTTGCTTCTGAAGGATGTGTTGCCAAAGGTCAAATTATGACAGTCTCAGTATCTCTACCATGGCTGTAAATCACATTCACAAAGCAAAATACATTTTTAAAAGCCTCTAGTTTTCTCACTGTGCCTGGGACCACAGCACAGTTAAACCCAGGCCATCAGACTGCCTCTGAACGTAGGACTCTCTCCACCTGGGCTCCTGTGAGAACAGATGGCCAGAATTGGGCTCCACAAAATGGGAACCAGGCGGAAAGCAAAAGGAAAGTCAGAAACCCTAAACCATCAGGAAAAGGTTGACTTCTGTTTAAGGAACTCTGCTTAAGAGATATTTTTGAAATATCTTTATAAATTTTAAAAAGAAACGGGTACTTAGTGACCGTGACACTCTGTTTACATGAAACAAGTAATGCCCCCGGAGTTTCCTTACCAAGGATGGTTCTGTGATCCCAGTGACAAAAGATGATGTGAAAAAATAAACAGGCTATTTTACAACTGGTTAACCTTTGCCCTCATTCTGTGTCCCATTCACATTTCTAAATAATTGCTTAATTCTTTAAGGAACATTTTCTAAAGAATATTGAAGTAAGACAGGTTGAGGGACTATTTCATCATGGCAAATCCTAGTAAGTTTTATGAAGTAGTTCCCAATAATGGCAAAATATCTGAACATGAAAAATAAAAAAAATTCCTTAAAAATATAAAAATATTCACGGGGCTAAAACCCAGAAAAAATGTGATGATGATGAAGTTGTAATTCATAACGAACAAACCTTGTCATTCTATCATGACAAGATTTTTAAAAAGCCTGTGGTTTGGTCCTCGGATAAGCCCCCGGGAGTCAGCGGCACTTAGTCCCAAGCTGGGGTGCTCCCTGGCAGGTAACTGAGCATGTGCCTCTTACAGTTCCCCATTGCCCTCCTTATCTCAGATTAAAAGCAAGTAAGAGAGCAAAAGCATAGCATTTTTTAAATGAAGCACTTCTCAAAAGCATGTGCATATCCTATAAATCAAAGGAGTGCTGAGCACCTTCCCAGAGAGTTTTACAAACTGCCATATTAATTAGAAAGTTTGTGATTATAAGATGGATATGAATCATTTTTAACATATAGATATTTCATTTACCAACTCTCTCCTGATAGCTGGAAAGTTCAGGGTAGAGCTTATATTTGCTTCTGTTATCTGCAAAACAGAAAAAAAAGGGGGGCATTTACAACACTTTATTAGCATATCGTATATAAAGTAGCCAAAAATGCCAAATCTTGCTCTTGCAAAGCAGGTATTTTAAATCTCTAAGATTGATAGAAATACCATTATTTTGTCACACTTTAAATCAAGAGGAATGCCTGAATAAACCCAGAAAGTACACCGAACATAAGGCAGAGGGTAAATATCTGGTATCTATAGGATTTAAGCGCTGAAACTACAACTCACGACCTTGGAATTACACATTCATGGATAACACACATACATCTTTTTTTTCCAGAAGCAATCATAAGATACCTGAATTTTAAAAAAGTTTGTAGCCCCCAAGCCAGTGATTTTCAAACATCACTCTTTGCTTAGCCCCTAAAGTAATTTTTAAACAGCATGTATTCACTTGTATATTTTTTAATTAATATCTAAAATTATTCAATATAAGCCTAAAAGTTGTAAAGGGAACACTTCGTAGCATATTTCAGTTTCAGTTATTTAAATTAAATAATTATATCTCTTTCTGGGATAACAGAACCTAAATATCACAGTATAAATATGAGTCATTATTATCTCTTTCTGCGATAACAGAACCTAAATATCACAGTATAAATATGAGTCAGTATTATAACTATACTCTCCATCATGAGTTAAAGAAAAGCTTTTTTTCTAAAGTCAGAAATTATGTAATGTTCATTTTAACCTTCAAGTCATATTTCCATTCCATTTGTCTCAAAGATTTTATACTAATGTGTTAATATTATATTTTTATGTAACAGTTTCTACAACAAAAATTTGTACATAAATTTATTTTTAAATGTTATTGGAAGTAAGCACAAGGCCCTATTAAATCATTTCTTGGGACGCCAGAGTGGCTCAGTCATTAAGCGTCTGCCTTCGGCTCAGGTCATGGTCCCAGGGTCCTGGGATCGCACCCCGCGTCGGGCTCCCTGCTCAGCAGAAGGTCTGCTTCTCCCTCTCTCTCTGCCTGCCTGTCTGCCGACTTGTGCTCTCTCTCTCTTTCTGTCAAATAAATAAATAAAATCTTTTTAAAAAAATAAATAAATGTATAAATAAGTAAATAATTTCTTATAGACTGAATTATTATAGTAATCATTACTGATACACAACTGACCAAAATCTTAAATATATTATTAACATGTTAACTTATTAAAGATGAAAGCCAATTTTTATTTGAAATGCATCTCCATAGAAGGGTAAGACTTTCAGCTCATATACACAGGATGACTATTTCTTATTTCTACAATGACATAGGTTCAATGTATTTTAATATTCTTTTTTAAAGATATAGATGCTAGAAAAGCTGGTTCTTATAAAAACTAGAGAGGGCCAAAAGGATATATTTTACAGCAATGTAACAGAATTATTTTATATTCCTTCTGAGATGGAGGTAAAAAAAAATCACACTTATCTATAATTAAAACGACAATAATAAAATATTACTTTTATAACTTTTTGTTTTGGTGATAGATAGCTATGTGATTTTTAAAATAAGTAAAATAGAATGATAATATTAACTACTATTGTTATTTTAAATCATATGACAATTCCATTATGCCTCTTTAGTTTTGTTGAAAGCAAAGAAACAGAAATCACTGGATCTACAAAAGTATCTGCTACTTATCAGAATCATTCACTAACTATATCAACATCTGTATTTCAAATTGGATCATTGTTCTTATATTTTGGAGACAATGTAGCATAGTATGATTCGGGATGATCTGGGGTTTTTCTTACTCAAGTGTGGGGGGAAAAAAAAAAAAACATTAGGAAGGCTAGAAGACAGAGGGTAGCCCGCATGTCATGTTCTGATTGGAAGCAGCTTTCACAAAGGATGTCGCTGGGGGCTGGAGCTCTGGAGACTGGATATCCTGCACTCTGTGTCCACACACCCTGGGGCGTGTCTGAGTACCCCCTAAGGACAGAGGCACACCAACAAGAACGCTGTTGGCCTAAGAAATTTATGACACAAGAATATAGAAATAAACATTGGCAGCATGGGGAAGGGGGTACAAATATTCCAAAAGAATCTATTTTTAAAAACTGACTAGAAATAACAGATTTTGGATACTGATCAGATATAGGACAAAATACATGCAAATTAAGACTTTCTCAGCATAAAAATAAGCACTCTGCAGTAGAAATGGGAAAGTACAGGGCGCCTGGGTGGCTCAGTAAGTTAAACGTCTGCCTTCGGCTTGGCTCAGGCCATGATCTCAGGGTCCTGGGATCAAGTCCCACATCCTGCATCGGGCTCCCTGCTCAGCAGGGAATCTGCTTCCTCCTCTCCCTCTATCCCTCCCTGCTGCTGGCGCTCTCTCTGATGCTCTCTCTCTCAAATAAATAAATAAAAGAAAAAAAAGTTAAAATAAATGGGAAAGTACATTCCATTCACTGCAGCAAACCCAAATTATAAAGTACTTAGGAATAAATTTTAAAAAAAGGCACAGAAACTATGAAATCTTAGGAATGACAGAAAAATATCTTAACAAATGGAAAGCATAAAATGGAAAAATTATCATACAAATGCCAAATTAATTAATTTATACATGTAATATTATAATTAATATCCCAAATCATAGAATCAATACAAGTATATGATACTTTTTTTTAAAAGATTTTATTTATTTGACAGAGAGAGACACAGCGAGAGAGGGAACACAAGCAGGGGGAGCGGGAGAGGGAGAAGCAGGCTTCCCGCCAAGCAGGGAGCCCGTTGTGGGACTCGATCCCAGGACCCTGGGACCATGACCTGAGCCGAAGGCAGACGCTTAACGACTGAGCCACCCAGACGCCCCTATGATACTCTTTTTTAGAGTTGCATATTGCATACAGTAGTCTCCCCTTATCCGCAGTTTTGCTTTTCAGCCTCAGCTACCTGTGGTTATCCACAGCCCAAAAGTAGCTGACCCTCCTTCTGATTTATTGTCAGAAGGTCAATAATAGCCAAGGCCACAACAATGCCTGCATCCCTCACCCCCTTCATCTGGCCACGGAGGCATTTCATCACATCATTACAAGAAGTACAGTAAGATATTTTAAGAGGCAGGGGGGCCATGTTCATATGACTTTTATTACAGTATGTTGTTGTAATTGTTCTATTTTATTATTATTTATTGTTGTTAATCTTTTTGTGCCTAATTTATAAATTAAACTTTACCATAGGTCTGCATGTATAGGAAAAAAACATAGTTTATATAATGTTCCGTACTATCCATGGTTTCAGGTATCCACTGGGATCTTGGAACATCTCCCACCATGGATAAGGGGGGAACTACTGTGTATAAAAAACAAGACCAACAGACAAATGATACATGTAGGAAAAAAAAAAAACTAATCCAAATGATAGACTAAGTGCTTCTACAAATGGAAAAGGCAACAAATACTCCAACAGAAAAAAATGGACCAATGAAATGAAGAGACTTTTCAGAAAAGATTAAATCTAAAACACCAGCAATTATATGAAGAAATCTTTAGGTCACTAACAGGGGCAAACACAATCTAATTAAGAAGGAGATAAAACCAACCCTCAGACATGCAAATACATCAAAACACTCTAACACTGATAGTAGCTGAGGAATATGCGTGGTGGGGAGTGTGCCTGTGGGAGCATTGTCGTGGGGAAAGGCTGAGGAGTCTCTGCAGTAGTAAAAACTTAAAATGTGATCTACCAAATCTGCTAACGTTTAAAAATATATCCTTTAACCTATCACATCCATTCCTGGTAGTTCTCTCCAAAAATAAATAAAAGTACCAGTATGTAGACACACCATTTGAGAAAGATGTAAATTATGGAGCTGGCTGGCATGGAAAAAAACTGAAATAAAGAAGTTAGTACCTATTAATAGGAGAGTGGCTGAACAAAATATGTTCATTTGTACCATGGAATATTAAAAAGCCATTCAAAAGAAGTAACTAGAGCTGTACCAGTTGATTCAGGGATTTCTATAAGGTGTTCAGCGAAACAAATAAGCAAAACTCACAAACAAGATAGAGTAAAACAGGGGGCGCCTGGGTGGCTCAGTTGGTTAAGTGACTGCCTTCGGCTCAGGTCATGATCCTGGAGTCCCGGGATCGAGTCCCACATCGGGCTCCCTGCTCAGCAGGGAGTCTGCTTCTCCCTCTGACCCTCTTCCCTCTCATGCTCTCTCTATCTCATTCTCTCTCTCAAATAGATAAATAAAATCTTTAAAAAAAAAAAAGATAGAGTAAAACATGTACAATATGACAGCATTTTTGTAAGGCAACAAAATAACACATTTGTACATGTGCCTGTGTACAGGAATATACAAGAAAAATATATACGGAGAAAAATATAGACGTCTATACTGCATGTTGTCAGCATGTCAGGTTTCCTGGGATGAGAACAGGTGTAGGTGCCACATGGGTTAAGAGGAGAAATCTGAAAAGAGGAGCAACTCATAAAAGAAAATGCATTAAAAATTTACATGAACCATATATATGCATTTATATAAAATTGTATGTAAGGAAGATACGTAAAGAAATGAAAATTTAAGATGCAGTTTTCTAATGACAAACTTAGGAATAGGTGAGATTTAAATGAAAGGTTAAAAGTAGATACCCATTTTAAACTTTCCTTTTATTGAAACAAAAACTGGTATTCAAAACTTGGGATGAGAAAGATGGTATTCATGCGAAAAACAAAAACAAACAAATGGTAGGGACCTAACAGCAAATAAAACTCAAAAAGCCAAGGGAAAATGAGAGTGTTCATGAGAAGGTGTGGTGAGGAGAGCTGAGTGTGCAGAAATGTGCAAAGACCGGGGCGCCTGGGTGGCTCAGTCGGTGAAGCATCTGCCTTCGGCTCAGGTCATAATCCCGGGGTCCTGGGATCGAGCCCCACATCGGGCTCCTGGCTCAGCGGGAAGCCTGCTTCTCCCTCTCCCTCTGCCTCTCCCCCTGCTCATGCTCTCTCTCTCTGTGTGTCTCAAATGAATAAATAAAATCTTAAAAAAAAAAAGGAAAAGAAAAAAAGTGTGCACAGACCAAAAGGTAAACCAATGAGGACACAGTCATTACTGTGCAAAGTGGGGAGGGCACCATGCGTCTCCACAAGAAAGGTTCAGAAGACAGGCGATCATAGTGGGAAACAGCAGCTCCAGGCTGATACAAGCAAGGGGCCTGGAGACCTAAGTTGGTGTTGAGACGTGTAGGTTTTAGAACACGTGCTGAAGAGGAAAAAAAATCCCCAAAAAACAAATCTTCTGAGATTTTTCCATTGCTAAGTGAAAGGGGTTCCTTGAAGTTAAGATGAGGAGCTTTTTAATCTACACTGACCAGGGAGTGATATTAAGGGAACTGACATAAGATTTTTATATGTGCATCACACAAGATACCTATTTTCCTAGTGAGGACACTTCAGAAACATTATGTATTTTAAAACTTACACACAGGTCAAATTTTATGTAATCACTCAGATTTAAAATAAAAATAGATTCAGTGCCCACATCTTGTTACTCACTGGAAATGTGAGTGTGTGTAAATTAATCACCTGAACGTGAATCAGAAATAGACCATCCCTTTTGGAAGAAGAGTGCAGCATCCCAGGAGAGTAGGGTACAGGCTGAGATACAGGGAATGTGAGCAATGAGGAAGAACAGGCCCAGTTCCTGAGCACCTTCCTGGGAGGGGTACTTTTGGGCAAGCCAGAGGCCTAGCCAGGAGCCAGTGTGAGGGCTGTAACCCCTATTTCATGCCCAGGTGAAGGGGGGTGGATGCAGAGCACGAAGGAGGGCCACCCCCTGCCCCGGAAGCACTTTGACACTTGTCCCCCTCCCAGACCTCCTCCCAGTAATGGCAGTTACTTTTCCACATGTGCTATCTTCCCTCCTAGACTGAAAGTTCTTCAAAGACAGGGTATAACTTGGACTCATCTTTGAACTCTCCCCAAAAGCCCCAGCACAGTGCTTGTGAGTAACAGTGGATTATTACAGGAAACATCACCTACTTGAACATATGGCTACGTACTCCTACCCTCTGTGCCTGAAAAGCATGATTCCAAGGGTGGCTGTCCTATAAACGTGCAATGGAAAGAGGGGTAGAAGCCAAAACCTGGTGCTTCATAAATCTGGTCTACTTTACAACCACCTTATGAAATCCTGAGCTCCCAAGAACATATGGTAAACTTAATATTCAGAATATAAATCTATAAGTATACAAGAAAAATAGGCTTATTTTGTTCCCGTTTCAAATCAGCAGGATAACTGTCTTTGGAAGAAATGACAAATAAATGAAAAAACTAAAGATAAATCTCTTTGTAAATTGGAGAAAGCATCTTCTGAATGAGAACAGAAGCTTTCACAAATTACAGCAATGAGAATTTGTCTTCTGTCTTTAGAAGAGGCTGAGCATTTATTTTTCTCTTCAACAACCATTGGTTCTTCTATTTGACACTAAAGTTTAACAATGTAGCTTGATTTCTTAACAATAATATCTAATAATTGCTTAATTATAATTGTATTTGAATTGCAACAGAATTATTTACTTTGGGAGCCAGAGTTCAGCAAGACTTGTGCAGATGACTGCTGTGGTCTTAACGATGGTTTCGGAGGTAATTCTTTAGCCTGGGAGGAACAAAAAAAAAAATGCACATAATTTTAAAATACTTTTTTACCTTGGAGCATATAAGGCTTTTTTCTTCTAATGAATATATGTGGCAGAGTTTATCCTATGCACCTATTAACAAAGCACCCTACATGTGCATGTGCACTGCTGTGGGCCACAATTAATTGAACTGGATGCCACATGCAGAGGTTGAAGGGGGTGCTCTTCTGTAACGGGAAGCTTGCCTCATCCAGGCACCTCAGTCACTTGGTGGCTGGCTCAGCAAACCCCGGGAGGGCAGTGACAACTGAGGCTTTGTGTGTCCGTTTTCACGTTGTATCATGGGGATCAATCAGCTCCAAGAGGATGTCGTGGAGCTCGGAGCACAACATCCTTGACCTTCAAGGCCTCAGTATCAGCAGCCATTGTTAGTATCATTATTTAATGTTACCAAGTCATGTCCTTGGAGAGATGCAATTATGGAAAACGAACTATGTTTCCCCTTGAAATCTGTACAGATGACATATCAAAGTTATACAACATTTTCAAAAGAACTTTATGTAAATGAAATTATGGGGGACGTTTGGTGGTTATTGGGAACCTGATATCAAGGACAGAATATTCTATATAAAGAAAAGTCTTCTGACCGCTGAGAGAAATGTAAAAACCAGGCATTACAGTAGGCTTCCTCTGTTCCCTTGCTGCTTTTCTTGCATTGATTCGTTGACCTTCATTTTCATACTTTTCAGTAAAGGAATCAAGAATTTCATAAAGTTCTTCTGCTTGAGCAGGTCGTGGTATTTCTCCAAATAAAATGTCATAAGCTCGGATGTCTTGACAATAAAATCTAATAAGAAATACCAAATTAAGAGCATTTATAGATGTAGATCTTTTCTAGAGTTAAAAGTAGGACACACACCTGTGTGTAGGCATTTACTCACATCTAGTATTTCATATATACTATTTTTCAAACACTAACTACAAGCCATAACCCATGTTAAACCCCTAAATTCACTCCCCCAAGCTCATCTCTAGAGCCAATCACCATCAATTTTTTTTTGTTTTTTCAGATTTTCTCTAAGTACATATTACTTTATATTGAATCTTTAAATAAAGAAATATACAGTTAGAGTCAAATGCTGTGTTAAAAGAGATTATACAATGTTACTCTGAACTCTGAACAACTATGTGAATCTATGAAGTATTATGTTTCTCATCATACTTTCCTGAAATCAATTAAAATTATGTGGCTTGCACTTACTTCCGATTAGTTTCTTTCCTTTCAATCAAACAGCTGCCTTCTAACGATATGCCAGCAAAGAGTCCTCTGGATTTGCAGTATGTAAAGACAGCAGTGGGGCTTCTCAGGGCAACATTTCCTTCTAAATTCCTGCAAAATAGAAGGTTTGCATCCTGGAACCACGAGAGAATGGGCCCTAAGATCGTTAGTTGAGCAGCACCACACTTCTCACTCAAAAGAATGATCTTGTTCTCACTTCACTTGCTTTTATGTTTTACCTCCTGTTGTCCTGAGCTAGTTGTGCTTAGGGGGTTCCGGAGCAAGGACAGGGCATGGGGAAGGGCACATTATTTAAAACCATTATCAAAGGGTGTGATAATCATACCTTTCCAACTTTGTCTTCCTTTCTTAAAACAGGAATGTACCTTTTAAGATACCAAAGACTGTGGGTTCTTTTTACACTGAGCATTTTCATGGAATTTGGAAACCTTTTTGGATGACTGTATGGTCTGAGTTTTTGGTATTTCTACATTGCTCAAATGACCCAAAAATAGTCATTCATTAACAGAGAGGTAAAATGTACTATACATACTGTAAACATCACTCTAGTGAAACACTTTTATTTCAAATTTTCCATAATTTAGTTTGAAGAAAATCTTTTTTCTTTCTTGATCAATGCTGCCCTTTATCAGTTAATCAAATTGGACTTGGCTCCTTCAGAGCTTAAAGGTAAATTGTATGTTCCATTCCGGTAGATACAATGGCCTACATTTCTAAAGTATTTAGTTTCTTTTTGTGTGCTCTAGTTTCAAATTTTCTCATTTTATTACCCTGGGTGGGCTTTATAAATTTCTTATTTCCAAACAACCTCAAACCCTCTAGGACATATATAAATCATAAATCAGTTTCATTTCAATTCAAGCTTCCTCTTAGTGCAAACCTGTATAATTTTTAAACCATTACTATCCAACAGATGTTCAGAAAGTACTTTGCAGTACTCACCTTCCCAGGGGCCCAATTGCCACAGTAAAGTTCCCTCCAAGTGTCAGGTTACCACCTTTTGCAAAAGCTTCTACTGCTCTGTCATAATTCAAAATTATTACCAAATCTGATACCTGAAAATTTATTTAAAAATAATTATGTGTAAATGTCATTTAAAATATATGCTGATTAAAACTCAAATATATACCATATAATGTAGCAAGAATTTCAATGTAGACAGTGAAAGAATATGAAAGAAGAATCATTTTTATTTTGAGCTGAGGATGTAAGGAACAGATATTTCCACAGGTGAGTCAAGCAAACACCTCTGAGGATTCACTGTGCACCCTGCATATACTGTGGGGCTCTGGGCATACCCCCAATCTTCTCAGCAAGCTTGTAATGTAGGTAGTGACAGGGGTCTGGTGAGGCTAAGTGGCCTGTCCTAGTGATAGTCAGAATAGATACAACACAGGCCAGAAAGATTACAAGTACTCCCTTAGACTAAACACGTCAAGAAAGCCAAGCCAAAGACCATACGACTAGGAGTAAGGGCATAAGATCCAGGGTTCTCAGTGACATTTCCACACTGGAATCCCTGGCAAGGCCGTGTGTTTACCACTAGTAAAGTGCACGCTGTCCCTTTCTTTTAGGTGCAGAAATTCAAAATATCAGAAGGAAGCTAGTTAACTATTAGTTAATGCCTCTTACTCAGTTAATTCTCTAAGTAAAAGCAAAAATTAGAATGTGGGAATAATGCTCAAGACATGCCAACATGGAAGAGGTGTTCACCACTGCTGTATACAAGTCCAGTGAGAGCCCAAAAATACGGAGAGCCCTCGGAGGATAGAGGCCTGAGCGTCAGTCCAGCTCCCTCCTAGGGAGCTGTGTGACCTCGTATTCTGACTACTTTTGGATCTCTCATCTTTTCATATGTGAAATCTGCAAAATAGGACCCACCTCACTCATCTATCTCAAGATCAAAGATGTGTGTGTCATGCATACCTAGAAAAGGAGAGGTGTACTGGTTGACGCTAAGAATTTGGGCTAAAAATCCAACTCTTTGGGTGTGAATTCTACTTCTGCCTCTTGCATATTGCGTGATCTTGGGCAAATGATTGAGCAGCTTGAAACCTTAGCTTGCTTCTCTGTTTTAAGGTGGGTATAATAATAGGAACCACATTTGTAAACAGACTCTGTATACATTTGTGCATAGACATACATATAAGGTTGTTTAAAGGATTAACTGAAATCATTTGTAAAACTTGGCATGTTTACCACAACTCAATAAAATATGCAAAGGCCAAGCAGACTGATGTTTAAAAGATTACTTAATTTATATAGTTCTTTAATGTTTTATAAGTGTTTTAAAATCAATGTTTTCATCTGACCCACAGAAGAATACTTACTACCAAAAGAGATTGCACTTGAAAAGACCTAATGGAGATCCAATACAAGTAGACTCTTTAAAAAATGTTTAATTTGAACCATTTTATGAAAAAAATACACTCAAGTTCCATAGGACAAACTAAATATACCAGCTAACTGACCCCTATGAAATATTTTACCCTGACTCATATCAACTGTTAATTCCATTTTATATATGGACAATTTCTGAAGATTGTGGTGTTGAATAATACAGAATTAGCACTTTTATGCAAAATTAAGTGATTTTGCCAATGATTATATGAGCTATATCTTATATACATTTTAGGTAATATATATAAAATTGCTTTGCATAATGCTTGGTATATACACGGGCAGAAAGTATAAATCTCCAGCCATGACCATGTAAATACCTGACTGATATTGTCCCCTTCTGCTTGGTACATCTTAGTATAATTAAATAAGGCAAAATTCTAAGAGTCATTAAAGAAAAAAGTAATCCTTTAATTTTATGTCTCATCTCAATTCAGTTCTCTCGAAAAAAAAGTAAAATAATCCTGTGTTCTTTGGTGATATCGCAAATGAGAGAACCAGGTCAAAGCTCCACAGACAGTTTGAGGAGCAGGAGGGCCCCAGCAGCTCTTGGTTTGTTTCTATAGCTAAGAGTTACAGCAAAACAGATTCCCTGAAAGAAAACTGTCAAAAGACAAACACTGTAAAATAGACATTGAAAATTTGATAAGGTTTCTTAAGAAGTTTGTAATGAGATATAACTATAAATAAGATGCCAGTTCTGCATTTAAATTCAATTCTTACACAAAAGAATGAGGAAAGCACAACTACCTGCAGGAAAAGCTGGGGGAGGAATGTTAACCCCTGATAACCCCTGAGTAACAAACCTCAGCAAACAGGTACAGGGTAATGTAGCCAGGAGCCCCCCTCCCCCCAGAGGCCATAATCATTAGGAGCAAAGTTACAAAATGAAACAATGCAAAGCCAGCATTTGAAGTAATTGGAGGATCCGGATGTAACACAACAGGGTGTTGCCACAGGTGAAGATACACTATGTTAAACCAGGTATGCCCAGGATCTGAGCTCTGGCTTATTCAACAGCCCACTGTGGAGATACGCAGCTTTGCAATCAGCAAGCCATACGCGGCCAAGTACAGTCAGCCCGATTTGAAGCCTATCTGTTCTACAGTTGTGCTAAAGATGGAAACAGAGCAAAGCCTGAATGAGCAAAATTCTACTCTAAAATGAAAGAACACCGGTGTACGTTAGATAGTTGTAGGTGGGGATCTGTCCAGAAAATGAAATATATAGAATAAAATCTATTTCGTCAGTGGTGAAATAAGAACAGTAGGTAGTCTCTCAAGTTCTATGTAGTTAAGTTTCAGCTGCTTTTAGAGAGAATGGCAATTGTATGTTTATAGACTTACCTCAATTCCTATTTCAAATCCTCCACCAAGCCCAGCTATCCCAATGGCTGAAGGTGCAGACCATTCTAATAAAACCAAAGAAACAAACGTTACTCTAACATTAAAACCCCTTGACACACAAATATGAGAAGGAAAAATGCTACAGTGAGAATAAATAATGTTTCTTTTAAAAATAACGAGACTTTGGTATTTCCCCTGTGTTTTTAATATTCTTTAGTAAGCATATATAATTTTTTAAAAAGATTTTATTTATTTGACAGAGAGAGACGCCACGAGAGAGGGAACACAAGCAGGGGGAGCGGGAGAGGGAGAAGCAGGCTTCCCGCAGAGCAGGGAGCCGGATGCAGGGCTTGATCCCAGGACCCCAGGATCATGACGTGAGCTGAAGGCAAATGCTTAATGACTGAGCCACCCAGGCGCCCTGAAGCATATATAATTTTTAAGTTAAAAATGTTTGAAAGGTATTAGATATTGAGGCTCACAGACTCACAAATCCATGTCCCCTAATCTTGGTCTATAAACATGCATAATATATCAAATGATTGAATCCTTACCTACTAAACACATAGCATTTGATCATTTCAACTCTCAACATTTACACAATATTTCACAAAAGAATTGAGCTGTATAATTCTAGTTCTTAGTTACAATTTTATCATAGATACAAGAGAGCAAAAGCATTTAAAAAAGTTTACTATAATCATTTCTAAGGGTAACACAATAATAAACTGTTTCTGTTGTAAATTTCTAAGGGCAAAAACTGGTCTTTTGTGCCTAGTAGAAGAACAAGAAATAGGCTATCAATTCAAGATTTTTAAGATTTTAACAAGATATATTTCCTTACATTTGAAAACTAAGTACAATAATTCCATTTGAATTAGGAAAAAAATTAATTTGATGGGGAAGGGTGGGTTAGTATAGATAAAGTACTTTCTGAAAATGCTTGTTAGCTTCCTAACCCTAATTCTGTGTTCTAGATAACAGGGTATTGCTTGAATATATTCAGAACTAATCTATCCAGGCTTAGGGGAGTTTTGATTACAGAAATTAGTGTCATATAATCCCAAAGTTGTTTTCCATTTCCTATGTTAGGAACTGTCCCTGTTTGAGGACTGCCCATCTGGCCAGGATCTGGGGAATATGCTGCTTCATTTGGGCAATTACTTCTGCAGCCAGAGCAGCTGGTACTCAGGAAGGCGGGAGAGAGAAATGTAGGGATTTGGCCCAGTAGAAAGGTGCTCCCTGAGGTTCTGAGAGACCACAGAGATTGTCGGGCCTCTACCTTTGCAGATAGCCTCCCTGTCAACCACCAAGGGGAAGTTTTCACAGACACTGAAGAACCTTTGAATCTGCCTCGACTTTGTCTGGTTATCCTGTGGGAACTCTGCTCATGAAAATGTGGGTAGTACTTGAGAAGAAGAGAAGTTTGTTGTTTTCATTTCGTAGGCAAGGACTGAACCATGAAGCGCTGGGCCACAGCTTCAGGGAGAGGCTCTAATTTACTGTGGGGACACATCCCAGGACACAGCGGACCTCACCACTGAGGTTCAGTGGCCACGTGCCCCACAAACACCCAGATGTATCTACTGTCATTGTGTTATGCTCTCTTCCAGAATAAAATTAAATTATCTACACTAAAAACATCTATTAAGAGAGAAATATGTTCAATTATATGAGTGAACTGAGAATGTTAAATTGGTATAAAAAGCATTATAGTTAGTTATGACAAAACTACTTATGTTTTAAATATACTATAAATGTTAGTTAAATATTGGGAATTAAGGGAAATATATTTTGATTTTATCCCTGAAAAATCAAGTATTAGTCTTCACCCTAGAAAGTAAAACCAAATTGCATTGATCTTGATGTGCTTCCACCTTAGGTACAGGCTTTAAAGAAAAATTTCAGTTTTTATGGTTTCCTATGGGAATAGTAGAAAGATTACAGATGGGTCTGATTTTCTTATCAACTTCCATATAACAAAAGAAAAGTTATTCACGAAGCTGAAAAATAAGATTCATATTTAACATCAGAAATGCAAATATTGTCATGTTCAATAACTGCTCCATGGAAGAATTACAAATCGTACATAAGACAAAGCTAGATCTACCCCTCCAAGTCTTGTCTACTATTTTAAGAGGAGCAGAGAAACGGAAAGGCTCACTGTCCTTGTTGATGGGACATCCAGAGTGCACATTCCAGGATAACAACGTTAGGGGGCATGAGGAAACCTATCATGCTCCCTGCCCAATGTTTCCAAGATGAAAAAAAGCAACTTACTTCCGTCTGGAAGACGTGCCAACACGACCCCACTGCCTCCTCTAGCAGTTACCAGAAATCCAGCTTTTATCACAGATAAAATCGCAAGGCCCTTGGCTTTAGCAATTACATGGGCTGCAAAATTAAAGACAACGGGCAGGTGAACGTTTTTAGTGGACTTGCCTGAATAGATGAGCGTTAAGCAGATCAATACACACAAAGCTCTGCTGGGCAGGATCGCAGGGTTCTCAGTTCCAGTCTTAACAGCACGTATGAGCCAAATAAAACTCGCTGACATAGCACACGGACCCAAGGCTGTCTACTCGGCCTCCTTCTTTGTGGTGTATTTCCAATGCTATGCATAACATACAAAGTGCTAAAAAATCCCTGCAACTGCTATAATAAATGAGGTATGTGGATGAGATTTTCTTTTTATTGACATCTACTAGCAGGACAGATAATTTGGAAATTTCAATTAACTGAGAATATAACTCATAAAAAACAAGTTATTGTTTTCAAAGTGATTAAGATCCATACGGAACTAAGTACTAAGGAGAAAGCTGACAAAAGACTGGCGTCCTGCAAACAGCAGAACTTTGACCTTAAAGCCGTATAGTCAGTTCACCTTTTATGAATATGAAAATTAGATTCAAATACAGAAAAAACAAGGGATTTTGCCACTTTAAAATATTAACTTTATAAAATCATCCATTCAAGTATTCAAGTAACACACAACTATTAGTGTACTGAGAATATAATTTATACAATATTGGTTCATTCACATTTTGGGGAACTTCATTACATAAAATGAGCTACTAATATATGTGCCACCCCCAAACACTGCACCTCCCTTTTCTGTGGATTCATTCACACAACAGTATATCTTTCAAATAACAAGGGAAGCCTGAACATTGGAAGTTACTCTTGGTCCCCAACATCACTTTTAAGACTGTTAGATTTCTTGTCTTTTGTTAAATATTCCATCAAGAAAGTCAAACCAGACACTGTACTCAAACACACAGAAATGGTTTTCTGGAAGTCCCTAGAAAAACACTAAATTTCTGATATAATTATGCACATCACTTCAAAATTTTAGTTAATGATAGACTCTCAGCGATAACTCACCCAAGAGCAGGAAGTTAGCGTGCAGACATATGTGATGTTACTTGTAGTTAAGCGATGCACAGAAAACAAGTTTGGGCTTTTAGATTGCAGTCCACTAGCTGTGCCTTCATTTTGTATTTTAACAGGTTATAAGTATATTGTGATGAGGTTGAAAGCTCTACTGTATATTACATAGGTTTATTTTTACAACCACATTTTGGCAGAACATCTTCCTCTACCCTCACACTCCACTCTCAATGTGTGTACGGTCAGGATTGCCTCTATTTAGATAGAGCAAAAGTCGATGAGCATATTTTAAATGTCAGGTTTGTTTTTACAGATTTTCCACCCAAATTTGGGGACACTAAAATACCAATAATGCTTAAATAATTTGCGAATTAGCTTTTCATTTATAATATAGGTGCACTGATTACAGATTCCCTGATGGAATTTTACTGCACAAAATCCATGAGAAATAATTCATACTCAGATGTTTCTATGTCAGGAGATACAATTTATCCATAAATTGGGCTAGTAGGATGTTGTGTATGCAGATGCTGATATGTATATCAAGAAATGTCTTCTATCTCCTGCTTCAGAATATTGCTACTGAAAATTCAGTTTTTCTGGTTGAATTTTCTTCAAGTCCTAAAGTAGTACTTATCAAACTGGTATGTGCATCCAGATCACTGGAGATCTTGTGAAAAATGCAGATTCTGACCACTGAGGCCTCAGTGGAGCCTCACTGCATTTCTAACAAGCCCCCAGGTGATGCCCAACTGCTGGTCGAGTCTGCACTTGGAGTAGCAAGGCTCTATGTAGCACGGTTTTCTTGATGGGAGTAGTGGACCAAAATAATAATAATAATTATAACAACAAATTAAAGTTTTTTAACATTTAAAGGTCTGCTAAATAACTTTAAAAATCTGGCTTAAGAAATTAAACTAGTTTTAAAAAAAGAAGTTAAACTAGTTTTTGTAATGCAGGAACAGTTTCCCACGCCCATGATTAATTAAGAGGGAAAGTAGTCTGTAGCAGTGCCCAAGCCAGTTTGCATGTGAATCTGTGCCTCCTGGAAAGGAGGAGTACTCTTTGAACCACCCTATAGAAATAACTGGGAGTGGGAACAAACAGGTAGTGGTTCCCAAAAGCCCACCTCTAGACTCAGGGCTTTTGTGGTCCGCCTTGCATTAGAATTCCAGCCACTCTGCTCCAAGGGTCTGACTCAGCAGGTTTGGGGGGGAAATTAGGCACTGTATTTTAATGATCCAAGGAATATGATGCACAGTTGGGTTAGGAATTATTGATTAACGTCTTCTTCAACCACTATAAAATGTAAAAATCTTATCTCAAAAAAGAAAATCCAAAATTAAATTGGTTCATGAGATTAACTAGTAATTTTGCAAGATAAGCTTGCAAAGACCTCAGAAATGGAGGACAATAACAGGTGAGTTTGGGGAAAGCCAAGGTGGGCACTATGAAGGGTAAGCAGGGAAGGGAGCCTCCACAAAGGTAGAGGGCAAAGGGAGGTATGGGGGCCCCAGGAGACCATCCGGCATATCAGCCAGGAGGATAACGGAGCTCTGAGGGCTTGCTGCTCTCAGGGGGTGCTCTGCCTGAGCTCAAGGAGTACACCAAGTAACTTAGACAACAAAACAAATTTAGAAATGAGAGGTATATATTTTTTTACCAGGAATGATCTTATCAGGTCCATTTCTGGAAGTTATTTCTGTGAATTCTCTTAGAATTTTAGCAGCCTTTTTTGCTTCCGATTTCAAATTGGAAGGTATAGGATTATTCACTGAAAGATTAAGAAAAGGAGATTTTAATGAAAAAATCTGGTAAATATGAGTTAGAAATTTATTATACTTTCATTTTTTCTCATGCACAATTGAGCATTAATCAATTGTATCCTTCTAGACAAAAGAAATGAACTGGAAATCCTCAAATTATTGTCTCATTTCTATTTTCCTGATAAATTCATTTTTTTAAAGATGTTATTTATTTGAGAGAGAGAGAGAGAGAGGGAACGAGCAGGGGGAGTGGGAGAGGGAGAAGCAGGCTTCCTGCGGAGCAGGGAGCCCGATGCAGGGCTCGATCCCAGGACCCCGGGACTACGACCCAAGGGCAAGGCAGACGCTTAACTGACTGAGCCACCCAGATGCCCCTGTTCTCTGTAATTCTTAACTCACCTCAGTACTAACTAAAAAACTTTAAAATTTAAAGAATTAACAAAAGATGTAACTTACAACTGTCTACAATAAAAAATATAAAATTTACTATATCTGGATATTTTTGTCAAAATATTGAACTATCTGTATAGATTATTCTTATTAGTAAAATTCTAAGAGACTCAGGAACTGAGTGATTACTCCCCTGTGTTTGTATAGCATTCTACCTTTCAGGCTGGCTTTGGTGTTCCCCAAGTCATGCAAGCATGAATTTATCCCCACAAAGGCACAGAAAACCCTCTCAGACCTGAGGTATGTGGGGATGGGTCGTCCCTTTCTCACAAGACAAAGGAATCCGAAGAGCCAAAGAGATCAAGAGGCTTCAACCTCACATCTGTTTCAGGCCCTCAAACGCATTTTTCATTTCAAAGATGATGTTTTCAGCTCCGAAAGTGCCATTTTGGGGGGTTCTTTCCATTTCTGTCCTCAATCGATTTATGTTGTTCTTTAAATACTTGAACATATTTTAAAAGATGCCTTTTTATCCTAGTTTGATAATTGCATCATCTCTGGCCTTTTGGGATCTGTTTTTGACAGATTTTTCTCCTAGTTATAGATTAGATTTTCCTGTTTCTGGCCATTTCTAGGAAAATTTAGTGGATGCTAGATATGGTTAATATTGCCCCACGGGTGGCTAGATTCTGTTGTCTTCTTTCGGGTTGGCGCCCTTTGTAGCAGGGAGTTACCTGCTTGTCAGCTCAGTCTTTCCCGGGCCTACTTCTGTGTTTAGCTCCGGTGCCTATATTTTTGACGTGAGCCCTACAATTATGGTGTGACTCTTTGGGTTCTCTCCCTGTGTCCTCAGGGGTTTAATGAGCTCTCTCCCCTTCGGATGGTGGGAACTACTTCCACCCAACCCCCACTGAACTGAAAACTATTCACTCATGGCTTCCTCATAGTGGTTCTTTGCTCCACCTTGGAAGTTTCACCTGTACACCTAGGGTTTGGTATTCGTCCAATGATTTGTGATCCCTTGCAGATTTCTTGAGCCCTCTCTTTAGGGAGGCTGCTTTGCAGAGTCCAGTTTCACTGGCTTCCCCAAAGCCTGTTGTCTCTTTCGTGCAGTGAGAGCAGGAGCTGGGGTTGACTTCCTGGCCCTGCAGCCCCTGGACAGGCCTTCAGGCAGGAAAATGGGCAGTCTTGGGGTTCAGCTCACTTCTCCCTCTTCCCTGGGGTCCTAGACACACTCACCTGGCATCCAACATGTGAGAGCAGATACTCACTATATTTTGCCCAGTTTCTAGGGGTTTACAGTAAGTGGCAGTAAGTTTCTTTGTCATGAACCTCTCAGTGTGCTTTTATTTGTTGAGTAATGTTAAATATCTTTCCATTCCTGTCAAATCTTTCATATTGTTCTATGAGGGGGGTATTTCTCTGTTTCTTATTAATTTATAAAGTAAGGAAATTAGCCTTTTTCTAAGTCACAGATATTGATTTGCCATTTGTCATTTGTCTTTCGAATTTTCTTACGTTTTTTTTTTTAAGATTTCATCCATTTATTTGACAGAGAGAGAACACAAGTAGGGGGAGCAGCAGAGGGAAGAGAGAAGCAGACTCCCCTCTGAGCAGGGAGCCCGATGCAGGGACTTGATCCCAGGACCCCGAGATCATGACCTGAGCCAAAGGCAGAAACTTAACGCACTGAGCCACCCAGGCGCCCCTTACGATGGTTTTTCTACTTTTGTCTTAATGAAATCAAGTTCATCTTCTCTTTTAAGTTTTACAAGTATCTCTAATTAAACAAAATGATTCACAAGTTCATATAGAAAAATAAACAAGCAAGAAAATATAGGGAAAAAGTAGGTAAAAGAAGAATGAGGGGGACAAACTCTTCCAGAAGCCACAACATGCTATAAAGCCTCCATACTTGATAGTAGATGTGACTATAGGTAGAAAATCCAATTTTACAAAATAGAAAATTCAGATATTGACCCAAATACACAAAATAATTTAGTATATAATAAAGATAGCACCTTAAGCCATTGTAGAAAAGCTGTATTACACAATAAATAGTGATCTTTGAGGAAAAAATTCATCCACCGCTTCATGTTACACAGGGATAAACTCCAAATTTGAAACAATTTGAAATGCCAAAAATCAAACCATAAAAGAACCAGAAATTATGTGAGAATTGCTTTTCAAATTCATAGTGCAAAAGGCCCAAATATGACAAAAAAGTCTATATTTTTAAATGATCAGAAATTATGGCATAAGCATACTGTAAACAAAGAGGAAAAAGTATACATATGTAAATATTGAAGAAAAAAGCCACCCCTATTAATATCCACCAATACTACTGTCTGCATTTTAGTGTATGCGATTGATCCCTATTGCTAAATATGTAGATTATTTCCATTTTCAGCTTTTATAGATATGACTGTTGGCTGGCAATCATCTTTGGATAGAGTCTTAAGAGTTGGAATTGATAAATCAAAAAAACCCAAAATTTGTTTATTATATTACCAAATTGTCTCCTAAAAATACTACCCAAGTTTAACTGACTGAACCACCCAGGCACCCCAAAATACTACCCACATTTAGAACACTGGGTATTACCATAAAAAATTCCACTGTTACGGGTGACATTGGGAAAAGCAAAGTCCGTACATCAGAAAAACAGGATGACAAATTTTATTTGAATTTATCTGAATACCAGTGAATTTTTCTTTTGTTTGATTACATTTCCTGTTTTGCATATTTTCTGTTCACATTCTTTGTCTGTTTTTCTGGTGCCATACTCCTTATGTCTATAATTTTAATCATGTTGCAAGTCTATGTCTCTGCTTGCTTTTTAAAAAAAAAAAATATAATTTTTCAGCATTTGCTTTTATTTATATGGCAACATTTCTCTGGGCTTTCTACTGTTTCATCTTTCTATTACTGTGACTAAAGGCTTTGATTAAAAAAACAAACAAACAAAAACTAAATGAAAACAGCCACTATTCTATATTCTCTTCCAGAGCTTATATTTTACATTAACTATTTGGCCCATCTCAAACTTATATTGGTATAGGATATGAAGAACCTAGTATTTTTTACATACACAACATGATTTATTGAATAATCCACAGCACTTAATTAAAAATGTCACCTTCATGACAAAAGCAAGAAAAATATATTCATATGTGCATTCACATATTTAAAAATATATGGCAGAGATGACATGGTAGTTTAATAAATTATTCTGGGACAACTGGTCGTTCAAATAAAAACAAAATAAAATTAGATTATAATACCACATCATACACAAAAAATTTCAATAACTGAATGCCTTAATACTAAAGGCAAAATTTAGTACTTTTAGAATAAAAGTAATAGAAAATATCTTTATTATCTGGGCAATGAAGGAATGCCCTAAACAATGCACAACAATTACAGGAAACTACAGATATATTCATCTACATTAAAGTCAAGAAAAAGTTGTATCAACATACATTTGAAAATAAGAATATAAGTGACAGCCTGGAAGATATTTGTCATATGCATAAATGGCAGAGATCTAGGGTTCAGAATACAGGGAGATCTTTAAAAATCAATAAAAATACAAGAGGCACAACAGAAAACTGTGCAAAGTGTTCAATTAGTTAATTCACAGAAGACGAAAACTCTGTGGCTGGTAACCACCTGAAAAGTTGGACGTGCAAAGTAAGGCCAGAGAGTCCCCATTTCTCATCCCTTGGGTTGACGGGCATGTGAAGGCCTGCCAGTGCGAGCGCAGGTTGTGGTATAAAGGGGCGTCTCCTGTCTTTTGGAGGGGCAGAAGTCAGTGGAGGGCCCTAGCGAGGACAGGCAGACACGAGCAGTGCCTACAACCCACCTATCTTACTCCGAGGTGAAATCGCAGGTAAAGGTCCACAGGTGTGCTCACTGAGGCCTTGGTGAGTTGAGTGCTGGCCCCCAAATTCTCGTCCACCTGGCCCCTGAGAATGGGACCTTATGTGGAAAAAGGGTCCTTGCAGATGTAATTAAGGATTAAAGGTGAGATCATCCTTGGCTACCTGGGTGGGTGGACCCCAAATCTGATGATGAATTTCCTTCATTTAGGATTCAATAAGAAGACACAAAGGAGGGAAGACAATGTGGCCACAAGCCAAGGAGCATCTGCCACCCCCAGAAGCTCAGAGAGTCCAGGAGAAGGGTCCCCCACAAGCTTGGGAAGGGAGCGTGGCCCTGCTGACACCTTGAATAAATTTCTGTTCTTACGGGCCAGCCACTTTGCGGCAATGTGTTGACAGCGCTGGAAACCAACACAATGTGCGTAGAATGGTCACTGAGGCAGTGTTCCTAACAGCAAACCAGTAAGAACACATACAAATAAACACATTCAAAGAAGGAAACAAATTTTCCTCAAGAAGAGGATGAATAAATACGGTTTGGTGTAGCATTAAAACTGTATTCTCTAACTTCAAACAAACTCGATACACACACACCAACGTGGGAAAATGGGAATAACATAGAAAGGAAAAATAAGTTGCATAAAGATATATGGAGTATCCTACATTCATGTCAATGTTTTAAGGCATGAACAAAAGCAGGTATGTATATATTTTATAAAACTCATATATAAAATATAAAATTTATCTATAACAAAATACATATAATATTTATGTGTAAAATTTATATATAAAATATAAATCTATATAATCAAAGTGCAATGATATTTGATTTGGGGGTGGGGTGGTCCTGGGGAAGGCTTCTACAGGGGGCTTACTTGAGGTTTGTACTTTTCTTAGGATAGGTAGTGGGCTGTGCATGTAAATTATGTTATCCTCAGGAGTCCCTTGTGTGTCTGAAATATTATATAACAAAGATTGTTCAGCATAACCTGAATATTATGTAATTAAATATTTAATATATTAGTGGCACCTTATGACCCCTGCTGTAAAAATTTATATTATGGATAATGACTCTGTAAGTTGTCTATCATTTCAAATCTGACCTCTCAGGGCCAGCAACATTCGTTGCAAGAAGAGGCGTGGAAAAGTAAAAACTGTGTGCTTACCTTTTACACATTCCTGTGCACACACACAGCCTCCCCCTGTCCCGCACACATACACACAAATAGGCACAAACAAAATTCGAAGGACAGGGATTGGGTGAGAGGCTGCACACTAAATACTTAGTTGTTATGGGATGCATTTGTATAACATAGATACTTCTGGAATTTGAATTTTTAGGAGCTAATATAAAGTTACTCCTCATCTTTTCAGTCATGTAGTTATTCAAAAATGAAACTATCCCATCTTGATGATGGTACTGAGATACTGAAAGCCTGATACTCTCTTCATACTGCTCCTTTTACTGGTAATGGTTTCTTTTAAGCACAGGGATGAACCAGAAACATTTTCAGAAGCATGTAATTTTTATATAGGGAAGGAATCCTAAGACAGCCATTCAAAATTATGTCGATTTACTAGTAACCTTTAAATTTGTCCTGTTATTAATGCTTTGATTATACAGTTTGGATTTAGAAGGTCTCAGAAAAAATACAAACCAGAAAAATTCCAATTTCCATAGTTATAAAGACATTTGGGCTTTTAAAGTACATTTTATGGAGGAAGTTTTTAGCCATGACTCTAGGGGACACACTAATGACATTGTGTTTTGTTATTCCCCGTGATCCAGAAAATACATATATGGTAAGGAGCATTTCCAATTTTCCAAATTTCCAGTACAGCATTGGTACAATTGATAGATTTTAGAAGCCATGATCAGTGAGCATATGCTGAGATAGGAGGGGCTTCGATTCCACTTTGGCTGCTAAGGAGAAGAGGAGGTGTGAGTCAGCAAACAGGAGCATAACTGGGAAACTGACTAACACAAATCTGTCTGCTCATAAGGTACATGCACTGATTGTAATTTCCATTATAACTACATGAGGCATTTGAGTTCTTAATTTCTGTTGCTACCTAAGATGAGGCACCATGACTTACCCTTCACAGGATGAATGAATTGCACGCAGAGGGTTTACTTTATAGGTTGTGCGGCTGGGACAGCTAGTTGCCCACCCATACGTGTGCTTCCAGGTTACCGTGCAGCACCGTCCCTGGGGGCAGCTGCCCAGAGAAGCTGACAGGACAGTTGAAAATGACATTTTCTCCACCTCTCGCCATCACAGCCCCAGGAGGGATGGAGAGAATATCCCTGGATCACCACCTGGGGAAAGCCGCCCACTACCCAACACCTACACTGGACTATATAGTATATGAAGGAGAAGTAATTCTTATTGTGTTAAGTGATTGAGATTTTGAGGCTTTTTACTGCAGGTAATATTACCCTAATTATTGCATTTTATTTATTTTTAAAAAAGATTTTATTTATTTATTTGACAGAGAGAGAGCACAAGCCAGGGGAGCAGCAGAGGGAGAGGGAGAAGCAGGCGCCCCACTGAGCAGGGAGCCCGATGCAGGGCTCGATCCCAGGACCCTGAGACCATGACCTGAGCTGAAGGCAGATGCTTCACCGACTGAGTCACGCAGGCACCCCCTAATTATTACATTTTAAAAATTATTTCTGATCTCTAAAGAAGAAAGATGGTGGAGAAGTATCTGCAATTTTCATTTTCTGACTTAAAGACTAGATTTGACTTGTTTTATATATATTCTAATCACTTAATTAGTTTGGAGGGATGGAAACATGGGTAAAAACACTTAAAAATATGATCATATATATGTTAACATTCTTATCTCTTTGATTACATAGTATTCATAATACACTATTTGCAAGTCCTTCTTAAAAAAGCAAAGCAGTGGTTTTGCCTTTCTATTAAATGGTAAAACATTTAAAAAGATGTACCTTCTCTATACCAATGACTCCTATTAGTGTACACCTTAAAAACAATTCAATGTTCTAGGGTCCTTCCTGTGCTCTCCTCTGGGTGCCCTCATTATGCTAACCTAGAGCAGGTGTACAGCCTGGGTCCACACAGGAGGTATAATGGGAACAGCAGGTTGTTAGGGTAGTCTGCTGTGAAAATTATTTGTTCTAGACAGCACCCAAGGCTGAGTGAGCCCTCAGCAAGGGCGGTTTGGAAGAGGTGCACAGTCCTTGGAGAGGGTGGTGGAGGGCCATGTTCCCCCAGGCTGGACCTGCTCAGGGGCTGGTGGGCCACACTCTGGGGTGTAGGCAGTCAGCAGCTGGTGGCATGGGCCTGTGGTTGGAGTCTGGGTGCTGGCAGGAGCTGTGGAGCTCTGGTTTCTGAGTAGAGGGGCCTCTCCTGGGTCTGAGGCTGGGTGGGCTCCACCCGTGTCCATGTGGCGAGACCACATGGCTGACCCCTGCCTGTCCCTCTTGCAATGTTTCTCCCACACCCACTACTGAGGAAGCTCATCACTGTGCCCGCTTGAAAGGAGTAACACTTTAAGGAACGCTGCTGCTGATCTCAGAGCCCACACTGAAGGGGCACCCTGGGAGGTGAGGGGCAGTAAATTGATAAGGGACTCCCCCAGGGGTTGGCCGACTGGCCCTGGGCCAAGTCCAGCTACCATCTATTCACCTATGGCCTGGGAGGTAAGACCAGTTTTTACATTTTTAATGGCTAAACAAACTAAATCAAAAGAATGATAATATTTTGTGTGAAAACACATTTTCAAAGATGTAACCAGTAAGATCACATCATAGACCACCATTAATAGCTGAACATTTGTGATATATTTTAATGATAAGAAACAGGAACTTTGAACCTCAAGTAGCAAAATGTTCTCCCATATAATCACATTTGTCTCATCACAAGACTTGTATTACAAAAAAAAAGTTCTCAATTATTATTATATTTAAGTTTTATCAACTAAAAAAACTGTGGTTGTTGTTTTCTGTTTTGTCTACACATATCCTCAAATTTTGTTTCTTGGCCTGCAAAGCCTAATATATGTACCATCTGGCCCTTTAAGGAAAAACACTGCCAACCTCTGACCTCTTGAAATACAACTCATTCTTCAAGACCTATTTAAAATGCTGCTTCTAAGTGAAACCATTCTGCATCTGCCTTTGAATCAGGGGCCTGCGTTTGAGTGGGATTACAGCTGTGGATCTACAAGGTGGCCTCCTGCCTCTGCGGCCTCAGGCACTGTCCCTTCCCGGCATGGGCTCGCAGGGACCAGCCGGCGCCCCTGGTCTCAGTGTTCTCACAAGGACCTGGCAGCCAGCCAGCCTGCAGGTGCGGCCCTGATCCACCTGCTGGAAAGAGGGAGGGGCACAGGCCAGACCCCTTCTCCGCCCCCTGTAGGGTTCTCTTGCCCCCCACGCCGCACTCTCTCTCTCCTCCCTACCTGCAGCCTGGCCCAAAGATGACCAGTTCTTGTGCTGTCTATCCAAAGTCTCCCGACTGCTTTCTCCGTTTCTAGTCTTGAAGCCCTATGGTCATTTCTCCATAGAAATGCTCCACTTACGTAAGAGCTGAGATAACAGTACCCCATCGCTTACATCCCTCAAAGGTTTTCCATCATATTTAGTCTGCACCGCGGCCGATATCCTGACTCTGTCTGTCACCATATACCTGTCTGCATCTGTACTATCCTATCTGCCAATCAATTATATGTCCCTGTCTGTATCGGCAATGTCCATCTGTCCGTCTGCCTATCTATCATCTATATCCATCATCTATATCTATCATGTATCATGTATCATGTATCATCTATCTATCATCTATCGATCATCTACCAATCATCTACCAATCATCTACCAATCATCTATCAATCATCTCTCTTAGTCTTTCCTGTACATCTTCTTCACAACAAGGGAAGCACCAGGGGCAAGTACCTCAACTATTTTATTTTATTTACTGTAATATCTCCAGCTCATGCCATAACGACATAGAGGTAAGTGCCCAATATACATGTGTTAAATGAATAAAGTATTTGTGTGGCTTTTGGGAATTAGAGGTCAAATCCCTGTGAGGACTAGACAGAGTTCATTTAGAAGAAAATGTGCTGAGTAATAAAAATTTCTCTGCCTCTCAGACGTTATATTTCCCAGAACTTGCAAGAGAGGAGGACCAGAGGGAAGCAAGGGACAAGTTGATGGTGCAGCACCCTAAAGTAGTCCTTTCCAGGTCCTCTAAAGAAAGGGAGGGTGAAAACAGAGAAGGAAACCCAAGGAGGTCTGATTGCCATGAGACCAGCGCTACAGCCATGTGCATGCCCAGTGCCAACACGGCTCACCCCACAGAGTTCCTGTCAGCCCAGGAGGCACAGGAGGGCCAGCAGTTCTGCCCACAGGAGGAAACTGCGCTGTCCTCTTATCAGCCTGGACTGTCAGAGCCTTGTGAATGCAGCAAGCGGCAGCTTAGCAGCATCTCCAGGATTAGTGGTACCTGAAGACCAAAAGCAAATCTGAGTGGGCAGTGCTAGATCTGGCATCTGGCATAGATGATGCTAGACCTGGCATCACCCTGAAACATGACTGCCTCCAGAGAGAATGAAGAGAGACAAATTTGATAGAAAACGAGGGCTCATGATACATGTTCACATTTTTGGCACTTGAGTTTGTGATTTGAGGCTCACATCCACCCAACTGTCTCTTCTTCCTACTTCCTTTGTGTTCTCAACTTTTTTCTTTTTGCACCACTAAACTACAACACTTACAGGCCAGAAGCAGGACGTTTTCCTGATCTCTGTGCCCTGCAGTGCCTTGCGCATATGTCTAGATGCTCAATTCAACTTCCTGAATTGGATTAGCACACTGTGGCAGAGATGTATTCCTGCTTCTCCTGAATATCTCTGTCTTGTTTCAGAACCAGCACAGTTTGCCTCTTTCATTGATGCTGCCTCTGGAATGGGGCAGGTGACCCAAGTGTGCAAATCAGAACAAATCTTGTACCACAGCCGAGCTTCAAACCAAAGCTGACCCGTCAGCATCTCACCAAGTGCTGGTGTGGCGCTGCCAGAACTCCTCTCTCCCAGGCACTTCCGTTTGGACTTGCTACAAGATTTTGTCACCACAAGGGGAGAGCCTGAGAGCACAGCCACGCAGAAGGGCATTGGACAAGAGCTGCGGAGAGAATCTGGGCCTCTGCTGGCCCTGCTGGAACCCAGGACTAGGCAACAGCTGAAGCCACAGCAGCTCCGGACTGCCCAGTGACTTGGACCAGCACACTTTCCCTTTCTGCTAAAGCCAGTTTGGATCAGAGTTTCTGACACATGCAACTAAAACTTAGTAAATAGTACATAAATCTTACCCCCAGAAGACTTTCTGCTGTGAACCCTATCAAGCAAGCAGAATTGAACCAGTCAAATAAGCAAATTCCACAGTTGAGAGCTGCTATTGCAAACATTCTGCTGTGGGGAAAGGTCGCAGCCTTTTTTGTAGACATGAGAAGGGGGCTATTGGACTTGGGAATTCAGATACAGCCTACAGTGCCTGTGCCCCACAAAGTGGGGTCCCTAAGCCCTGTGCACTGGGGGTTCACAAGCCTGCTCAGGGTCAGGATGCCTTCGTGTTCAGCTGAACTATACAAGACTCTAGATAATTTGTTTTAATAGTGCAGATTTTATTAAATTTCTGATAAAATCCTATTGCTTGGTCATAGTTATGTATAGTGAATTTCTCTGTTAGAACCAACAAATAATAACAATTTAGACATAAGCCTCAGTTCCTGTCCTCAGCATCAAATCCTGGCTCTTTTCCTCGGCTGTGCCATAAGAGATATAGAGAGCATGGTCTGGTCAGAATGTTGGCATCATTATATCACCGAAGTTATGAAGATACAGGTCATTACTAAAGAAGCCTTTTAAATTTTAAATCATGGTTGGCATCTGAACATTCAGATAAAAGTCTTGAGTCTCTTGAATGACAAGGCAAAGCAAATTCTCTAAAGATATTTGAGTTTCCTCCTGAGATGAAAGGTTGCCAAACCTCAAGCTAAGAAACTTAGCTTAAATTTTTCTTTAAAAAGTGATAAAAGCATTTGAAAATGTCCATACTAAGACAATTTTATTTCAAAAATACTGGGAAGAAAATTTTTACTTTGGAAACCTCAAAAGCTTGAAAGGAGCTTAAGCTGTGGAAATAATTTACATATTGACCATGGGCAATAAACTAGGGGCTGGGTCGCTGGGGCAAACTTGCCACCTGGGGAGAGAAACTGACCATGGATTAAGCACCCTGCACCCCATTACTCAAGGCCAGGGCTTCCCAAACTTTCCTTCATATCAACAAGCAGTAATATTTTCCTCAGTGGATGCTCAGCTATGAGAGAGGTACCTACAGGAAAAGTTTAGAAGTTTAGAAATGGTTTTCCAAATGTCCATTAATTAGATATTAACCAAATTATTAAGCCTTATAACTTACATGAAATAAAGGTTAATTCACTGAATTGATAAAACCCTAACCAAAATCAAAAGAACTAGAATGCTGCTAAGGAAATATATAGAATAGATAGATTAAATCTTAGTCAAAGTAGAAGAAACTTCATACATCTATGTAATTTTTTTAGAAGGCTTTGACATATTGCCCTTAGCTCAGAAGCTTTATTAGAACATTACTGTCTTGAACACCACTGCCCGACAACTACAGACATTGTTTCTTAAGTGGATTCTTATCTTTCTGTGGCCTTGGTTTAACTACTTCCTTTGACTCAAGGGGACAGAACTTGTCAGTTCCAGAAATCAAAACTGGTCTCTCTGGTCACACCAGCAGCCTTCATAGTCCAAACTTTAAATCAAATTGGCCATTTAAACCCCAAACATTAGTGTATTCTGTGCTTCTTTTCTCCTCCCCCTGACCCCAGGCTGCAGATGTGGGACAGCGAGTAGGGAGTGGTGAGAACTTAGCTTTCAGCATAAGGAGACCCTTGACTTAGACTCACTTTATCTTTTCTCAAACTAAAGAGGGATCCTGGCTCACAGCAGACTACACATGCCACTCTAGTCTGATCATTTGGTATAAAAAATGAACTCTTCCAAAGAAAACAGAAAATTCAGTGTGCTTAGGTTTTAAATTGCATAGGATCATGTGTTACCATGACACACTTGCAAACAAGGCAACAGGTAGAAGGACTTGTGACAGGCAGTCAGTAAAGCAGGACAGCCAGATTTCCCTCTGACCTATGAGGCACCACATCCTACTTTTTAGGTGGAATAAAAGCCTCAAATCACTCTTGATGAGCAAAGACTTGTTACTATTATTTTTTAATCTTACAGAAGATGAAGGTTAGTATTTTCTCATTTTACAGAAACTTTGTTTAAATAGAACATTAGCAAACCAAACAGCCAATTTTCCTTAATTTAAACAAGATGGGGCAAATAAAATATAATTTATTTTGATTATTCTAACCTCCAACATAGTAATTTGCAAACACTTCAGCAGTCAGGCACTGCACAGGTATTCCAAGAGCAGGCCCACACAAGGAAGTAAAGGGCTCCTGGGAGACCTGTCATTTCTCTGGAGTGCAGGTATACAGATCTTCTAACTTATTATTAATTAGGCATCTCCCACATCTCAATAAAAACATTCCTGAGAACAAGAATGCAGGAGAGGCATGTTCTGTAAGCAGAAGAAAACCTGAAAATCTTCTCTTCTACGGGTAGAACTTTCTGGACCCATCAGATTCTGACTCCCTGGGAGGCAGGGGGCCCTGTCTGTGTCATTCTTTCCAACTCAGCCCTGGCAGAGTTGGAAACATTTGTTGAAATGAAGTGAAAAGGATACGTTTCTGGCCAGCAGGTACATCTCCTTTCTTTGTGGTCACTCATCAGTTCATTGCACTTTCCTAACTTGTTTCAGTATGAAAGATCCACTGCAGCAAGGAGATCCACAGATGTCCTGTGCTCCCAGGGCCAGAACGGCCACCCCACCCACCTCTTCTTCTCTCAGAGACCTGTTTACTCCAAGTGGTTCCTCAAACAGCGTGGCTGGCCACAGGGAGGGCCAGGTGAGTGTGTGGAGGGCCTGGCACACTTCAGGAGAACCACCCAGCGCGCATCTTCCCGGCCTCCTGCCCCCATGAGTCAAGCGCACAGCACACCCACACCACCCTGACACAGCTGGAGTGTCATTTATTGAAACAAATTGGAACGGAAAAGGCAGTAACTAATAAGTGGCTTTTCAAACATTAGATAATTACAAATAACATAAAATGAATTGCAATAGTTAAAATTAAACGTTAGAGCTTTTCTGTGAACGGAAACGACCGTGGTCGAGTCCAGAGAGCTGGTTAATCTTTGACAGCCTGCGGGATGACGACAGCAAATCTCAAAGACACCCTCATTTCTCGCCCTCCTTCGCCAGCCATTTACCCTCTCCAGCAAAACTTTTTCAAAGGGGAAGGGGGTGGAGGTGACCCCGATTCTGGGTGAGGCTCAGTGGCGTTGGCACCTATACTCACTTGTGACCCCGGAGCCTGGTCCTCTCCGGCGCCCCTCGAGCTGCGGACACCTACCCAGGAACAGGAAGGGCACTCTCCGCTTGGCCCCGCCTCCCAGGGCAGGGACGGGCCCCAACGAGGCGCACACCTGAGACAGGTAAGGGAGCAGGTAAACACCCCGCTTTTGTCCAGTACAAAGTACCTACTTTATACGTATTCTCTGGACAAAAACAACACAGCACTCGGGGTGGCAACTAGGGAAGGTCTGCTCTCGACCTTGTCAGTCCCAGGGTGGCTTCTAAAGCATCTCGTCTTAGAATTGGGACAACCTAGGCCGACGGCCCCTATCCCAGACGGACGGTTGTGGGCGGCAGGGCGAGGCGGGGGTCTCGGGGTCCAGGGAGGTCCCCCTTGGTCCCGTGCGGACTCTGCTCACCCCCGATCGCGGGCCTCGCGTTTGAGCCGCGCGGCCCAGGTCTGGGGGCACGTGCATCTGAACCCCAGGAGGGAGAGGCCTAACCCTCGGTGCAGGACCGGCCCCTCAGGTGTCGGTCATAGTCCCCCGCACCCCCACCACGCGCTCCGGGAGCCCTCCCCCGCCCTCAGGTGACCTGAGTCCAGCCCCCCCCACCGGGAGCCTCCCCTTTCCAGGTGACTCACGGCCCCGCCCCCACTCCGCCCCTCTCCTCGAAGCCCCCCCCCTCCCGAGGCCCCTCCTCCGCCTCCTGACCCTTTGTCCCACCCCCACACCACCCCCTCCCCCGTGGCGCCCCTTCCGTCCTCTGGCGGACTGTGGCCCCCCTCCGCCTCAGTACTGCGCAGGCGCAAGGACCGGCGCTCGCCGCGGGGCTGGCTAAGGCCGTACTGCGCAGGCGCGCGGGGCGGGACCCTTGAGGTGCGCATGTGTCGCGCAGGAAGCGTTGCGTCGCGCAGGAAACGTGCCGACGCGCTCAGTGGGCGCGTAGGTGTGCGCGCGGGAAGATGGCTGAGCAGGTGCCGAAGTCTGTGCTCTTCGTGTGTCTGGGTGAGACAGCGCTGATCTAGCCCCACTCTGGCTTTCCCGAACGGTCGGGGTGGGTCTCGTGCGTTTTGGGCTGCGCCGTTGGGCCAGGAACGGTGATCGGGAGGAGGCCGGGGTCAGGGAAACCGGAGGGTGGAATGGAGCGCCCCGGGCTCTTCCTCCGCGCCGCGCACTTGCTGGCCTGTTCTCCAAGCTGGGTTCCCTCACCAGCCCAGCCCGCTCTCCAAGCGAGGTTCTCTCTTACCTGCCCGTTCTGCAAGCGGGGTCTGCTCTTACCCTGCTCGGTCCGATCCAAGCCGGGTACCGTCTCACCGCGTTTCCTATCCAAGCCGGCTTACCTGTCACCTCAGTCCGCTCACCTAGCGGTCCTCCCCTGCAGCACCGACACTGCAAACCAGGGTCCTTTGCATTGCACACGCCTAGCATCCCTGTTTCTCCTTCATCGAATAGACCCAACGCTGCTGGACTGATATACTCTCTTGGGGCCTCCTGATGCCCCCAGACCCATTACAACCCTGGTTTGCTGGCTCATTTTCTTTGCCCCTGCTTACAAATGGATGTAAGCTAAAGACAGATGGAGTGCAAGGATTCTGCATTTCTTGGCTATAAAAGCCGAACCAGGGAGACCGGATTCTCCAGGTGTCTGTAACCAGACTCATGTGCCAGTGTTCCAAATTAGAATTCACTTTCCCTGTAGTTGTCGGGATTCTTCTTTTGGAATAGCACCACAGGGTTGTATTTCTCAGTGTTTGCACCCTGTCTCCTTAACCTCCAAGAGAGGAAGGCCTAAATCATCAATAGTCCAGTTACTCAAAATCTTCTGATGAGTCTGCATTTCCTATGGACTAAAGATTCCCCTCCTTTCTATGCTGCCCCCTTCAAGAAGAGGATGGAAGTCTGCCCATCTGTTTCCGCTTCATCTCCATTACCTTTTCCTGCCCATGCCCTGTGATTTGCTGTCTCCCAGCAGTTCAGGTGCTTAATGCACCTTTGTGTGGTTGTTTCTGGGCACCCATATTGCATTTTCCCTGGAAAGACGTTCTGTAAGATTAGATCCAAATATTCTCTTTGCTTTTCCCTGATCCTCTAAGTGGAGGTCGTTTACTTATAACCCTTTGTAGACATCTTTCATTATATGAACTTTATTATAATTACTTGATAGCCTCGGGATCACATCTAGATTTAACCCTCTTGAGGGCAGTAACTGTGGCTTATTTTTCTCTCTTTCCAGCTTTAAGACAATATGTGACAATAACTAGGTATTTGCAGAATTGAATTTCTGTGGGGAAAAGTAAAAGGGCCACCTTGTTTCAGTTTGGTAGTGGGCATCATTTGGTGTTTAAGCTCTCCATGAAGGCTGACTCACGGAATCAACAAATTAAGATTAAAGGGCGGTTCAGTTCATGTTGGGCATCTAACAGGATTCCATTGCCTTGTTTATTTTACTTGGTGTTGTCGATTATGCTGACGTAATGCATCATGGTGGTTATTAACAGGGGATGTATACCTGTGTCCGTTTATCTTCCATACGATTTTTTTTTTTTTTTAAGCAACTGCTATATTACCAGGCACTCTTCTGAGTGCTAGGGATATGATAGTGAGCAACAGACTAAGGTTCCTGCCTCTGCAGAGCTTACGTTCTGTCACCAACAACCAAGTACTTGGTTACTTAATAAGTTGGTGATGTGTTAAGAACTGTAGAGCAGGGAAGGGGGTGAGAGTGGAATACATTTTAAGTAGAGCAGTCAGGGATGGCCTTATCTATAAGGTGGCATTTGGGCAAAGACTTGAGAGTTGAGAAAGCAAGCCTGGGTCTTCCGGGGCTCAGAATAAAGTAGGTGAACAGTTTTGAAATGAGAGTGCTGGTCCTGTTCATATTGGCAGGGAAACCACTGTGGCCTGGCCTAGAGACCCAGTAGCCTTTTTCAACCAGACTTTCATCTGTACCTGAACACGAAAGTAATTTTAGTGACTCTTTTCTCAATGCCACCATAAATAAATAACTAGAAATATTCTGGATGGGTAGGAAAGCTATTTCCTTACATAAAAATAAGCACTCTGGGGCAGGAGTCTGTGAACTCCTTATATAAAGAACCAGAAAGTAAGTATTTGGTGCTTTGCAAAAGCAGACCTAGACAATACATAAACAATAATGCTTGACTGTATCCCAGTATAACTTTATTTACGGACACTGCAGTCTGAATTCCATGTGATTTTTCTTATGTCACAAGATGTTACTCTATTTTTGAGTTTTTTCAGCTGTTTATAAAGGTAAAAATTATTTTTGGTTTTGTCGGCTGTACACAAAGGTGGTGAGCCAATGGATCATAGTTTTCAGATGCTGTTTTAGGGTCTACGGAGGACATGTTTGGTGAGGCCATGTGAGGGCTTGGGCTTACTCTGAAGGAGATAAGCCACTGGAGGATGAAGCCATTGAGCAGAGGTGGGGCATTTATAAAGAAGTGTTCAGCTGCTGTGTTGAGATTAGACTGGGCAAGGGCGAGGCCCCAGGGGTGAGGCCAGGGGTGCAGAGGGCCATGTGCTGGATCAGAGAGAGTATCACTGCGGGGGGGGGGGGGGCGTTGCTGAGTGGTCAGATTGTGGGCAGGTTTGAGGAGTCTATGAATGCCATTTCACATGATAGCCTGTGTATACATAGAGCAGTAAGAACGGTATATTTTTGAAATGTAAAAAAATTCCTTCAAAGCATTTATTTGGGCTCTTTTCAGACTGAAGTGTAGAGAGGAGTGTCAGATGTTTTCTGTTGGTAAGGCTAATGGCAGGAAGGAACTGCACTCCTTATTTTGGCAAGATTATTGAAAGTATTCCATGTTTTTGGAGATAGACTGAATGGTTGAAGGCCCCTGTGCTTGTGCTGCAGCCAGGGTGGTGGAAATAACTATCAGTGGTGTCAGGTTACCTCTTCCCTACAGTTAACTGATACTTCTTGGTACTTCCTATGTGCTGCCCGTTGTGGGGGGTGCAGCCCAAGGTAAGAGACACAGTCCCTACCCTTGTAGAATTTCATTTTTTCCTTTTGTGAGTCTCAGTCCTTGAAGTACAGATATTGAGTAAGAGGACGTATCATGCTGCCTAATTTGGAAAAAACAAACTGAGACCTCACAGATTGAGCTTTTTCCTAAAGAAATCTGAAGATGACATTTTAAGTTTTTAGAACTTTTCCAAAGGTGGAACCTGAAGTACTGAAGATTCTAATGTGAGTAAAGAGTGACCCGTGCCTTAACTCAGCTCCGGTCTGTTCCTCGTGTTTTTTGTGTTGCCCTCTGTAGCCTGAGTCTCCACCTTTAATTCCAGGCTCTCCAGCCCTGCAGTTTTCCTAACTTGTGGGAAGGGTCTTTCTCTTCAGGCCCTTTTATAGTGCTGGGCTCCTGTGTCATAGACATGCAGAATATGTTTGTTGAACATTCTCTTCCCACTGGACCCACGAAGTCCACATCCTGGACACAGTTAAGGTTCCTGTAACCCAGACCCACCAGTGCACATTCATTGCTCCTTATTCATACAACCCCCTAATTTAAATGCCCATTAAAGTCCTCTTCCTAAGAGATCATTTCCAATCTTCCTTTTTTTCTGATAAGGAATTTTCTTATTATCTTATTTATGCTTTTAGCATAATTCCGTAGGATAATGGGCGTGTTTTGTTATTCCAGGAGGTCCTTACATAGTTCATGCGTGGTGGGTGAGTCAGGGTGGGGTCTGTGAGCCACACATTGGGGATGGGGGAGCTGGATGGTTAGTTCAGCTACAGGCCCATTATTCCATCACTCATGCCTACTTAATGAAACTCAGTGAACCCTTGGCATTGGCGCTCTGGAGAGCATCCTGAATTGGTAATACTCTGAGTATTGTTCCAGATGGATGACGAGAGGGTGACACGTGTCAGAGGGCCAGAAAACTTCAGGTTCGAAACTCTTCCAGATCTGCCTGTGCTTTCTAACTTTGGCTCTTTCTGCTTTGAATCTTTTTGTTATGATAAAACTATAATCCTAAGTCTAGCATTTTCCTGAGTTTTATGTGTTTGTCTACAGAATTATTGAATGTGTGGAGACTCCTCGATCTGTAGCCAGCCGCTCTGAATTAAGGGTGGCCCTGGGGAATCCCTGAACTTGCAGCCGATGTTGGAAGCTCTGGGCAGACTTGGTGACCTGGAGGGCAGCACCCTTAATTCAGCCGGCTGACTCCCAACAGACTGCACCCTGAAAGTTTGTGTTGAACTACTGTTAGGCCGAAATTTGTTTGTGTATTTTCTGAAACAGTATTCATCCTTATGTGCAATATACTTGAAAATACATATTTTTAACCCTGTTGTATTTCATTTTAAAAATAGGCTCATTGCAACCCACTTCATTGATTTTATGAGTTACTTCTGGGTCATTTATAACAGCCTGAAAAACAGTGATTTCAGTTGTAATTGATTTTCTTACATCTTGGTTATTTGTACTTTGAGTACTTGGACCGCTGGTGTCAGATCGTTGAGCTTGGGTTTGGTCAGCTGTCTCCAGAGGTCCTACTGTGCTTGCGTTGGTGGGGTGCTGACCTTGCTTTCCTTAGGGAGGTGCTGTTGCTGTGTGTCAGGTGGGTGAAGTGGTCTGGAATTCAGCATTTGCCCTAGCATCACACCTGACGCCCACTCTCTGCCTTCCCCTCTTTTTAAGGTAACATCTGTCGGTCACCCATTGCAGAAGCGGTTTTCAGAAAACTTGTAACTGATCAAAAGCTTTCAGATCACGTAAGTACCGTTCTCTATCTTAAAGAGGCCAACCCGGCTGCCTTTGTGGCAGGAAATTGCGAAAAAATTCTTTCTTTCTCCTGCAGTGGAGGATAGACAGTGCAGCGACATCCACGTATGAAATAGGAAACCCTCCTGATTATCGAGGGCAGAGTTGCATGAAGAAGCATGGTGTCCCCATGAATCACACTGCCCGGCAGGTACTGTACTGGAGCTTGAAGGTGCACATGTGTGTTCTGTGTTGCAGTGGGTCATTGACAGCGGCGCTGTTTCTGACTGGAATGCGGGCCGGTCACCAGATCCAAGAGCTCTGAGCTGCCTCAGAAACCATGGCATTAACACAGCCCATAGAGCAAGACAGGTACAAGAGACCTCACTTACCTCTAACCCTGCAGCCCCACTTGGAACTGTGAGTTCAAGCAGCACACTAGCTAACGAGAGTTTACTCCGCTCTGCTTGTGTAGCCACAGGGTACCCGTCTCTTTCACTGCTGGTTCCACAGTTCTGAAAGGTGGGAATGATCTTGGAATTTACTTATTAAAATGCATTTATTTTTATTTCATTTATTTATTTATTAGACAAAAATACAAGAGAACAAATCTGTACCTTTATTTATTTACTTTTCATTAAGTTTAAATCCTTGAGGGGTACAGCATCACACAGATTCTGTGGCCAATGGCTTTAGCAGGAAGGTTGCTTCAGAATTTGGCACGAACCATGCCACTGTTTCATGAGCTTGAGTTACTTTTCCCCAGATTACTCAGGTTTTGTTTGACTTGCCACCAGGAGTCACTGTGTCGTTCTTTGCTTGGCACACACAGGTACATCTCCTGCCTAGATAGAGTTCAGCTTCATCTCAACCTTCAATTTTAAGAGCTGTGTGCTCCCTCTGGTTCTGGAGACTCCACTTATAGCCAGCAAAAATGGCCTTGGACCACAGCCTTCCAGACATAGTTGGTGCTTTAGGAGTCCTGTTCCCGGCAGGCCTCCATAGGCTCCAAGATGGCGGAAAGAGAAAGGCTAAAATGCATTTATAATCACATAAGTGATACTGGTGAGAGCCCTGCCTAAGACCTGGAGACCTGAGTTATAATCTCCTTTTTCATTTCTGTCTGTGTGATTGAAACATTTATGTCCTGGTAACTAGTCTGCTTACGTTACAAGTTTATTGCTAGAATAAAGTTCTATAATATCTACAAAAATGTATTTTCAACAGTGAAGTGTCTTAGAAATATAGGATAGTACTGGTAATATTATGGATGCATATCCTGCATCCCAGCAGTTGGACTTCTGGGTTTAGATTCTGGGGTGCTGCACTGTAGAACATTCTGGGATAAGGCAGGTAACGCTGTATCTGCTTCATTCAGTGTGGAATAGCCACTAGCTGCTATTGTACATTTGAAATACGGCCAATGTGATGGAGGAACTGAAGATTATTTTTTAACTTAAGTAGCTGCCTGGAACTAGTAAGCACCTCAGTGGGCTGCACGGTTCCAAGATTCATGCACAACCACTGGGGAGAGCGTGAGGGTTGTACCACCACAGCCTCAGTGAGACATCAGAGCTCAAGGGCAGGCATGTTCCATCACTAGGAGGATGCCGCAGGTGTGTGCTCTTTTGGCACCTTCCATAACCACAGGGGCTAGCTGCTAAAGAAATGTGCTTCATTTCTGATACAAAATGCTTCATATATTGTTATGCAAGGAAAGTGACTTTTATCACTATCATTATTTTATGGAGACTCAATTAGATGTTTAAAAATTCTGGCTGGGGTGCCTGGGTGACTCAGTCAGTTAAGCGTCCGATTCTTGATTTTGGCTCAGGTCATGATCTTAAGGCCATGAGATTGAGCCCCACATCAGGTTCCCCACTCAGCAGGAGTCTGCTTCTCTCCGTCATTCTCTCCCTCTGCCCCTTCTCTCGTTCACTCTCTCTCTAAAAGAAATAAATCTTTAAAAAAATTAAAAAAAAAAACAACTTGGTTAAATCTTCTAACTTCTTTTGTATCCAACCTAACAAAATGCGCAGGCTCTTTAGGCCAAACAAGGCTGTGGATTGGCATCAGAAACAATAGGCTATGTCCAGTGATGAGCTCTTGAGGCCTTTAGAATGAGAAGCTGCCAAATGTTTTGAAAATCAGTTATGAGATATATTACATATTTAGAAGTATGGCTGATATGTGAGAGCTGCAATTTAGTATTGGTGTTTGAACGAGAACTTTGTGTAAGACTGGACAAAGGCTCTAATCATTGGTATCTTAAACCATGTCTTTACTGAAAGCTTTTCAGATTGCTTACCATACAGCATTGTATTTTTATTTTTGATCATTCTCAATTTTTGTCCTCTCCGTTACCTTGTTAGGGAAGGGAGTAGTTGGTAAACCTGTTTTGCGCATGGAGAAACTGAGTTCTGGAGAGAAAATACATAACTTATCAAAGGTCACCAAGCTTCAAACTGGTAGACTGGGATTTGACCATAGGCTTATTTGTTTGATTTAATAAAAACATATACAGGTATGAGCCAGAAAGTTCACAAAAGTGCCACAGAAACACTGCTGATGTGTTAATGATGTCTCAGAAGCTAGTAATACACACGTTATTTTGGCTTAGATAAATTTACTCTGGAATCTGTGAACTTCTCATTCTGGCTATCAGCTGACTCTGTGTTAACAACTAACTATTTGAGTTAACTGCCTTAAGGCCTGACCTGTTCTTTTTTTTTTTTTTTTTAAAGATTTTATTTGACACGGAGAGAGCACAAGCAGGGGTGGGCAGCAGGCAGAGAGAGAGGGAGAAGCAGGCTCCCCACTGAGCAGGGAGCCCGATGTGGAGCTCGATCCCAGGACCTTGGGATCATGACCTGAGTGGAAGGCAGACACTCAGGCACCCCAAGGACTGACCTGTTCTTACATCAAATTCTCATTGGACAGAATAGTACACATTTTTTAGATCATATGTCTTAATCTCCAGGATTTGGACACCTTGTCCATTTTTACTTTCTGTGTTTTAGAGAATGCAGATTTATTCTGAGTAGTGGTTCATGATTTCAAGCAGTCACACTTTCATGTTTTCTGGTTTTAAGATCGGATTATTTTTTGTACACAAGTATATAATTTGGGTAAAAATGAAGTATTTTAAATACATGTCTTAAAAAGCTAGAAACTTTTAATTTTTAAAGATCAGTTGATAATTGTTGATTTTAGAAGTAATATTCCCACACAATCTGTTTCTTTCCCTTTTTCTTTTTCCCTGTTCCTTTTAGGAAACATTTCTCGATGATTTTTTTTTTTTATTTCAAAACACTGGTAAGATGTGTTTTATAAATTAGTATTGTTTTAGATCTCAACCCTTTAGCATCTTGTAATTGTTTACAGGCTTTCTTTTTTTTTTTAAGATTTTATTTATTTATTTGACAGAGAGGGAACACAAGCAGAGGGGAGCGTCAGGCAGTGAGAGAGGGAGAAGCAGTCTCGCCGCCGAGCAGGGAGCTCCACACGGGTCTTGACCCGAGCCGAAGGCAGACGCTTAACTGACTGAGCCACCCAGGTGCCCCTGTAGGCTTTCTCTTTAGCAGTTGTCAGAATGTGTAAGAGAACTATTCTGTTAATATTTCCAAAAGTCTGATTTTCCTAATACTTTCAAGCTGGGTTTAATACATAAAATGTGTTTAGGGTGCTTCTTTTTTTGGGGGGGGGTGTGATTGCACATTCGTTTAGTTCTGTGGAGATGTTCACTTTGTTATACATTTGTTCTTATCAGCAAACCTTTGACGCTTGCACAGGTAGTCAGTGGGTACTGGGGACCAGTGCTGCTCCCTCCACTCCAGAGGTCACTACGCAGATTCTTTCTACCTTTTTAACTTATGACCTTGGAATCCTATAGTGTGTGCTCTTTCTGTCAACTTTGCTCTGTGAGATTGTCCGTGGCCCGTCTTGTAGCGCTCCCTCCGATGCTGACTTCAATGCCGTGTTCCAGACATGCTGCAGTAGCTGTACCTGTTCTCCTCTGCGCGGACGCTTGGGCTGTTTCTAGTTTGGGCTGAGTGCCCTGGTGAATTTGTATGTTTCTTTGGGGAATGCCTGCCTCTGAACAGTTCTATTGGATGCACACCTGGGATTACTGGCATGTCAGGGTTGGATGCACACCCGGGATCACACACACTGTCGGGGTTGGATGCACACCCAGGATCACACACAGTCGGGGTTGGATGCACACCCGGGATCACACACACTGTCGGGGTTGGATGCACACCCAGGATCACACACAGTGTCGGGGTTGGATGCACACCCAGGATCACACACAGTGTCGGGGTTGGATGCACACCCAGGATCACACACACTGTTGGGGTTGGATGCACACCCAGGATCACACACACTGTCGGGGTTGGATGCACACCCAGGATCACACACAGTGTCAGGGTTGGATGCACACCCAGGATCACACACAGTGTCAGGGTTGGATGCACACCCAGGATCATACACACTGTCAGGGTTGGATGCACACTCAGGATCACACACAGTGTCAGGGTTGGATGCACACCCAGGATCACACACAGTGTCAGGGTAGATGCACACCCAGGATCACACACAGTGTCAGGGTTGGATGCACACCCAGGATCACACACAGTGTCAGGGTAGATGCACATCCAGGATCACACACAGTGTCAGGGTTGGATGCACACCCAGGATCACACACACTGTCAGGGTGGCTGCACACCAGGATCACACACAGTGTCAGGGTTGGATGCACACCCAGGATCACACACAGTGTCAGGGTTGGATGCACACCCAGGATCACACACAGTGTCGGGGTTGGATGCACACCCAGGATCACACACAGTGTCAGGGTTGGATGCACACCCAGGATCACACACAGTGTCAGGGTTGGATGCACACCCAGGATCACACACACTGTCAGGGTGGCTGCACACCCAGGATCACACACAGTGTCAGGGTTGGATGCACACCCAGGACCACATAGATTGTCAGGGTAGATGCACATCCAGGATCACACACAGTGTCAGGGTTGGATGCACACCCAGGATCACACACACTGTCAGGGTTGGATGCACACCCAGGATCACACACACTGTCAGGGTTGGATGCACACCCAGGATCACACACACTGTTGGGGTTGGATGCACACCAGGATCACACACAGTGTCAGGGTTGGATGCACACCCAGGATCACACACACTGTTGGGGTTGGATGCACACCCAGGATCACACACACTGTCAGGGTTGGATGCACACCCAGGATCACACACAGTGTCGGGGTTGGATGCACACCCAGGATCACACACACTGTCGGGGTTGGATGCACACCCAGGATCACACACAGTGTCGGGGTTGGATGCACACCCAGGATCACACACACTGTTGGGGTTGGATGCACACCCAGGATCACATAGATTGTCAGGGTAGATGCACATCCAGGATCACACACAGTGTCAGGGTTGGATGCACACCCAGGATCATACACAGTGTCAGGGTTGGATGCACACCCAGGATCACATAGATTGTCAGGGTAGATGCACATCCAGGATCACACACAGTGTCAGGGTTGGATGCACACCCAGGATCACACACACTGTTGGGGTTGGATGCACACCAGGATCACACAGACTGTCAGGGTGGATGCACACCCAGGATCACACACAGTGTCAGGGTTGGATGCACACCCAGGATCACACACACTGTTAGGGTGGATGCACACCCAGGATCACACACACCGTCAGTGTTGGATGCACACCCAGGATCACACACACTGTCAGGGTGGCTGCACACCCAGGATCACACACACTGTCAGTGTTGGATGCACACCCAGGATCACACAAGTGTCTGTGTTGGATGCACACTCTGGAGCACATGTGTCATGATTGTTTAGCCTCATAAAACCGGTCAGTAATGTTCCCTTTCTCTGTTCTCTTAAGAAGTTTGTTGATTATTGATAGTGTTTCTGCTTTAATGATTTGGCAGGATTCATCGAATCAGTTGTTTCTGTTTCTTGAAATTGCCCTTAATTTTCCTCTGCTGTCTTTAGGTATTTCTTTTGAATTTTTTTTTTTTCCCTCTCCAGCAGTTTTACTGTGGTAGGCCAAAGTATGCTTCCTGAATTTGCACTTTGATGGTTTCCATCAGTTTTGGAAAATTCTATGTTGTTTTCTTTTTATATTTTCCTTCTCTGCATTCTCTCTTCAGAGATTCAACTTATCTGTAGTTTGAACATAAATTTCTTATGTTATCTTCTCCATTTTCCATCTTTTTCACCTGCTGGCCCTGGCTTTGTGAGGCTTGGACTATGTTGGACTGGTCCCCCGTCCTGGGCAGAGCCTTCCCAGATCCCCCACCTGAGAGCCGCTGGTGTGCAGTCCACAGGACCTGTCCTCTTGGATGCTGCTCCCTCACTGAGTAGCTGCAGCCTCCCCATGGCTTCTTAGTTTTTGCCCTGAGTAGTTTAAGAACTTAGCAAATGCTTTGAGAAGAAAGCTTGTGAGTGTCAGGCTCACTGCTTTCTGGGGTCTCTGTTCTGCTAGCCTTTATGTCTGGTTTTTCTCTCCAACCTATGAGGTTGCTGACTGGTCCATGATGCTTCTCTTTTCCAGCAGTGGCCCTTTGCCCAGGCTTCTCAGCATCTAGAGCAGGTGCTTGACCTTGGTACTGCTGACTCTGCATCTGGATGGTTCTTTGCTCTGGGGCCATCCTGCACTGTACTGTGTTTGGCAGCATCCTTGGTCTCTACCCACTCGATGCTGGGGCACCCCTTTCCTCTCCATCATAGCAACCAAAGATGTCTCCAGACAGTGCCAACTGCCCCCCCTCTTTGAGAATCACTGTCCTCAAATTCTCAGTGTCTACAAGGTCAAAATTGTACACGAATAAAGGATCCATTCAAAGTATCAGACTGACCAGTGGACTTGAACAGAGTAATAAAAGTTTATGGATATTTTTCCTATTCTATATTGCAGGTAACCTTTAAGAAGCTACCACTTACTGAGTTTTGGTGTAGTGTCAAAGATTATCCATAATAATCTACAACGGCTGTTAAAATACTCCTTGTAAAGTACATACTTAGCAAGGCTGGGTTCACTTTATATACTTCGACTCAGACGGCACATTGCAGATCAGATAAAGAGGCAGAGATGAGAACCCTTCTGTCTTCCAGGAAGCAGATATTAACAGAGATTTGCAGAAATGTAGAACAGGGCCACTCCTTACTGTTTCCATTTAGAAAGTATAGCTGTTTTTTTAATCTTTAAAAATGTTATAAAACAGATAATAAAGGTTTAAAACTTCTCAGTTTTGTTTTTTGTTTTTTTTGTTTTTTTTTGTTTTTGGTAGCCTCCTCACCCAGTGTGGAGCCCGACACAGGGCTCAAGCTCACAACTGTGAGATCATGACCTGAGCCGAAATCAAGTCAGACGCTTAACTGACTGAGCCACCCAGGTGCCCCTAAAAGTTTTCAGTTTTAGTAGTGGTATTAAATATTTTATATTCAGTGGTAAATATTGCCATGTGTAACCCCGGGGGCCTCCTGGTGGGGTTCTGGCCTCACCAGGCCATGTCCTCACAGCAGCAAACTCACGGCTCTGCAGAAGTGCTTTGTTTGTGTGAGTATTTTCTCCTTTCTGGGGCAGAGGTGGTTTGGCACAGCTATTTCGTGCATTGTTGCAAAGTGTAAGTCCTTCACTCCACACTCTTTCTAAGATGTTAGTCATCGCTGTTGTTATTCTTTCTCAATCATTTTAATATCTAAACATCACATATGGTTTTTATAGATAGCTATCAATTCTAAGACTGTCTTTTGATCCATAATTGCAGTAATTCTAAAATTAAAAACAATGTTAATCCTAGCACATGTCTTGTGACCTGTTTTGGATAAACAGCTTTTATAGTATTGTTCTAATAGATTTTTTTTTTTTTTTGAAATAAGCTGGTACCTTGGGAATGTTAACAAAATATAGTCATCAGCATGTGATGAACATGCTTTATTAAAAACTCATGCAAGTATTTACTAAGAACCGACAGTTAAATTTTTAACAGAATGAGGAATATGTTTATTATTTGTTTGTGACACTGATTATTACAAATAGTGTCACTCCTCTGTTAAATTAAAAAATTGAAGTACTCTGTTAAAAAAAAGGGTTTCAATATCTTCTTTGTAGTTTCGTGGCACTCCTATATTTTAGATGATTTTTTTTTTTTTAGTGGGAAAGGTTATTTTTGAAAAATTGCATTGTTAGAAATTATTTCCACCTTCATTATGTGGCCTATTTATGTTCCTTTCTTTCTAATTCTGCCATTATTTATAAAGGCAGAAATCATCAAATAATTTTCCCATTTACATTTTAATGGGCTTATATTGATAAATTCTGATGTCAGAAAACTGTTGGATCAGTAAAAATACTGAGTGGCCTCTTCTGTGTGGTGTTCAAATTGTGCATGCTCAGGGGAGAGAAGAGCCACGCGTCCAGGTCCTTGTGTGTTTCCTTCTTAGTGACGCTTCTGTGAACACCCTACTTAACATTTTATCTTCCTCTCTCCCCCACAACTCTTCACCTGGCTCTGCCTGGTTTTTATCTCTGCCGGCATGTTGCCCGCCCTGCATAGGAGGAAGGCCTCACAAGGACAGCCATCCATCTCTTTAGTTTGGTATTTGTCACTGGAGTCTAGGATGTTACGTTCTTGCAGAATGAAAAATAGAGTAAAACAATGAAGAGACTTAAACATGTGACCTTTTAATACCTTAAGTGAATTATACTTTGTTACTAAGAAATTGCAGATAGACTATAAGCTTTGTGTTTATATATTCTGTTAGGATTGTTCCAAGGAACTTAATAAAATTCCTTTGCAGTACAATGTTACAAAATAGGTTAACTCTATTCTAACTTTAAATACCCTAAATTATTTAACTTAAGTGAGTAACAAATTCAAATATAGCAAATTTTTTTTTTGTACTGCTTTGGATCCTCCAGGCTTGATTGTTATAAATATAAACACTGTGTTTTTGACTGCTTATTTAATTTTAGGTTACCAAGGAAGACTTTGCCACATTTGATTATATACTGTGTATGGATGAAAGCAATCTGAGGTAATCACATTTTTTAAAGGGTATTTCTGTTCAACTCTCAGTTCAGTAATAGACCAATTGTTTGTTGTTGAAAATAATTTATTATCTTTTAAGTTTTAAAGGTAGTGATGGTCAGAACATGCAGAATGATCTGTTTAGAGTAGTAAGAAACCAGTGAGGAACTGAGAACTGTCTCCCAAGTGTATTTACACAGAGACATGCTTTCAGGTAAGGGAGAGCCTGGTTAGCAGGGTATAACCTGAAGACTGGCTGAGCCGTGAGCAGTTTCCTAGAAGGTGGGGTTGGTTTTACAGGAGAGCGATGCTTCCACTGCTGTAGCGATTCATGGGCCGTGTGGTGTTTTATTGTTTCTCACGTTATCCCCCCATTACTGCTGCCCCCAACCCCCAAAAAGGAAGATGGACAAAAAGGGAAACTTTACTCTCTGAATTGTTGATTGCGTTAATGGTTATAAAAACAAAACCAGACAGACTGGGGTATTAGGTAACAGTGGCCAACTATGCTGTGGCATGTATTGTGTGCTCTGCACACCAAAGCACTTAACCCTTGTTCTGCACCTTATCAGAGAGGCACAAGAGATTAAGTTACTTGCCCCAGTTCACAGATGAAGCAGATTGGTGTGGTAGAATTTTAGCCTAGGCTTTGTGAAACAGAGCCTGTTGTGTGTCTCACATGGACCATACTCACCACTGTGCCCTGTTGCCTTACACGGGAACATGCATTTGGGCAACAAGGAACTTTGTGGCATTTCTTGAGTGAGCTTTGTGTGTCTGGCACAGTGCCAGGCCCTGGGAAACAAGGTTAAGGAATTGTTGGTGCTGCCTACCCTTGAAGTATACAGTCTGGCATGGGCTACATGTATTAACCCAAAATTAACCCTGACAATATGATACCATGCAATCAAGCCCAGAACAAGTGAACACAATGTATTCTACAGATGCTGAAGCTACTGCAGGGTAAGTGACCCAAGAGAGTTGTAAGGCCAGGGCCCTGTGCCCCTTTGTCCTCCACCCAGTTTACTGTTTACTGTGCTGAGAAGCAAGACCTCAGCCCACCTGCTACCCCTCCGCACTCTGCCAGCACAGAGAAGGACCAGGACGTGCCCCCAGTATGACTGCAGGGATTTCTTCACTGAAATCAGTGCTAATTCACAAGGATTCCACGTGTTTTATGAATAGAAACTGTTTCTGCTTTTAATTGCCTTTGTAGGAGTGTGCAGATATGGTGCCCAGCTCTACTTCTGTTTTTATGAATCAGGAACATCACTAAAATACATACATGTTCTATTTCTGTCTTTCAGTTGTTGATTTGTTTAGTTCTCACTTTTCTCACAGGTATTATTGGCACTGGTCCTTTGTTCATTAACACAGTCTCCAGGTTGGGGGGGCGTCCAGAGCAGGGTCTCTGTGGAGAGCAGCAAGAGTCCATGCTTCAGCCCGGGCTGCTTTGGGGACACGTTCTGTTGCTCGGAGGCCTGGCCAGCCTTTCCGCCACACCAGTACAGTGTCTGACTCATCCTAGGTGCTCAGTGGGGCTTTGTCAACTAAATGGAGGAATGATCAAAATGCAGCTGAGGAACTTGCCGCTTTACTTGCTGCCACGTGAGCGCTGGGGGCGGAGGCGGCGAAGCTCGGTCAGAGTCTGGAGGAATAAGAGCAGGAGAAGGGGTTAAACAGGGAGTCTTGCTGCATGAAACGCTGTGTCCAGACACTTTGGGATGCGATCGGCAGCCCTTTGGGACTCGGTTCACGTGGCTTTTTGAGTTCCATTCTGCCACCTTTATTTAGTGTCTGAAATAGAAGCTTTTTGATTTAATTGTCTCAACATGTATTTCACAGGAGGATACATGATTATTTTCTGACTTAGGGATGCATATTTTGTGTAAAAGCGTTTGTGAGAATGTGCTGCCTTTGCAAACCCTCTTGCCGGCATCGGAAACCTGTGGCTCGGAGGGTTACACGGGTCTGCCACGGGTTTGGTTTCCTTTTTAAATCAGGTCACGCTTCCTGGGTTTTGATATGGATATTTCATAAAACCCTAGCAGATGTCCCTGTTTAACTTGAAACCATAGATCAGAAAACTAAGTTCATGTTTCAATTTTACAGAGACTTGAATAGAAAAAGTAATCAAATTAAAAACTGCAAAGCTAAAATTGAACTACTTGGGAGCTATGATCCACAAAATCAACTCATTATTGAAGACCCCTATTATGTAAGTACACCTCTCATTTCTGTCCTGTTGCTGGTGTATAGCAGCCATGTGGGATGAGCCTGTGTATATGTCCTGCCATGTGCAGTAACAGATTAAGGTTCTAAGAGCATTTTGTTATGTAGGTTTTGTTATTTTTTCTTCCCCTGTGCTTTCAGGGGAATGAGTCCGACTTTGAGACTGTCTACCAGCAGTGTGTGAGGTGCTGCAGAGCCTTCCTGGAGAAGGCCCGCTAATGCCACGCCCATTCTCCCCACAGCCCCCGGCTGGGCCCCACAGGCTCTGCTGTGAGGCCGCAACTGTTTCTTCAGTTGACCCTCGGTTTCTTACCTTAAATAATTGTAGATGGAAATCAGTTATTGTATCTGACAGACAAATAAATAAAAATGTTTCATCCAGACAGTTTATGGGGTACGCGAAGTGTTCTTAGACCCGCTGAAACTCCCACTTTGCCCCAGTTACAAAAATAGTGGAACAAACAAAATAGAACAGGCACCAGAGCATGAGGACATCCAGCGTCCCTTTCGGGCACATGAGTTCTGCCTCTTCCTCGAGTTTGCGGATGACCGATGGGGACCCTGTCCTCCGCTGTCTGCACAAGCCAGCCCCAGCAGCCCATCCATGGGAGCTCCCAGCCGAGACTCACCCTTGCTCACGGTGCACACTGTTTACATAGAAGAGTTAAGGTGTTAGTCTACAGAACCTTTCCGACCTGCTAGTTTATTTCATCAGGAAGTCAGCTTGATTCCATTCGAACCATTTTGCCTCTGGAAAGTTACAGGCAGAAAGAAGGACACTGTATGCTGGTTTATCTTATTGTCTGTTTGAGGAGCGTGTCTGCTTTTCAATGCCTATAGAACCCAATTGTCAAATACAGATCACCTTAGGTGGGAAAAAATAATTAAAAAGTCGGGGAAAGTTCTTTTATGTTGAGCTGCTTAAATATTGAGACATTAAGTATTGTTTCATCAGTGCTTAATTTATAGACAAGTATAGGTAATTTCTGTGCACTTGGAGGTAACTAATCTAAAATTCATATGGATATATGGCAGAAAAGATTGTTTTCCAAAATAAACTGGGGAAATTATAAAAATACAACTAAGAAGTCTGGTGTCCGCCTGCTTTTTTATTGATAAGTGAAGAAGAATTAGAAAACAATGCCTTTGTTGTCCCTTTCAGATGATCTGTGATGTTATATGTGCATATTTATCTTCAGCGTTAGGAAATAAAATGACAAAAGTAAGCACATTGCTTCCACTTCTTTGTGAAAGAAGTTTGAGGGCCCTGCAGCCATACAGGTCCTTGCCCGACCCATCATCTGTGGAGTGTGGCAGTCTCCTCCTTGGAGCTGGCTCTCCAAGCTGGGCCTTCCTGGGTGGCATGGCTAGATGAGTGAGAGTTTGCTGTGCTCCCTGTCTTCACCGGGATTTACAGCTGGTGACCTGGAATCCTGGGAGGACCCCGAGTCATGGATCAGTCTTCATCCAGAGCCCGAGTGGACCCTTGCTCACAAGTTAGGAGGAGTTTGGAGGAATAGCTGCCCCATCAGGGTGGCTGCTTCTGGGTGTTGTGGGGCTGCCCGTCCTCAGAACTTGAGGGTCCCGGCTGGGGGGTCAGGTGGGGCATTTAGTCCTGGAGGATGAGCATGGTGGCTTTGCCACCACCCCTTCAGGATGTGTGTCTGGCCCCCTGTGGTATTTCCCAAAGACAGTCTCCTGCCTGAAAACCCTTCCTCAGGCAAGTAGGAACCTTTAGAGCTTACATGGATTGAGAAATTGGTGATGGTGCTTTAAAAAGTAAAGAACTGAGCTGAAAAGATGAAGTAATTAGAAAATAGGACTAAGAGCACTTTAGAGTTACACTGCCCTAATCCTTCAGTAGTTGCTTAATAATCTCAAAGTATTTCCATACTCTGTTCCTTCGTGATCATGAATAAATCCCTATAGTTTGTTTTCCTTACTCTTTGCATCTGTATCTTAAATATGGACCTCAGACATGTCCTGGGAATCATTCTACTTTATCCTTATGGCTGTATCCAGACTAGAGGTCCTGTGAATAGAGAAACTCAATGTTGAATTCACTTGTCATAAATTGGATGCAATCAGATTTGTTAAAAATATATAACCTGTAAAAATCAGAGCTGCTTAGAAGTCTTACCTCTTAGTTTTTTCATGATTACGAAGTCACACAGGAAAATACAGATGCAACCTTCTTTAAATATTCACCCCATATCAGGCTCTGTCTTAAGACATGCCACCGTTACATAGTAGTGTCTCCTTTTAAAAAACGCCAATTTAATTGTCCCTTCTAAGAATTCATAGCCTTCCCCTCTTATGTATTATGCCTTTATATTCCATGACATTCTGCCAGTGTTAGGATCTCTTCATGGTTCTGTAAGTCATGAATTCCCACCAGAGAGCTTGTTAGAAGTAAAGAGTCACTTTGAAGACTTAGTTATAACAAACATTTCGTTTATTATTTGTTTTATTTACAGTATTTACATATTGCACAATATCTGGATACTATCTTACATTTATGATAGAAAGAACAAATGAAATTAGCCTGGATATGTTCACAGACTTATACTCCACTGTCTCCAAAACATGACAAGTTTTTTTTTTGTTTTTTTTCTTCCATGTAGTTCCAAATAATGCTCTGGGAATTTAATTGTAAGAGTAACAAAAATATTAAATCATACCATATGCTATATGAAAATATAGTTGCAGATTCTATTTATGTTTCTAAAGAAATACTCTTTGAGATTTCACCTAATCAGGAGAATGAAATAGCTTTGTCTGTAATTTTATAGCACTACGCATCAAATGTGGAGCATTCGCCTTTTCCCCCAAAATCGTGAATGGCAAGTGTTACCGTCAGGTACGCTGATTAACTGAATATGTATCTGCCAACAGTGTCAACAACATACAAAACTCAAGTTAAAGGGTTTATGGAAGAGTCAGTCTGCAAAAATAAATCTCTTGTTCACAAGGGGACGTGTTCGTGAAGGTAGCAGGTTCTGTTCCCTGTTGATTTCCAAGGCACTTCTCATGGTTCGTGGGCTGTTGGTCCTTTGCAGCTCTGCTCACTGCTGAAAAACACATTTGGTTTCATAGAAAGTCACACTTTATTATCAATTCTAGGAGTATACATCAAATGATGTAACAATTTGTTTGAGAACACAAGGGATCACAGTCTGCATGTGTATATCTCTATGTTCCAAAAAGTGTAATCTATTTTATTGTGGAAATAACCAAGTTCTACAGTTGTTACAGGCCTACTGTGCTAAAGGAATGGAAACCATCACTGGTACAACTGAATGCTCACTGAAGTCTGAAGACCAGCCTATGGTCCTGATGTGTGATGTCAAGTCCTCTAATTTAGGCCACAGTGATTGACAGCCTGGCAGTCCTGAGAAACCGCTCATTGGCCCTTAAGCCTCCATCTGCACGAGCATTTGCGAAACTAAAAACCAAAAATAAACCCTTTTTTCTAGCACTCCCTGCAGTGTACCCGACCAATTGGTACACTGTTCATTAATTTTAAAAATAATGGTAAGCTCCAGGGTTGCTAAACTTAAGCTGCATTTTGTGGACTGAACTAGACACTTGTTACTCAAAACTCCATTTCTTTGGAAATATATTCCAGAGCTCAGGCTTCTAACTGAACTGAACTGCAGGTCTGGGTAACGAAGTGGTGTGTGAGAGGTCTCCAGTGTGTCTCTGTGAGGGAGAGTAGCTGGGAATCTAGTTTCTCTTTGGCTGGAGGTTAGTTAAAGAGATGGAGTGTGTAGCCTGAGTAGTTGTTTCAGTGGAGAGGACCACAGGGCATTTGGTCTTCCCTCCTGTAAGTAAACGGAAGTTGTCTTCCGAGGATGTGCCTGGTTCATCTCTGGAAATAGTGGTGTTTTAACTATGAAGGAATGCTTAATAAAATAACATTCCCATCTCCCCTAGCGTATCACCTTGAGAGACTTCTGAGAATCCATCCACTGCTTCAAAAAGAAGTCTTTTCTGTGTGCCATTTGGCAGTGGACTCAGATGGGCAGTGGAGTGGAGGTCAGGTTAGTGAATGGCATTTCTCAGCTTTGGCGCTAAAAGCCATGCTTTTACTTCCCCCACATAAAAAGTGCCGAACAAGTTTCTGTGAACCTGCAAGGATGTGGCTTCATAATCCTCCACTAAACCACATGTTGTTTCTCTCATTATCGGTGAGACTTAACGCCGGGGAGAAGCCGGTGCTGACGATGACATGGCTTTGCTTGCGTGGTCAGATGGCTGCGGGGGTTTGGCTCAGCCCCCTTGGCACCGTCTAGACCTTTATCAGCACAGGCTTTCCCCCAGCAAGCATGTCTGTGTGAAAGAACACGACTCCTGCATCCACACACACGAGACAAACAGGGAAACCACTGTGCACACAGCAGGTAATTGGGAACAACCATTGAGGACCTGAAGCATGTCTTATATGTGGGGGTAAACTTGGCCTCTGGCAGTGTCCATCACACACAAGACACACTGTAAATATACAATTAGGAAATTACCGTTTTGTGACCGAAATCCATGGCATTGGTGTCAGGAAAACAAAACCTTTCAGCCATCAGTATGGTGGATAGTTGGTGTTGGACATCAGCCCTCAAGAGGCCAAGGCTAAAAATTTAGTTCATAAACTCTCCATGTGCCTTTATATTTTACCATTGGAGGCTCTGGAAAAATAGCTGATAGAAACATAGAATAGCTATTCTTAGCTGTTCCTTATAAGCTTCCTGGCATAATGATAGATTCCAACTCAAACATTTGCCAGATACGTCTATAAAAGTTGCATGGATATGGTTAGTCATATACTCATTTATGAGTGTAAATGAATGAGTGAAAGCCTAAAAGTGAACAGGCATGGTTTTAGATATGTATCCTAATTTATGCACTAAGTCATGTGCTGAAATTAGTCCACTAATGGGTTGTGTTTCAAATTAACACACACTCTGCCAAGGGAGTCCTCATAGGAATAATTCACAGCAGCTGCCTGGGGCACTGTGTGCAGACTGGCAGGGGTACCTTTTATTGATAGCCAATATTTGTAGATATTTTAGTGTTATGTCAACCTCAGAGGAAGGCTACTTTAGCCAAAGAATGAGTATTTCTGGACTCCCATGAATTTTTCATGTCCCAAACGGGATTTGGGTCTTTGGTGGGTGTACCAGTGAATCTGGGGTCAGCTTACCTTATCCCTCCATGCACATTGGACTGACAGCCAGCCGGGTAAGCAGCCTGGCACATCTTTTGTAGTCTGTAGGGAAAATAAATCGTGGACCCTTGTCAGTGACATCAACTCCTTAAATATTTTTTAATATCAACTGCTACAGCCATTTATTTCTTTAATCTGAATTCCCTGGAAATGATGGGGAGACCGTCATCTGAAATCATGGGCTCTAAGTTGTTGACTTAATGATTTATGGTATTTGAGGGGCTTTCATTTCACATGGCAAAAGATAAATAATGGGACTGGAGGCTGTGCAGGGAGGGGCAGATGCAGGATCTCCTGCCCATTTTCTTTTCCCAGTGGCTCTTCATGCTCATCGAAATGACTTTGGTTTTGTTCCCTAGCAGACAGTCTCCCGTGCCCTGTGTGACTTAACTTTCAGGGCACATGCAGGCTGGATCCCCACTTGGGTTGATCATACACAAAACCCTCTGCATAAAGATTTAAAGAAAGTGGGTCAACAAGTAACAGAGCAGAAAGACCTGGGTTGGATGGTGAAAGGAAGCAGTAAGCTAATTTCTGAGTACTGATGGATTTTCCTTGATATCTCACCTAATTATATTCCATAGGTGCTACCTCAGAGAAAACAAGTGGGGTTTGGTGATCATAACCATAAAGGAATTTACTTAGTTTGAAGTTCTGTGGAAAGCCACAGCAGTTTATAAATTACTAAAGTTTACTTCTCAAGAGTCTCAAAATCCTACTTAAAAATGGAAGAATTCATGCTCTTAACTGAAATTCTGAATGAGTAAACTGACAACAATGAGTTTGCACAGTATGTCAGACAAGCAGCTAATCATACTCCTAAAAATGCAGCTCTTAAATATTTAGACGACATCATAATTTGTGTTCAAAGGAAAAAAAATGGCCTAACAGCTGGAAGCTGGGTCATCTGGATTCCTGGCATTTTTTTCCCTTTTCCCCAGTTGCACCAAATATTTTAGGATGCAGTTTTCCTAGATAGAGTATGTGTGGGTGCAGTGTTGTGTGAGTTTAAGGCAAATACTTCAATCTGTAGCACATCTAGAGACAGTGAAGTTGACCACCATCCCACCCAAGCTGCATGTTCAACCCTGACATAATATGGGGGTCTTTGAAGGTGGAGTCTTGGAGACTTCAGAGTTCTGCTCTTCTGAAGAGCTGCCCTTGGGACCACACTTTGAGTAAGAAAACTCTGGTTCCTTTCACTCCTGACCTCCCAGGATTCTAGTTTTCTTTCACAACAGCCTAAAGCAACACAGAAGTGGCCCAGCTTTGGCTCTCCACCCACCTCCATATGGGTAAAGTGTAAGTAGCCGCTTACCCAGTGCACACACCCGTGGGCTTCCACGTCTCCCAGGCCTGAGGGGAGCTGTGATAGACCCTGATGGCTACCTCCCATGATGGGTGAGCAGGGATCTGGGTGGCACGTAGCTGAGTTACTCTGAGTGAAAGGAGGCAGTGACTGCGGGCACATACGGTGTCCTGGGGAAGGGGTTGCAGAGTCGAGTGTGTGCTGTCTGTGTGTCAGGGCACAAGGAATTTAAGCATGTTTGTTTCCTCATACACATATGAAAACATTAGACCCGAAAGATCACTTTCAAATTTAGAATCTGTGATCCTATTACTGGAAGATGGCATTTAAAAATATAGACACATTTAAACAATAAAAATGTTCTCTGGCCCCTGGAATAATGAATAACTCTCAAACAGAAGGCGATTCCATTTCAGAGGAAGGAAGTGGGAGAGGGACATGCCAGGTTCATAGGGCATGGACCAGAGGGTGGACCAAAGCAGTGCTTGAAAAATAATCCGAGCTCTGTGGGACACATGTGCCACTTGCCGTGGCTGAGCCCTGAGCAGTGGTGAGAGCCTGAGGGCCTTAGCGCCCAGCACCCCAGCTCCCTGCAGAAGGTGATGCTCCCGGTCTTACTGGCCACCTTGGTCAATGCACCTGGACAAGGAGCTCCGCACATGGTAGCTGCAATTATTTGGGGCAACTTTGCTGCCTGAGCAGAAAAACTTCCACTTCATATGAAATGGCTTATTTTTTTACTTTTCATTTTTTGAAGGCAGGGCAGGAAAGTCTGGCCTGGATAGTGTGGATTTTCTAGAGTGTCTGAAAGCCGCTAGTAAGACACCTGGTGTGTCTGCACCACTTTCCTCCTGTGAGCCTCAAGTGAAATGAAAGCTATAGTCCCTACAAGAAAAATTGGTTTAGGGGTCTAACTGATGTCACTCTAGCTAGTAAGTCACTTGTCATCATTACATGTTTTGTGACGAGCACCAGCAACCACTTTTGGGGGGATAAGATACATTTTGTTACAGATAGACAATCAGAATGCTATAGCTGAGAGCTAGACTGAGAGGGGAACTCTGCATTTCCGCATGAGTGAAGAGCAGCATCTAGTTAGGGTGGAGTGGCCCAGGTCCACAGATCCTTTCTACTCCAGAGCATCCTACTCCACGGGAGTCATTTTAGCAACTCACTCTTGAAGTTTGTCCTATTGAGTAGATACAAATACAGACTTCATGCCAGAATCCATAAACAAAACAAGAATGTGAATGGAAGAGTTCAGCCCATTCCAAGAGCTGATTAATTCTAGTGAATGGAAATAATTTTCCGTTTGGCACTAGGTGCTACAGAATGCCGTCACCTTCTATGGTCTGGTCACCCTAACCCTTAACTCCACAGTTAAGAGGGAATATATTTTAGCAAAGAGGAGATTTAGGAGGAGGGTGGAAGGACATGAGAAACATCAACATGTGCTGGTCTTTCAAAAGCAATGAGGATGCTGTCACTCACATGCAGGGATGGTGCAGTCTCTGGTGTTGTGGTAAAGTCTGTGAAAGTGTTTGCTGCACTTTGGACTGAAATAAAGAGGACCTGGAACATGGAAGAAGAAGCAGATTGTGAGGACTTGCAGGATGCCAGGAACTGGGCACAGGTGAAGGAATGAGGACACTTACCTGTAAGATGTTTTAGAAACTTGTCCTTCATCCTTAGATCTCGAGGAACAATTTCTGTTTGAAGGGAAAGAGGCTAATTATTGCATTGCTTGAAAGAAGCATTTGTTTCTACGTGTTCTCAGTGAATGTGGAAGAAAGTTATTGGAAACTCTTCATAAGCCATGTTACATTGCGCTAAATAAAACAGATTGGTTGTACATGATGGTTGTACATGACGTAATGTGAAGACTTGTAATCAGGATCACATTTTTCTTCAGATAAAGTATTAGCTATTCACAAAGCTTTAATATTATTTGTCTTGTCTCTGCCACTAGTATAAAGACAGTGACGATAAAGTTATATAAGGGGGAAGAGTTGTGTGTGTGTGTGTGTGGACAGCTTCTGATACATAAATCACTTTTAGACATTTTCATTTTGGACAGCTTGGTAACGGAATACCACAAGCTCTGAGAGTTCTAGAATGAAAACCCAATCCTTCAAGCAAAAAAAAAATGTTAAAAAACTTTTTTTCTAGGTATATATTTAGAAAAAGGATTAAATGCCTTCAAAACCACCTGTTATGAAGGCTGGTGTAAATGCATGGAAACAGACGTTTACCTGGGTAATAAGATTAAAGTAAAATTCCCAGGGAAAGACAGCTCTCAGTTTTTACTTGGGAATAGTAGTGTTCCCACTGACATTCTTTCTGATCCAGGTGTTGTTTTTGCTTTTTTACAGTCACCTGTAACCATTTTTCACTCACTTGTTTTGGAGAATGACTTTTGCTATGATTGCATGTGGTCGCACTTTGTTTCACCACAAATACTCCTCATCTGAGGAGGGAACATTTCCTACGAATCTTCTTCACTTGCAAGGCTTACGCATCTCCTGAATGTCAGTCTGTATGAAATTGACCTTATCACATTTGACCCAATTGTGTCATGAAAGCATTAAAAGCTTGCATGCTTTCTTTGGAAATTTCCCATGGGGCACCCACTCTGGGAAGGCTCTGCCATTGGCAGAGGGGGGTAAGGGGAGGGGGGTGGCCCTGAAACATTTCTGTCTCCGTTGAAAGTGCTTTGCTGAAAATATTTCCATTTCCTAAATAACAGATGACAGTTCTGTGCCAAAGCTCCCAACCTAGGTAATAACTCACGTGTCTTAGAAATGGAGTAGGGGTAGTTATACGCGAGGCATCATCACTTACCGACCTCCTATTTTCTTCTTAAAAAAAAAATCTAGTTTTTTTCAAAAGATCGAAATGGTTTTATCTTGTTAAAATAGATATGATTTCTCAATTTCCAAGCACACACGAGTTCCGGTGTCTCCTGAGACTTGACGGATACGCAAACATGCTGGTGGTTCCCACTACACTGCACACACCCAGAGAAGCCTCGGAGGCAGGTCACTCGGTCCGCAAGCCCGAGGCAAGGGCACTCACCCACTCTCTGCTCCTCGGGATAAACCGGGTAGTCCGAGACCTCCCTGCGGCCCAGAGTGTAGTCGTGCTGGCCCAAGAGTTGCAGTCTCTTCGACTCGCCCGAATGGTACTTCTTGAGCTCCTGGAGGATCTCCACGATCAGCCGCAGCAGGGTCTGTCTGTTGGCCGCCTCCCGGGGCTCGGCGACCCCGGGCCCCGCCGCCCCCAGCACGAGCAGCAGCCCCAGGAGGAGGGGGCGCCCAGGCCCGCGCATCGTGCGCTTGCTCGGCCGGAGGGAGCTCGGCTCACTGGAGGGAAAGGGTGTGGGGGAAACCGGGAATGAAAGTCGGCGGGTGGTGGCGGCGGAGAGGACAGGCTCTTCAGCTGAGACCGCGGCCCCTCGCAACCCCCGGCCGATGAGGGGCCGGCGGCGGAGGCTGCGACGCGGTGTCCCCGGGACCCGCGGAGGCCCCGCTAGGGTGATGCCCGGGGCATAGGCTCGGGCGCCGCCGCCCTCCTCAGCGCGCCTCCTCGCGCCCGCGTCCCGCCCCCGCGGCGGCCCTCCCAACTTTCCGAGCCATGGCATATCCGCCTGCACTTCGCAGCGCACGGCACCGGCACAACTTTCTTAACCTTTAAAGCCAAGCGGCGCTGCGGCGTCTACTGCGCCTGCCGGGCGGGCGCGCACCCACCCGTCCAGGAAGGCTGGAAGACGCAAGGACTGTCCTGCCCGCGGACCTATCGCTTCCCAACAGGGCACCGTTGCGCTCTCGGGTGAGTGGGGGCCGCGCGCCCCGCCCGAGCGGCTGCGCTCAAGTTTGCAGCAACGCCTTTGTGTGGTGGTCGCCCCCTCCTCCCGGCCGGGTGTCCCCAAAAGGCCTCCCGCCCCAGGACCCTCGCTCCAGCCGCCCGCAGTGCCAGGTTTTAGAAACCCGCGGCCCTCGGGGAGGGGAGGGTGCCCGGCCCACACCTGCCCGGCGCCGCCCGCGGGGCCACCTGCGCGTCGGAGCCCGGCCAGATTACCTGCCCCGGTGTCCCGGAGCCGCGCGCGTCCTTAGGCTTCTGTCCCGGTGTCTGTTCCCGCGTTCCGGAGCCGCCGCGCGCCCCGCTACTCCATGCCCCGCGGCGACCCGGCGTGCGGAGCGCACAGGACGCGCGGGGATGGAGACGCGGTGGCTCGGCCGCTCGGAGCGCTGGACGCGCGGCTGCCTGGGCTGCGCTCCGACCGCGGCCGCTTCTTATCCCTGCGCCCGCCGACGTCAGGCCGGTCCCCGAGGGCTCCGCGCGGGGCTTTAATTAGAAGCCGCTCAAGTGTTCGTACCCCTGTGCGGATCTTCGTCAGACACCCCCCCCATCTCCTCCCATCTCTCCCTGCCCCCGTCTGTCTCCCCCTCTCCCCCGCTCCCTCTCCCTCTGCCCCATCCCCTCCCCTCCCCCATCTCCTCCTCCGTCATCTCCTCCCCCTCCCGTCCCTCGCCTCCCTCCCCTTCGTCTTCCCCTCCCCCTTCTCTCCCTCAGTCTGTTTCCCTCCGTTCCTGTCACTGTGACAGGATGAGAAGAAACGCCTTTACCAGGAACTCAGATCTGTTTTTGTCTAAATGTAGATCTTGGGCTATTAAAAAATGAGCTGCCTGATTGCCTCGACATTTAATAAGTCAATTAGAGTCTATCCTTTTTGGAGGAATCTTTCGGCGTGGCTGGGGGCCACTCTCAGGACCCCAAGAGGTCTGCACCGCCCCACGGCCTGCAGCAGGAGGCCAGGTCCCTGAGGCCGGGCAGCCCCCAGGGCAGGGGCCTGGGTTCAGTGTGGGACACAGGCAACGCTCTAGTAACCTCGGGATGTACACAGTGACCTGGCAGGACACGTGGGAGCCCCTCCTCAACACGCATCCCCCCCACCCCACGCGGAAGGACGAACCGCAGCCCCTCCCGCAGGGGCCCGCGCGGCCCGCGCTCCCGGCTCTGGGGGCTGGTCGCTCGCTCCCCTTCCTCAGAAACGCCCGCAGGAGACCTCCTGGGGCACCTCCCTCCAGGCCTAGTCGTTCCGAAAGTTTTGGTTCTTTGAATACAGGCAGGCACATTTGTGAGGCTTCAACAGTTTATCGCCTGTAAATTTTTTTTCTTGTAAAATGTATTATCAATCAATGCGCGCTTTCCCATTTTATTGGCGCTTTCTGGGCAAGCGCTGGACACCCTCCAAGTCAGCGGTCTGACCGGGGAAGGCGTTCTCAGTACGGTAGCAGAAGGAGGGGTGCGCGCAGGAATTAAAAGCCTCCACCCTTAACGGGACCAGCACCCAGGGCCCCCCGGGCAGAGGCGCTGCGGGCACGTGGCGCGGACCCCGAGCCAGGCCTGAAGGTCGCAGGGGCGGGAACCCCCAGGGCGGAGCTCTCTCTGTGCATCTCTTCGTCTGTGTCTCTCTGTCTCAGGCTCTGTCTCAGTCTCTCTGTCTCTGCTCTGTGTCTCTGTGTCTGCTCTGTCTCTGTGTCTCTCTGTGTCTGTTCTGTCTCTGCTCCGTGTCTCTGTCTCTGCTCTGCCTCTGTGTCTCTCTGTCTCTGCTCTGTGTCTCTGTCTCTGCTCTGTCTCTGTGTCTCTCTGTGTCTGCTCTGTCTCTGCTCCGTGTCTCTGTCTATATGCTCTGTCTCTGTGTCTCTCTGTCTCAGGCTCTGTCTCAGTCTCTCTGTCTCTGCTCTGTGTCTCTGTCTCTGCTCTGTCTCTGTGTCTCTGTCTCAGGCTCTGTCTCAGTCTCTCTGTCTCTGCTCTGCCTCTGCTCTGTGTCTCTGTCTCTGTTTCTCTCTCTTTCTGATGTCTCTCTGTCTCTGTGTTTCTCTGTGTCTCTCTGTCTCTGTGTCTCTCTCTGTCTCTGTCTCTGTCTCCCTTCACTAATTCTGTTTCCTCAGGAAAACAAAGTGTTTGTCAAAGTGAGGCTGGGGTAAATAGAATAGAGACAGAAGATACTAAACTGCGATCATCTAAATCCCACCCCCCACACACCTTTTGGGGGGATGTTTATACTCTGCTCTCTTTAAAAGGAAATGGTTATATTTCTCAGTGAGCACTTCTTTTGGCAGACAATATGACTAAGATGTGAATATTTCTGTTAAGATATCCTCAAAAAAAAAAAAAAGAAAAGGGAAAATTCTTATCAAACAGTTCTTAGGCAGATAAAGTAGGATTTTTTTTTCCTTTTTCCGCTTCCCTTGAAGGAGGGGTGAGCTTCTGTTGCAGAAGCGCCGCCTAGTGACAAAAGCTTCCCTCTGTGGGCACTCAGCAGAGGCCCCGGGGTGGAGGAGCTTCCTTTCCACCCAATAGAAGGAGCACATGAAGCTTCTGTTGTAAAACATTTTGGTGTAAAACTGCTTTTGGAAAAAAATAAATATCGCTATAGTAAAAAAAGAAAACAAGAATTTAGCCTAATCATATATTATTTTAAGTTTACAAAGAGTCTCGTTTTAAATACTATTTTACAAAATCAGATGAAATCAATGAAGAGGATTAAGAGGTACAGCGTTCCTGTTGTAAAATAAGTAAGTCACAGGTATGAAAAGTACAACGTAGGAAATGCAGTCAATCATATTGTGATAATTTGTATGGTGACAGTAACTACACTTATGGTGAACATTTTCTAATGTATGCCATATTAAATCACTATGTTATACACCTGAAACTAATATTATATGTCAACTATACTTCAATTAAAAATAAAAAAAATTAATCTTTTAAGTTTAGGTTTTTCTAAAAAGTACCAATTAGGACTATTCCCCCCCCTCCCCAAATTCTACCAACCAAGGAAGCCTTGCTACTAATTAATATTGTCCTTTTTTCTTTTGTGGTTTTTAATGGGACAGACAAATGGATTTTTTGAATGACTCTATTCTACCACCCAGTTGTATATGACAATACTTTAGCCCAACTCATCAGATACTTACATGCGTAAACAACAGCAAAAAAACTGGTGCTTGGTTGGTGTTTGGTTTCATGAGATCTGGCAGTTAGGGATCAGACCATCATGTTTTAATTCATTCATTTTTGCAAAGCTCTGTACTGAAATGATTCCAGGAGCCACTCATTCTGTATAAACCATTTTTACAGACTTTCTCAACTAAATAAAAAAGTGCACTGAATTATAATCTCTACTGAGCTGCTCAATTTATGGTATTGTCAGGAAGAACCTCTTGGAGTTCTCCAATCACCAGAAACATTCTGATTGGCTAAATTAATTGTCTGTGCTGGTTAAGGCAAAGCAAAGTATGTAAACTGGCTTAGGTGAAAATATAAAGTTATATTTGACAAATGGCTTAGGCTCTCCACTTCTTTCCAATAAAATGGGGTGGTTGAACTGGATGGTCTCTGAAGTCTGAAGCTGTATAATTCTGATTGTTACCAAAAAAGTCAGAAAACAAAAAATGCAGTATTCCTACAAAGAGCTGAAGATAATTCACTAGAAGAGTCACTATGAGTTTCATCATCTGTTTTCATGCAAGAAGAGGTGATCTATTCATCTTAAATAATTTAATTCCCTCCTTTGTAAGTGAACAACTTTCTACTATGAAGGGTCCAAAAGAGATAAGATAGTAACAGTTATATTTTAAGCATTATTGGCCAAAGTAACTTTTGCTAGATTTGATTTAGTTTTGTTTCCTTTTTGAGAAAACTATGTTAGATCATAGAAAGAAAACTAACAAGAGAGGGGAAAATTGTGTTTAACCCACTTTTGTTGTAGATCTATGTTGTAAGATGGGCAAGTTATTTTTTTAATTTATAAATAGTATAAAGTTCCAAAGTTTCAATTACAATTTTTCTCTCTTCCTGAAAAGGTATAAATTTTATTTGAGATGACTATTGACTACCTTCAAACACTTCTAAAATAGATATATATTAACTACATGTTTTTAAATGAATTATTATATTAGTTTAACCATTACGTTGATTATTTAACAATCTAACTAAGATCCTATTAGAGAGAAAAACTATTACCTTTCATAAAGGATAACTTTATGTGCTATAAAGAAATATCACTTAATATTTAACTTTCATCAGTTCTGTTATTGTTGCTGTCGATATATTATTAGTACACTGGGAATGTACTAGAAAGTATATAAAGCATTTAGGAAGACAAGATTTCTAACAGGACCAATCTTTCTGGTGTAAATGTAAACAATGTAATCTCTTATGAGTAATAATGTGTGCATGCTCTCTAGCAGTTTATTCCAGATGAATGAAATACAGCCTTCTACCAAATTCTTTCTCTCTTATGTAGAGGAAGCACATTATTGTAAGGATATATAGGTCATCCACCTCCTTTTCATTTTTTGATACATGCTTTTGCATCTGCAAAACCACACTGCAGTGCAAGTCCAGGAGAGATATGAGCCAAAGGCTATGTATGAAGGCTTGAGATGCTCTGTAACATGACTGATTTACTCCTGCTCAGTTTTCTTACCCCGTAGCCAAGAGAAAGAGGACTATTAATGGGTAGGCTTAAAGGGAGCATGGACTTCACTTTGTTCCCTGGAACTGGTTTAGTTTTGAAATCCAGCTAGAGAAGAGGCCTTAAAGCTTAGCGACACTTGCCTGCCTCTTAAGGCTCCAATATCACAGGTTTTGTTTTGTTTTTGTTTAGATTTTTTAAATTATTGATTTGAGAGAGAGACAGAGAGAACATGAGTGGGGGGGAGGGGCAAAGGGAGAGGGAGAAGCAGACTCCCTGCTGAGCAGGGAGCCCATCATGGGGCCTCGATCTCAGGACCCTGAGAGCATGACCTGAGCTGAAACCAAGAGTTGGTCACTTAACCGACTGAGCCCCTCAGGCTCCCCAGCTCTGCCCTTTCTAAGAACCTGGAGGTCCACGCTGGGTCCTCTGCCTCTGGTCTGAGAGGGAAGCTGTAAGAGCCAAGGCTGGGGGAGGCGGCCTGTGTCACCTCTGCCTGCACTCCACTAGTCAGCTGAGGGCCCTCAGCAAGAATACAGGAAGGGTCAAATCAGTGTGACTAAGAGAAATATGCTTTCTTCAGAAACGAATACCTGTTATGATATTTTCTTTTCTGTTAAGCAATGTAGGAAGAAACAATTTCTAACCCCTGGCCAAGAGTCTGAGACACTGGCCCATCTCCTGCCAGTTAGGGTTAGGGAGAAGCATGTACAGCAGATGATTCCCATGTAGGAGAGGCTGTAGGCAAGGTGCTGTGTCCAAGACAGAGAGGCAGGATTGCAGTGCTGTCTTTCATTGAGTAACTCATCCTATTTCATCTTAGACACCAGATCTTGTGGAAATGCCTCCTGATCTCCCTATGCCTTGCATTCCACGCTTCTTCCTATCATGGCACCAACCTCACTGATTCAGTTTAGTTTCTGAACATATCCCGGTTTACTTTTCTGTGTCCTCCATTGGACTACCATATTTTTGTAATTAGGAGCTGCCTCTTGTTTATCATTATATCACCAATGGTTAGTATCATGTAGGGAACATTGTATATACAAAGTAAATAATTTTGAAAAAATGAATAAGCATACTATTTTTATGTATTTTTACTGACAGATGCTCATAAAGCATTACTTAAATATTTATTGGGTACTTCTTTTTTGAAAACCAATGTTTGTAGAATTACAAAGATAATTTGAGCGTGGATTATCCCTTTATAAGGTATATGATCATACAGTAAAGATATGACTGATACATTGTTAGTACCAAAAGATGACATCCAGTTGGAGCTGTCTCAGAAGATAGTTACAGGTAGTCTAGACTCTGTAGCAAAAGTGATATTTGTAGTGATGGGGGTTGTCTTGTTGGGATGAGGCAGAGTATCCTAGACAGAGGGAAATACATATGCAGAGTCCAGGTGGGAACCTCAGAGCCAGTGAGTCTGTTTAGGAAGAAAAAATTGTATGGGGGGGATGGACATACTTTGGAGAGACAGTGTTACTGGTGCCCGCTTCCTTTCAGAAAAGCAGCATATAGAGTGAACATGAACGTGGCTGTGGATCACAGACATTGGCTAGAGGTCTTATTTCCACTCACTGGCCTTTGAACTTGGGCAAGGCAGTGTCTCTGAGCCCAGTTTCTTTATGCCCAGAAAGGAAATGACTTAGTAGTATTACCTCAGGGGCTTTGTGAATATTAAATACAATAATGTGTGCTAACCTTTTAGTACAGTGTGTTAAAAAAACTGATTGAAAAATTTTAACTATTACTAAATCTTTCATAGTGTATACTCTCATAAAGTCTTTCTTCTGTATTTCATAAATTCTTACTATATTTCATAAAAAGGAGCATTATCTATATCCTATAGAGTTTCTGGGGCAGCATGATTTTGTAACTCATTCAAAGCTACATAGAAAATCTGTAGTTAGAAAGGGGACTAAAATATTCTAAATTATTAAGTATCCACATACCCAGCGATCAGAGCAGTGAGATCTTAGAGCACTGAATGAAGACTCACTCCAGTGAGTAAGAACTCACATCAGTGAGTGATGATTTATGCCAGTGTGGGAGGGTTCCTGCTGGTAAGTGAGGGCTCATCCCAATAAGTGAGGACTTATACCAGTGAGTGGGGGTTCACACCAGCGTGAGGGCTCAGAGGTGTATGTGAGGGCTCACACCATGAGTGAGGGTTCACCTCAGTGAGTGAGGGTTCACCCCAGTGAGGGAGGGTTTACCCCAATGAGGGAGGTCTCACACCAGTGAGGGAAGGCTCACCCCAGTGAGTGAGGACTTACACCAATGAGTGGGGGTTCACACCAGTGTGAGGGCTCAGAGGTGCATATGAGGGCTTACACCATGAGTGAGGGTTCACCCCAGTGAGTGAGGCTCACCCCAGTGAGGGTTCACCCCAGTAAGAGGGTTCACCCCAGTAAGAGGGTTCACCCCAGTGAAGGAGGGCTCACCCCAGTGAGGGAGGTCTCACCCGAGTAAGGAAGGGCTCACCCCAGTGAGAGGGCTGCTGCTAGAATGTGAGGCAACACACAAGTGAAGATAATATATGAGTACGTTTGGCTAGGGGTATGAATTCATAAGAGAGATCTATAGTTTGCTCAGCTCACCCTTACTTATAATCACGGAGACATCTGACTATGACACTCATGCTTCTTCTGATATTTTGGCCATTGTTCTAGTGTAATCCAATAGACAAAGGGGATTCGGGATACTCAGCACCCATCCAAAACAGGCCGATTCCTGGTTCTGACAGAACTTAGAGTTTCAACGGGCATCAAACAGAAACCGTTCTATCTTCCACCAAGGAGCGGAGAATTCATGCTGGGAACCCTTGATTCACTCACACGTTCAGCTGCCACTGTTCGCGCTCCTGGCTGTGCGGGCCGTAGAGTCGCGCTCCGGGCTGTGCGGGCTGTAGAGTCGCGCTCCGGGCTGTGCGGGCTGTAGAGTCGCGCTCCTGGCTGTGCGGGCCGTAGAGTCGCGCTCCGGGCTGTGCGGGCCGTAGAGTCGCGCTCCTGGCTGTGCGGGCCGTAGAGTCGCGCTCCGGGATGTGCGGGCCGTAGAGTCGCGCTCCGGGATGTGCGGGCCGTAGAGTCGCGCTCCGGGCTGTGCGGGCCGTAGAGTCGCGCTCCTGGCTGTGCGGGCCGTAGAGTCGCGCTCCTGGCTGTGCGGGCCGTAGAGTCGCGCTCCGGGATGTGCGGGCCGTAGAGTCGCGCTCCTGGCTGTGCGGGCCGTAGAGTCGCGCTCCTGGCTGTGCGGGCCGTAGAGTCGCGCTCCTGGCTGTGCGGGCCGTAGAGTCGCGCTCCGGGATGTGCGGGCCGTAGAGTCGCGCTCCTGGCTGTGCGGGCCGTAGAGTCGCGCTCCTGGCTGTGCGGGCCGTAGAGTCGCGCTCCGGGATGTGCGGGCCGTAGAGTCGCGCTCCTGGCTGTGCGGGCCGTAGAGTCGCGCTCCTGGCTGTGCGGGCCGTAGAGTCGCGCTCCGGGCTGTGCGGGCCGTAGAGTCGCGCTCCGGGCTGTGCGGGCCGTAGAGTCGCGCTCCGGGCTGTGCGGGCCGTAGAGTCGCGCTCCGGGATGTGCGGGCCGTAGAGTCGCGCTCCTGGCTGTGCGGGCCGTAGAGTCGCGCTCCGGGATGTGCGGGCCGTAGAGTCGCGCTCCGGGCTGTGCGGGCCGTAGAGTCGCGCTCCTGGCTGTGCGGGCCGTAGAGTCGCGCTCCTGGCTGTGCGGGCCGTAGAGTCGCGCTCCGGGATGTGCGGGCCGTAGAGTCGCGCTCCGGGATGTGCGGGCCGTAGAGTCGCGCTCCTGGCTGTGCGGGCCGTAGAGTCGCGCTCCGGGATGTGCGGGCCGTAGAGTCGCGCTCCTGGCTGTGCGGGCCGTAGAGTCGCGCTCCGGGATGTGCGGGCCGTAGAGTCGCGCTCCTGGCTGTGCGGGCCGTAGAGTCGCGCTCCGGGATGTGCGGGCCGTAGAGTCGCGCTCCGGGATGTGCGGGCCGTAGAGTCGCGCTCCTGGCTGTGCGGGCCGTAGAGTCGCGCTCCTGGCTGTGCGGGCCGTAGAGTCGCGCTCCGGGATGTGCGGGCCGTAGAGTCGCGCTCCTGGCTGTGCGGGCTGTAGAGTCGCGCTCCGGGATGTGCGGGCCGTAGAGGGAGGGTTTCTGCCTCTGAGACTCCATGGTGCTGCCTGTTGGTGAGCCCAGGGAGGGGGCAGTGCACGTGTGCTGAGCTGGATTGTAGTTGTTCAGGGATGGAGAGCGGAGTACGGAGGGGGAGGGTACTGCTGTGCAAACACGGCACACTGGCAACATCTGGGTGTCGGAGAGGACATGAGGAGAGAAGGAGCTGTCTTGAGTTCTTAGAACTCATGTCCTTGTGTGGATTTGAAATCTTTGTAACTGATGTGCTGTGGCACAACTTAGCTTACCTTCAGGTATTCAGAAAAGATCCATTTGGTACATGGATTTCCCCCCCCCCCGTCTATAAACAAATGACCAAAGTCATATGGCAATTACAATGTCTGTAATGGATCCTTTTCAAAGGCTTTAAAGATCTAAAGGAGTCTAAAGGCCAATAGGTTTTCACCCTCATCCTGCTGTGGACACATGATGTGCCTTCATTGGTTGTCCAGATTTTCCTTTATTTTTGAGGATTACTGAAAAACTGAATGTTGTGATTATGACTCTTGCTCTTATGTATATAATACAATGTGTTATATTGTTGTTACTTCACATGTAACCACTAGTACATATTTACAAAAGCACCCATTAAAAGACATCTGAGTAGGGATAAAAAGGGCCTATTCTAACAGTGTTTCGGCAAAAATTTAAACAATAGCTTGTACAGCAGGATTTTGGCAGATGGCAATGGGTGATTATTTTTTCCCCAGAGTAGGAACACTTGAGTTTGAGAAGAGATCCCATCTTTAAAAAGGGCACTTTATTTTTGTGTCCTTAAATTGCTATGACTTTACTAAGATCAAAATATATTTTAACTGCCTTGCACGTTTTATTTTTTCTTTCTTTCTTTCTTCTTTTTCTTTTTTTTTTTTTTTTTGAGAGGGATAGAGAAGGGGGGCATGGAGGGAGAGAGAGAATCTTAAGCAGATTCCATGCCCAGCACAGAGCCTGATGCAGGACTCAATCTGACCTGAGCTGAAATCAAGAGTCAGACGCCAATTGACTGAGCCACCCAGGCACCCTCTGCCTTGCACATTTTAATAATTGATATTATATTGTATTTATATTATAAAATAAAATCCAAAAAAATATAGCAGAAAGTAAGTACAGCTTTCATTATTCAGAATCTTGGATATTTGATGTTCTTCAGATAGGGCTCTTACTAAATGTTATCAAATGTTATCAATAACCATGATGTTAATGAGGATATAACCAATCTAATGAAGGTCTGGATTGAAATAGTCATTTCTGGAATAGATTGGTATCATTTTAAAGGCATTTCTAGTTGAAGTGTTAGCAATACACAGTTTCAAAGGATCTTTTTTGCTAAAATTAACAGATAGATGCTAAAGTGGTTGGCAGTTCTTACTTCCTATGACTGTGTTATTACTCAAGTCCTGATGAACATTTCTAACAAGGAGTTTCATGGACACATCACAATATGAAGAAATTCCATTTTTATTGTCAACACGCTGAAATCACAGAGTGATGGAATATAGTGGATATAAATTTAAATCAATCCCAAAGCTTTCACTGGGACCAGCTGTTTTCTAATATAATTTGTATGTACAAGAAGTAAAAGAGCTCTTTACATTTTTGACTTTTATTTGAACCCTTACATTTAGCAGGTTTGTGAAAGAATAGTCCCATATGTAGGGGGTTGGTAATTATAATTTCCTCCATCTTTTAAAATGCATTTAATTTTGATAAACTGAGATATACTATAGCAATATCTACTCTACAAAAGGCAAAAACATTTAGATGAAAAATAAAAAATGGAATCAATCATTCAGATGCTTCCAAATGTTTGGCATCTGCAGAAATTCCATCTGAATGACTGGCTCAATTTTTTAAAAGTATTTTTGCAGAGCTGACCCCAAGAATATGCTTGTAATTACTAATGTATATTCCTGAGAATATGGGTGAAATTTAAGTTGAAATGAATCTTAAAGATGCTAAGGATGTTTGTTATTTAAAGAATCTGTGGTTAATTTGTATTTAAAGCAAATAAGCACTTCATAAGGAAAATTCATTTTTTTCCTTCATTTTTGGTAAATTTAAATTTATGTCACTGTAGAGATGGAATTTAAAATATTTGTGGATATTTTAGAATTATTTTGATTATTTATTTTCATTTTTATAATAGTTATTTTAAAACTAATATTAAAGTTATAATAAAGCTGCATAAGAACATTGTGATATTTGTAGATGAACAACGATGTTGTGTTTATTGCTGTGGAATCCTGCATTTCCAACCCTCATTACCACCAAGCAGACTCTAGCTAAACTAGAGCTAGGATTTTGGGGAGTGAGGGCAAGAGGTTTTGGAAAAATATGTAGAAGTCTACTGTAACTATTTTATGTTGCTCAAGAAAGATGTATCCTTCCCATCATCATCGTCATCACTTTCTATAAAATCTTTTCTAAAGGAGAGACTACTTCTACATTATGTACACGTTCTCTATGCATATACTGTTCTTCCCCAAAAATGTTGATTTATATCAGATCAAATAAACGAGTCTCGAAGAGATCTAAACCAACACACACACACACACACACACACACACACACACACACACACCCTGATGCTGTTTACCTTCTGCATGGGGCTTAGGGACTGCTCACCTCTTAAATTCCACTCCTGCTTGTGGTGGCGGCTGCCAACTGCTAGTGAGGCCATTTGGGACCTTGCTTCCCCAAAATCATGGGCAAGCTTGGCACCCTCTGGGAACTGTTAGAAATGCAAAGTACAGACCCCCGACCCCACTCACCTAGAGATTCCAAGTCTGCACTTTACTAAGATCTTGTTCCTATTAAAGTTAGAAGCACTGACTTACATAATTTTAAATACCTTAGACAATGTTAAATAATGTCCATTGATTTCTAGGTATGGTAAAGATCCTCACCAACTCTCCTCGCCTCTGTCCAATGCAAATGTAGTATTTCTTTGTTTTTTCCTTCTCCGTTGGTTCCCCTGGAAATTCCACAACACACACAGCTTAATCTTACCTTCAATACAGATAGTATCACCTGACCTTTCACCCTATACACATTTTATTCCCTTCAGTCCCCTCCCACTTCTGCATCTGGGCCTCTACTTTTTATTTTCAAGGTTGACAAGTCAAACCACCAATGAGAATATCATGTTTGGGCTCTAGCTGACCTAGTTGAGAATGAATGATTTAGAGATGATTTTTATAATAAGTTACAGAAAACTCAAAAGTAGCTTAGAAGTGTCTGTGGAAATACACACACACATAGTGTCATGATATGTTCACACATGCGTTCACAGCCCCCCCACACACACACAAGTTAGGGTGCTAGCTTCAAGGGTTCGTCGGTGGCTGAAGGACCAGCACCTCTGTCATTCCTTTGGAGATTTCGTCATGGTCACAAGGTTGGCTGCCTCAGACTGAGGGTTTTTTCTCCCCATGATCAGGTGGAGAGAGTCTTTTGTACGACTGGGGTTCATTGTGAGCTTTAGTGCTGTTCTTCTTCCTCCTCTGCCAATGCACTTTGGGTATGCTGAGAGGGCGGTGAGTTTTATCTTTTAAGCTAATGGGTTAGTGGAGTGGCTGAGCTGTATGGTCCTCAGGAGGATTTTGACTGAAAGCCATATGCAGGTGAGAATTTGGTAAAGTATTGAAGAGGAATGCATACGGGTGCCTGGTGGTCAATAGGGGACACTATGCTAGATGCAGCTATTTACTTACTCTCTTACTCATCATTAGAATAAGGAGGGAAGAGTTTGATGGTATGATTATTTCCCAAGTTATGGACAGGTTATAGGGAAAGCACATGGCTATTGCAGTCCCAGGGGCTTCTCCCGCCTCCAGACCCAAAAGGCTGAAGGTGAGAACAATGAGGAGGGTATGAGCTTTGGTGGGAGGCAAATCACCTTGAGGGGACTTCACAGGGAAGGAGCAGAGGGACGGTAACCCACCCAACCCTCCTTCCTTCCGATGTTCTGTTGGGCTTCCCACTGGCTGGACCTCGCCAGAAGCTGGAAGGAAGGGATCAGGAGTCCACTGGAGCAGACCCAGGGAGAAAAGTTTGCAGAGCCTATGGGAAGGTCACAAAGAAGCTGTTTGGTGCACCTGCCTCATGCATATTCTCCTGTGCCTCTTACTAACTGACACCAGCTGTGAGCAGCTACACACATTATTTCTGATGCTCCAAGAACAAGCCAAGTTGAAGCCATTAAAGGACAAGTGAAGTCCAGGACATCAGAAGCAGAAGACCAGTGGGACCTTGGTGGTGCTGTGGGCTTGCTATTTGAGTGGTGGGTGCACAACCATGCTTGTTTATGCAAAAACGCTTCCCCAGCCACTGGCCTTCCTGGTCCATGCAACCAGGCTTAGCCCTATCAGAGATTAATGTGTCAGTAAACCAACCTGCCTGCCCGTCAATGAACTGTGGTGACCTGGGGCTGCTACTGTGAATAGGAATCTGGGTTATTCCCCATATAGATGACAGTTTACTCCTGCCTTTTATGTCTTTCATCGAGAACTGAGGCATCTCCATTTTCAGACATGTCTGCATGTGAAAATCTTCCTTTGTTACTCTTGATTTTGAGTGACTTGATCAATCATAGAATGTAGCATTGAACTAGTGCCCATGTTTCAAGTGCTCCAAGGAGCTCCATGATTTACAGGGAAGTCTGCATCTTCTGATATTAGGTCCCTAACCCTTGCTTAATTTAGAACAACTCTGCTTTCATTTTTAAATTGGGCTTCTGCTTAATTTTACACTTAGCAAAAATTTAGAAGTTTCACTGCTTCATAAAAGTTGAAAATTACTGATCTATTCTCATGCCCTCCCTTTGCAGGCTTTATTCGGAGAGGTTAAGTTTCTTAAGATCACACACCTTATTAAGTAGCAGAATCGAGGCCAAGATTCAAGGCATTTGATGTGTGCTTCTGTACCCCTTCCACTAGGCTCCATAGTTTCTTTTGCTAATTTTTAAAGGTAACTGTGTAAATAGGCTTATTTTATAAAAAGAACAAGAATTGGATATCTGAGTTAACGGTGTTCCTGGGGGACCAAATGCATAAAAGATGGATGAGGGGCCGTGCCTCCCATGGAAGTCGCACAAGGCAAAGGTGACACCCCAAGCCACTCTGGATGAGCTGTCCCTGGCCTCACTGGGGCTCTGGGGACCCAGCCTCATGAGCAAATTTGCCCAAGGCCCCCATGCTTACTGGAGGTCAGTTGTCACTGACATTCAGTGAAATGAATGAATTTTCAAGCTGAGGTTGCCTGGGAAATCTCAGTGCCCATTGTTGGCCAACAAAAATTAATCTGTCTTACATGTATTTGGTATTTTATTTTAGTTTATTTCTTAGTGTAATTTATGAAAAATGCTTTGGTCCTGTGTGGCCCAGTCCTACCCAGACAGAGTAAGTGATCAGGTGAGAATCTGTGCTGTGAATTGTCAAGATAAATTTATTCAACAAGTATTTCAACCATGATGTTACCTGTTTTTAAAGCAGGGTACTCTGATCCCTTAGACTCCCTTTGTTGCTATGGTAACCACTCTATTAATTTATCCTCCCTGTTAGATGGAGCTTTAATTAGCATTCAATTTCAGTCTTTCTGCTGGCCATGAGGCTTCAGTCTGGGGTTTTATAGCCAGCCATCCCCCTGCTTAGCATTTTTCCCTTCCTGAATCCTTTTTTTTTTTTTTTAACAGATAAACAGTTATTGTGCTATGTGAATGGCTAACTTTCACTAATAATATATCTAAAAGTACAGTATGATACAGTATTTCTTTTTGCTTTTCACTGTAAAAGAAAAACACAACTTGTGTTTATATAGAATAAATCAGGATTCTCCTTCCTGCTCTACTTGCCTCCTAAATAGTTTGGAGAGTCCCTGATTGTTTTGACACATTTCATATAAACTGAGAGGCAGATACAGCTCTTTTGCTCTCTGGCTCTGGCTCTCTCTCTGTTGCTCTCTCTAGTATAAACTCCTGAATCTTTAGTACATTTTTAAATAAAACACAGCTCCTTTATTTTGCCTAAGGGTTTCTACTGAAAGCTTCTTGCTTATCCAGAGATCAGTATTTTTCCTTGGCAGGCAGTCACTCAGAGTCTGATTGGAAATCCATGTTGAATGAGATTGACCATTTGATTGAAGAATATGTCTTTGATGTAAAAGATTTTCCTCTACTAGAGGCTAAAACGTCTCCTTAAATAATTCCATAAAAATATCAAAATAATAAAATGAAAAGTGCATTAATTACTTTAAGCTAATAGTTGTCTTGCTATAATTCCATGGGTTTGATGAAGCGAAGTGATTCCCTGGGGAGCATGATGGTACTCACTGGTCTAGGCATGAGGCGTTGCTATACTTCCCAGTTTACTGCAGATAGTCGGTAGTTACAGAAAGCAATTTGTTCTCAACAAAAATGTTAACCTCCTTCCCCAAAATGAGAGAATGGAATGCTTTTCTTAAAGTGGATCAGAAATGGCCAATGTTAGTCTTAAGAATTGATCTGCTAGGTACACATCAGCAGTATCAGTGTCGGTTCAAGTGTGGAACTCTCGAGCCTGTGATGTAAAATCTCTACCTAGACAATGAGTTGCATGACTATATTAAGGACTACATATGTAAACTATGACCTCTGTATTCTCAAGTGACTGCCTTCCTGAGTTCTCAGTGCTGCATGGCCTCACTGATTGGTTAGCCTCTGTGCTTACATACTTTTAATTCAATGCTCATAGTTATTAATCACCTCAAGTTATTACAAACATGAAAGTAAATATGGCTCCAAAAAGATATTTTTTAAAAATTCTTTACATTTTTATCGAAGTTCTAACCACCCCAAACTGTTCAGCTTTATTTCCTTCAATTCTGCTGAGGGAATGGCCAGTCTTGTTGGGAAAGGGATACCTTTTGCCATAACTTAGTAACAAATAGTTACTATAATTTATTGGGATGATTTTTTTTCTTAACTTTCCCTAACACACATGTAATATTATGGCTGGTGACTGGCTGTTTGATGATGCATTTCTGGCTGTGAATATGGATGAAATTCTACTAGAGAACTAGGTTCCTTGTAAGAAAGCAGTGATTGAGGTGTTGAAAGTGTTTCAATGGTACGATGTGGCTCATGATCTCTGCAAAGTGGGGAAAATTTAACTGGATGTAATTTTAGATTCCTGTGGCAGATCTTTACTGCTTGTTGTTGTGGGGCATCTTGGAACCCCTCCCTCCGTCTCCTGCATGTCAGTGAGACCCCAAAGACCCACCTGGGGAGGGCAGGTGAGACACTTCCTGCTTGTAGTGTTACCTTTTAAAGGAGCCTGCTTGATGCACAGCTTAGAGCCTGAGTCTGGCTGCCTTGGAGATACTTCTACAATTTTATACATTTTGATGAGTTACTTTTCTGTTTCAACTAATTACAGTCTATTCTCTTGTTTGTAAACAGGAACAAAGAATGGTATTTTTTAATGTAAAGCAGTTAACAAGTATTTATAGAATGCCTTTTACACAGAACATAGGAACTTATGAAAATGTGCTCTGAAAACCATTAGTGTCAGATAAATGGGCTTGGACAGGGACCGACTGAAGGTCTGAGCAGAGAAATTCCCCTTTACCCTCTCCTGCCTCATCCCCAGCTTGCAGCCGCGCGCAGGTTCCTGTGCAGAACAGCCGGCGGCTCTTCTATCAAGGAAAGGGATGAGGCATGCGGCGGAACAGGAGCAGCAAGTGGAGGCGTCAGCTCCATCCTGAAGTCTACCTCCTTTTGGCATGTAAGTCACTGCCTTCATCTGACAGCCCTGAATAGAGGACAAAGCTGCCTGTGGCCAGGGAACCTGGGCTTCCACTAAGCCAGTCTGGCTCTGTGACTAATGCGGGACGCGTACCTAGATTCAGAGAATGAATACAAAGTGTTGCAGCGAGACAATGATTATGTAGGTCTGGCTATAACAGGGCAGGGAAGGGACCTCTCAGCGGAGGAGGCCTGGTTCCCTGGCCCCATGAGGGGCTGAAGCCCACCGTGCTTCCACGGCCCCGAACACTCACAGGTGTGGGCTGCAAGCCAGCAGCCGCTCTAAGCTAGAGACAGACGCTTCTTTACTCAACAGACATTTATTGAGTGCCCTGTTCTGGGGGCTGGAAATATAGCAATGAATCAATGGAGCTCGCATGCTAGTGAGAGGAGAATGGTGATAAACAGGTAAATAAAATAACGTGTCAGATGATGAAATGCTGTGAGCACAGAAACGGAGGCGTGTATGCAATTTGATGGGGTCACGGGGTCTCCCATGCTGTAGGTGTTGTGATTATCCGAACTCAGAGACACGGAAATCCAGTCCTGGAGCCTTAACGACAGAACCGAAACTCGACCCTGTGAGTCCAACAGGAGCTTTAGCACGTGAGAATACCAAATGACACAATATGCAGTGACTTCGTCGAGGAAGATTTCTCGGAGAGGGGATGGGACACACAGTCATGCTGTGTTGCCCCTGGATCTGGAAGCGAGTTTTTGTGTGGAGACGATTTGCGCTAAGTCAGCTCACGGACGTCCCATGGCTCTGGCATCCACACCCTCAGCTGCATCACTTTTCTGACCAGAGGACAACACAGATCTTTTGTGCTTGTAAAACATCTGGAATTGAATCCTGGTGGAAAGAACATACATTTAGGCCATATTCAGTATGGGGTTTGTCAGCCAGTCAGCTGTTTGAGCCTGTGCTGGTCCTAGGAGAGTTTTTACTGAAAGTAGCCTTTCGTGAGGTTCAAAAATAACTAAGGATCCAACACTTAAATGAGTCTGGAGCAAACAGAAAGATTACAAAGTAATGCTGAGGCCCAGGGTCAGGAGGAGGAAGACAGCACGTTTCTGTTCATCTGGGCAGGAGCCCTGAGTGACCCCCTACCTCCTCCGTCACCAGGTTCAGGGGAGTGAGCCTTCCGGCTGGGATTTCACTAGGCTGTAGCCAGGCTGGACCCTGCTTCTCCCTCAACTTCTCTGCTCACCCTGAGGGGTGTCCAGAGGCATGGTCTGCTGGCTGGAGAGGGCCACACGTATTCCCAGCTTCGGTGGCACGTGTCTGTTCCTCGGACTGAAAACACAGCGAGGGGCTAGCCTGCAGCCTAGGAGCCAGCCTCGCAGGAGCAGGACACCCTGGCCCCTTCTGCCGCTTCTCTGATACTTCAGCTGCTGATGCTGCCCCAGGATGTCACTTCGGTTTCAGTTTTCAGCTTTAATTCCTAAGTGCATTTGTTTAAATTTGCCTAATTTTTCCTCTTGTGTTTTATGAAAAGATTGTCTTTGAATTGAGGGGAGGAGAAAGAAGGACAAATAGTTATTTTTGCACATAAAACTAAGGTCATCCAGTGCCCTCAGTAGTGAGCTTTATTGTAAGTTTCTGCCCCAAGTAGCTTGTGTGGGTGCAGCCGTCACATGGCAGAAGATGATGCCCTTCTGCTCCCGCTGGACTTACTGAGACGGTAGGAGCTCTGCTTCCCAGGTCAGTAATCCCCGAAGAGTGGGGCAACTCTTTGGGGTGTGCTGGGGCAGGTCAAAAACATCAGAGCACATCTCTGTACATGTTTCTGGCTCAGCACACCTCACCTGCAGGTGTGGGTGCGCTTACAAAGGACAGTGCTTCAGTTCGGCCGTGCACATGTAGATCCTCAGGCAAGTGCCCACAGCTTGGGGTTGCTTGGTGAAAACATCGGATGAGAGCCTGCCGGTTTTTCATTCTAGACTGTGAGCATGTTAAAAGCAAGAATATATCTGTTTTGTTTTCTATAGACTACTCCATGTTTAACTGAATATTTGAACATAGGAGAACTCCATAAATGTTTCTGAGTGATTGAATCAATCAATACCTTTCCTCAGTTTAACCACAAAGAGTGAAAATTTTAAGACTTTTAATTCTTTTCAAATCAAAACCACTTACAGAGGTGATATTGAAAGTGCTATCTTGATTTAATAAAAATGGCTATTTAAATAGAGTCATGATGGTTATCACAGAAAGGTTGTTCAAATTGGCCTAATTAATCAAAATAGCAGTTAGTACTTGAAGAGGAAGCCTGGGACTGGGAGCAAGTGCTTATCCAAACGATGCTGTACGCTCCGATTTTTATATTTGTCACGGGGTACCAGACAACGTACCCTGCACCAACACTGAATGGATGCTGAGCATCTAGATTATGGCTTATACTTTCAGTATTACCTAATAGAGTTTAAATGGATTTTTGGCTCATTGCTGAGCAGATATTTATAGAGTGGGAATGGTTAGTGCTCAAGGAATAGGTCCCTTTACCACTCACTCTAGTCTGAGAGTATCATAGGAAACTTAAATCCAGATTGGCTGAGGAAAGCCTGGATGTTTTTTTTTTTTTTTGAAAGAGAGACAGAGACAGAGATCAAGAGCAGGGTGGGAGGGGCAGAGGGAGGGAGAGAATCTCAAGCAGACTCCATGCCCAGCGCAGAGCCTGAGACTGGGCTTAATCCCAGGACCCTGAGATCATGACCTGAGCCAAAATCCAGAGTTGGACACTTAACCAACTGAGCCGCCCAGGCGCCCCAAGCCCTGGATGTTCTTGAACCAGCCATCTTGGGTCTGAAAAGATTGAAAGAATAGCGAACAGTGAATGCGTTCAGCTGAGCACATCTCTTAAGTGTGGTGGGATGGAGCCAGAGCGTGAGGGGGGAGACAAGATCCATGTTCTCAGAGCTGGCTGGTCTGAGGTGCGGGCAGCAGAGGCGGCAGGGGTCGCCACACTGAGGCCCAGGTGTGGGTCCCAGGGCCACGAATTAGCTTCTGACCCTGACCAGCAGCTTGCCCTCTTTGGCCTCTGTGCCTCTCAAGAAAGTGAAATTGGAACATCTCTTAGGACCCACTCAACAGTGCGGGCTGATGACTCACCACTCACTCATGTAAATGGCATTTTTCACTTTTCAACTAAATGACCTTCTGTTGTAGTCAGACCTGTCAGCCCCCACGAGAGGGGAGGGTTCGAGGCTTTAGTTTATTGACCTCTTTTCTGTGATGGAACAGAAGCGGGTCTGTTGCTGTCAGCCCTGCTGTAGGGGGCCCCGGGGGCCATTCCGACGGTCAATCCGGACTCCCGCCTGTCCGGTGGGGACATCCAGGCCTGGGTGTGCACGTGGGAAGGGGAGAAGGGCCTGTGTGGGGGGTGCTGGGCCTGCGCCGCCTTCTGCTCCCCGACTTGACAGGGCGACACCCAGCATCCCCGAGGCACCTCTGCTCAGCCTCCATCCCATGTACTGGGCTGAGAGCTGCCCTGAGGAATGTTTACTGAGTCGGGGGCTGCAGTGAACCACGTGGGATTGGCACCTGAACCTGGGTCAGTGCAGGGGAACTTGTCTCTGTCATTCTGGCAAAATATTTTCTTATCTTTATGAAAAAAAAATTCTTTCTGGCTTTTTATCCTCTAAGATTCAAGTTTCCTACTGCTTTGCAACTTGTCAGCTTTGTTTTAGAAGAGATAAGCCCCCAGGTTGGAATCTAAGTCATGGCTGTAAGAGCGATAATCTGAGGAGAAAAGGGCTGAGAAACCTAAGTTTTATATTGTTTTCAGAGAAGAATAGAACCAGATACCTGTAGAATCTGCTGTCAGCCAGGAGAAGGAGCCTGCTTCCGGGAGCAGGTATAATGCAGGACGGGCCCTCCCTGACTTTCCAAGTTGCAGTGTCCTGTTAGGCACACTCCCCCGGTTTGCTGGCCCTGGGGGAAATCAGTGTGAATGCAGGTGGCCAATAGTAAGGGTGGGGTGGCCCCGTGCCTGGCACTCTTCTATGTCCATGTTTGACCCATGCTGGTTAGACAAGTCTTGTGTCATGCAAGCCTCCTGTTAATAACAGAAGATGTCGGTTGATTGTGTTCAGGTACAGGGACCAGGGCACTGCACCAAGGCATGGGTTGATTGTGTGCAGGTACGCAGACCAGGCACTGCATGACTAAAGGGCTTTCTTTTCTGGCACAAAAATGGGAGTCTAATGTCCTTAGCCACCAAATGCAAAATTCAAAAAGAAATTTGAGCTTTTCATCAAAAAGATATTTTCAGCCTCCATTCATCTTGCTTGTTCCTTTTTCTTAACTCACCTGGTACCCAAATAAAAGCAAAATTCCACCATCATTCTGTGTGGAGGGCCATGGCCACTTGCTTGACATCTGGCCAAATTACTTATGCATTGCCGCTAATAGAATTTTTCATCTGCCCCATGGTGGCTTAGCAAGTGACAGAAAAAGCACCAGGATATAAACAGCCTGCACTGTGTTTGCAGAGAGGTTGGAGAAAGGCCAGCCCCACCTGATGCCCCGACATAGCGTCTCTTGATTTGACCCAGCATAATTCAGGCTCTTCATACTTACTCTCCTTTTGGACACATGCAATCAATACAGAACGAGCTAGTTATGAAAGAGTGATTAAAGTCTGGGATTTTGTTTTAGATTGGACTTAGACTGTTCTCCAGGGACACTAAGCATCTAACCAAAGGCAGGCAAGGTTGCCCACTTTGTCTGTTTCAGAAATTCTCCACCTCGAAGTGAAGGAGAGATCTCAGAGTAATAAATGTTTAAATTTTTAAAAAAGTAGAATCCAGGTGGGAAATCCTGATTCCCATTATTCAGGCCAGGGCACGGTACTGAGGGTGCGGCTGCTACTGGATTTGGGGGCCCGTGAGCAGACTAGCAGGAAGATGTGGGACAGAGTACTTGGGCTGCTTTGGGGACATGGGGCTGGGTGCCGGTGGATAGGGGGTGAGGAGTTCTTACCACACCATGTGGTATCTTGTGAATTCCATACCACGGGCATTTTTTTTTAAAGTTTGATTCATTTTTTTTTTAAATAAAAGTAAGAAAAAGGGATCTACAGACTCTTGAGTAATAGGAATCCCCCTTTTCTATAAACTTGGGCAGCTTTCTCTTTTGCCACTTGTAGAATATATAAAAGAAAGACAACAGAAGTAGAATATGATTGTTTCAATTTTCTGTTTCTCTGCTCAAACGTCCTTTGTCCTGTGGGTCTGGTGGGGGGATGTATATCTCTGGTCCTAGGACAAGCAGTCATCTTTGGACTTCATTCAGTGACACGAACGACTGTACCTTCTGTCTCCCTTTGTTCATCGCTGGCTGTTTTCCTAGGTGGGGCGTCACACTGGGATTCGTGCTTTGGCCACCAAGAGCCACACTTAGCGTACCTAGGGGCCCTGTTGGCAGTGTGAAGTGGATACCATCTGCTTGTTTATAGGTTCCAACTGGTGAATGCTGATCATTTGGGACTATTTTTGGACACACCTTTTTTCAAAAGTAAATCTGGTGTGAAATTTCCATGTTTAAAATGTCAGAATCCACCAGCTTTTATAGTTAGACTCTCAGGCTACAGATGAGGTGAGATCCAGCCACTGAGACCGTTTAACATGTGGCTCCTACTATTGAAGTTCAGGTCAGGAACCACACACGGTGCTGAGAAAGGCCAGAGCAGGAGGTCTGGAAGAGCAAAGCTCTGAACCTCTTTCATATGCTTGGGATCGTCTCTCCATGTCTCTCTGACAGTGAATTTCAGATGTTTCTTCATTTTATGGAGACATCACAGGGAGAATCCTGCAGTGCACACAGCAGCTCCCAGCCTCTGTGGATGCAATCCAATCTCACCAACCTTGTGCTTGATGCTGGGCTTGGGGACCACCATAGAGGCTGAGGGATTCCCCTCAGGGACACAGCCTCTGGAGCCTATAGGACTCATGCACACCTGGACTCGCCCGTCACTGAAGCTTTAGGTGAGGGATATCATGGGTTATATAACGGATACTTTCAGTAGAACATCTTACATTCATATACAATTTTTATTTTTATTTATTTAATTTATTTTTTAAAAATATTTTATTTATTTATTTGACAGAGAGAGACACAGCGAGAGCAGGAACACAAGCAGGGGGAGTGGGAGAGGGAGAAGCAGGCTTCCCGTGGAGCAGGGAGCCTGATGTGGGGCTCGATCCCAGGACCCTGGGACCATGACCTGAGCCAAAGGCAGACGCTTAACGACTGAACCACCCAGGTGCCCCCCATATACAACTTTTATTTTTATTTTATTTTATTTTTTTTTAGATTATTTATTTATTTATTTGAGAGAGAGAATGAGAGACAGAGAGCACGAGACGGGGGAGGGTCCGAGGGAGAAGCAGGCTCCCTGCTGAGCAGGAAGCCTGATGTGGGACTCGATCCCAGGACTCCAGGATCATGACCTGAGCCGAAGGCAGTCGCTTAACCATCTGAGCCACCCAGACGCCCGCATATACAATTTTTAAACAGATAAAATAAAAGATGTTTTATAGAAGCTTCATTCTAGTAATACATGCAAATACTTATATCATTTCCAAAGGAGAGTGTGTTCTCCTTCATGTGCAGGTTGTCGGACCTTCTTTTGTGTGGTAGTAGTATGACTTGGTTTGTCCATGATCACAGACAAGCATGGTGGAAAGTCCTAGCTTTGCTGCTAACGAACAACATGGGCAATTCTTGACCTCCACACGTATGAGTTGGAAATGTTCATACATGTCCCGACCCCAGGAAAGTCCAGAGAAAAGGGCAGCTGTGATGTGTGGGGTCACTCCTCTCCCTACTCATTTCTGAGGGGTTTATGTCCCCAGGTCAAAGAGGCCATGAACACAAGGGCGTGAAGTGCATGCCCCCTGGGGACAGAGGAGGGAGTGAGGGTGGGGATGGCGAGATGGGGGTGTGGGGTCAGTGTCCTAAAGGAGCCTGGTCAGGAGTCTGGCTGTGCGACCTTGAGCAAGTTTTAACTTCCCAGTTTCCTCAGCTATAAAACAGCAGTGACACCCCCTAACACATAGGGTTATTGTGAGCATGTGTTAGCTCATAAATGAAACATGATTTACATAGTGTCTGATAGAAGGAGGGCAATTAGTGGCGATTTATCCCCTTTTTCAACAAAACTCAGAGTGGTGTTTCTCAAAAGGCAAAAAACTGCTTCCAAAAAATTTAAAAATATATTAAGCATCTAAAATAGTATGAATTTTTAGATACTACAACAGATTGACTTTGGATTTGAAATAATAAGATTAATATAAAAGGTGTCCCTTTAAAAGGGGGAAACAGTTCCATCACACCGTTGTTCCCCTGCAGGAGCAGGCAGCTGCACACTGGGATCCACATCCAGCTGATCTGGGGGGAGGTAGTAGCCCATTGGAGAACTGACCGTTGTCAACACCATCTTAGAAAGCTGAACTGGTCTGTACAGAGTTGTGGTTGATCCAGAATGCTCTGGGTCCTGAGCCACAGCATAGAAAAGAAGAAGAGTTTAGCATCCGATGCCTGAGTTTTGGATCCCAAGAAACAAAGAAGAGTAACATGTGGCTACTTTGGGATATGGGGGGAAAGGATGAGAATCTCAAGGTGGAGGGAATTGCTTTAGGAGCCTATTTTGAAGGGGTTTATCAGCCCTGGGAAGATGTGTCTCTGGCTATGGGACCATGAAGAATCAGCTTGATGTGTTATGGAAGAGAATATTCGACTGTCTCCTCTGGGCCAAGCCTGCCCGTCACCTGGCACTTCCACTGGCCCCCAGGGGATGCGCTCAGAGTTCCCCACATTGGACACTTCATTGGGATCCCCTGATGTTTTGTCACTGGCCACTGTGGGACTTTACTTTTTCAGATCATAGCACCAGGGGCCTTGTAGGCTGATTCTATGAGTTTCAGCTAGAATTCTCAGGTTATTTTCAACAAATGGTCAGTGCTTCATGGAAGAACCTCTAAGGCAGTTTCTCGGTTGAGTGTTCTGGTGACAGTGACGGCATCTCATAGCTCTTTCAGTTATGAAGCTGCACTGAATTGTTTGGTTGGAAAAGGCAGTCAGACCTCTGTCTTACCATGTGGTGCCAGGCTCTGGTTCCTCCCAGGCGCCTCCCATGCCCCAAGGCAGGATATAAGCAACAGTGTTTGAGAAGAGAAACCTTTAGAGCAATAAGGGAACCTTAAAACCTCTAGTCTATTCATTTTGAACTAGGGTTTTTTTAGAGTACCAGGGATATTCAGAGTTTTTGGTGGAGGTAGGAGCAGACCGGCCTGACCTTCAGAGCTCTTGCGTCTTGGTGTAGGTCTGGGGCTAGCGCAGTACGCTGTTTCTAGTCTTGAACCAGGAGTGCAGTGCTGGTATGAGGAAGCCACCTGACTTGAGAACTTTGTGGGGATTTGTGTGAAGGATGAAGTGTTTTTGTTTCTGTCCTCTGCATTTCCCAGGGACCACATTTGTCTATTATGTCACCTGTCACTCTAGATCTTAAAAGGAAATGGAGGAAGAGAGAGGTGTTCCGAGAAGGGTGAGCCATGTGAGCGAGAGGGAGTGGGAGAGAGCACGTGGGAACCCTGACAGCTCAGCTTAGAGGAGAGTGTGCCACTGGGAGGCTCTTCCGCTTTAAATTAAGCTTTTGTTTTCTTTGTAGTATTAGTTGTTGCCTAAGCATGAGTTCTTATGCTCTCCAAGAGTTCTGCAGCTTGGCCTTTTGTTCCTAGAACAAGACTTTAAAAATGGTGTGAACTGACTCTACTTATCTAAGGGAAATTGTGACTACCTTCAGTCCTTGTGTGCATGTCTCCAGACTTTCCAGGGCTACATAAATAATGAGAACCTTCATGACAGAATCTATGAAGGTAAATATGAGAAACAATCTTTGGTTGCTAACTCTGGCTTAAGTCCTAGAGTTTCATGGTTATGCCCAACAGCTCTCATGAGTAGGAGGTGGATGGGGCACAGAGTTCTTCCTAGAGGCAAGCTGGCTGGCAGAGGTTGCTCATAGGCCTCCATCAACTCCTCCACCTCTGTCTTACAACACACAACTCAATGTTTCCAGATGTTCTGAGTTTCATGGTTTATGGATTCAGGACCTAGAAGCCAGAAATCTTGTTTTCCACACCCTTGGGATGCCTCCTGCTGAAATTGGAACTTGGAGTTTCTAACTATGTCAGGTCCCAGACAATAATTCTATGGCTCAGGTGAGGAGTGACAATGGCATGTGTTGCCCACCTTGGCTCTGTCTATCCTGATGTTGTTTTAGAAGGTCCTGTGAACACATTATTGAAGTGGTAAGTTTTGAACTCTCATGACTCAAAAGACAAACCATATCTAGAGTTTATATAGAGTTCCCATAAATAAAACATTGTGTTTTGAGAATGTAAGGGCATGAAAACAGAGTTTAGCCAAAAGCAGTACCTAATATTCTAGTCTCCTGGGTTGTTTGTTAGGAACCCTGATTTTTATATTAGAAAATAATTTAGGGCTCTAAAACATTACCAAATTGAATTTTTCATTTATTTTTTTATTTATACATGAAGTGTTAAAAGTATTTATGTGTAAAATCTTCTTGTTCCATACAGTAATAAGTAAGGGCATGGGAATTCCTACAGGTATCAGTAACATGACCACAATTTAGTGCCCCCCTCACAGGCTGTGGCAAAGTTTGGATTCATATCCTGACTCAGCTGTATGATGGAAGTGAGCTTCAGGGTTAATTTTTTTCATTAGTGGTACATATTGATGATGGTGTGCCCATGAGATATATACAAAAACTTGTTACATTTAAGATATTTGTGGATTAATGACCAATAATGTTTTTGATGGGTCTCACTCTTTTCCTCCTATAGTTTTATTCTCTGCTAAAGAACCTTAGGACAACCATATTTAAATATACAGATATTCCTATATATTTTTATTTTTAGCACCATTAATTTTTCACAGGGACATTATAACCTCTACCTATATAGTGATTCAGTAATAGCATTCAAAAACAAACATTGGTGATATTTTTGGCTGCTTAGAGAAGGTACTATAATTTATGGATTATTGGAGATCTTTATTTTTGAAAGAAGGTGGGAGAAGTCAAGGATGGGTAAATGTATTTTAAAAGTAGGGCTCCTAATGATTAAAATGAAAGTTTAGGTGGGTGATTTGGGATGACCTGAGAAAACATGTCATTTTTGGAAGAGGAGAAGAGATCTTAGAAGTTGAACATATTCAAATGAAATAATTCAGTGAATAAAACTTAGCAGAAGTTTTGTTTTTTGTTTATTCTATTTTGTTGTGTTTTGCCAGAAGTGGGCTTAACAGATTTTCTATAGATATATAACATGAGAAAGGTGTCAAGCAAAGAGACAAATGGACTAACTTAGAAATGGGATGATGAGACAAATGTATGATTAGAGCAGCCAATTAAGTAAACAGTGGTCAGTGAGATAGTATATCAGTTAGTTTTGGCTGTGTAACAAATGGCCTCAAAACTTAGTAGTTAAAACAATAACCATTTTCTTTAGTTCACTATTCTGTGGGTTACTGGGTGGTTCTTCTGGTCTTCGGTAGTTCAACTGATGTCTGAAGGGCCGTCATTCATCTGTGGACAGATGACAGGTCTACTGGTGGCCAAGGGCTAGCTGATGTTAAGCTGAAGTTCTTTAGCTCTTCTCTATCTAGTTTTTCATTTATCAGGATTGCTTAGCCTCATTAACATGACAGACTTAGGGTTCCAAGATGTGAATCTAACCATATTAGTAATTACATTAAATGTAAATGGGCCGAATATTCCAATTAAAATGCAGAGATTGTCTAAATAGACTAAATAGAAAATAAGACTTTCTATGGGCTGCCTGAGATTTTAAATATAAAAAATAGGTGGAAAGTAAAAAGATGGAAAAGGATATACTATGCAATGAATATAGGAAAGCTGATGTGGTTACCTACCAGACAATGTAGACTTAAAGACAGGATGGTTACCAGAGATAAAGAGGAACATTTTACAATAATAAAATGGTCAGTTTTTCAGAAAGCTGTAAGTATCATTATGTGGAGGTATCTAAATACCTCAAAAGAGCCTCAAAATGTGTGAAAAGAAAACAGATAGAATGAAAGGGAGAAATACACAACTCTAAAATCACAGCTGGTGATTTTCAACACCCCTTTCTTGGTAATTGATAGAACAACTAGAAAAAAATCCAGTGAGGATATGGAAATTTGAACAATGCTGTCAACTAACTTAATTCAGTTTACTTTTTTTTTCAATTTACTTTTATAGAACACTCCACACAACAACTAGGGAGTATATACATCCTTTTCAAGTGCAGCTGAAATATTCACCAAGATAGACCATATGCTGGGTCATAAAATAAATCTCAGTACTCTTTGAAAGTCTGAAACCTTACAGTTTCTGTTCTATGATCAAAATAGAATCAAAATGAAAAATCAACTACAAAAAATAGAAAAGTCTTCAAATGCTTAAAAAATAATCAATAAACTTCTAAATAATTCAGGGGTAAGAGATGAAGACACTAGGAAAATTGGAAAATATTTTAACTTTATGAAAATGACTACAATAATAGCATTTAGAGGGAAATTTAATGATGCTTCTAATGATGATATTAGAAAAGGACAATAGTTTAAACTTTCCCTGTGTTTCCACATGAGAAACTAGGAAAAGGGAAGTAAACTAAAACCAAATAAATAGGATGAAAGAAATTAATAAAGAACTGAAATAAGTAAAGTAGAAAAAGACAAACAATAAAGATAAAATACTGTAAGTTGGTTCTTTATAAAGAATAATAAAATGGATAAATCTGTAGTGAGACTAATCAAGAAGAATAAAAACAGAAAATATTAGAATGGAAGAGGCAATATCACTGTAATTTTTATACAGTTTAGAATGAGTATAAGGGAATATTATAAACAAAGTTATTCCAATAAATTTGATAACTTAGATGAATTCCAATAAATTTGATAACTTTGACAAACTTACCAAAAATGACACAAAAATAAATAGAAAATTTAAATAGCCATATGTCTAATTTAAAATTTGAACTTTTGTATTGAATATTATTAAAAAACCTTACCACAGAGATAAATTTGAGCCCAAATGGTGAATTCTAGAATGATGGAAGAAATAATCTTACAAAAATTACAAAAATAGGAGATGGAGGAATACTTTCCCACTGATTTTATTCACACAGCCCACACAGACCTGATACCAAAACATGATAAAAAGAAGGATAGTATAACATTGCCAAGTAGGATATATTTCAGAAATCCAAAGGTTAATTTAACATTTGAAAAATCCATCAATATAAAACAACATGTTAACAAAATAAAGAAAAAACTATATGATAATTTTAATAAATGCAGAAAAATATTTGACAAAATTAAACATTTATTTGTGATAAAAAATATTTTTAGCAAATGCAAACAAAAAAATAAAAAAGGAACTTCTTCAATCTGACAAAGGGCATCTATGAAAATCCTACAGATCACTTAATGGTAAAATATTGAAGGCTTCTCCCCTAAAGTCATGAGCAAGGCAAGGATGTTCTTTCTGACCACTTAAATTAAACATTGCATCAGAGTAGCTAACCAATGCAATCAAACAAGAAAAAGAAATAAAAAGGCATATGAATTGGAAAAGAAGAAAGAAAACTGTATTTATTTACATATGGCACAATTTTTTATGCAAATAATTCTAAGGGATATACAAAATAACTACTAGAAATAGTAAGTGGATTTAGCAAGGCCATAAAATACAAAGTAAGTATAAAAATTAGTTGTATATTTAATTCTGTATACTGGCATCAAGCAAGTGGAAAATGAAATAAAACTTAATTTATAATAGAATTAAGATGGAATATAAAACATTTAGAAGCATATTTCATAAAAATGGGAAAGAATTTTCAGGAAATTAACAAGTATTTAAATAAATGGAGGCAAATACTACTGTCATTAATTTAGAGATTCATTTTGTTAAGAATTCAAATACCCAAAAATTATTATTTAGATTCAACACACTCCAACCAAAATACTAACAGGCTGTTTTTATAAAAATTTATAATTTAATCCTAAAATTTATATGGAAATGCAAAGGGCCTGGAATAGCCCAAATACTTTTGATTGTGAAGAAGAAAGAGGAGGAGTCATCTTACCTAATTGCAAGACTTCCTAAAAATCCACAGTAATAAAGACAGTGTGGTATAAACAATTACATCAGTGCAACAACAGGTAGATGGCTCAGAAATAGACACCCATGTAGATGATAAATTGATTTTTGACAAATTTCTAAAGAAACTAAATGGAGAAAGGGTGTTTTTTAAAAATGATATTGGAACAACAGAATAAACACAAGGAGATAACTAATCACTTCTATCCCTACCTCTCATTATGCATATAAGTAAATTATGGTTCATATACCAGAAAAAAACTAAAGTTACCCTTGAAGAAAACATGGGAGAATATTCTGGAACCTTTGCATAGCAAAGATTTCTTAAAGAGAAAAAAACAAGCATTAGCCCATTAAGAACAAATTGGAAAATCAGGCTGCATCAAAATTTTAAAATCTTTAAAACGTATTATTAAGAAAATAAAAAGGCAAGTCATAGAATGGGAAAAGATATTCATAATACATATATCTGTATTGTAAGTAGACTTATAAACAATATATAAACAACTCAAATGAATCAATAAAAAATAACCAAATAAAGATGATTCAATGACTCATGCTGACGTTCTACTAAAGAAGATATACATATACACAATAGAAACATGCAAAGGTGCTAAAAAAATTGTTAGATATCAGGGAATGTAAATTAATATCAGAATGTGGTATTACAATTTGCTAAAATCAAAAATTTATTTATTTTTTTAAAGATTCTATTTATATATTTGAGAGAGAGACACAGCGAGAGAGGGAACACAAGAGGGGGAGTGGGAGAGGGAGAAGCAGGCTTCCTGCTGAGTAGGGAGCCTGACTCAGGGTTCCATCCTAGGACCCTGGGATCATGACCTGAGCCAAAGGCAGACACTTAACTGACTGAGCCACCCAGGTGCCTGGCTAAAATCAAAAAATTAAACAGCCAATTGTGGAGGTGGCAGTTGGGGAGCAACGTAAACCTTCAAATGTTGCCAAGGGAGTGAGAAATGGCTTGATCACTTTGGAAAACTTTTGGCAGGTTCTTATAGGGTAAAAATATACCTGCTATATGACTTAGTGGTACCATTCTGGTATTTACTCAAGATGTATGAAAAAAGTCTGTCCACAAAAAGGCTTGCTCAAGAATGTCTGTAGGAGCTTCTCTCATGACCCCAAAGGCTATAAGCAATCCAAATACCCACTAGTAGGAAAATAGATTTTAAAAAATATGATACAATCATACTGTAGCTACTACTCAGCAATAAAAAAGGAATGACAGTGATTCACAGAGCAGCATAGATAAGTCCTAGAACCCTATGTTGGCTAAAGGACACATGCACAGGAGAGTGTGTGTTGCCTTACTCCCTTCACAAGAAAGGGTAAGAATGGAAAATCCCTGTTGATAGAAACCAGAATAGTGGTTGCCTGTGGGGGTTAGTGTCCATCCCTGTAAGAATGATAGAACTTTCTGCACAATAGAAATGTTTTTATATCTTGACTGGTGTGGTGCATTGAAATGGTGGCCCCCAAAGATATCCAAGTCCCAATCCCTGGGCCTGTGTGTGTTATTTTATATGGAACGGGGACTTTGCAGATGTGATCAAGTTGGTGATCTTGAAATATGGAGACCATTCTGGATCAGTGTGTCCTACAAGAGGTGGGCACAGGGAGGTCTGAAGACAGAAGAGTAGCAGACGAGGTCCTAGAGGAAGGGGAAAAATGTGGTGGGAGGCAGGGCCATGAGCTGCAGATGAGGACAGCCTCCAGAAGCTGGAAAAGGCATGGAATGAGACTCTGCTCCAGGGCCTTTGGAGGGAGCAAGGCCCTGCCAACACCTTGACTCTGGCCCAGTGAAGCTCATTTTGGATTTCTGACTGCTGGTCTATGAGAAAATAAATGTGCACTGGTTTACCCACCAAGTCTGGTAACTTGCTGCAGCAGAATCAGGAAAATAATGCACTGGCATGGTGGTTTGTGACTGTGTATTCATCAAAATATCAAAATGCACCCCTAGCAAAACTGTGAAAACAATACAACAGTCAGTGGTTGTCAGAGGCCGGGTGCAGCGAGAGGAATGAATAGGTGGAGCACAGAGCATTCTTAGGGCAGTAAAATACTCTGCACGATGCCATAGTGTTGGATACACATCACTATATGTTTGTCCAAACCCACAGAATGAACAACACCACGTCTGAACCGTAATGGAAACTCTAAACTCTGGGTGATGTTGATGTCTCTGCATGGGTTCATCCCTGGTAACAGATGTGTCTTCTGGTGGGGGTGTTGACTATGGGGGAGGCTGTGCATGGGGGGGGGCATGGGGTGAATGAGAACCCTCTAGGCCTCCCTCCCAGTTTTTCTGTGAACCTAAAACTGTTCTAAAAATAAAGTCTTTTGGCGCCTGGTGGCTCAGTTGGTTAAGCCACTGCCTTCGGCTCAGGTCATGATCCTGGAGTCCTGGGATTGAGTCCCACATCGGGCTCCCTACTCAGCAGGGAGTCTGCTTCTCCCTCTGACCCTCTTCCCTCTCGTGCTCTCTATCTCTCATTCTCTCTCTCTCTCAAATAAATAAATAAAATATTAAAAAATAAAAATAAAACAAAATAAAAATAAAGTCTTTTAAAAATGTACCCTTAAGATCTGTGAATTTGATTGTATGAAAATTTTACCTCAATTTAAAAAACCTTCAAAAACAATAATAAAAATAGAAAAAAGAAATCTATTCCATGCTTAGACACAAAAATATACACACACACAAAATGGGAGTTCATATTTGATGTGCTCTTCTGGAGGAGATTCAAATATATTTTTTTGTGTGATTCTTATTCTTTTACGTAAAAGATTCCTCAACAGAACCTGTCAAATCTCTAAATTGTTCCTTTAAATTAATGCAACACAGTCATTTTTCCAGACACCTCTGAGCTACTAGTTTTGATCCCACTCTCCATTAACTGGTGAACCCTCTGTCTCCAATAAACTGGGGAGACACCTCGGTTCTGCCTCATCCCCTCTCCCACTGAACCTGCCCACTGCCCCTCCTTCATTCCATTGTGGTCCAAGTCCACCACATCTCTCTTTAGATTGAGAAGAAACAGAGGAAAATGATAGCAAGGTCAAGGAAGAGACTGCATACCTGGGGAAGGGCAGTTTCCTTCAGAGAGGGACATGGGGCGAGGACTGAGCTATAAGCCCAGGACTGAAAAATGCAAAGGGAAAGGAGATATATCAGGACCACATGCTTGCAAAGAATGTCCTGAAAAAGATGTTTCTTCCTGTCATTAAATAGGGAATGAACTATACATGCATCAGTGGTGAGGAGGCTCCAGGGAGCTGACTAGAGCATCCTGAATGCAGCCAGGAACCCCCATTGCAGGGGTGCACAGAGGTTCACAGTGTTGCCTGGAGAAGGACGGGGTGCACAGAGGCACACACTGTTGCCTGGAGGACAGGGGCACACAGAGGTACTCGGTGGTGCCCAGAGGGCCAAGATGCACAGCAAGAAGGTGCCAAGGGATAAGCTGATGGGCAGGCAATTTGCAGAGCAAGAAAGAAAGATGAACATACAACACCCAAAGCTCTGTTAGGTACATTTCACCCTGGTACACTCACTGTGGGTGAAAATAAAGGGGTTGCCTGTACCTGAGTCAATGTGGAGACAGGACACCAAGAGGTCACAGCAAAGGTGAGACATCCAGCCACATGCAGAGGGTCCCTGTCTGGGGAGATGCTGGTGGGTAGGGTATGTCCACAGAACCTGCCCCTCAGGTGTGCCCTCCCTCTTCTCAGCCCATAGGCTTCTCTTGTGGGGGTGGCCCCTTTCTCTTTCATTCACAATTTGCAGTAATTGTCCTTGTCTACATTTCCAAATTTAATAAGAAGAGGTTTAAAATAGTCTCTGAACAGTGAAAACTAGAAAGGACTATAAAAGGTTAAAAATAACTTTGAACATGTTTAAAAATATAATTGCTTTGGATACACAATCTGTGGCTCTCATCTGGCTCTGTTAAATGCCAGCACTTTTGTACTTCAGAGCTGACATCCCTCCATTGACTCTAACTGAACGAAAGGCAAGAGTGTTTTTTGCCAATCTTGAGTCAAAATGATCACCAGATAACACGATTTTGCTGCCTGTTCCACACTTAGAGTACACCTCCAGACCATTATTACAAAACCCCTCATGTCTTTGTGTTCTTTGTGCATGTTGAGTTTTATGTAAAATTAAGCCATTTCTTATTTTATTTCCCCTGAAGCAGGCCAAGCATCTAAATCTTCCTGTTGGCAGCATCTTCCTGCAGGTGCTGCCTGGGCTCTCTGGGCAGGCTGGTGTGAGTGCCCAGGACTTGAAAGGATAGGCAAAGTCCAGGTCTCCCATTCCTGGAGGTGCCAGCCTTCTCTGAGATGTTTAATGCCATCATGTTCCCATCCCTCTCCCACTACACCCATTCTCTTTACAGAGGTTAAACTTGCAAATTTGCCTTCTTTAGCAAGAAAGGCTGCAGGCTATGTCACATTATACTGTGTGGAACATTGATGCAGCTTTACCTGGACAGGTAGCCTTGGTGGAAGTCATTGCATCAGGTTTAACGACAGGCTGCCTATCTTTCAGGCACCTTCACTCCAAGGAGGATGAAAGTAAGCAGGTGTATGTTCCCCTAGCTAGCCTTAGAAATGCCCTGAGAGAAACAACATTCCTAGAACTCAGAGCCCTTTAGCAACCAGAACAAAATCCAAGTGCAACCTCTGAATGGGGTTAGGTTGGGTCCACTGCAGGGATGATGAGTGGCATGGAATGGGTGTTCTATGTTTAATACTTGGTCTATGTTTAATACATAGTCTTTTAACTATGAAAGAAAAACAGTGATTACCAGGCATATCACCAGGAAAGATAGAGAACAAATAGACAACAAGCAAATACACGAATTTGAAGACAGCAAGCAAAAGAAAACAAAATAATCAATACCATCTTGAGGGAGGTTAGGGATGGTATCAGAGCCCCCAGTGAGAACAAGTATTACACAGAGTCATTCAGACGACAACAGTGAACACTTAGATAAGCATACATATATATGTAATACATATGTAGTATATATAACACATGTAAAATTTATGTGTATTTGTATGTTTATATGTATATATATAACATAACATAATTATATATAACATAACATATAAAATGTTAACTCAGTAAAAGAGCTGGAAAGTATTGTTGAGGAAATCATCTTTGGAAGCTAGAACTAAAAGACAAAGAGATGGGCAATTATTATCTCTAGAAACAACCAAATCTTCTTTTAAAAAAAAGATCCAGAGTTTATTGTATGTCTTATGTCAATTGAATTTGCAGTCACAAAAATGTGAATACTAAATATTGATTTGGCCTGAGGTACAAGGTAGATATTTGAGGAAGATGGGGAGTTCGTGTTGGAGTCTGGAGTTGGAAATGGGGCCAGTGCCGATGGTGCAGTAGTGGGAATGCAATAGAACATGCCTAATCTGAAAATTTCAAAAGTATACATTCAAACTTGTGATACAGAGATGTGGAATCACTGTGCATTGGTGTGAGCTGAAAGGGAAAATAATGTTGCCTTTGTGCCTGAATAACCTTGATAAAAATGAAGAGTAAAACTAACAATTAATGAAGACAAGACATAGATGCTCATGATAGAGCTGCTAGAATCTGTATGTGAGGGCTATTTCACCATTGCTCTCAGGAACACTGGACAGCACTTCAGCACTGTTCTTAGGGGCCGTTTAAACAGCAAAATCTCCAAGAAAAACACAAAAAATGCAGAGATTTGACACTACATGAGCTGTAAATAGTACACTGTTCCATGACATTAGCTGAAACAAGAAGGCAGAGGGCAGCCTTGATCTCAGCTTTGAACATGGGCCTCAAGCAGCTCAGACTTCTTGCTTCTCTGTGCTTATCTTCAAGTAGCCCTGCAGCAAGTGCTGATGTATGGACTTCAGGTTACAAGTATTCTGGTGAGTGGGTGAATTCACGAATGCTTTGTAATAAGTTTTAAAATTAGGAAGTGTGAGTCCTCCTACCTTTTCTTTTTCAAGATGGTTTTGGCTATTTTGGGGTTCCTTAAAATTTCATATGAATTTCAGAATCACCTTTTCCATTTCTGCAAAGAAGTGTCATTAGAATTTGTAAAGGGATTGCCCAAATCCATAGATCTCTTGCCATATTCATAATATTGAGTGTTCTAGTCCATGAACGTGGGATGTCTTTCCATTCATTGAAGTCTTCTTTGATTTCTTTCAGCAATGTTTTGTAGTTTCAGTGTCCAATTATTTTATTTCCTTGGTTCAGTTTCTTTCCAAATATTTTATTCTTTTGGACTCTATTGTAAATGGAATTGCTTTCTTATTTCCTTTCAGATTATTTAATGCTGGTGTATAAAAACACAGCTGATTTTTTGTGTTGACCTTGCACCCTGCAACTTTGCTGGATTTCTTTATTTTCTCTAATAATTAGTTTGTTTTTTATGTGGATTCTACAGGATTTTCCATATTTAGAATCATGTCATCTGCAAACAGATATAGTTTTACCTCTTTCTTTCTAATTTGAATGCCTTTTATTTCTTTTTCTTGCCTGATTGTGCTGGCTAGGACTTCCAGTACTACCTGGCATAGCATTGTGAAAGTGGGCATCCTTTTTGTTCCTGATTTTAGAGGGAAAGATTTGGTCTTTCACTAACAAATGTGATGCTACCTGTGGGTTTTTCAATTGCCCTCTATCATGTTAAAGATGTTCTCCTCCATTCCTAGTTTGCTGAGTATTTTTAAATGAAGAAGTCGTGTTGAATTTTATCAAATGCTTTTTCTGTGTCTATTGAGATGATCATGTGGCTGTGTGTTGTTTTCTTCATTTTACCAATGTGGTGTATTACATGACTGATTTTCTTATATTGAACTGTCCTTGTATTGCTGGGATAAATCCTACTTTGTATAATCCTTGCATGATGTATAATCCTTTTAATGTGCTATTGGATTCAGCATGCTGAAAGGCAATGCTACTCAGTAAAAATGTTCACACCTTTGTTGTATCACTTAGCTTGAGCTTTATTTGATGAGTCCAGGTCAAGATCAAAAACTGTAGTTACCTTAACTTTTGTTAATAACTGTTGGTTTCACCTTTGCTAGTTGGACATTTCAGAGAAGTGGAAATTAATCATATTAAGGTCAGCATACAAAAAGTAGATTTCTGTTTCTAGGAGTTTTTTCAGTTCTATAATAGATTATTAACTATGCCTAGTCAGCAAGTCTGTGATCCTGCATGGAATTCATACCAAATTTATCCAAGTTTTAAAATAACTATAGTAAAACATATGTCTTGTTATAATTCATATTTAAAACATAGGAACGTATGAAATCTGATTTCATACAACATCAGTATCTCCTTTTTTCTTTTTACCAATAGTGATTTGTAATCAAATTTAGTTTTGAAATGTTTTTCTCTAGATAAATATTTCCTAAGGATTATTGTGTTTTTGTGTGGTACGTATTAAAGGCATTTTTCATAATTAAAATTAAATATATATTTATATCAAGTCTATTTTTAACCCCCTACTTTTGGTATTAGCACAATGTATTACAATTACTGTCACATCTTTAAGAGTGTGGGCTCCATCAGGCCAGGGGCTGATCCTCTTGATCTCTGTGTCAGTGGCCTCTGCTAGTGCAGAGCTTGGCATGGGCTAGTCCCGTCCTTCCTCCTGTTGATCCTTCTCCTTCTGGTCACTTTTCCTTGATTCTTGGTTTGTTTGTTTGTTTGTTTGTTTGTTTGTTTTTCTTCATTTCTCTTATTTTTCCCTTCTTCCTTCCAAATACTTTCCTTTTCACAGTATCCATGCACTCCTTATACAGTATTTTGCAAAAAACAAAACCAAACAAAACAAAAAAACCATAATTGAGAATATAATGGGTGCCCTTTGATAATTCTGATTTGTTACCAGAAGAAAATTTGATGCTGCTTTACCTTTCTGATTGCATCCCTCTTAGGTTGACTATTACTTGTTTTGACAATTGAAGTATCACTGGTTTGGTATTAGAAGACAATAAAGGCAGCTATACCCAAGAGAGCACTTAGGACAGAATGGGCACCCTCAAACAGAACGTACTTTCAGTAATTCTGCAGTTTTTCTAGAAGTGAGTCACGGCCAGCAGCAGCATATTTTGTCCAGGACATCTCCTTTGGTCACTAGGACTCTGTGTGATGCACGTTTGACCTTCATGAGCTGCTCAGTGCTTGGGAGATCTCCCTCTTCTCCATCAAGTTGCTTCTTCGAAAAGGAAGTTCCAAGAATCCACACCTCAGTGTCAGAGGTTGCACTGGCACCTGGAGGTGACTGGGTGTCAGACTCTGTAGGACTGCTCCCCACCCCCCTCACTCCACTCATTTTCTCTAAGGGCTCAGGCTTGATTAGCTTCGTTATTTTGTCAGATGCAATTTACCAAAGTCATAAAAAAACACGCCACCCATATGTCTTTTGAAACAAGATTAAATTCCTTCATGAAAATATACTCTGCAACATGAGATCTATAGTTGTGGAAATAAGTATCCAGATTTCATCACTATATCTAAGCAGGGAAGAATCTTTTTCCAAGCCTGGCTGAAAGAGAGAAATTATCTGATTAATCAGGGATATAATAATTCTTTTTGAAGAGTAGATTTTATTTGAACTCTAACAGGACAGTAGAGGGTGGAACAAGGAAAGAAGCACAGAAGGGAGGCCAGTGGCTGAAGTTACCAGCTAGTCTTCATCACTGGTCAGTTTCTAAAGAATTTAAATATATTAAAACACAGGGAACACAAATTATAGTACATAATTTAATCTTGCCTTGGTGATTCAGAAACAATTCAGCATCTTGCTTCAGGGTTAGTATTATGAATATCTGTGGACATTGCATAGTTCTGTGCTCGAGAAATTTGCTTTATCAACATTGACGGATATAACCCAGGAGACTTCATCTAAAACCCCCGTATCAGCCAACGTGTTTATTTAAAATCTAACCCTTCAGTGGTCAAAAGGTGCCAAATTCCAGTTATAAAATAAGTAATTCGTGGAGATGTAATGTACAGTAGAGTGACCATGGTTAATAACACTGTACTGTATATTTTAAAGTTGCTAAGAGAGCAGATCTTAAAAGTTCTCATCACAAGAAAAGATCTATAACTGTGTGGTGATGGATGGTAACTATACTTATTGGAGGGATCATTTTGCAATACATGCATCTAAATAATTATGTTGTCCATCTGGAACTAATACAATGTTGTATGTCAATTATACCTAAATAAATAAAATAATGTTAGAGATTTGTCTTTCTATTACGCTTAATGCTTTAATTCATGTTACTTATTGGAAAACACTCATCATGTGAAAAATATTTGTATGTGTCTTGAGTCTGTTTTTAGCACGATCTCTTTATGTATTCATCAGTTGCTGTACCATTGTAATACTTTATTAATTATTAAAACTTAAAATAAATTTTAATGTCATTTATACAAGTGGCAACTTATTGTACTTTGTTTTTAAAATTAATTTTTCTCTATTTGTTTCTGTAAATGAGTTTAGATTTGTTCTGTCAGGTTATATGGGAAGAATTAATGTCTTTCCAATATTTTGTTTTAATTCGAGACCTATCTCTTTATTTATCCAGGTCTTTTAGAGTTTTCCCCATCAACAAATGACAGATTTACCATATAGGTCCTCTACATTTATGAATGTGCATTCTTAGGTCCTTTATATATATTTTTTCTTTTAAAGATTTTTTATTTATTTTTTAACAGTGAGAGAGGGAACACAAGCAGAGAGCGTGGGAGAGGGAGAAGCAGGCTTCCTGCTGAGCAGAGAGCCCAACGTAGGACTCCATCCCAGGACCCTGGGATCATGACCTGAGCCGAAGGCAGACGCTTAACGACTGAGCCACCCAGGTGCCCGGTCCTTTATATTTTTTGTTGCTGTTGTAAAAAGAATCTTTTCCATCATATTTTTTGATACCAGCACTGAGATTTTTCACATTTACTTGTGTCTGATCACCTTATTTCATTACTAATTTCCAATAGGCTCCCTTGGGCTTCGCAGGTAAATAGTCTCATGATCTACAAGCTGCACTAATTTGGTCTCCTGTTTTTCCATGTTTGCTTCTTTCTTCTTTGTTTTGTCTTTTTTTTTTTAAATTAATTAATTTATTTATTTGAGGGGGAGAGAGAGAGAGAGCACTGGGGAGGGGCAGAGGGAGAGAGAGAGAGAGACTCTCAAGCAGACTCCCTGCTGAGTGCGGAGCCCAACGTGGGGCTCAATCTCACAAGCCCGAGAGCATGACCTGAGCTGAAACCAAGAGTTGGACGCTTAACCGACTGAGCCACCCAAATGCCCCTTCTTTGTTTTGTTTTATTGAATCAGGTAGAATATCCAGAACAAGGAAATCAATGACAAGTGGTCAAAAGTAGCGGATGTAGACCAGTTCAATCCCAGCTCTACTGTTCACGTCTGAGTGACTTTCTCCAAGTCATGTCCCTGTGAAGGTGACCATTAAACTGGGGAAATAAAATCATCTTCATGGGTCAGTGCAAGGATTGGAGATAATTTTTGTCATTACCTTGGGTCAGAGGCCAGAATATACATTTCATTGTAGTTATTGTTTATACTAAATAATTGTGATAATATTGGGCATCCTTGTTTATTCTTGATTTTAAGAAAAAACATCCTTGCTTATTCATTTTTTAAGAATGAATTTCTTGTATTAGTCTGACATTAAGGTTTTTGATGATTGTTTGCAACTGATTTGTTTTAAAGCCAAGTTTGGTATAAACAGAAGATTTTTTCCCCATAAATAAATGCTGGATTTTATTATAAGGTGGTTTTATGATTTCTAGAAATAATATTTTTCTTTGACCAAGGGGTGTGATGAATTCTGATAATGCATATATTAGTATTAAACTATCCTTGCATTTTTGATATAAATACTACCTGGTCAAAATGTATAATTATGTTAGATTAGTAAATACATAATATATAAGGTTTATGTTTCTAGGATGAAAAATACTCTTCATAACTGTGTTTCTAATGTGATTTTGCATTTTCTTTTATTTCTTGAATACTCTCAGAAAATAATTATTTTATTGTTTATTTTTAAAGATTAACATTTGAATTTTATAATTCATTATATTTCTGTCCTCTGATTCTTTATTTTTGTTTTATTGTTCAGACTGCTGTCCTTATTTTCCACAGAATTTGTTAATTGCATGCTTGCTTTATTTCCACTTCTTAAAACAACTAATAATAAAACACTATTTACCCATATTTTAGATGCTATTTTTTGACTGTATAATTATACTACTGGCTATTTGTATTAAAATCATTTTAGCCTGTGTTCCCTAGTTGTCACATTCAATTTGACAACATCTTATTCTTATAATCTATGTTTAAAAATAGGAGTCACTTTATGGCACATTGTACTCGTCTGTCCCATGGCCCTCACAAAATACCATGGATTTGGTGGCCTGCACATAGATGCACATAGACGTGCATGTTCTCTTAAGAGGTCCTGGAGGCTGGAAGGCTATCAGGGCATGGATGGGGTTGGTTTTTGGTGAGCTGTGTTTTCTGTGAGCTGTGTCCTCCTGGGTCTTCCCTCTGTGAGTGCTTCCTTGGGGTTCTTCCTATTCTTGTAAGAACACCAGTCCTCTGGGAGTAGGACCATACCCTGTGACCTCGTTTGACCTTCATGAAAAGTCCACAAGGCCTCTCCAGTTACAGTCATGTTGGCGGTTAGGGCTTTAGCCTATGGATTTGAAGGGTGCACAGTTCCACCCATAACATAAGTCGCTATATTTCACATTCTATATTTTGTGATTGAAACATATTTTTGATATCTGAGTCTATTTCTGTAAACAGATTTCTTTAGGCACGTCTATGTTTAATTGGTTTCAATACTTACTGGTATTTTTCCATTCTTGAACTCTTTGCTTGGATTCCTTTCGTGCTGGATTGGAATTACTCTCCAGGGAGATTTTTCAAGAAGCTTCACGAGTGGGATTGTTTTGAACACTGCTATTTCTATTTATTAGATCAAACATACCTTGATGATTAAAACATCATGTAGTCATGTGTCCTCTTTCAAACATTGGTAGGCCTTATTCCATTACATTTTGACATTTAAGCTTTAAGAGGAAAATTATATTTTGGTTGCTGAGTAGGCAAATTCGCTCTCATCCTATTTCTAATAAAACTTAAGTTCTTTCTTTATTCTTGTTGTCCACACAACAATATCTGTCGTCATTATTGGTTGATTTTTTTTTTTTTTTTTTTGTCTGGAATGACTACGTTTGCTGCTTTTCAGCTCAGGAAAGTGTCTTATATACTTTTTTCTATTGTGCTTCTATATCCCTGAAATCTTTCTTTGTATCACCAGAGATCTTTATAAAGTTCCTCTATTTTCTGTTCTCCATAAATACCCACTTCACTCCCATGACTTTCTTCTTCTTCATATTCTAGAGCACTGCGCAGTCTTCCCTTCACATCTCCGAGTGTGTTTATGGATGATTATTCAACTCTTGCTAGCAGTTCCCTGCATACACTGTTTCCAAGATTCTTCTCTGCCCTTTTACAGAGCTTTTCTGTGACAATTGTACCTCCCTGGGGTCAAACTACTGTGGCCGACTCAGCCCAACCCTCACGCTTTAACAACCAATTTCCTGAAAACACCAAGTTTTGCTTGAGATGGCTGCTTCTGAAGAGCCCAAGAAATCCTGTGTGGACAAGGAAGCCGGCAGCATCTGGCAGCCATGAGAGCCCTGTAAAGACCCTAGAATGACGGACGGGCAGTTTCTGGATGGTACTGCATCTGCATTCCTAATCTGGGGGAGGTTTTCTAAGCACTTTCAAGTTTCTGTTCTTGTGGAGGGGGTCCTCAGTCGTTTAAAGCCACGCCTGGGCACACTGTTTTACTCAGGCTTCCTCTATTATACAGTAAGAAAAGATTCCGCTCAAGTCAGACTTATGTGGTAAGTCCGTCTCAGCCTTGGGTGTTGTGCATTTTCAGTGTCTCCTCTTCACGGCTTGGTGGGGAGGAGGGAGATATGTGGGGATGGTGGAGAGGTGTTGTAGCTGCATTCAGATTTTCCCCTGAAATTTTCCATCCTGCTTCTGCTCACCGTGTCTCTCCACACCCCTCTTAACTTGCTGAGGGGCAGGACAATTTGGGGGAGGAAGATAAGGAGGTTCTGTCAAAACTCTGTTTATATTTAGCACAGCATGCTGATATGTGATTACTTGCCAAATCTCAGTTTATATGACTGAACTTAAACCCTTTAAATATTTTAGTGCGTAGAGATTTTAGTGTGTAGAAACAGTGACATTTTTAATTTCCAAGGATATGAGAAAGACTTTTGCTGCATTCCACTAAAATTTTAGGAGTCTAGACAAAGTGCTTCAGTTGTTCCAATTTTAGAAGTCTAAAATTTGGGTTTATTTGATAATCCAGAAAGATGATGTGAATTTCCATAGATTATGCAAATAGATGTAACTGTGTGACATTTGGCAAATATATTAACATCTCTGGACTTTGTTGAAATCTTAGATATAGGTTGCTGCCATTGATTTATTCACATGGGTGTAGTTCAGCTCCCTGGGAGACAGGTACTGGAGTAGTTCGCTAACCGTCTGCCACAGTGAATGGTCTTTTTACTGTTCCTACAGGCATATATTATGCTCACTTTTGTGGGTTCAAGGGAGGGTAAGTGGGGGGCTTCTTTCTAAAGCCATGTGTCCTGTGGACATTCCATGTACACTAGGGGTTCCCACCCATGGGTGATTTTTGCACTGACATTTTGGTCGTCACACCTCAGGGGAGGGTGTTGGCATCTAGCAGGTGGAGGCCAAGGATGCTGCTGACATCCTACAATGCACAGGATGGCCCCCACAATAAAGAACTATCCAGTCCAAAATGTCAATAGTGCCAAGACAGAGAAACTTAGACACGTACTGTTGTACTGTGATGTGGCTCCTCCTGCCTTTGACGATGTTAGTTGTCTGTCATTTCATACCACAACTGATGTCTTTGAATTCATCCTTGATGTAGCCACAAAGCTTCACTAAGCCTGAAGACACTTTCATTTTTAAAGTACATATATTTTTTGCCTACAAATGCTCAAAGCACATATAATAAAAGTGCTTCAGTTGTTCCAAAAAAGAATGCTGTATTTGTTCCAAAATCTAAATACTGCACTTGAAAGAGATTTTAAATCCATATGGTCCACATGGAAAGGCTCTTTCATGAATACTTGTTGGCTTGGGACATTACCAACATCATATTTCAAATGACAATATTCCCAAGAATCTTAAAGAATAGTATAATTAGAATCATAGAAATTTTGAGCTGGAATGAGTTTTAAGGCCCATCCAAAATTTGAGATGTTCAGCCAGATTCCAGCACTCCAGCCAGTGTCTCCAACACTTTAGATATGACATCTGAGGCCCAAAGAGGTGAGCCTTAATGACCCCCGGGGGGGCAGAGCAGGCTCCCTGGCTCCTGCTCCAGCAGGTCACCTTCATCTACAGTGAGCTACTTCTTCTGCTCAGTGGTTGGTGAGACACACACTTAATGAAGGAGCCTCATTTCTACCTCTTTCTACAACAATACACATTATCTTTTTTACATAATATCTCAAGTATAAATATAAAAGAGTGACTGTTGAGAAGAGAGAATTTCACAGCAGATGCAGTAAAATTTGAAACATGGCTCACTACTCTAAGGATTTACATAAGTTACCTAAACCCTGTCCCTGATTTTGCTTTCATTAAGCATTCATTGCGAGTGTCATGTTCACCAGGCACTGTGCTAGAGCAAGCAATTGTAAGATGAGAAACAAGCACTTTCCTGACCTGGTGGGGCTCACAGTTTGGTGTATGGCAACTGCATGGAATAAAAACCCGATAGGACACCTATGTTTAATATTTCAACAGGGTTTCATTTGACTTATTTAACTATTGTGTATTTCTGTACATGTTATTAAATCTGTAATTATTCTAGATTATCTGTTGCATACCTGGGCCAGTGGCAGGCACTGGATATACAGCTGGAACACGTCAGAGTTTGGCGTCTGCTCCTTAAGCATTTACAATCTCATGATAGAGGAAGAAGCTGAAGAAGCAGGCAGAGGTCAAGGTACAGTAGTGAATTGTGATAAAAGTGATTGGGGATATCCAGGAAGCTAGCAGAGGCACTGCTGGGCTGACCAGTTGGCTGAGTGGTCAAGGATGGCCTTTCTGAGGAAGCAGCACTGGAAGGATGAATACAGGTTATTCGGGCAGAGGGGGTCAAAGGGCCACTCCAAGCAGAAGAAATGGTGTATCTGCTGTTTTTGCTGCCAGAAAATAGAAGGTATTCCTTCACTCTGCCATCAATGAACACACTGACTTAACCAACTTCCTCAGCAAATCACAGTATTCCCAGAGGATGGGCTGATTAATGTGGTGTAGTGATAAGAAGCAAAGGTTTTGGGGTCAGCTGACCTGGGTTCCAACCCTGTCTGTGATTTGTTACCAGAAGGACCATGGGTGTGATTGACTCCCTAAGCTCTTAGCATGAGTGATGCCAGAAGATGGAATGCCCTTCCTCCTTGTGTCCCTGGGCTCAGCTCCTAACCAATTTCCGTCTTCCCTCAAAGTCATCTTCCCCTTGAGGCTTGGCCCTTGTATTTTGAATTGCAGCCCTTCATTAGCCCAGTAAATCCTATAACCTTTCCTTAGTTTACCTTTCTCAGCATACCAATTACCTGTAATTCTACACATTTTCTTTGTTTATTATATGTCTGCTCCACTAGAATTAATCTTTGTGAAACCAGCGGTTTTCATTTGCGTTTTTTATTCACTGCTAAATCCAGTGCTTAGAAAAGTAGCCGATATATCAGACATAGAAGAGATACTTGTTAAAAGCATAAATCTCACAGGCCTCTTTAGAATCTTAGAGATAATGCATGCAAAGACTTTAGTATACTACCTGGCAGAGAGTAAGTGCACAAAAATGGCAAACATTTTTGTATTTTAATATAAAAATTGTGTTTAAATTGAAAAATGTTAACAATGCTTCCCTTTAAGATTTTTTTTTTTTTTAAGTGAGGACTTTCTGGACAGTCTTTTCAACAAATTGTGTTGGGAAAACTGGATATCCACATGCAAGAGAATGAAGTTGGATCCTTACCTCACACCATATACAAACATTAACTCAAAATAGATCAGAAATCCATCAAAATTAATCAAAAATTAATTTAATAAAAAATTAACTCAAAAAGACCTAAATGTAATAACTATAAAACCCTTAGAATAAAACAGAGTGAAGCTTCATGATATTGTATTTTCAGTGATTTCTTGGATATTATACAAAAAACAGAGGCAGAAAAAGGAAAATATATAAATTCAACTTCATTAAAATTAAAAACTTTTATGCATCAAAGGACAGTACCAACAGGATGAAAAGACAACCCACACAGTGGGAGAAAATATTTGCAAATCATATACCTGATAATAGATTAGTATCTGGGATATAGAAAGAATTGCTACAGCTCAACAACAGTAATAAAACCAAACAAACCAATTAAAAAATGGGCAAAAGACTTGAGTAAATGTTTCTCCAAAGAAGCTATACAGATAGCCAATAAACACATGAAAAGATTCTCAAAAATGTTAACTGTTAGGGAAATTCAAATCAAAGCCACAATGAGATACTCCTCCATACCCATTAGGATGGCTCTTACTAAACAAACAGAGAATAGCAATAGTTGACAAGGATTCAGAGAAATCAAAGCCTTTGTGCTATTGTTGGGAATGTAAAATGGAAAACAGTGTGGAGTTTCCTTAAAAAATTAGATGCAGAATTATCCTATGATCAAGTAATTCTACTTCTGGGTATACACCCTAAAGAACTGAAAGCAGAGACTCAAACAGATATTTGCACACCATTTTCATGGCAATATTATTCACAATAGTTAAAATGTGGAAACAGTGCAAATGTTCATCAATGTGTAGATGGATAAACACAGTGTGATACATAAGTACAATGGGATAATATCAGTCTTTAAAAGGAAGGAAACTCTGACACCTGCTACAACATGGATGGACCTTGAGGAAGTTATGCTCTGTGATATAAGCCAGTCCCAGGAGGACATAGTGCACAATTCCACTTAACTGAGGTACCTATAATAGTCAAAGCCATAGAGACAGAGAGTAAAATGGTGGCTGCAAAATAGAATAGGGGCTGGGTGGAGGAAGAACGGGGAGTTAGCATTTAATGCACTCAGAGTTTCAGTTTGAGAACGTGAGAAAGTTCTGGGGGTGGGGGGTGGGGATGGTTGCACCACAGCATGGATGTACTAATGCCCGTGAACAGTACACAGACAAATGGTGAAAATGTTTGTTATGTTATATATTTACCACAGTAAAAATGAGGACTTTCTAACAAATACTATCAATAATTCTAAAGATATTTTCAACATTGCACAATTTGCATAATTCATATTTTCAAGGTTGTAATATATAATGTTGTGACATCAGATATTTTGGCATCTTTTTCCTTATGTTTACCTCCTGTATTTATTTTCCTATAAAATAATCCAAAGCTTTAGAAAATTTGCCACTTTGGAAGAATCAACTTTAGACTCTCCTAACACAAACTATTGGATATATTAAAAGAAATTGAATATAATAATGGCAGTGGGGGAGTAGAGACGGATGAGAGTATTTTCACCTCTACCAGGTGCCTATTTTAGGTTGTGTTGTTGAATTCCCATGATCACCCCATGTGGCAGATGCTACTTTGCCAAATGTTAGAGAACCAGTGATCAAGAAAGATGAATGCATTTGCCAAGGTTGAGACACATAGACATGCTGGAGACTTCTTCTTTTTTAACTTTTGGGATATTAACATTTTATAACCTCCATATTCAGATATCAGAGTCTGTTCATTCACGACCCTTTCTTTTTTACTGACTTAATCATTTAACTGAAGTGTACTGAGCTCCTTGCCTGCCAGGCTCTGGGGGGTTTGGTATAAACCATCCCAGTTTCGTCCTATAGGAGCTGAGGCCAGGAGTTTGCAGAGCATTGAAGCAGGTGATTCCTTCTTACAGTACAATTCCTGCTATCCGCTGGGAAACACAGTTTCAGTTTTAAAATGATGGCTTTTGTTGGACAAAATTCATTGAAATTCATTGGTCTAGAGTGTAATTTGTCAAATGAATTCCTAATTTACCTTAGTTGATAATTCTAATTTATGATTCCGTGCTTTTCCCCTTAAGGGAATGAAGAGAGAAACTTCTGTCATGATGGAACTGTTAAATATTTTGTTTCTACTATACCACACTGCCTGTATTCCTATCCAGGTTTTGAAAACTGCTATTTGTCAAGCAAGAATAGAGATAGAACATTGGGATTACAGAAGGTAGGCTGAGATGCTGCTTACTTTAGAATTCACCTTTGAACAGTGCAAATATTAGCAACAGCATCTTAGAAGATTAACTCAGCGACTCCCTTAGCTCCAAACTGATGGAAATACATACAGGAGATACCATGGGACTGCAGAACTGAAGTTGAGTGGCTGACTTCCCAGCTGAGCAGACAAGACTCACGTAGAACCGCAGAGATGGGGAGGAAGGCCAGCCCAGGGGAGCGTTGCTGTGAAGTCGCTGGGACTCCAAGCGCTCAGCTCACTTCAGAGTAGACCTGGCAGTGCAAGAGCATCATACGGTGAGCACCACTGAATACGAAACACATGAGTTGTGTTGCAGTTTGTGTGCTTATCATGAAAAATGCCATATAATTACAGATTTATTCATTTAAATTTTGTAGTTTCTCTTCACATTTTGGAGCCATTGTTTTTTAACCTTAGAGTAGTTCTGGGGACAACTATGCCTACCGGATAAAATGACCTTGACCTGAAGAAAAGGCTAAGTCTTCTACAAGGTCACCCAGTTGACTAGTGGCACAGTGCCTGGGCACCTGCTGATGCCAACAGATGAGCACAACCCCTGTGAGCACAGCTGTGATATCAATGGCTAATGGGCATTTATTGGCCCCATCGATACAGTACACATTGTAGCAAACCTCATTCTGAGCTCTGATCAATAAGATTGTCATCTTAATTAATCATGGACACAGGATACAAACAGAAAGTGAGGATCCTCAGTTTACAGAGAGAGAGAGGGGGAGAGGAAATGTAATTCACCAACAGGGTCTTCAGTGGCGTCTTATTCACTGCCTGGCATGAAAAAACCCTGATGAGTCCAAAGAAGATTTGCAGTCTCATAAATTGCACAGGGCTTGTCCTAGAACAGAAGTGTGAGAGGTGATCCCAGACCTTACACAGGTGAGGACATCCAGAAAGAGAGGTGGCTCCTCTGGGACTGGGGCTAACCTGGGGCCACCTTCACTCCCTCACAGAGCTTGCAATATTTTCTTGCTTGTTTTTTTATTTCTGTTATGTCACGAAAGAAGGTATGTTCAAACTTCATTGAATGTGTTCCTGTATAAAGGTGTCAGTACACGGGCCCCCAGTGTTGGAGCTCATGTTCATATTTGAGGGATTGAGAAATGTAAGGAGAATTGCCAAATCACAGAAGTTAAGAAAAGATCTAATTTGGCATTTTGAGCAATACTGGGAGTTCAGTATCTGAGCAAAGTCTGAAGACATGAGCCAAATGCCCTTCAACAGACGAATGGACAAAGAAAATGTGGTCCATATATACAATGGAATATCACTCAGCCATCAGAAAGGACGAATACCCAACTTTTAAATCAACATGGATGGGACTGGAGGAGATTATGCTCAGTGAAATAAGTCAGCAGAGGAAGTCAATTATCATATGGTTTCACTTATTTGTGGCACATAAGGAACAGCAGGGAGGACATTAGGAGAAGGAAGGGAAGAATGAAGGGGGGGAAATCGGAGGGGGAGACAAACCATGAGAGACTATGGACTCTGAGGAACAAACTGAGGGTTCTAGAGGGGAGGGGGTGGGGTTAACCTGGTGCTGGGCATTGAGGAGGGCACGTGCTGCGTGGAGCACTAGGTGTTATATGAAACAACGAATCGTGGATCACCACGTCAAAAACTAATGATATAATGTATTGTGATAAACATAATAAAATTAAATTAAATTTTTACAAAAAGCCTGAAGACATGGAACAAAAGCAGGATCTCAGGCAGAGGCCATGCTGTCATGAGCCTGACCTCCTGTAAATAAAACCAAAAACCTGGTCTTCTGTGTGACTCCGACAGGTTCCCTGGAGCGTGCCTCCATGGACAGTAAAGTACTCCTGGAATGCATCGTGTGGGCTAGCAGGAGCAAAGCTCAGAGTTGAAAGATTTCCCTGGACTTTCTCTTACACAAGTGTGGAATCCAGAAAACGTGTTTTCTCTTTGTTGAGCATAACGAGACCCTGTTAGTTGCAGAGAAGATACTGTCGAGCACCAGTTTACCGATGTGACGTGGAATCCAGGGTCTGGGGATGTGCTGTGAAGCATGGGGTAACATTACAATGATTACTTGAAATCTTAGGTATCACATTGAAGTGTGTACGCATTCCATCCCTTATTTCAGAATGTCACAGCTCTTTAAAAATACAAACACAGTAATTTGCCCCCCGATTACTTTCCTTTAAGTAATCAGAGAGGGAGACAAATCATGAGAGACTCTTAATTATAGGAAACAAACTGAGGGTTGCTGGAGGTGAGATGGGTGGGGGGGATGCGATAATTGGGTGATGGGCATTAAGGAGGGCACATGATGTGAGAACCCTGCACGTTATATGCAACTGATGAATTATTGAAACTAAGGATGTACTATATCTTGCTAATTAAATTTAAATAAAAAAGGTTATCAAACTCAAAGTCATCATTAAGATTTATTATAATCCTTTTTAACAAATAAATGATGTATTTGTTCTAAAAAATAATTTGCCCCCAATATCTTTGAGTAAAAGTGAGATTCCAAGAAGATATAATCAGCAGTCTCAGAATTGGGGTCCCTTCAGCCACACTGTTCACCAGAGGGTCTACAAACCCAGACCCACAGACTGTGCACACAGGCGTCAGCCCCTATGAGAAGAACAGATATACCTTTCCCCCTTCTCTTCTCTACTCCTGCCCACAGGCCTTCAGCTCTGGACCAAGGCCCAGGTAGACTCTAAAGATGGTATTTGTCTAGCACGCCAGCCGATCCCAGGGAAGGAGGAGAGGGTGATGGGCAGCGCTGGAGGTGGACAGACACCACACATCCTTTCTGGAATTCTTTATGCACTCTGCACTCTGCCTTCCACAGTCTCCATGGATCCAAGTTGGTAGACTTCTGCCCACATCTTTCATCCGAGGGAAAAACACAGGCAGCGGGAAACTTAGACCAAATCCTATGAACGAGATACAGACGAAACTAGACGAGTGTTTCAGGGCTTGCATGTGGTTAGTCCAGCTTACAAGAGGGAATATTTTAACGCCCTGATGTCCGGTCCCCAACAAGTAAAAAAGCATGCATTTTCTTGGCTGTCCCCTTTCTGTGCGTTACTCTGAAGAAAGGTGCAAATATTTATTCTATTTACCTCTTTCCTTCTCCTTCCATTTCTTCCTGCTTGATCAGTGTTGGTTGCTGAAGAATGGGAGCGGTGGCTCTGTGACTCCTAACAGGAAGAAAGGTGAGCCAATGGATTCGTAACATTCCTGTCACCTCATCGCCTGGGACTTGGAGCCTCTTCCTCAGGCTCAGCCACTGTCCAAGGACTCCACAAGGCAGAAGAGACACTCCAAAGTGCAAATGCTGTAATTTCTCATGGAGCCCAGCAGTACCTTTGGGGGTAAATCTGGCTTGCAGACACATTTTGCTTGGCCCTCACAACATTAAAAAGTAAGCTAACAGTAAAGTTTACATAAAAAGCTCTGTCACCAGCTTGCTTTGCAAGGAGGAAGATCTGGTTGTTCTGGACCTCTGGCTGCCCTGGTGTGTGAGAGCTAACTCCCAGAGCTGGTGCCTTTTCAATCCTGCATCTCTGCAGCTGGTCAGCATCTGGCATGAGGCAGTACATTTGGATTCACCCGTTGGGATTGGAGTGTGCGTGCCATCCAGTTCAGACCCAGCCGTCTGGTGAGCTTTCATCTGTGGAGAGAACAGATGCGTTCAGCAAACACATGCATACGATTTCCCATACTGAGATTTTATTTTTCTTTCAGATTGACCGTGATGATTGCCGGGACGCGGGAAGAGGGGCTGGGTGGGCAGACAGAAGAGGCTCACGGTGCCCCCACCGCTGACCCTCTGCACTGCTGTTCCTCTGTTCCACGCTGGAACATCAGACACAGAATAAACAAAAAGAAGTGACAAGGCAAAGGTGAGTCACAGTCAGAGAATAAGCATTTTAGAAATATAAAATTCATAAAATGATTAACTATACAAAAGAATGTTATTTTAAAGATAAATATGGTAACATAAATTTCAAAAATAAAAATAAGAATCAATAGCAATTGGAAAAGTAGATATTTAGTAATTAAAATAAACAATATAAAATATGAAAACAGAAACAAACAAATAGGAATTTTATTTAACACTAAAAATGCTAAAGTAGTGTCAAAAACACAGAGTTGAATATTATGAAGTTCATACTTTGGGCATCAAACGTGGTCAAATATCAGCAATTTCCTATGGCTCAACTGCGTGCATACCACCATCACTCTGACAGTGCTCCTCCGCCGCTGGAGAAACAGCCGCGTGGGCCCCTCCTCTCTCCAGCCAGCCCTGCTGCCCTCGCCATGCGCCAGGTGCGCTGCCCCGCGCGCTGCCCCCGCGCACCATCCCCGCACCAGCGCCGGGGCTCAGCCTCTGCAGCCAGTGGAGGTCTAACCTCGGTTCTTTGAGAATCTTTGGGTGCGGCGCCCACAGGACTCCCACTTCCCTCTTCCTAATCCTGATTGGTTCTCATCGCGTGATTTGGGCACATTGCTACGGAAATACCCTCTTCCCATTAGGAGGTATCCCTCAGGTCCAGGTTCCCCTGTAACAGCAAAGACCCACACCAGCAGTGACGTAGGCAGCAAGGACGCTTCCCACGGAGGAGAGCCAGAAGCGGGCAGCCATGGGCTGAGGCCGGGACCGCGCGGTTTTCTGCTTCTTCATTCCGCCTTTCCTACTGCAGTTCCATCCTCAAGATCACAAGATGGCTGCCAACCCTGGCCATTGCGTCTGCGGCCAGGCAGGAGGAAGAAAGAGGGAGGGGCGGCAAATGGGCTTGACTAGCCTCCTGTCATCTGTCAAGAAGCCTTACTGCTATTCCCTCCGAAATCCTTCCATCTGAGGTCTCACTGACCAGAGACTAACGAAGTAGCCATCTTGGATGCGAGGGAGGCTGGAGAATATGGTTCCTGGGCTGGGCTGGTTTCCAGAGGCTCTGGCTGGTGAACTGTGAGACTCGGTCAGTGCAGAGTCTGCGGTGCATGCTCCAAATGGGGTGATTCCAGCTACATACATGGCCTAGTGACCCAGGAAAATAAATTTCAGCTTTTCAAAATCAAGATGAAATAGATGGGAAAATGACTGTTTTCACACATCAAATTACTACTTTGATGAACATTGGTTTACAGATACAGAGAGCAAATTTAATGATGACCATAGAAAATACATGTTAAAACATGATTCCTAAGATTCTCAGCTTTGCGGCACTCTGAAAGATGTCTTTTTTGACTTCATTCAAAACAGTGATTGGACATATACCCGGAGATGTTTTCTTCAGGTTATGGGGTGCATCACTGGGTGACTACTGTTTGAGGGGGCCTCATCCTAGGTCTCAAAGGTGTCAGCATTCCCCGTGATTGCAGACCTCTGCCACTGTTTGGAGTAAAATTATTAGTTTTCAGAGAGTCACCAGTGGGGTTGACTATCTGAGTTCAGGTTTGACTCTTCTCTTAAAAATTAATACAAATTAAATACAGAATAATGTGCCGTCATGACACAGTAGAAAGAACGCAGGTTTTGGCATTGCATAGATGTGGGTTCAAATCCTGGCCTCACCCCTTCCTAGCTTCATTACATTAGATGATTTGCTTGACTTCTTCATGCTGGGTCTCTTCCCTGAGCAGATTGGGTAACTGAGGCAGAGGTGGGTGGCCAGGAGAGAAAGGGGCTGGAGGTGGTCTGAGAGTGGAGTCAGGCCCACCAGTATGTCTTGTTGAAGAAGTAGTTGGTGAGATTTTTGCTTTCATTGCACACCCTTAAGAAGTAGAACCTGGGATGCTGTTTTGTAACAGAGTGTCTTCCTCCCGCAAGATCTGGAGCAATGTGGAGAGTACTTTTCAGAGTGAGTGTGGAATTTACCATCTCTTTACAATTGTCGACCTACCAGTTACCAGGGCATAGACAATTTTTACATCAAGCCAGTTAGATGGCATATGCATGTGTGTACACATGGCATTAAGTTTGATTATTTTTGACAAATAGCTTATTTGCTTTATTACTTATTTCCCATAGTGACTAATGCAGATTTGCAGGGATGTCTGCAAAGCCCAAGACTCCCTCACCCGCTCCTCTTCTTACCTTTGCTCATTATTCTTATGTTCCTGGCGCATTAGGGACACTATCAACTAAATGAAACAGGTGCATTTCTAGAATTAACCCCAGAGACTCACGGCCACCACTGAAGTAGAAGACGGGAAATGTGGGCACAGGCACGAGCATGCTGAGGACAGGAGGAAAGGTCAAGGCCCAGGAGAGCCCCTCTCGGACTGTGAACCGCACTGAGTCGTGCTTTAGTTACTCTGGGTTTCGAGATTGCCTCTTTTTAGAGTGTTGACAAAGAAAATAAACACCATACTTAGGTAAGAGGAACAAACACATGCGCTTAAAACAAACTAGAGGCAGAGACATGTTTCATATGAAAGACGAGGCACGTGGCACGTGGTTTAGCCTCTGATGCTTCTGAACCCAAGAAAACCAGATTTGATAAAAGTGCATAAACCTAAGGCAAAAAAAATCAGAGGTGACAACAGATAAGAGAGTGTTAACAAAAGTTTCAGTTTGTGGGGACCGTGGTATCTGAGGAGGTTTAGAGACAAGTGACCACAGACTGGGAAGAGAAGAAGCAGTTAGGGCACCAGGGTCTCAGAGGGCTCAGACTTGCTGAGTGTTTGTGTCATTGGCAGATAATCGTCAGAGCCCCGCAGGGCCCCAACCCCACAGGGCTAGGGTGGAAACAACCTTCTGCCCTCCTCACAGGAGCCCAAGGCCACTCTCTGGGGAAGCTAAACAGCTTCTGGGCTTGGAGCCCCCAGGACACACAAGGGCAGGGATGCCGTGGAGGAAACAGGGACCTCTCCTCATTTCCTCCCAAGGATGCTTGTTGTCAGGCTTTTAACATCTGAGCAGGAAGTTCGAGGATCACTCTCCAAACAAGGAAAAACCTTGAGACATTTGGTGTAGTTTACCTAATGATCTGGCTCCTTGTCACTCTCCATTTTACACCATCATTTCACAAGCTACACATATAGTTTTCAAACAACTTTATTTCTATTTTTTTAAGATTTTATTTATTTATTTGAGAGAGAGAATGAGATGGAGAGAGCATGAGAGGGGGGAGGGTCAGAGGGAGAAGCAGACTCCCTGCTGAGCAGGGAGCCCGATGCGGGCCTCGATTCCAGGACTCCAGGATCATGACCTGAGCCGAAGGCGGTCGCTTAACCAACTGAGCCACCCAGGCACCCAGAGCTTTATTTCTAAATAACAGCAGTTTCCCAAAGGAAATGGACACCCAAAAGAAAAAGATGAGATGAAAGATTGAGAAAAATACACACAGAGAAAGAAAGATAATAAATGTGGAGAAGACAGAGCCGTGAAAGGCAGAAGGAAAGCTATGCTCACCAGACGCGGGGCGCTCGGTCCCTGGCTGCTGGCAGCTCTGACCCCTGCTTGTCTTTGAGGCTTTCACGACAACTCCTTGCTTGCTTTTGTTGGAAATACTGTCTGAAGATCTCAGTGTTGCTGTCAGGTCAGCTGTCTGCTCTTATGTTGGATTTGGAGAGACTCAAAGACTCTGCCAATGTTGCTGGCATTTTTCCAGAACCCTCAGGTCAGAAGAAACTTCAAAACAAACAAAATAAAACTATAATTATTATCCTCAGAGAGATAAGAGAATTCATTGTATTCAAAAGGGAGTTACTCAGAGAAGACCTCTGAAACATGAAACAAAGAAGATAGCAGAAATGAGTAATATAGAAGCATTGCAGTGAAAATTGAAGAAATTTTCCAGAAAGTAGAGAAAAGAACAGGGACTTAGAAAATTAGTAAAAAACAAGCATGACGTTGAGATTCTTGCATTGACTAAATGTTTGTGTACCTTCAAAATTCACACTGGAATCCTAATGCCAGCACGTTGGTGTTTGGAGGTGTAGCCTTTGGGCCGCCACGGCATGGTGGTCCTCGCGATGCATCAGTGTCGGGATATTTAATAGGGTGGGTGTGGGCACTCCCTCTGGCTCTCCGCTGCACGGAGACGCAGAGAAAAGACATCTGTCTGCAAAGCAGACAGCACAAGGGACCTGTCAGCACCCTGGGCTCAGACTTGGAGCCTCTGGAACTGTAGGAGTTGAATTTCAGAAGCTGCAACATTTGACTAATAGAAGTTCAAAAATAGCAAACAGAAATTATGCATGAAAGGATTAATATAAGACAAATTGAAGGACAGGAATTTCCAGTGAGCATCCACTGGGTTTTCAGGTAAAGAATGGAACGGAACGAATCACCACACCAGGACTCATAAAAATACTGCCAGAAACATTAAAATATCTTACTTAAAAATATCAAGATAAATATTACAAGAAAGAGCTAAAATGTTGAAAGTGGTTACTTCTGAAAAGTGGTTCACAAGGACGGGCAGCCATGGTTCAGAGGAGTGCTGTTTTTCTGTAGGATCCCGACATTTGACTTTTTCTGTTGGCCATGCTTATATGTTAACATAAAAAAAAATAAACATTATTAAAAATGTATTTGAGATTTTCCCCAAATAAAGCACATTTATGTGCTGACATAGTTGTTTTTTATTGCTTTCCGCACGCACACTTGTACTTACGATGTCAACGTTGGACTCGGTGGTTGATAAAGATGAGTCAGTGCTGTTCTGTCATCTACAAGTGCAAAGAGCTAACCACAGACAGAGGCAGACAGGTGTGCCAGATGTCACCCCAACCCTGCAGGGAACTGTCTGGTAGCTTCAACATGTTCTGGGTACTTTCTGCTGTCACCCTTGGGGTTTCTATCTTCATACAGACCATGACCAGGTGCTGGGGTGTAATTGTAGCCTAAGGCTCTTGACCCAGAAACTGGGCAGGAAGTGCATGGTAGTGCACACCATGGGTCCCCATTTCATTGTCAAGCAAAGACTGCCCTGCTAAGAATCAGTCTGGATTTCAAACAGTTATTTCATGCATTGAGCCTTCATCTCTGCTTTTGATTGAAGCAGCTTGGTTGGAAGATACAGTCTTTAGAAAACTGTGGTAGATTGTATCATCATGCCACCAAATCGTCCACCCCCTCTCTGTGCCTTTTCCTGTGGGAAGTTATATTTCCTGCTCTGTGGGTGTCAGACTTGGCCTGTATCACTTCTGAGCAGAATCGTCAAGAGTCAGCTCGTGGTCCACCACCTTCCCTGTTCTCATCCCATCAATGTGGCAACACCCCATGTGCATCAGAGCAAAGACAGCATGGAGCGGAGCTTTAGCCGGCCCATGATAGGCAAGTGGCACCAAGTAGAAATGCCTCTTTGTCACTGATGCTGTTGCCACAGGCTAACAGGAACGAAGCCGGCTGATGCTGCGTCAGATGAGTGCCACCATGCCTGATTCCCCAGTGAATCAAAGGAATCCACACTTAGGATGTTGGCCTTCATTAAAAAAATGAGGAAGCCCCTAATGGAGGTTAAGCTGTGGTATAACACATTCATGTTTATGTTTGAAAAGTCATTCTGGCTGAAGCATGGAGATAGGGTTGGGATAGAGGACAAAATGGATGTGGGGAATCTGTTTTTGGAGGCTACTGAGGAAATACAGGCATGAGATGATGGCATGGAGGAGCAGGAGGAGAAAAGGGAACGACGTCAAGAGATATTTAGGTAGAAAACCGGTTGGCCGTTGATGGGGTTAAGGCAGAGGGAGGTGGCACCCTTCTGGAGAGCGGGCAGTCCCTCACAGTAGGGACATCTGTAGAAAGGGAAGTTGGGGATCACCGAGAAAAGGTAAAGGTCATGAGCCCTAGCGTAAATAGTCTGAGTCAAGGGGGACATGAGACATCCAAGCTGGTGTTTTGGGAGTCTTGCTCTACCTCCTTTGAAAAATCTCTGTGCAAGACAGGAAATGCTGTCTGCAAAGTTACTCAATGTTTCCTGAAATTCTGGGGAAGTCTGTGCTCAGGTAAGTATCCTGGGAATACTTACTTAGTGTTTTTTTTATTCCTATATTGAATAACAGCCACGAGTAAGTCTACTATTTTTTTAAGCTAGACAATAAGTGTGTGGCTCAACTGATGTTCATATTTGCATTTCTGACAAACAAGTGAGAAATATTCCCCTTTTTTCACAACTACATAGTAGACCAGGAATTTAAATGACTGCCTCAAATTATAAATGAACTTTACGGCAGTGTTACGATTGACGTTTCTGCCATCCACGCTGCGCAGAGCTATTAGACGGCAGTGCCCCCATGCATCAGGTTGCAACACATCCAGTATGGTGGAGGGTGGCCGCAGTACAGATGTTCTGTGAGGGAACTGCCTCACCTGTGCCCAGAGTGGCAGCAGTTAGATCTAGTAAACGAAGCATAGATAATGATCCAGATACAGACCAGTCCAAAATTATTAAACAAGTTCTTGCTTCGACAACATACTGACTAAAATTGGAACGATATAGAGAAGATTTGCATGGCCCCTGAGCGAGGATGACGGGCGAAATTATTAAACAAAACAAGATACGTCATTTAAAACTTCTGGCCTGTCACTTTTCCATAATCTCTGGAATGGTGACAGGAGGGTGTGAGGTTCGAAATCCCCCATTGGCTGGAAGACATGCCTGAGGGCCTCAACAAGTAAAAAGCAGGACACAGACAAATCACCTTCAAGGAATGTAAAGAAATATGTGAATTGAAAACGTTTAGCCCATGAAAACTAATGAGGTGAAACCCTGATCCCATTATAACCTGTTTATGTCCATGTCTAATATCACTTACATGGTGTACAAGCACCCTCCTGTCTGTCCACACACACCCTCCAAGTGGCCAGTCTTTCCCTGAACCACATGCCTGAGCAGCCCATGATTCTGAGTTCCTTGGAATATCCCTTTCTCTCAGGTGTTGCTGCAGGCAAATCACTCCCTGGAAATCACTGCCTCCTGTAGCATAGCTGCCTTTTGAGAAGGAGAATTTTCTCCTCAAGAATATGGGCTCTGATGGAGCTGCACGCTCCAATTATAAGCTTCGGAGCAAAGAGAACAGAAATGTTTTTCTTCTAAAATGTTGCTATTCTTGCCTTAGGTAGTCAACAATACCCAGCCTCAGCTGGTTCCCTTCATGCTGGCTCCCTCTGTGCACTCCGCATGCGCGGGCATCCCAAGGCAGCTTACAAGAGCAGTCACTCTGGAAAACAAAGAGTTGCTGCAGAAAGATGGAAGTCACCATGTTTATGCTAGACTCCTTGATATAAGCCAATTCCAAGATCTTTGAGGATAACAGCCTACCAGACATTTATGCTCACTGAGCATTAATTAATGTTTTTTTGCACGGGTATCTATTCTGCTCAATATGCTTAGAGACTTGATTTAATTATAAAACCCTAACAAACCAAACTGTGTGTTTTCCACATGGTGAAGGACCACACACTCACTAAAGCTTTAAGCAGAATCAGTTTACTGTGGATTCTATCCAATATTATGATGTTCTGTTGTCCAAAAATACAGTTTTGAAAGATGAGGTTAGATTTATTCGTGCTGTTTGGCTGAGATTTCATTAAGTGAGAAGGCTTTCACAGTCTTCTTAGACCAAGCAAATTTTATTAGGCCAAACTATATTTAGGTATATCTATGGAATTTCTCCAATTTATTCTATGTCCTAAAATCTTGGAGCTTTGAAATTTTGTTTTATTTTCCCTTTTTAAAATTCCCTCACCCCCTTTGATATTATTCAAAGTAAAACACATTTTTGTTTCATATGTGACTGAGGACAGTGGAAATTCAGGATGTGCTTGGAGTTTTAGTGCAGGCTACAGAAGAAAAGTCCTCCATGGCCCTTTTCCTATGCCAAACTGCCACAGGGGGCACCCGAGGAGACCCCTGGAGCTGTGGTGTCTGCAGCCGAGGGATCCCTTGTCTGGTACCCCAGTCTCTCACCTACACGCCGAACAGCTGGTAGACCTCTTCTTAGAGGACAAACGACATTCAGATTTCTGGCATTCGTGTATTCAGGGTTTCCTTCCTTCAGTATCTGAAAAACCTTAATTTAGGGCTGATTATTAACAGCCACAGAGTTGAGTGTCGCTGCTCAGACCACATGCAGCCCCCTCCTAGTGTTCGGTTCACCACACATTCCTCTTAAGTTCTAAACGATGGTATGTATGTTCAGGGCTCAGCACAGCACAGAAAATGTCTCCATCTCCTGTTACCGATCCCCTGAGCCATAAACTCCCCAAGAAAAAAAAATCTTTTTCTAAGGAGACTGGCTTCCTTTCAAGCTTATGAAAATCAGCCAGAGGGCTCAGGCTAACTTTAGACAACTAAAAATAAAGTGAAAACTTGGTTTTAAAAAATGTTATTATTATTTTAAAAGCCGTTTTGAAATATACTTGTATAGTGGTATGGAATCAGATTTTAAAAATTTCATTGTCATCATGACAATAAGTCTGTTTTTGGCTCCGATCAAATGAAGAACTTGTGTAATGAATGCTCCTTTTTTTCCTCTCTTAAGAACTGATTATGTCAATACTGTCTGATTCCACTTACACGAGGCACAAAGAGCAGCAAAATCATAAAGACAGAAGGTGGGACGGAGGTGCCCGGACAGGGGAGGAGGTGAATGTTTCATGGGGACAGAGGTTTAGGTTCAGGCACTGAACAGCGTTATGGGGATAGACAGCTGCCCACATGGATTCAGTACCACTAGCCGCACACTCAGAAGTGGTTAACATGGTAAGATTTATGTTATGTGTATTTTACTACAATATAAAAAGAGGAAAAACCAAAACAAAACCCAAATGTACACAATTCTGCTGGAGACATGGCGGTAATTGTGAACTTTACCCACCACACCACCCCCTTGTCACTTAGTTCTTTAAAAATGATCTTTCCCCTCAAAACACTGGATACATTATCAGACGTATGTACCTTATAAGTGGTGTTTTCCTGATGTATATATGGATTTACCTGTTGCTATTTGGCTTTCTTTTGAACGTCTGGGGACGGCAGATCCTTTGTCACTTTTCCTTCAGCAGACATGGGCACGAAGCTGGGTAAGTTAACCCAAAGTCAGCTGTGGACGCACGTCGGTCCCACAGCTATTTCTGTGCCACGTGGAGCGAGTGTGGCTGGGCAAAGCCCCCCTTCTCCAGACCACAGAAGCAACAGCCGATGCAGAGAGTTACAGAGATCTAAACACACATGATTAATAAAAAGCAAACAGCAAAGTCTTGCCAAATAAGTGGAGAGCCTCTGGGGAAAACGTCCAGAATTCCACAAAGTGGGAAAACCAGCAGGACTGAGGCTGCCCTTTAGTATCATGACTGCATGGAGAGGCCATGCTTCTGGGGTTCTGAGGGAATGCTCCCCACGTGAACAGACACCCCCCAGGGGGACCCCAGTGACAGACGCAGTTACACACGTGTGTATCTTAGTCATGAAGACTGTTTTGATATCAGTTTTGAACAGTTTTCTATAAGCAATAAAATGTAAATATGTAGTTTAAGACAAAATAATCTGAGATCATTAGTAAAATTTCGTGTCTCCAGTGTCTCTGTGGCCTTCAGCTCAGCCATAACCATGAGTAGAGTAACTCCAAGGACAGTTCTGTCACTGGAAGCTTCTAGAAGCAGCTCCGTCCTGGTGTTGGTAAGACATTACACCCATTTTAGCTATCCTGTGCCTTGGAGACTCTCAAAGCCAGGAGACTTTTCTGGAGCAGAAGGTAAGCGTGCAGGGATGGGAAGGAGACACATCAGGCCCTACTGTACCCTCATGTTGCAGAGAAGAAAGCCAAACCTTGGGGAAACCATGTAAACTGACTGTGGCCCAGGGTTAGGAAGTGACGTTATCAGGGTCTGACCCAAATATCTGCTCAGCGCCAAACCCTGTGTGCTGCTCACACTGTGTCTCAGGGACTCGTGTTTCCAGGGGTGAGGATCTGGAGCCATGGTGTGGCAGACAGACTCAGGGAGTACCCATCCACAGTGTACCGAGATGGAGGAGATTCCACCCCTTATCCTACAACAGAAAAACATGTCTGAGAGAACAGCTTAGAAAACCCGAAGTCAGATGTGCAACAGATGAAAGAGAAACTATCTATTAGTGTGGCAGTGAACATGGTCGGAAGATAGGACTGAACTGCGGACGTTTTGCTCTGTTAAGCCATGACGTGGGGAACGGACCCAGGTGCCCCGACCTGACAGGCTGACTCACCTCTCCAGGCCCTGAGGGGAGGCCCTCTGCCCCGCACATCCCCTGGCAGTCACCACGCACTGGACAATATCCCACAGTCCTGGAAATGTGCTGAGAGCTATTACCAATTCTTAGCAGTATTTTCCTTGGTGTATTATTCTCTGTGAGAAGAAAGAGAACAGCTTTTATCCTGGCTTTGCTTTAGTACCCTTAGCTTGTTTTCCTTTCTCCCTGACGATGTCTTTCTGTGTAATTCAGTGTAGCTTAAGACACTCTTCAGCATTCGACAAATATTGATTGCAAGACTCCTATGTGGGACTGAATTGACAATACTCGAACGCACACACGCCCTCAATTCTTGCAAAAGCCTTTTAAGGACACTCTCTTACGGGTAAAAGTCACCGTGTTGGTGCCGTTATAACCACCTCTCCCACCAGCCTGAACTGAGAAGGAAAATCAGGAAATGAGTTTTTGTGCCACACCTAGTGAGGGGCCGTGTGCAAATTTCCACTTAATATGGAGTGTTTCTGTCCTTTAAAAAGTGAATAGAAAGGTATAAAATTATTAGAAGCAAGGTTTTCATGCTTTCTGCATAAACATCCAAAGAGGGCTTTCTCCAGACTTGGCCTGACAGGTACCTGGGCTGGCAGCCCCGTCCAGGAGGGCAGGGAGCCGAGACCCAAGGCCACCCCAGAGTCTAGGCAGGCGGAAACAGACCCAGGATGCAGGATTGCGGGACGAGGGCAGCGACGCAGAGGATCCCGGGGTCCCAGGAGGGTGAGGCTGGGGCTGCACTTTCTCTGTGCAGACTTCTCAGGGAAATGGGTGTGGGCCCAGAGTCACTGACTCCGCGTTGCTGACCTTGTCTTTCTTCTTAGTCTCCACTTCATGCGAGGAAATAGGAGGCTTCGACGGTGCAGAATTTGGACAGAATTGTACTCACAGCAGATGATAATAGAGCATGATATTTGGATTTGTGATTTAAGTGGAAATAAGGACATAGAAGCCGTGACTGTGGATGTGCCTTTGGTTCAGGCTGTTTGAGGGGCTGGAGCAGCTGAAAGTGGGCTTTGAAAGAAGGAATCAGAATGTCACACAAAAGATCGTGGTAGTTAAATTTTAGGAGATTAATGAATTAATCTTAATAAGTTAATCAAATTAAGTGGTATAAGTATCAGGTAAAGCCAGAGAGAAATTCCCTGTTTGCCTTTGTTTTCCCTGAAATGATGGATAGGTGTCACTCTAACTTAAAGGCTAGAAAACATAGGCTGAAAAATAATGAAGCATAATTACTGTAAGATACGTTGTTGGTGAAAGACGCGGTCCCCGTCAGGGTCTGAGATGGGCCAGATGTCAGGGTCGGAGCCCCAGCACAAATGTGAGCATGAACATGGGTGACAAAGACACTTTTCTCTCCACTCACAGCTTTAGAGCCATGACCCCACCCTCCCCACCAGAACCTGGGCTTTATGCCCCACTCTGCCCATGGCACTTGTTGAGTAAGAACAGCCCTTTCGGTTGGTTGAACGTCTGCCTTCGGCTCAGGTCATGATCTTGGGGTCCTGGGATCGAGCCCCATGTCGATCTCCCTCTCTCTCTCTCTGCCCTCTGCTCGTTCTCTCTCTCTTTCTCTCTCAAGTAAATAAATAAAATCTTTAAAAACCCAACAAAACAAAGAATAGCACTTTTGCACATCAAGCACCCCGTAACCAGTTCTGTCTCTCCTTCGGGAGGGCCTGGCCTTTTTCACCTTGCAACCACAAGATGCATGGTTTGGGGTTTTAAGCACAGACGTTCAGTAAACAGTGCAGCCTGTCCCTCCTGAGGGCCGTGGCCAGCGAGAGAAGGCTGTCCACAGGAGGGAGGGAACACTTCAGTCGAGGTTCTGCGACTGGCCAGAATTTCTCCATGGAATCCCTTTGAGGAGTCACTCTGGAAGTGTGTGGTTTATTTATCTATTTTATTATTATTTTTAAAATTTAAATTCAATTAACCAACACATAGTACATCATTAGCTTGAGATGTAGTGTTCAACGATTCATCAGTTGCATGTAACCCAGTGCTCACCACAACATGTGCTCTCCTTCATGCCCATCACCCAGTGACCCCACCCCCCACCCCCTCCCTTCTGTGATCCTCAGTTTGGTTCCCGGAGTCCAGAGTCTCCCATGGTTCGTCTCCGACTCTGATTTCTTCCCAGTTTTCCCTCTCTGTGTGGTTTATTATTTTAATTGGGAACTTGATAAAAATACTATTTCTTTGTCTATAAATCCCAGAAGTCCGACTTTTCTGTCATGTTGTCTTCATCTCTCTGGAAACAAATGTAAAAGAAGAACTCAGTGCAGAGATGGAATAAGAATTTATCCTTAGAGATAATGTGGCCAATAATATTTAGAAAGTCATATAATAATTTACAAGCCATATGGCCGTGGTTGGGGGCTCAGCTAGGGTGAGGCTTTCTTATCCTCTCCAGCCGAAAGAACAGAATCAGGGTGTAGCAGAGCATGGTGAGCAGCGCTGGATCCTTGCTGCGGAGGGGAACTGACTGGTCCCTAGGACCTTGGTTACTGGACATCAAATGCTGCAAAGTGCTCTTTCTGAACGAAAGGTAATTACAGCGTCTAATAGCAACTCCAGGAAGTGCACATCCTACAACTTTTCCCTTCCCTCTGGCTAATAGAAATGCACAAGCAAAGCCATCCATCTCCTCCACGGATAAGGACCGCTTTGGGCAACATCCCTGAAGACCCAGTCCCTCGAGACACCATTTACGTGGTGAGAACGTGGAAGAGGAGACAAGGCTTGAGAGCAGGAGAGAAAGGAGAAGCAAAGCTAAGCGGGAGGGTGGGGAGAAGGGAGAGCCACTTATGCGCTCCTGGTCCAAGGCGCCCGTGTCCTGGAGGGCCGGGCGAGGGTCAGCCGTGTGTTCCGTCCTCAGAGGAAAGTGCAGCCTCCCCGGATCCAGGATGGACATGGCGCTCGTCAGGATTCAGCAGCCGGCGCCTGCGAATGAATTTCGTTTTCTTCCTGCGTTAAGTTCTTTGAAGGCACTTTTACCTTAGGAGGATGAGGGTTGAGAAGTGGCCAGCACTTCCACAGACTCCATGGATCTTGTCCATGTCGTCCGAGTCTCCAAGCTACCCCCCATTTCCTCCCACTTCCAATACGTGGCCCAAGGGGCCCCCCCATTTCTTCATATTGTGACTTTGTCCACAGGGAGCCGCTGCTACAAGCCACCTGTGGTGGACAGATCTGCGTGGAGCTGTCACTCTGCTCCTGACCACAGGGGGACCACCATGCCACATGCAGGTGCCCTCCACCCATTAAAGCCCAGAGACAGGGTGCTTGGTGCACTGGGAGGGGGAGCAGGTGCCTTCCCCCTCACTGACCAACCTCCCCCCAGGAGAGCAGGGCACCCTGGGCACAGGGGCTCCATTTCGATTCCACTCTCTGTGAGGCCCATGTCTGGACTTAATGTGGTTGTTACGGTGCCTCCTGTTTGTGCAGAGGTCCCTGGAGACCTTTCTGCCCAGAGAGCCTCATTCCACGGCCCTCGGCTCTGGCTCTTGCTTGTGTCTCGCTGCAGCCCTGCATCCAGACACGCATCCGGCAGTGTCTTCTCCAAAGGTGATGTGTAAAACAGGAATAGGAACAATGCTAGGACAGTAATGATCACTTTACCTGACCTTTGGTTCCTTATTTATAAAATGCAGAATCCGGAGTGGAAATGGCCCTCATGTGGGATCCCTGTATTTAATATTTGAATTTATAACCAGAAGATTTAGTTCAGTGTTAGCTTTTGTACATCACCTATATGACCTTGAAGAAACTGCTTACATGTTCCTCAGATTTTTTGGGAAAATGCAAAATATAAAAAAGGACATAATTCTAGACGAATCATCACCAACAACTGAATAAAAACATACTTATTTCATAATACCAAATAGGGTTTACTCAGGCATACCAAAATGATAAATGGAATTTCTGAATTTCTCACTCTGGGAATATGGCTGAATACAGTGGAGAAAATTGCTGATAGCTAGTTTGAATAGCAAGAAATTTCTGGAAGGAAAGCAAACCTTAAGTATATGAAACTGATCTCCAAGAGAGAAATGCAAGCTCAAAGCAATTTTATTACTATAAATGTACCTTCTTTTTACAAGAGTAATGTGACCATATTACAAATAATACGTCAGATAGAGAAGACAAAAATCACCTTAAACAAACCAATCGTCATCAGTGTGGCCGCCACCAATACTTTGGTGTAAATTCTCTGGACTGTTCTCTACATTACGTGTCCTCTGGTCACACTTACAGTGTGCAGGTAGTCTGATACACATTTTTGTACTTACAGCTCGATTATAAGCTTACCTCCATATGGTCACATAGGTTTTAAGCTTTGGTCTAGAGGAAGAACTGGGTTTCTCTAATTTTTCTTGTCTGCCTTACAAGTGCATTTCGCTTTGCTTTTATGCACCAGCCCCTCCGACACAGGTGAGAGAAAGACACCCAAACTGAGCACCAGAAGGATTCAGGGTGTTTGAGCTTCAGGCTGATTCAGCTTCTTGGGGGGATATAGTCAATCTTCGGCCATCCCTTCCTTTCTCTGGCCTGGTGCCCGTGAAGGTGCTGTCCAAGCACAGAGGGAGGCTCTGCTGGCCTCCCTCCCTGGCTCTCCCGTCTCCTCAGCCCTCTGCTCAGCAGCACGGGCTCCCCGGTTACCTGCAGACATTGAGGAGCCTCTGTCTGGGTCCCCAGGGCTCACCTAAGGGCAGCTATGGCGCTGATGGGCTCCGTCATGCCGCTGGGATCCCCACAGAGCCCAGCCTGCAGAGTCAGAAGGAGAAGAATGCCCTGTGAACTCCTGGCCTTCGGCTTCTTTGCTCCTGGCTCCAGAGGTCTCTCCTGGGCGGGTAGAGCTGCCTTATTGTATCCTGAGCCCATCACTTTGCAGAAACTCTCCCAGGTCTGGCCGTTTGGTAAGTTAAAAACTCAGGGGATTTAAAAACAAATATGCGCATGGATGTTTATGTGTGTGTGCGTGTGTGGATGCACACCTGCCTGTAAGTTGACATATTTATCTTCTCACAAACGTGACCTTAAACACCTTGTGTCTCATTCATTTGTCGCACTCCGAGTAACTCCTCTGGCTCTGCCACGGCCCCTCCCCTGAGGCACGTGGCGACTTCTGCCCAAGGATGGGAACGATCTCAAGGACAGAAAGCGGAGGGGTTAGCACACTCGTGGAACCCACTCCTGAATGATCTCTGCCCTTTATCTCTCCCCCAGGAGTTGCCTTACTGTTTCATGTTTGCTAGAAATGTGTGCAGCAGGGGGTGGTCTGCGTGGGGGCCTCGGGTGAAGGTGCGGAGTTGCCTTCCTGTTGCTCTACAAACACAAGGCTCAGTTTGTCATTTGTGGGAAGGTGGGCGTCCCCTGAGACGAGCATCTTCCTCAGCAGGAGGGGAAATCAGCTGATTCTTCCCTGAGGCGCTGAGGACTCACTGGGAGAAGACAGTCACTCTGTCCGAAGAGGACAATCAGGAGGTCCGGGTATAGTTCGATAGTCCGGCCCCTTCGACTCCAGGGCACTCTTTCCGAGGTGGGTGAGGAAGGGCGTGTGGGATGAAACTCAGGTGAAAATGTCCTGCTAATGCTGCAGAAACGGAAGAAATGTTAGTCATCATTGCAGAGGCTCCTAGATTCCTTCTGGACTATTCCTTTTTATGTAAGATACATTGAGCATCTTACAGTTACTGTCAGGAGCCATCTAGGTGCTTGGGAGCATCACTTCTGCAGGGACCAAGGGTACCTGTGTTCACATAAAGTGAAAATGGGGCAGTTCCTCTAAATGCTTCCAGAAACTGGTTTCCAGTCTAACCCCATTCCACATGTCGATCTCCATTCCTTTCACATCATGCTGCGAGTCCCGTGGGGAGCCGTGGTCTCTCTCCTGCTCACTCCTGCACAGCATGGACATCGCACCTGGCACATGGTTCATGTGTGCCCCAGGGTGTGGCAGGCTGAAGCCTGTGCTAAATGCCTTCTAATAGCTGTTTCTTTCTCAATTGCCATGCCAGCCCTGAAAGGGCTAAACAGGTGTCATCAAGTCCTGCCTCAGAAGTGCAAGAGGGGCTGGAGCCCCGCCCAGCGCGGACACGTGGCTCCAGGGCTCTTCCTGCACAGCATGCAGCCTCCCCTTCAGAAGAACCGTGTCTCTGAAGCCAAGCTACGGTCCAGAGATGGCCAGACTTCGTTATGTCCTATGTACCGGCTCATCTCACTTCCAGACCGTTTGCGTTCCTCGATTCTGAGGCTGATCTAGCCCATGTCCACACTGTGGGTCCGGGGCCCCTTTCCTCTGGAAGCCCCACGTGGGGGACCCCAGGTCCTGTCAAATCAAGCTCTGTGGGGTTACCCACAAGCTTGCTTCCTCAGCACTCCCTCGGAAGCTACTACTATTTGGGTCCTCATCACCCCTTGCTTGGACTGTCCCCCAAATGGCATCAATATCTTCCACTGCTCAGTTCTCTCTAGTTTATCTGATAAAGTATACACAGTGCAGCTATGATCACGTCATTCCCTTCTCAAAACATCACTGACTTCCAATCCCTTTTAAATATAAATATAACCCGACTCCATAGTTGTTCTCAGGGGCTTTAGCCACCTTTTGAACTTATGTTTTCTCTACTTCCCTTTAACTATTACTATACTATTACTATAACTATAACTATAACTATAACTATAACTATAACTATAACTATAAGTATAGCTATAACTATAACTATTACTATAACTATAGCTATAGCTATAGCTATAACTATAACTATAGCTATAACTATAACTATAACTATAACTATAACTATAGCTATAGCTATAACTATAACTATAACTATAGCTATAACTATAACTATAACTATAACTATAGCTATAGCTATAACTATAACTATAACTATAACTATAGCTATAACTATAACTATAACTATAACTATAGCTATAGCTATAACTATAACTATAACTATAACTATAGCTATAACTATAACTATAACTATAACTATAACTATAACTATAACTATAGCTATAGCTATAACTATAACTATAACTATAACTATAGCTATAACTATAACTATAACTATAACTATAGCTATAGCTATAACTATAGCTATAACTATAACTATAACTATAGCTATAGCTATAACTATAACTATAACTATAGCTATAGCTATAACTATTACTATAACTATAGCTATAACTATAACTATAACTATAACTATAACTATAACTATAGCTATAACTATAGCTATAACTATAGCTATAACTATAACTATAACTATAACTATAGCTATAGCTATAACTATAACTATAACTATAACTATAGCTATAACTATAACAATTACTATAACTATAGCTATAACTATAACTATAACTGTAAGTATAACTATAACTATAACTATAGCTATAGCTATAACTATTACTATACCTATAGCTATAACTATAACTATAACTATAGCTATAACTATTACTATAACTATAGCTATAACTATAACTATAACTATAACTATAACTATAACTATAAAACTATAGCTATAACTATAACTATAACTATAACTATAGCTATAACTATAGCTATAACTATAACTATAACTATAACTATAGCTATAACTATAGCTATAACTATAGCTATAACTATAACTATAACTATAACTATAGCTATAGCTATAACTATTACTATAACTATAGCTATAACTATAACTATAACTCTAACTATCACTATAACTATAGCTATAACTATAGCTATAACTACAGCTATAACTATAACTATAACTATAACTATAGCTATAGCTATAACTATAGCTATAGCTATAGCTATAGCTATAACTATAACAACTATAACTATAGCTATAACTATAACTATAACTATAACTATAACTATAACTATAACTATAGCTATAACTATAACTATTACTATAACTATAGCTATAACTATAACTATAACTGTAACTATAACTATAACTATAACTATAGCTATAGCTATAACTATTACTATAGCTATAGCTATAACTATAACTATAACTATAGCTATAACTATTACTATAACTATAGCTATAACTATAACTATAACTATAACTATTACTATTACTATAACTATAACTATAACTATAACTATAACTATAACTATAAAACTATAACTATAACTATAACTATAACTATAGCTATAACTATAACTATAACTATAGCTATAACTATAACTATATAACTATAACTATAGCTATAACTATAGCTATAACTATAGCTATAACTATAACTATAACTATAACTATAGCTATAACTATAACTATAACTATAACTATAACTATAACTATAACTATAGCTATAACTATAACTATTACTATAACTATAAAACTATAACTATAACTATAACTGTAACTATAACTATAACTATAACTATAGCTATAGCTATAACTATAACTATAACTATAGCTATAAATATAACTATAACTATAGCTATAACTATAGCTATAACTATAACTATAACTATAACTATAGCTATAACTATAACTATAACTATAACTATAACTATAACTATAACTATAGCTATAACTATAACTATTACTATAACTATAGCTATAACTATAACTATAACTGTAACTATAACTATAACTATAACTATAGCTATAGCTATAACTATTACTATAGCTATAGCTATAAATATAACTATAACTATAGCTATAACTATTACTATAACTATAGCTATAACTATAACTATAACTATAACTATAACTATTACTATTACTATAACTATAACTATAACTATAACTATAACTATAACTATAAAACTATAACTATAACTATAACTATAACTATAACTATAGCTATAACTATAACTATTACTATAACTATAGCTATAACTATAACTATAACTATAACTATAGCTATAACTATAACTATAACTATAACTATAGCTATAACTATAACTATAACTATAACTATAGCTATAACTATAACTATAGCTATAACTATAACTATAACTATAACTATAGCTATAGCTATAACTATAACTATAACTATAACTATAGCTATAACTATAACTATAACTATAACTATAGCTATAACTATAACTATAACTATAACTATTACTATAGCTATAGCTATAGCTATAGCTATAACTATAACTATAACTATAACTATAACTATTACTATAGCTATAGCTATAGCTATAGCTATAACTATAGCTATAACTATAACTATAACTATAACTATAGCTATAACTATAACTATAACTATAACTATAGCTATAACTATAACTATAACTATAACTATTACTATAGCTATAGCTATAGCTATAGCTATAACTATAGCTATAACTATAACTATAGCTATAACTATAACTATAACTATAGCTATAACTATAACTATAACTATTACTATTACTATAACTATAACTATAACTATAACTATAACTATAAAACTATAGCTATAACTATAACTATAACTATAACTATAGCTATAACTATAACTATTACTATAACTATAGCTATAACTATAGCTATAACTATAACTATAACTATAACTATAGCTATAACTATAACTATTACTATAACTATAGCTATAACTATAGCTATAGCTATAACTATAACTATAACTATAACTATAGCTATAGCTATAACTATAGCTATAACTATAACTATAACTATAACTATAGCTATAACTATAGCTATAACTATAGCTATAACTATAACTATAACTATAACTATAGCTATAGCTATAACTATTACTATAACTATAGCTATAACTATAACTATAACTCTAACTATCACTATAACTATAGCTATAACTATAGCTATAACTATAGCTATAACTATAACTATAACTATAACTATAGCTATACCTATAACTATAACTATTACTATGAACTACAAATGGAGCTATTTACACAGCTACGGACGTCTCCCACATTTTCCCTCCTTGGGAAGACTCTATCTATTCTCCAAGGACCAGGTCACACCCTTCCCTCACAAAGCCTTCGCTGGCCCAGTCCCGAATCACCTGGCACTTTCCATCTTGCATGCATGGCACCTGGGGACCAGTCTCTTCGACATCACGTTGGGTTCCCTGCACCCAGCACAGTGCCTTGTGGGGTTGGCACCCACAAGCTGGGATAAATGGGTTGTTGCTTTTACTTTGGTCTCATTTACTCTTTTGGGAGAACAATGGGTCTGCTTAATTAGTCTATATTGCTACATTTTAGATGTCCAGCTTCCAAGAGGGGTATTAAGTCAATCACTTATGTCTTGGTGACAGAGCTACGCCTCAGCGGCCTCTCAGCTGAGCAATATCCAGCATCTAAAAGCAAGAACAGATGCTTAGGCTGGGCTGCCATGGAGACGAATGTTCTCTGATCCTCTCTGTGAAGAATGCCTTCAGGGTTGCTGGTTATAGAAATGAATGTTTTTAGTCAACAGTGCATCTCAGCCTCCAACATAAGAAAACCCTATTTCCAGTGCCATGCCCGTCTGAAGCACCAATTAGTTTTGCTTCCAAAATCAGTTGCCACCAAATTAAATCGGCTGTGAAATAATGGTATCTGCCAATATGTGGGCTTTTGGTTAATTATTATGTTTTTATAAAAGAACTATGCTTTAATTGATACATTTTCTTTTACTTAAGCCATTAATGATGTGCTAGTCTGGCCTTGTCATCAGGTAGCTCTGCAAATAGTGTATTTTTGGAATGATAATAAATGGCATTTGAAAAGTGTTAATGCCAATATCTTAGTTATCCTAAGAGAGTCAAAAACTAATTATAAAAGGAATGAACACAACACCATCACAGAGTCACATGGGTTGAAGCTGAGTTTGGTAAGGAACTATGGAAAATTAAAACTGAACTTTTAAGTTTTGGCTTTAATAGAATTGTTCTTTTGGAGACGGTGGGTCAATTGGGACGACAGAGATTTTTTATCCTCTTACTATTAAAAAAAGTTTTCTCTTTCCAATGAATAACTAGAAGGGAAATCTGTCCTTTAGTAGACAAGTATATATGGCCTGAATGTTTGTGTCCCCCCCCAGGTTCATAAGCTGAAACTCTAACGCCCCGTGTGATGGTATTGGGAGCTGGGTCATGACGTTGGAGCCCTTGTGATGGGATTAGTACCCTTACCAGAGAGCTCTGTCTCCCTCTACCTGAACAGGAGGCGGTCATGTGAGCTCACAGCAAAATGGCAGCCTCAGAATGATACCCACCTTCCGGTACCTGGATTGTGGACTTCCAACATCCAGAACTAATTGTGAGAAATAAATTTCTAGTTGTTTAAGCTGCCCAGTCTATAGTATTTTATTGTGTCAGCCCCAAATCACTGTGACAGATAACTTAGAAAGTTACTCATTAAATTCTGAATGCAAAGAGTAACAATGAAAATTAAAATGATCTCCATAAAATGACATGTGTGTTACTCAGGTTAACAAGACATTTGCAGATACAGTATCAAGAATTGATTATCTTGATTCTTTCATAAATTTTGGGTAAACTAGGGCAGATCAATTTATCTATGCTTTGTACATGAAGAGACCAAGGAACGCAGTGTTGGCGACCTGCCCAAAGCTACTCATTTTATATTGTCCCCTATCTTCCTGCTCACTGAAGCCGAATCACTAGGCCCTAGGCACTGCACGGACAACCTATCAGTGGCAACTAAACGAGGGCTCGGTTAACTGAATTATGCACATGCAGGCATTCAGTTGGCATGCAGAAATGAACCGGGATGTTTCAAATAATTTTTGATAACAAGATACAGTGGTTGTCTTTTACATGTTTTATGTCCTGCACCTTTTCTTTTGAAAAATTTAACCCCCACCTTGTTTGTGTGTGTGTACATATACATATGTATTCTATTTATTTATTGCTATATCTTTTCAGTGAAGAAGTTATACTTTAATTGCAAGTACTCTTGATTAAACATAACTTTTGAATTATGAAATAATTCACCTCATTATGTGACACTTGGAAAACTCAGAATGTATTAAAAGAGAAGAAAAAGAAAAAGAAAGAAAAATAGGGAAGGAAAACTAGCCATGAATGAATTCTCACCCTAGAGCAGCTCCGGGAAAAGATCTTGTGTGTTTACCTCCAATCGATGCCACCTCCACGACTGGTGTTTCTAGACTCGCCAGTTAGTCCCAGCCCCCAGTTTGCACAGGCGCATGTCCCCAGCCAGCTCGCAGCCTCCCTCCTCCGTCACGGTCTGCTCTTCCAGGCTGTGCCCCTTCGCTTCATTTCTCCCTGGCCTCTAAGTGCTGGGTTCGTGGGATTCCATCCAGGGGCTTCTGTTCTTCCGTAACAACGTTTCCCGGCATAATCTCTTCTGCTGCTGTTTCAGATGCAGCCTTCTGTTGAAGACTCCTCTGTGTTTACATGTCCAGGCAGACGTCCCCAGGCGCACATCAGCAAGTGTCTCCTCAGCAGTTGCTCCTAAGTGGCAGTTCAAACTCAGCAGTTGTCCATTCTCATGCTCCCGCAAACCTGTTCAGCCTGAACTTGTCACTTCTCAACCAAAGTCACCTGCAGATTTTCCTAGTTGAGGACAAATGTTTGGTGTGATGGGTGATTCTTCTCTCTCCCACACCCCCCTCCAAGCAGAAAGCCTCTTGCTTCTGGCCCGTGTATCCAGCATCTGAGCACTTTGACCTTCTTGGTCATCACACTAGTAAGAGCGACCATGGTCTCTCTCCCTTTCAACCTTGTTATTGAAGTATAACATAAATAAATACAACTGTACCAATCCCAAGGACAGCTCACTGAATGATCTCAGAGTGAGTGCACACCAGGACCCCCACTCAAGTTCAGGAAATAGGACTTTTCAGTCCCCAGAAATTGATTAGGGGCTCGTGCCCCTCCCCGTTGCTAGCCTCCCATCCCCTCCCCAAGTTACCACTCTTTGATTTCTAACACCGGAGATGGGTTTTGAACTTTGTATAAACATAATCATTAAAATATATTGCTGGCGTCTGGCTTCTTTTGCTTGACATTCTAGTTGTGAGGTTTATCTTTGTTGTCACATGTAGCTGTGATTTGTTCCTTCTTATCACTACATAATATTGCATCGAATGTTTATATCGCAATTTGTTTATTCACTCTATCGTTGGTGGGTGTTTGGATTATCTCCAGTTTCAGGCTGTTATGAATTATACTGCTGTGAATATTCTTGTCCAAATATTTGCATGTGTGTCCTTGCTCTGAGGGCATGTGTCTCTGGAGCGAAGCTGCTGACGCATGGTGGCGTTCAACGTTTGTCAAGAGTGTCAGGCGGTTTTCAGAACTGCTGTGTGCATATCTCTGCCCCTCTGCTGGTAGTAGTTCTTTATATATTCTGAATATAACTCTTTTTTCTGGTTCTAAGTGCTCTAAATATTTTCTCCGATACTCCTTTAAATTGTTTCCTCTCTTGCTGTTGTCTCTCCGTGAACACAGTTCTTAATTTTAATATAGTTTGACTAATAAATCACTTCCTTTATGTTTAGTGTTTGTATGTCTTGTTAAATATTTCCTAACCCAGCCTGAAGATATTTCCCAGGATTATTCTCCAGGATCTTCATTTTTTCCACCTTTCCTATTTTTTTTTTTTTTTTTTTTTAGTTTGTGGTGTAGTGCTCCATGATTCTTTTTTTTTGTGCATAACACCAAGTGCTCCACGCAGAACATGCCCTCTTTAATACCCATCACCGGGCTAACCCACCCCCCCACCCTCCACCTTTCCTATTTTAATCTACTTCTACTTAGAATATATTTTGTGTATGCCATTTTGTCATAGGATGATTGTCCAAGGATGGTTCACTGTGTGTTCTCCCTTCTTTCCCATTACTTGGTCTGTCTACCTCCAAGCATATGTTTTACTGTCTTCATGTTAGACTGCAGCTTCATAGCAAGTCTACCAAGTGCCTTTTCTTTATGCCTCTTCTTCGGAATTGTCTTATCTACTCTTGGCATTTTCATATAAATTTCAGATTATATTACAACATACACAAGCATAAGTCCTGATGGCATATTAATTGATAATTCACTGGATCTACAGATTTATTTGGGAATAGTTGACATCTTTACAACATTGAGTCTCCCTCCATTTATTTTATTTTATTTTTCCAGGGGGAGCAGACACAGCTGCCTTTATTAGGGCCGTGGGCCAGCTGGCTTCAGTCAAAGGCCGTGCACTTGATGTTGGTGTCGCCTTAGGCCACCAGGTAGTTGATGGCCTCCAGGTTGAGGTGGTTGGGGGACTTGAGTGTGCATTCCTCTGGCAGCTTGAGGGTCAGGTCAGCTCGGCCGAAGGAGCGGCACACCTGCATGCCAGCTCCTGGCTAGGGGGGAGGCACGCTCCGCTGCTCGGCATGCCAGGCCTGGTAATGCTGGCTGTCACACATGGTGGTGCTGGCGTCCCCATACACACTGAGGCCAGGGTTGGCGTGCTGGCACAGGTTGGAGCTGTCTTTTGCTTGACATTCTATTTGTGAAGCTCAGCACAGGGCTCTCGGCTTCACAAGCACTCCTAGGTGCTTCCCAGGTGGGAGATTCAGACCACAAGCCACGACCGAGGGCAGGAGGGTGCTCCTGCAGACTGTGGCACCCGCGGCCAAAAGACTCCACCAGAGAGATCGCCCTCCATTTAGTGTTTAACTAAACACATAATTTTATTAATTTTCTGATTAGTGGCCATGCACACGTTTTGTAGATTTCTTCTATGTATTTAATATTTTGGGATATTTTGGGATGCTATTCTATTTTCTGTTCTGTCTTATAGAAATAAAATTAGTTTTAAAACACTTTTTTTGGATTTCCGCATATAGCCTGTCTTCTGCAAATAATGGCAATGCATGTTTTTAATCTGATCATCATATCTGAGTTACCTTTTCTTGCCTTTTTGAGTTGCCTGGGATTTCCAGGACAATGCTGGGCGTCGATATGACTTTTGCCATCATGGCATTTCTCACTGACAGGAGTAATGCTTGTGGTGGGTGCTTTGTCTTTCTTTCCTGATGACATCCTTTGACATATTATATACCTCCTTTGATCTGTTGTTTGCTAAAAGGTTTTTTTTTCTTTATCATGTATGAATGCTGACTTTAATGAAATATTTGCCTCCATCTTTTGGGGAGATTATGTACATTTTCTCAAAAGCCAGGGAATCTAGCAGGGCCCCTCATCTATGGCAGGTCATGGATTCCAAATTTTATGCCAAATGATGAAAAAAAAATACTAACAAAAGCTTGTCCAAAGACTTTCTACAGTGGAACTTTGGACAGACCAACCCACAAGCCTGTGGAAAGCTCGCTGAGTTAGACATCATCTTGGCATCCGTGGTGCCCCAGGGGAAGAGGCAGCCACCCACAGCCCACAAGTACTCAGTGTCTTGGAGGGTCTCTGATCTCTTCATGCACATGCATATACAGAGCTCTGGTCTAGTTCTTTGTCTCTCCCCCATCTTTCTGAGCAAGAGAATTAGTGTACCCATGTAAAACCATCCCAATGCCTTGGAATACAGTTACACACTTCTTCCTCTTCTGTTGAGGTTCATGTCATGTAATTTCTACACTTTAATTTTTTGCTACAGATATATTTTATCTGTGAATTTATAAGGAACCGTAAAATTTCAAAATACCTCATTCTATTCTGTAGAGACAATAATCATCATTGAGCTAGCAAAGACAGGAATTTCTTTGATGAAATGTCCTGTGAATAAATATGATTTTAATCATAAATTTATTCTACATAAATCAGCATGATGGCATTCCTCAGTAAGAAATTAGAAAGAAGAGAGCAGGTCCTGAATTTTGGGAATTTGCGTGAATCCTGATTCTGCTGTGTCTTTGTTTCTGATCCGTAAACTATGGAGAATAATGACTGAATCACAAGGTTTGTTTCAAAGAATAAATGAGAAAAAGTTTTTCAATGTGAATGGTATATTTTATTTTATTATTATTATTTTTAAAGATTTTATTTATTTATTTGAGAGAGAGAGAATGAGAGAGAGCACGAGAGGGAAGAGGGTCAGAGGGAGAAGCAGACTCCCTGCTGAGCAGGGAGCCCGATGCAGGACTCGATCCCGGGACTCCAGGATCATGACCTGAGCCGAAGGCAGTCACTTAACCAACTGAGCCACCCAGGCGCCCTGAATGGTATAAATATTTTAAAATGGGGTGTTCCAAAATATTTTGTCTGGACCTGAGTTAGTAGGATATACAAAGGGTTCATCATTGATTTCAGAATAGAATTGTTCCCATGACATGGGAAGGGATTACATATTCAAATGCTTTTCTCTGCTAAGGCTTCTGTGTTATATATGAGAACGAATTGAGAAGCCAACTCTGTAGGGGTCTGCAATGTATTAAATCGATGGGTTTGGTGTGTACTCCTCAGAGGTGGAGAAGCCGCTGAGGACAGTCACTGTCTGCCCGACTTCCTGGGGCATCCCTGCGGGTGAGGGACTGGGGCAAGTAACTCAAACTGCTAGGAGAGGGAGTTTTCTAGGGTGAAAAAGAAAGCCAGAGGACAGAGATATTTTCCTCATTTCTCTAATGTTAGATTTTTGCTATGAGTTTTTTTTTTTTTTTTTTTTTTTGGTTTGTTTGTTTTTTAATTTTGGGGGAAGTAGTGCAGTTAAAGAAAGAAAACATTTTGCCAAATGTTTAAAAAATGCAGTATCTCTGCTTAGATATTTTTGTGCTCAGATATTAACACTGAATTCAAGGTGACAGGATACATCTTTGACTCCTCTTCAGTTAGTGAATCAGATACTATGGAGCCCAAGGGCTGGGGGTGGGCTTCCTGAATCTCCTAAATGTCTGTTGACCTAAGTCTCCAAGTGTTTGGATGTTTGCAACCTGACCAAGGAACATTTGGTCCAAACTCAAGCCATAATATATTCAACTGATCAAAGGCTGAATGAAAAGAATTGGTGTTTTCATTATTTATCCATTTCACAAATAGTACTTGAATGCCCACAGTGTCCCAGGCGCTGAGCTAAGTGTAGGGTTTGGAGGAGAGGCCCCGTCACCGCCTGTGGGACTGGGTCTTCAGGGCTCACAGACATGGGATTACCTTCCTGTGAAACAATGCTGGGATCCTGGAAGCCCGAGGGAGCCACTCGGTCTGTCCTGGAAGGAGCCGCAGAAGGCACCTTGCAGGGATTTAGGTTCGGAAGAACAGGAGGAGTCAGCCACGCAGAACCCTGTAGCTCAGCTCACCTCTGCCGCAGTCCTGCTGATTTCCCCGAGTGTTCCCAGCGCCATGCTCATCACTTGCCTTTCCCATCCCTTGTGAAGCTCTGGCGCAAAGGCCTCGGGATTCAGCAGGCGAGAGCAGAGTGAGGACAGTCTCTCTGTAGACTGTTAGTTGTCCAGGGACTGACCACCTCCGCGTGGCTGTGCCTTCAGCATTCAGCACCATGCCTGCGCCCTCAGCTGCACCTCACATTAACTGCAGAGTGGGATCATAGATCTCTCTCTCTCTCTCTCTCTCTCTCTCTCTCACACACACACACACACACACACACACACACACACACTTGCAGAAATGGCGCTCCCATTCCAAACCATAATTCTAAACTGTGTGTCAGCATGGCGGGTGGAAGGTGTGTGAGACCCATTGGGAACTCGGACTGATTTCTGGCGGCTTCTCCACCTGCCGGCTGTGAGACCAAGGCCGGCTCCTAAAAGTTGTAGGCTTCAGTTTCTTTCAATACAATGGGGCTGGTACTACTCACCCTGCAGTGTTGTTAAGAGGACTGAAAATGTCCTTGTTTGAAAAACCACTCTGCATGACACCTGAAGAAGAAGCCAAGCAAATGGTGGTGTACTAATATTTTCATCATTACTAACGACATTCACACAAGCACCAGCAGCCCCCACCACCCTTCTCGCTTTTTGACCAGGGAAAACGAAGTTGTCTCGTGAAAAATCAAACAGTGATTTCACAGGCTGTGGAGACAAAATGAGCAGTGTTCACAGCTGTGGCTTACCACCTACTCACATTTGGCTTTGGGCAAATGCTTTAACCTCCCTGAACCTCAGTCTCCCCATCTGTGAAATGGGGACACTGACACTTATTCGAAGGGATTCATTCTGGACCAAATAAGGTTACCTAAGAGCAGGTCCTGACATGGCGATCACCTGATGGGAAGCATGAGGGTTTTCCCTCTGTTCCCACATGTGTAGGAACCGTGTTACAAAAACCACAAGAGGAGATCCAAACACAGGTACACAGACAGAAACACGCTGATGTTTCACCATGACGGCCACACCAGAAATATGTCATATGTTTGGGAATAACGTGGGAGCAATGAAGGCGAGACCCCGGCGTTGCAGTTTGGGGTACCCACAGCCTCAGCTGGGCCTTCCAGGGGCCTTGCCTCTGCCTTCACAACAACAGCAAATGGCTCCTTCCTGTCAACAAAATAATGAGCATGGCAGGGTTGCACGGCCTTCAGCGCTTCCTAAATGTTTGCTGAATGGACGCGGGTACTATCTAAACTACTATCAAAGTGTACTCCGTTGTCAAAACAACCCTGTGATTCTGGGAATAGTCATGGAGGGATTTCCCCGGAAGCTCTCAGAAAGCCCAGAGAGAGAGGAAGAGAGCAAAAACATGCCTCTGATCAAAGTGCAATTCACCAGCTTCGGTCAAATTAAAGATCAGAAGAAATGTGTGTCACCTGATCAGTTTTGAGTATCGAGGTAGGAAAGAACAAGTTTTGGGGAATGGGCGAAACGTGTGGCTGTGTGAGCACATCCAGTCAGGGGGCCTTCCGGGCCCACCACGGCCGCTGCCAAGCTGTCTCCTCCCAGCCTCGGGGCCGGACCCGGGCAGAGCCGTGGTTGCGGCGGGCCTGAGAGCAAAGTGGCCTGGGGGTGGCAGGAGCTCGGGGGACAAGCCAGCCACAGCAGGGAAGCTTCCCCCCCGTCTACAGACAGCGGGGAGCTGGGGGGACGGACGCCCTGCATCTGGACCTCGTCCTTCTCTTCCAGCAGCTTGGTGAGGCTTCCGAGTACAGGCTCTTCTCACAGCTAATTCTGCAGAAGCCTGACTTTCCAGGGAGCCCGGGTGGAGCCGGAGAGCCCTGAAGTCGACCCTGCGCCAGAGTCCCAGCGACGTGGGAGCAAGACCAATGTGACAGCCTCTCGATTTCTTTCCAGTTCATCCCCACCTGATGGAGGCCCGGCTCCCGAGCCCGGTTAGAGCGTGTGGCATATTCACAGAGAAATGGCCTGATTGTAGTTAGCAGAGCCGGTCCTCAGACTGAGGTCTTCCAAGCTCAGACCCTAAGCCAGCGATTGGGTCTAACCCAGACAGCCTGATTTAGAGTTGTCCCGGGGCCAGTGTTTGGGGGACAAAGCCATGAAAAGGCCTAACAATGCTAAGCCTAACGGAGCCAGAGGCCATGGAGGCTTCAGCACAGAAGACGTCGTCCTCCAGCCTGCTGTCAGTGAGGACAGCGGTGGGAGAAGGGCAGACTCCTGGGGACTCTGGATCCCAGGCTCAGGTGTAGGGTCTGACCTTCCACATGTCACTTCGCCTCTCTTGGCCATCATGACTCTACAATTAGCAAAGCACGTGGGTTAGAATTTACACTTGTGAGTCTCGAGGAAGGAAGAAGCAAACCCCAGCATCCAGGACCTGGTCTCGCACAGGGTGGTTGCTTTCCTGTGGCCATCAGCAGCTTCAGAGGATGCAGTATCTGGTCATCAGTCACGGATTGAGACAGAGACAGAGCCCTTGGCGGTCACGCCTGAACAGACAAAACACGGACATCGTCCAAGCCACAAACTGCCCAGGGCCCCTCTCCTGCACAGAGGGTGTTGGAGCTGCATGTCCTTGTCACCCCACCCTAACCCTCTCCTGCATGAGATTTTTTGGCCCCCCTCCCCCCACCGGGAGCATCCAACCCAGAGCAGAGTCCTGCTTCCTTAAAGCGACTCACCTAGAGCAAGGCGAATGCAACAGCGGGCCCTTCCCAGAATCTGTCCAGCGCTTCTGTGTGGCGCGCGTCCCCCTCGCCGTAACCCTCTGTAAGTCCGGCTTGGTCACGTGCGGGTGTGCTCCTGGGACATTCGGCTGGAGCAGGTCAACACTGAAACCACCTTTGCTTCTGTTACACATAATGTGGCAGAGAACATGTCCTGAATGTATGTAGCTGTTCCTTGCTAACCTTTAAGTTGAATGGATAGGTTCTGTAGTTCAAGAGAAGCTTGTTATTGATCAAGCAAGGTATTATAAAAATAGTTTTGCTTTTTCATTGAGCACAGGTGGTAAAGCTCCTTGGAATCTTCAATCACTGCTTGGATGGCCATGCTTGACTTAATAGGGAGGGAGGCACTTTACCAAATGCGAACAGCAGTAACATGCAGTGTTAATACTGTTGAGAAAGCCTGCCAGAGGCATATTTTGGTAGTTGACACGGCCAATACCGTGTGCGGTGCAGACATTACCATTGATCCAGTATATCAGCCTTGCTCTCTCCTTCAGACCTCAGGAGTAACTGGGCCACCCGTCTCTGGGTCCCGCCAGACAGAGCCATCCTGGGAATAAGGGTGGGTCAGCACAGGGAGGCTGAGCTGGGTTTGGCTGCCTCTGGTCTCAGGAGGTCATAGGAGCATGGTTCATAGACAGCATGCAGGAGCACCATTTGGTCGTCACAAATGGGTGAGGAGAGGCTGGGGACCTCCAGCACCCTGCCGGGAGCTCTCTTTGCTCGGCTGGCTATACCAGGAGCCAAGTCTTGTGATGGTGGTCATCACTCACAAGGGCTACGTTTGCATTTTGAGCTGCATTTTCAGAGACCATGTTGTTCCTCCAAAATGGGTCTTTAGACAAGACCTTCCTTCATCATGGTGGGCTTCTGGCGAGTTCCATAGTGTGTGCAGGCTGGGGCTTGGAAGGGCAGCTTGCAGCTAATGTTTCCTGGGGGACCATCTGCTTCATGCAAGTTCAGCTCCAACTCCAGTGTAGGGCTGCAGGGCTGGGGAAGGAAAGTACGTCAGTGATGAATTTGAAGGACAAAACTAAACTTTGAAAATGTTAAATGCAGATTTTGCAAAAAGCAAGATCTACGAGCTTATGAAGTACCATGTTTCTATGATCATAAAGCTGTGGATGAAATGCAGCTGCATTTTAAAAACTCGCTGCCCACACTGTCACTCGGTTAACGGACAGCAATTAAATTATATGTTGAACTCAAGTGCTTCCAAAGGAAATAGTTTTCGAATTATTGAACCCATCTTTTGATGATACTGGAAATGAAATCTTTTCAATTTCTTGTAAATGAGAGTTTTTTAAAAATAGAATTCTTGCTGAGTTTATGGAATCTTGCTTTTTTTTTTCCCCCTGACTTTTTTTTTTTAATTTCTTTTTAAATCTCCCAAGCTTTAAATGTGCAAGTGTGACTAGGGGCATATATCACTGGTGGCCCAACTGGGTGGGTGGAGATCCGGGTCCAGCAAGAAGGGACTGACACTGACTAACCCGGGGCTCTTCCTCAGCTCTGGCTGCCAAAACAAAGACCCCAGACAGGGGCTAAACAACAGGCTTTTGTACCCCTGTCCCACAGTTGGCTGTTTCCTTGCCCTGTCCTGGCACAAGGGGGGCTGAGGAGCCCCCGGGGAGCCGATCCATTGGGTTCTATCCCGATGACTAGCCACTTCCCGAAAGCTCACCCACATTCAGTCCATAACACCAAAGGTGACTTCCCTTCCCTTTCTCCTTTTCTCCTCTCCTCTCCTCTTTTATCTTTTCTTCCTCTTCTTTTCCTGTTTTCTTTTTCTTTCTTTCTTTCTTTCTTTCTTTCTTTCTTTCTTTCTTTCTTTCTTTCTTTCTTTCTCTCCCTCTTTCTCTCTCTCTCTCTTTCTTTCTTTCTTTCTTTTTTTCTTTCTTTCTTTCTCCTTCCTTTTTTTAAATTCCTAAAGAAAAAGCAACAGGGAGAAGATCAAAGATGATCAGAGAAAGGGGTGTCTTTGGAGAAGCAAAGCTAATCTAAACACAAACTGAGGCCAGAATGAGCATTATCTGAAAGCTGTCATGCAGGAAATGTTCTAAAATATAAGAGATGCTGTACCCAACAGCATCATGTATATAAATTTATAATAAATTTGGATACATAGAAACATATGTTCATTCAGCATCTATTCAACATGTATTGTTTTTATGCAGGAACATGTGAAATACATGGGTCGGAGGTGAAAGGACATATTCCCCTTTCCTGGAGGCCCACAGTCGATGGTGGTGGGTGAATTAACAGCCCACCTTAACAGAATGTGGGATGTGGAAGCCTGGTGTCTCACCTGAGACCAAGGGCGTCAGGAAGAATGAATTTATACGCATGGATGTCTTGAGAAGTCATCGATAGGACCTTATTTGAAACAGCACTGAAGAAAACACAAATTTTACTGAAAAGGGCAGAAAGGTCTTCAAACAAAGGATCATTATGTACGTGTGCAGAGGTGTGGACTCCCTTCTCTTTGGAGAAGGTGTATCAGTATCTTCCTCCCAGGCAGAACCTAGAGTCAGTGCATTGTGCCCTTTTCCTGCCTCCTCCCTGCCCCATCTGTCAACAGGACCTGCAGTTTTATCTCCAAAATACCCATGAATCCTGCAGAATCCTCCTCGTCCACACCAGAGTGTTCTCTGCATCCACTGTCAACCTCCACGTCCACACACACCGTCCTCCACATCCACACACACCGTCTTCCACGTCCACACACGCCGTCTTCCACGTCCACACCACACCATCTTCCACGTCCACACACGCCATCTTCCACGTCTACACACGCCGTCCTCCACGTCCACACACGCCGTCTTCCACGTCCACACCACATCATCTTCCACGTCCACACACACCGTCCTCCACGTCCACACACACCAACCTCCACGTCCACACACACTGTCCTCCACGTCCACACACACCAACCTCCACGTCCACACACGCCGTCCTCCACGTCCGCACCACACCATCTTCCACGTCCACACACGCCGTCCTCCACGTCCACACACACCATCTTCCACGTCCACACACACCGTCCTCCACGTCCACACACGCCGTCTTCCACGTCCACACCACACCATCTTCCACGTCCACACACGCCGTCCTCCACGTCCACACACGCCGTCCTCCACGTCCACACACACCAACCTCCACGTCCACACACACTGTCCTCCACGTCCACACACACCAACCTCCACGTCCACACACACTGTCCTCCACGTCCACACCACACCATCTTCCACGTCCACACACGCCGTCCTCCACGTCCACACACACCATCTTCCACGTCCACACACACCGTCCTCCACGTCCACACACACCGTCCTCCACGTCCACACACACCAACCTCCACATCCACACACACTGTCCTCCACGTCCACACCACACCATCTTCCACGTCCACACCACACCATCTTCCACGTCCACACACACCATCTTCCACGTCCACACACACCGTCCTCCACGTCCACACACACCGTCCTCCACGTCCACACACACCAACCTCCACGTCCACACACACTGTCCTCCACGTCCACACCACACCATCTTCCACGTCCACACCACACCATCTTCCACGTCCACACACGCCGTCCTCCACGTCCACACACACCATCTTCCACGTCCACACACACCGTCCTCCACATCCACACACACCAACCTCCACGTCCACACACACTGTCCTCCACGTCCACACCACACCATCTTCCACGTCCACACACACCATCTTCCACGTCCACACACACCAACCTCCACGTCCACACACACTGTCCTCCACGTCCACACCACACCATCTTCCACGTCCACACACGCCGTCCTCCACGTCCACACACACCATCTTCCACGTCCACACACACCGTCCTCCACGTCCACACACACCGTCCTCCACGTCCACACACACCGTCCTCCACATCCACACACACCAACCTCCATGTCCACACACACTGTCCTCCACGTCCACACCACACCATCTTCCACGTCCACACCACACCATCTTCCACGTCCACACACACCATCTTCCACGTCCACACACACCGTCCTCCACGTCCACACACACCGTCCTCCACGTCCACACACACCAACCTCCACGTCCACACACACTGTCCTCCACGTCCACACCACACCATCTTCCACGTCCACACCACACCATCTTCCACGTCCACACACGCCGTCCTCCACGTCCACACACACCATCTTCCACGTCCACACACACCGTCCTCCACATCCACACACACCAACCTCCACGTCCACACACACTGTCCTCCACGTCCACACCACACCATCTTCCACGTCCACACACACCGTCTTCCACGTCCACACACACCAACCTCCACGTCCACACACACCGTCTTCCATGTCCACACACACCGTCCTCCACGTCCACACACACCGTCTTCCACGTCCACACCACACCATCTTCCACGTCCACACCACACCGTCTTCCACGTCCACACCACACCATCTTCCACGTCCACACCACACTGTCTTCCACGTCCACACACGCCGTCCTCCACGTCCACACACGCCGTCCTCCACGTCCACACACGCCGTCTTCCACGTCCACACCACACCATCTTCCACGTCCACACACACCGTCCTCCACGTCCACACACACCATCCTCCACGTCCACACACGCCGTCCTCCACGTCCACACACGCCGTCTTCCACGTCCACACCACACCATCTTCCACGTCCACACACGCCGTCCTCCACGTCCACACACACCGTCCTCCACGTCCACACACGCCGTCCTCCACGTCCACACACGCCGTCTTCCACGTCCACACCACACCATCTTCCACGTCCACACACGCCGTCCTCCACGTCCACACACACCATCTTCCACGTCCACACACACCGTCCTCCACATCCACACACACCAACCTCCACGTCCACACACACTGTCCTCCACGTCCACACCACACCATCTTCCACGTCCACACACACCATCTTCCACGTCCACACACACCAACCTCCACGTCCACACACACTGTCCTCCACGTCCACACACACCAACCTCCACGTCCACACACGCCGTCCTCCACGTCCGCACCACACCATCTTCCACGTCCACACACGCCGTCCTCCACGTCCACACACACCATCTTCCACGTCCACACACACCGTCCTCCACGTCCACACACGCCGTCTTCCACGTCCACACCACACCATCTTCCACGTCCACACACGCCGTCCTCCACGTCCACACACGCCGTCCTCCACGTCCACACACACCAACCTCCACGTCCACACACACTGTCCTCCACGTCCACACACACCAACCTCCACGTCCACACACACTGTCCTCCACGTCCACACCACACCATCTTCCACGTCCACACACGCCGTCCTCCACGTCCACACACACCATCTTCCACGTCCACACACACCGTCCTCCACGTCCACACACACCGTCCTCCACGTCCACACACACCAACCTCCACATCCACACACACTGTCCTCCACGTCCACACCACACCATCTTCCACGTCCACACCACACCATCTTCCACGTCCACACACACCATCTTCCACGTCCACACACACCGTCCTCCACGTCCACACACACCGTCCTCCACGTCCACACACACCAACCTCCACGTCCACACACACTGTCCTCCACGTCCACACCACACCATCTTCCACGTCCACACCACACCATCTTCCACGTCCACACACGCCGTCCTCCACGTCCACACACACCATCTTCCACGTCCACACACACCGTCCTCCACATCCACACACACCAACCTCCACGTCCACACACACTGTCCTCCACGTCCACACCACACCATCTTCCACGTCCACACACACCATCTTCCACGTCCACACACACCAACCTCCACGTCCACACACACTGTCCTCCACGTCCACACCACACCATCTTCCACGTCCACACACGCCGTCCTCCACGTCCACACACACCATCTTCCACGTCCACACACACCGTCCTCCACGTCCACACACACCGTCCTCCACGTCCACACACACCGTCCTCCACATCCACACACACCAACCTCCATGTCCACACACACTGTCCTCCACGTCCACACCACACCATCTTCCACGTCCACACCACACCATCTTCCACGTCCACACACACCATCTTCCACGTCCACACACACCGTCCTCCACGTCCACACACACCGTCCTCCACGTCCACACACACCAACCTCCACGTCCACACACACTGTCCTCCACGTCCACACCACACCATCTTCCACGTCCACACCACACCATCTTCCACGTCCACACACGCCGTCCTCCACGTCCACACACACCATCTTCCACGTCCACACACACCGTCCTCCACATCCACACACACCAACCTCCACGTCCACACACACTGTCCTCCACGTCCACACCACACCATCTTCCACGTCCACACACACCGTCTTCCACGTCCACACACACCAACCTCCACGTCCACACACACCGTCTTCCATGTCCACACACACCGTCCTCCACGTCCACACACACCGTCTTCCACGTCCACACCACACCATCTTCCACGTCCACACCACACCGTCTTCCACGTCCACACCACACCATCTTCCACGTCCACACCACACTGTCTTCCACGTCCACACACGCCGTCCTCCACGTCCACACACGCCGTCCTCCACGTCCACACACGCCGTCTTCCACGTCCACACCACACCATCTTCCACGTCCACACACACCGTCCTCCACGTCCACACACACCATCCTCCACGTCCACACACGCCGTCCTCCACGTCCACACACGCCGTCTTCCACGTCCACACCACACCATCTTCCACGTCCACACACGCCGTCCTCCACGTCCACACACACCGTCCTCCACGTCCACACACGCCGTCCTCCACGTCCACACACGCCGTCTTCCACGTCCACACCACACCATCTTCCACGTCCACACACACCGTCCTCCACGTCCACACACACCGTCCTCCACGTCCACACACACCGTCTTCCACGTCCACACACGCCATCCTCCACGTCCACACCACACCATCTTCCACGTCCACACACGCCGTCTTCCACGTCCACACACGCCGTCCTCCACGTCCACACCACACCATCTTCCACGTCCACACACGCCGTCTTCCACGTCCACACACGCCATCTTCCACATCCACACACGCCATCTTCCACGTCCACACACACCATCTTCCACGTCCACACACGCCGTCTTCCATGTCCACACACACCGTGTTCCACGTCCACACACACCATCCTCCACGTCCACACACACCATCTTCCACTTCCACACCACATTGTCCCTCTTGTTCACACCCCAACTTGTCATCCTGGTGCTGCTTGTTGCTGCCTGGGTACCAAATAATCTGCTAAGTCTGTCTCCTTCCATCCTTGAGTCCTTCCCCAGGGAAATACCGAGTCAAACATCGATCATAATTGTGTGGTTCCCCTTTCAGGCCCTTGGGATGCCCTCCTCTTCCTGCCAGGGGCCTCTGTGTCCCCCTGAGCCTCCCTGCCCATCCTGACGGGGTGGTCTGTGGGGTTTGATGCAGCCTCAGTGGGATCTGCAGAGACATGACCCACTATCTGAACAGTTCCTGCATTCACCCCTTTACAATGACAAGCAAGCTTCTTATAATACAGTTAAATCTTTTGATCTTTTATCTTAGCCTTTTTTTCCAATGTTTTTTAAGTTCGGAGGATTTTTCAAGTTCAGAGATATGATGAGTTATAGTTTCTTCTGGGTTTCATTTTTATCACTTTTTAATTCTATTTTTAAGATTGTATTTATTTATTTATTTGAGAGAGAATGAGAGAGAGAAGGCACATGAGAGCGGGGAGGGTCAGAGGGAGAAGCAGACTCCCTGCTGAGTGGGGAGCCTGATGCGGGACTCGATCCCAGGACTCCAGGATCATGACCTGAGCCGAAGGCAGTCACCTAACCAACTGAGCCACCCAGGTGCCCTCACTTTTTACTTTTTAACTTTTTCATAGTATGGCTTTTATTTCCACGTAGTATAAAATGGTGATCTAAATAGGTGTTCCCACCAAGCCACTTATTAAAAATACCATAGTCAATCAGGAAAGTTTTCATCAATTTCTTAGTGAAGAGCAATTAAAGGCTGCTATTGGAACCTGTTATTCTGATTCACAGATTACTACCTATGAGAAAAGTCAGCTCTGCAGAGTTTGTATTATGAAATTGGGTTTCACATTTACTACCAAGTACTTGTAGGTTTTCATAAAGTTTCCAGAAAAGTAAGTGTTTCATGTCTTTGCTAAATGTAGATTCTTGAAATTATTGTTAAAGTTAATATTTTCAGGCCAGGACTGTACAAAATAGGCAAAAATTGTGTGTAAAATAGACACAGTATATCCGTGTTTGTTTACAATATATTAAAAACATAATGGTGTTGTGTTATAACAAGGCGTATTGCTATATGAATAGATTGATCAATAAAACCAAATGCATCTTGGATTGAAATTGAAAACAAAATTCAGTAAGACTTCATATATCTTTATATATCTCTTAATATATGTTAATATCTTTATTAATAGATCAGTACATTTAAAGTTAATATAAACGATTTGCCTGCAGAACTCTGGAAATGTGTGCATCTCAGACTTCTGCATTTCCCTGCGGGAGGGAAGCCGGTCCAACGAGGCACTGATCACAGCCAAAATACACGAATCTATTTTGTCAGCAGGCTTTTTCAAATAATGTTCTTGGGAATCTAAACATGCGCAACAATCATGTTGCTTTGGGGAAATAATCCGTGCTTCAGACCTTGAAACTACATTCCTGGGAAAAGCTTGTTTCTGAAGCAGTCAGCATCTGTGTTTTATTGGGGTCTTGCCTCCATCTAAATGTACAGCTGGTTTGAGGGAAGAAAAACATCTCGTGCAGTTGGTCAGATCACAGGGTGAGCAAGCAAATTCACTCCAGTCTCACCCATAATCCCGTTCTTAGAGGCCAGTGGTCTTCAATTAAGTTGGGGTCCTTAACTCACAGAACACTCACTTCAGGAGAGGGAGGTGTGGTTATTTTGAGGCTAGCTGGCTGCAAACCATGGAGACTACACTTGTTTCCTACGAAGGTGTAGGATACACACGTACAAACATAGCTGTGTGCTAGTGAGTCTATAGGTCTCGTTTCCCCATGTTCTAGCACATACCTGCTACATACACATTTTTCTCTACTTTCCGAATGATGACAAAACTCAGAGCCCACTGTCTAGCTTCATGGTCCTGGTGCCTTCCACCATGTCAAGCCATCCCTGTGTGTTTGTGGTCACTTCATATGGACTACATATTTTGGAAATAATAACTGAGCTTATTGTGTGACAGACCTTGGTACAATAATTTTTACATGTTCACTTCACTTATTATTTTTATTCAACATATTTTTGTACTCATTATGCACAACTTATAGGATACATCTTGCATTTTAAAACTACCTGACTCGAAACTGCATGCAAAATGTCTTATTGCCTTTATTTTCTGTTTGTGGTAGTATTTTAAAAAGAGTACAGTTATTTGCATTAAGACAGAGTAATAACAGACAAACGTCTTAACTTCTGATTCTCAGATTTCTTGTTTGTCAAGAGAGGTAAATGAGCAGGTAGTAAGAGTCCCACGAGTGCACACCTGGGGCACTCACACACACATGCATGTACAGCTCAATGTGATCACTGGGTCCATTCTGATTGTGGAGCTCACACTGCTGGTTGTTAGTATTATTACTATTTTTCATGAACTCACAGATGGCTGTGGTGGGTAGTTGGCAACACTGTCCAAGCCTTTGTTCCTGCAATGACTTTGCATCTCCTCCCATGGAAACTTGGAGTCTATCCCCATCTCCTAAACCCCCGTGGCCTGGGGGTCTATGACTAGCTCTAGCTCTAGAGGAGATAGGAGCACTGTGGGCCAGCTCTGGTCCTCACATGATTTTCTTTTCTTCCTGAGTACTTTGTTATAACCACATGGAAAAGCCTGGCAGGCTTGATGGGTGAAGGGGGTCACTGGCTCAATGGCTTGTACCCACCCCTGCCAGCCAGTATGTGAGGACTCAGCCAGATCAACAAGACTGCTTTCATTAAAAACAAAACAAAACTGTTAGAACTAATAAATGAATTCAGTAGAGTTGCAGGATACAAAATCAGCACACAAAAATCTGTTGCATTTCCATACACTAATAATGAACCATCAGAAAGGGAAATTAAGAAAATAATTCCATTTTCAATTGCATCAAAAAGAATAAAATACCTAGGAATAAATTTAACCATGGAGGTGAAAGATCGGTGTATTGAAAACCACAGACACTCATGAAATAAATTAAAGAAGACAAATAAATGGAAAGACATTCCATATACATGGGCTGGAAGAATTAATATTGTTAACATGTCCTTACTACCCAAAGCAATATACAGATTCATTGCAGTCCCTATCAAAATTCCAATGGCATTTCTTACAGAAATACAACAAAGAATCTTAAAATTTGTATGGAAGGAAACATAAAGGACCCCAAATAGCCAAAGCAATTTTGAGAAAGGAGAACAAAGCCAGAGACATTATGCTCCCCAATTTCAAACTATATGACAAAGCTACAGTAACCAAAGTCATGTGGTATTGGCATAAAAACAGACACATAGATCAATGCAACAGAGTAGAGAACTCAGAAATAAACCCATGTGTATGTGGTCAACAAAGGAACCAAAAATATGCAATCTCTTCAATAAATGGTGTTTGGAAAACTGGACAGCCAAATGCAAATGAATGAAACTGGACCCTTATCTTAACACCATACACAAAAATCAATTCAAAATGGATTGAAGACTTGAACATAAAACCTGAAACCATAAAACACTTAGGAGAAAACATAGATGTAGGTCTTGGTGATGATTTTTTAAATCTGACAACAGAAACAATAGAGCTTTTCTCGATTCAGTGAAACTACGCTATGTATAAAGCATCCTTCAAGTAACATCTTCTTTCATTAAGATATGTTTTTGTAAAGATATAGGTAGAAGTGTATGGGACTAGCCATTTACCTAATTCATTGACACTATGCTGTGAAAAAGAACAAAAATAAATTTTATTTTCCCCTTAAAAAAAGAAAACTACAAAAGCAAAAACAAACAAATGGGACTACAACAATGTAAAAAAGCTTTTGCACAGCAAAGGAAAGCGTCAAGAAAGTGAATAGGTAACCTACTAAATGTGAGAAAATATTTGCAAATCATTTATCTGATGAAGGACTAATATCCAAAATATATAGAGAACTTATACAGTTCAATAGCAACAAATAAACAATATAATTAAAAATTGGGCAGAAGATGTGAATAAACTTTTTACAAAGAAGACATACAGATGGACAACAGATACATGAAAAGATTTTCAACATCACTAATCATCAGGGAAATGCAAATCAAAGTCACAATGAGATATCACCTCATACTTGTCAGAACAACCATCATTAAATATACAACATAACAAGTGTTGATAGGAGGTGGAGAAAGGGGAACCCTCGTGCACTGTTGGTGGGAATGCAAACTGGTACAGCCATTGTGGAAAATGGTATGTAGGTTCCACAAAAAAATAAAAATATAACTACTATATGATCCAGCAATTCCACTTCTGAGCATTTATCCAAAGAAAATGAAAACATTACTATGAAAAGATGTATGCAGCCCCCATGCTTGTTGCATCATTATTTATAATAGTCAACCTAAGTGTCCATCAAGAGATGAGTGGATAATGAAGATGTGATACACACACACACACACACACACACACTAGAAAATTATTCAGCCATACAAAGAATGAGATCTTACCATTTGTGATTTGTGACAACACAGATGGACCTTGAAGGCATTATGTTCAGTGAAATAAGTCAGAGAGAAAGACAAATACTGTATGATCTCTCTTATATGTGGAATCTAATATATATGTAGCTAAGCTTAGAGATACAGAGAACAAATTCAGTAAGTACCCTGTAGCCCTTTCATTACCATGTCCAAGATTGAACTCGTCCATCCACCCTTCTGGTTCTGCCTTTTCTTCTCTACCCGTTATCCTGATAAAAAGCAATTTTCTTGGTTGTGTGTCAACTATGCTATGCGAAAATAAAAATAAACAAAAAAGGAACTCTCTGGGGGTGCCGAGGGGCTCAGTCAGTTGAGCATCTGACTCTTGATACCGGCTCAGGTCATGATCTCAGGGTACTGTGGATGGACCGCTGCACTGGGCTCTGCGCTCAGGGGAGTCTGCTTAGGATTTCTGTCCTCCTCTCCCTCTGCCCCTCTCCCTGTTCAAACTCTCTCTCTCTCTCTCTCTGAAATAAATAAATAAAATCTTTTTTAAAAAAGCAACTCTTTTGGGTACCAGTGTTAGAAACCTTAGAAGTTCCTCCCATGGTTCTTTTCACAGCCCACATCCAATGGGTCCACGCCCTCTGTGCTGTGGGACTTGAAGCTCATGGTCCCTCCTCCTGAGCCCCTCCGTCCTGGGCTGGTGTTGCCTTTCCCACAGCATTCACTCTCACACTGTCGTGTTCAGGGCGGTCTGCTCCTAGTCACCAGGTGCAGCATGGTTTCACACCTGGAGCTTCCCTGATGATGCTGGGAAGGCCCATCCTCTGTGTCAGGGTGTGTTTGTCTTTGGAGGTCAAACCCCGATGCTACCCCCTCCAGAAAGCTGTTTTTCTCCCCCTGAGTGCATTTCCCTCTCGTGGGTTATCGCCTCCAAGCCAATCCCCAGAATCATAGTACTGTCTGTGTTGCTGGGCTGCCGGAGCCCCCGGGAGGCCGAGCTCTGCTGGATCAGGGTCCCCCGCCTGTTGCCCTGTGCCCAGCCCATCAGCTGTGCCAACAGGTGTTTGCTGAAAGGAAAATCGTGTGGGTGGGTGGTACATGCGGAGAGAGGCTGTGGTCAGCAGCATCCTCTGAAGACCTCATGCTTTTCAAAATAATGGGACATTAGTATTTATGTGACCTAAATGACAGCTTTGCTGAGAGGGAGAACAGCTGCAGAATGCATAGTTGTGCTGCTTCTGGAACTTTCTTCAGAGGTGCTGGCTGTAAAGGGGGTTCCTGTCACCTGAAGTCTTTTATATACACAGGAAGAACACTGTGTTTTACCCACACATCGACTTTGCTAAGTATTTCACTTTTTTTCTTATTGAGAAGGGAGAAGCAGCTGGTGGTGTAATTCATGACCGGCTGTGAATCCTCTGGAGCATTTCATTTTTAAAAGGGCACAGAATGCGTTTGAGACTCTTGATTTTAAATGGCCCCTTCACACATATTGATGTTGGGCTTTGTAACCGTTTTATCCCCTGACAAACACCTGTGTCTGAACGTGGGGTACACTTCACTCAACACTTTCAGTGGAAAACCCTGTATGTGAATCCATAGGCTTTGGTACGAATCACCTCCTTACTGTATTTTAGCTTTTTAATTTTGATTTCAAGTTGCTTACCTTGCTGATTTCAGCTCTTACTGAAATTTGCAAAAGAAGGTTAAAAATGTCTACCTCACAGAGTCTTTTTTTTAAAGAATTATTTATTGGGGGGGAGGGGCAGAAGGAGAGGGAGAGAACCTCAAGAAGATTCCACGCTGAGCAAGGAGACTGACTTGGAGCTCAGTCTCATGACCCTGAGATCATGACCTGAGCCAAAACCAAGAGTCAGATGCTTAACTGACTGAGCCACCCAGGCGCCCCATCATAGTCTTTTTAATGAGGAATGAAAAATGCTTATTTAAATCATCTAAAATAAAGAAGGGGTATTCAGCGAATATTTCCTTCCCTCTGATTTGCTTTGTAAATGGAATCTCTTAACTGAGAAATTCAGACAAGTACAGATCATTTGTTGAATTATGCTCTTTTCAGGATGTCAGAGAAGAGGCAGGCCCGGGGTGTCTGAGCGCTGGTAAACACTCTGCTGGAACCACATCTACCCAGTGGGGCGTCCGCGGGCGCGACAAGTGACAGTTCACGCTCTTACTAGGCCCCAAGGGGCCACCTTGGTTCCCCCCTAAGTCTGGGATGGACGGGCAAGTAAAGGCAGAGCCATGGCATCCGCGTGCCGCCACATTCGTGGGGGACCCTGGTCTGAGAGAGGGCATGCACCGAGGGTCCTGAGGGTAAGCTATGCTTCAGCACTAACGGTGTTAGCTCTGGGTGGTGTGGTTCAACTGTCTCCCTGGTACCAAGACAGCTGCTCTGGCGCGCTCCCGTCGCCCCACCTGCTGCTCCGGGCGCGCTCCCGTCGCCCCCACCACAGCTGCTCCAGGCGCGCTCCCTTCACCCACCCACTGCTGCTCTGGGCGCGCTCCCGTCGCCATCCCCACTGCTGCCCTGGGTGCGCTCGCGTCGCCCCCCCTCCCCCCCCCCCCGCCAATGCTGCTCTGGGCGCGCTCCTGTCGCCCCCCACCGCTGCCCTGGGCGCGCTCGCCTCGCCCCCCACTGCAGCTCCGGGCGCGCTCCCGTCGCCCCCACCCACCTCTGCTGCGCTCCCGTCGGCCCCCCCACTGCTGCTCTGGGCGCTCCTGTTGGCCCTGGAGGAACCGGAGGCCATGGCCTGGACCTTTCTGTGAGTGTGCAGACAGTGCGAGTGGGAATTTCCTAACAGACTTTTACTGCACCCCTAGTGAGGAGGTGCTGCTTTCGGAGGCGGGTGGTAAAGCAGGGGGACAGCATCCTGTCCGCGGCACAGCGCGCAGGGTGACAGCTGCGGGAGCTTCTCTGTGAGCACTCCGCCCCGAGGGGATGCCTTGTCTCAGGGTCTCAGAGCAGTTAGGAAAACCACCTGTATGGGATCTGTCCGTCCCCTTTGTAGGATTCTTCGGGGGCAGCAGGGCCACATGTCCTAGACTTCTGTGTTCTTTCCTCTCCATAGTACACTTTTTGTTACATGGACGAACGAGAGTTTCTATGTTGTAAGAGGAAGGTGCGTGCAGGGAATGATGCGCATGCGCCAGCGTCACAGGCGCTCGGGCTCCACGGAGCCTGGAGCGAGACGGGGATGGCAGCACCTGCACAGGGAGCCAGCCGGAGGGCAACGGGAGGAGGCGGGCTGTTCCTCAGCAAATCTCACGGAAGGACCGACAGAATAAATAATGCTGGCAAAACAGGTCTTTGATCACACCCTGATACTCATGCCTTAGTATTAATAGTCTTGTTTTCCTTAGAATTTTATACCATGAACTCTCAGTGAAAGGCATATTATTTTGTGTCTAAATCAAAATAGTTCTCTGAGCTACGATCCCACTCTTCTGCAGGGAAATTCCATCTTAGTCACTGAAGGTTTCAGGAAACTCACACAGACCTGACATGGGAGAGGACAGTGGGGCTTCTGTGCGCACCGATCACGGCTGAGACCCTCCTTCAGCCCGTCTGGCTCTCAAGCAGTTACACTCCTGAGACTGTGCAGACTGAAGCAGCCTCGTCGTGGCCAGAACCTCTGCATCTGGCCCTCCTTCTCCAGGGCCCTGCCCCTGCCCACGCTGCCCAGAATGTGGTGACAGCTCTGCTCGTCCAGCCCCCACCCCAACAGCCTCTTAGAAGGGATGGAGAAATGGATGGGCACGAAACCCGAATCCATATCTCTATATGTTATTCTCCTAGGAGGCTTCTAGAGCAGCATGGTTGCTCAAAAACATACACGTTTGGAACCTTGAAAGGGATCTGGCACAGGACGTCTGGGTCCCAGGGCATCTGGGTCCCTGGTATCACTTCCCACAAGAAATCTGGGACTGAGAAGAGCAGAAAACAAGTTCTCAAAATGTTGAGAAGATTGAGGATCCAGGGATGAGGTTTTGGCACCGGATTACAGAGAAAGAAACAAATCTGTAAAGAGAACTCTGAAGGGCACCTGCAGATGACAGACACAGGGACCTCGGACACAACCACCGGTTAACGGAAGTGAGGACCTTGGGAAAGGCATGGTGGCCTTGGGTTTTTCTGACGGGATGTGAATTCCAGGTTGTTGGGAACACAGTGCATTGTAGGTCGGCTACCTGGGGCTGTGAGGACAAAGCTGTAACTGTCCTAATCCTAAGAACTGTCTTAGGGATTTGTCAAAATTGTACTGATCAGTGTCTTCTAGGACTGTATTTTCTTACAGTCCATATCATTTTTTGGGAACAGTACACCTATATTTGTTCATTTTTCTCTGTTCTGAGTTATAGTGTCTTTTCCCTAATGAAAAGATAAGTGTAAAATGTAGCTTGTGTGGATAAATATAATTTCAAAATGAGTAACATTTAAAAAATCATGATTGAAAGAATGGTATATAGAATTTACTATTGCAGGATGCAGTCGAAGAATATTGAGAGAACATTTTCCTCTGACTTTTATAAAATTTCTTTGTCCCTTTAGGGAGAGAACACATTAGAAATTAAATTAGGCCAGAAAGTGCAATGAGCACATGGGATTCCAAGATTTCTGGGTGGGCCTTGGGGGGCACTGCTGTGTGTGGTGACAGCAGGGTTCTCTAGAAAATCTGGGTTTTCTGTCTTCTTTCTGTGTTTGTGTTAATCATTCTGATTTAGCCTTCCCCTGCTATTTGCTATTGCTCTTTTTATCTTGTAAAGGAGTTAAAATTGTGAAAGCTGTGTCAACTGCCCCAGGACATTCATGGTATGAATCTGTAGAGAATTAACTAGTTTTGGCTTTTAAACTCAGTTCTTGTGAATATTTCCAAGTCGTTCATCAGGTGTGACTAGTTGGGACACATCAATGACTCAGAGTAGAGGGGGTCTGAAAGCAGAGGACGTGTCTGTAGCTTCTGGTCTTCTTTCCATTTGAATGTTAAACTTTTCCTGAAATACTGCTGTTCACAATTAAAATAAATCAGAGGCAACCCACGGAATGGGAGAAGATATTTGCAAATGACACTACAGATAAAGAGCTGATGTCCAAGATCTATAAAGAACTTACCAAACTCAACACCAAAAAAGCAAATAAGTCAAAAAATGGGCAGGAGATTTGAACAGACACTTCTCCAAAGAAGACATACAAATGGCCAACAGATACATGAAGAAATGTTCAACATCATTAGCCACCAGGGAAATTAAAATCAAAACCACCTTGAGATACCACCTTACACCAGTTGGAATGGCAAAAATTGACAAGGCTGGAAACAACAAGTGTTGGAGAGGTTGTGGAGAAAGGCCAACCCTCTTACACTGTTGGTGGGAATGCAAGTTGGTACAGCCACTTTGGAAAACAGTGTGGCAGTAACTCAAAAAATTAAAAAATAGAGCTACCCTATGACCCAGCAATTGCACTCCTGGGTATTTACCCCAAAGACAGACATGTAGTGAAAAGAAGGGCCATATTCTCCCCAGGGTTCATAGCAGCAATGTCCGCAATAGCCAAACTGTGGAAAGAGCTGAGATGCCCTTCAACAGATGAATGGATAAAGAAGATGTGGTCCATATATACAATGGACTATTACTCAGCCATCAGAAAGGAAGAACACCCAACTTTTACATCAACATGGATGGGACTGGAGGAGATGATGCTAAGTGAAATAAGTCAAGCAGAGAAAGTCAATTATCATATGGTTTCACTTATTTGTGGAACACAGGGAATAGCATGGAGGACATTAGGGGAAGAAAGGGAAAAGTGAAGGGGGGGAAATCAGAGGGGGAGATGAACCATGAGAGACGATGGACTCTGGGAGAAAAACTGAGGGTTTTGGGAGGGGGTGGGGGGATGGGTGAGCCTGGTGATGGGCATTAAGAAGGGCATGTGATCTGATGAGCACTGGGTGTTTTAAACAAACAATGAGTCATGGAACACTATATCAAAAACTAATGATGTACTATATGGTGACTAACATAACATAATAAAATAATAATAAAAAAATAAAAATAAATAAAAAAATTCTAAAGACAAAAAAAAAAAAAAAAATCAGTGAACATAACGCTCCAGAGTCCCTGTGAGTCCTCTGTGCCTCCTTTGAAACTGAGGAGTGTTGTAAGAACGGACTCAGAAGCACTTGTTTTTGAACCTGAAAATGCTGCACAATTTTAAGTGAATGAACCGAAGTATAGTGTTCATGAGCAACTTTCCAGCCACACATATCCAGGCACATTATAAAATTATATTCCAGATGTGTCCCTTCCATGAACTGTAACATTCAGATCAGTATGAAACAAAAATCACAAAACCAAAGAAAACTAAACACTTTTGCCCAGAGATATCACCACCAATGCAACATGCATTTGGACGTGGTTTAAGTGGCTTTCGGTGTTGAGGGGTCTGTCCAGAAGCAGGGGAGCAAGAAAGACCGATTCCTATCACTGAACAAGCCTGATGTTTTAATCTCATCAGAAGTTCCATCTGATTCAAAATGGGAAAAGATTGGTTTGTTTACTCATTCATTCTTTATTTAATATAGGAAAATCCTTAGGGAGTGCTTGCTTTGGGCCAGAATTCTTCCAGCTCCTCTGGGTGCAGGGTGGGGATGACACGGACCTTTCACATCAGGAATTCGGTGCAACGGGGGGATAATTGCCAGACCTCGTGTGCGCACAAGTTTTCAGTTTACCAAATGTGTCCACATGTATGGCATCAGCTTCCCTGCACGAAATGGAGGGGTGACCACTGCACTTAATGTATCTTCCTGGGGAGGAGGCCAAGGAGATGCTATGTCCCTCTTTGCCCTGAGGTCTCACTGTGTCCTTGCTGCAGGCCTCTCCGACACCACGTGGCCTCCGTGGTCAGAGGCAGGCGAGAACTGCCTCCCTTCTCTCTGGAACTGCTGACTTTCATTTTGGTGATGTTAGTCTAGTGTCCCAGCTCCAGGACACTTTCCCTGTCAGAAGCCCAACTTGTTCGAATGTTCCCACCTTTTATTCAGATCTGTGTTGGCTACAGTGGTAGTCCTTGCAACATTTGTAGATTGGCCGAAATTCTACTCTTTGGAGCTGCAAAACACACATGTGATCATTGTTGAGATAAGAAACACCTAAGGATAGTTCAGGTTAGCGACTGCACACCCTCCTGCTCTTCTCTAGGCCAATCGCACGATACCACCTCAAAACTTTCGTGGCTTGACAGCACAGAATGCATTTTTCACCAGTAAAGCCATTAGGTATGTGGGACGCCCCCCTCTCCTGGCCTCAGGCCTCTGTGGCGCTCTTTGTGCACAGGCATGAGGGGGTCAGCCGGATCACTGTGAGGGCGTGCTGTCCAGGCCGGGGGTGTGAGCATGGCTCCCACTCAGCCCACTGGCCAGAACCCCACGGCGTGGCTGCACTTCCGAGGTGGGGGGTTGGCTGGGACGCAAATCTGGCTGTGTGCCAGGAAGGGGAGGTCGAGGCAGTCTGGACTCGGCCATGCACGCTGCTGCCCTTAGCCAGCATGTGTGCAGTGGGGTGTCACCTCCCAGGACAGACAGTGCCCACTCCCAGCTCGAGACAGCGCCTTCTCGGCTGGTCTGGGAGCCACACGGCTCATTCCTCTCTGAACTGCTGCAAAGTCATCGGTGTGCGCAGCCGCAACCATGGCCCGCCGCTTGCATCTCCGAGCCATTCCCAATGCAGTAAGGGCAGTTTTTTTGGTTTGAGAGGATTAATGAACCTGTGAAAGATACATCATTCTGTGAACCATGAAACACTGTGGCAAAGTTACTCTAGTGGCCTTTGTGAAACTTGAAAATGTTCTCTAAATTCAAAAGGAACTCATAAAAGCAAAGATCAGAATTTTATTTCTCCTACTCACAAGTCAGATAATTACTAATATAAATTGGAATCTGATATCGAATGCAAGTTGGACATAATTTCTTATCACTAGACTGCCTTTTAAATGAATTGATGTACAGAAGCCAAGGAATTTTATGAGAAAGGAGGCTTACAAGTAGTGTTTCCCACCCAGCTATTGCACGGAGGTTGAGGAGCAAAGGCCTGAACCAGCTCTTCCAAACCAGCTTTCTGCCTTCAGCCAGACACCAGCTGGATTTTACACCTTAAATGAGTGTTGCGTTTGAATTGGTTATTAATTTTCTTTTTTAAAAAATTAGACTTTTAAAATAACAGTTTCAAAATTTGTGTAAAAACTGAGCAGAGAGCACAGAGTGTTGCTATACCCTTGCCTCTACCCCAAACCCACACAAGTTCCCCCATTCTTGGAATCTAACATTTGTGTGGTGCATTTGTTAGAAATAATGGACCTTATTGGTACATGATTGTTGACTGGAGTCCATAGCTGGGATTATGTACTTTATTGCATGGCTGAAAGGGTCAATAGAGATAAATGAATTCTTATCCATGCCTAACATGACACATTTTGAGGGCTCAGTGGCAGACAGTTTCATCTGAAGATTAAAAATGGATCCTGTTTTTTCCAAACTTTATAAAGCTTCCCGTACATAAGGACTAGTAGAATAACCCAGAACCTCCCAGTGCTGACACATCCTGATGTGATGGGGTGGGTGTGGCAGGCTTCAGAGCCAGGGGCTGAATGGGACCATGGGAGCAGGTGGGGCTGTCACCTGTCTGATTTGTCCTCACAAATGGGCTCCAGTGGCCATGTGGGGAGGGCCTCCCAGCACACGAGGGAAGGTGGTTGCTGTCATCTCTGCTGGTCAGGACTTGCTGCAATCCCAGTCAATGGTGTGTTGTGCTTTCATGGTTGAGGCTCCTTGAAGCCAGGGATGATGCCATTCATCCATCTTCCCAAATTCCTGGGGGTGTGCCTGGTGCGTAATAGACTCAACAACTTTTCCTTAGGTTGAATTGTCATGAGTAATATATGTCCTCATATTACCAAGTAACACACCAAATAATGAAATGTAATTATATGATGCTTAAAATTTGGATTTCTATCTGGCCATATGTGATTTACCCATTAATCAGACACCGCTCAAATGTATTGTTATTAGAAAAATATTTAACTAAAACTATGCAAAATTTTTAACTGTTTAAACTTCACCAGCCATAAAACTTTAAAACCTGGAGTTTATTATTTTTTCTAAAATGTAATAGAATTAGCCTGTTTATACAGATGGTTTTAGGCCTCTGATATTATAAAATGAAGGATGGGTTTGCAGTGGCTGAAAGACCTAGATTCTAGTTCTAGTTTAATTGCTAATTTCCTCGGTGAATCCACTGAGCAGTTTGTTCGCTCATCACTCATGAGCACCTACTAGTTTCCAGAACTTGTGACAGGTGCTTTGGACACAGGACAAAGGGGGTGTGCATTGGGGTTCATGCCCTGAGTGCCTCCCAACCTCGAGAAGCGGAATAAAGAAACACATTCCAAACAGGTAGTAAGTTCCGAGGCACACACAGCTGGGGTTGCAGCTGAGGCCTGGCGCCTTGGAGCACTGTCTGGGGCCTGGGGTCTGAAAGAACTGCTTCCATTCTGGCCTGACGCACACTGGTGTCACTGGGACACACTTTCCTCTCCTTGCAGTGGGGACACTCGGTGCTGTCACCCCCATTACTGGTCACCACCACGGTGAGATTTCCTGAGAGGCTGGGGGGCTTCCACAGTCCTGGGAAGAGAACTGGACAGTACCCAGAGAGGGGTGCTGTAGAGGGAACGTTTGCTCCACATGCTTTTCACTGGATGCTGCAGGGAATTAAGACTTTGGGGCTGCTGGGGCGGAAAGAGTGTATTTTGCACATGAGGAGGACTTGAATTTGGGGTCCAGGGGTAGAATGTCATAAACTGAAAGTTTGAGTCCCCAAATTCATGTGTTGGCATCCTGAACCCCAACAGGATGGTGTTAGGGGGTGGGGTCTTTGGGAGGGGCCTGGACAGAGCCCGCACAGTGATCTTAGAGCCTTTGTAGAGGAGACCCTGTGAGCTCCCGGCCCCCTCCCCCACACAGACAACTGTGAGAGCACGTGTCTATGAACCAGGAGGCGGCTCTCCCCAGACAATGAACCTGCTGGTGGTCTTGGACTTCCAGGCTCCAGACCATGAGAAATACATGTTTGCTGTTTATAAGGCACCCTGTGTGTGGTGTTCTGTTGGAGCTGCCCAAACAGACCGAGACACTGGGCTATCCCATTCCAGGCCCATCACTTGGAAAACAGCAAGAGGCCACAGAGTCTGCATGCACGTCTGAAATTGGAGGTGTTTGGAAAGTCATCCCAGCCAAGAAAGGAAGAAACATCTTTGCTGAGGGGCTGTTTTGTGGCTGAGACAAACCTTTCAGATACAAGCTACGGTTGAGTTCATAGCAATCGCGAAAGATTGAACAGATGCAGAGAAAGGGCTTGTGGGCGACGCAAACAGGCCATGGAATCCAGGAGTCCACTGTAGGGATGGTATGGGCTGAAGTCTATCCAGCAAGCAAGTGCATTCAGTTTCCACTATCTTGCAGTGCCTCTCCTAGAGGGAAAGGGATGATGCTTTCAACCTGTTGTGTCTTTCCTAAGAAAGTTGCTGCTCTCCTCATCCGGCTTCCAGGGATGGTCAGTCTTCTCCTTCCCAGCCGTAGCTCAGAGCTGCTGGGGCCTCCCCCCTTGTGCTGCGTTCATTGTAGACCCAAGCGCCACGGCATCTGCACACTTGCACGTGCTCTGCACTTCACACCTCTGTCCTATGCCTGTGTGTTGGCACAGGCTCCCCAAGAAGCAGACTCCAAGAAGAATTGCACATGCAAGGATTTTGTCAGAGGAGATGTCGCCTCACTGGGAGGGAGTCCAAGACTGGGAGAGCTTTCAGAGGCTGAGTCCAAGGAAGCTCAACCTTGCTGTGGGGGGGTCCTTGAGCCACAGCAGACTGCCAGTCTTACTCAGGAGCCTGATGTACACAGTCAGGGTTCGAGCAGCCTTGGGAATGGTGGCCTCTGCAAAGCAAGACCCTGTGTTCCAGAGCTCACCAGCGAGGCCCTTGGCCAGTTTTGTGGTTGGAGGTCTGTGAGGCACATTTTTCAAGGCTGACATGGACTAAGTTGGTTTTGCAAACCCAGGTACCACATTATACTGTTATATTTTGCAGGAATCCATCCTCTTTCCAATCCGAGAATGTCTCCTCTATCATTTCACACACTCGCTGGACCTCACAGTTAGCTCTCCCTCGATGCTGTGCCTCCATTCCACTTCTTGAGAACAGTGTGGCAACAACATCCTGGTCACACTCTAGAAACGTGTTCCCACAACAAGTACCCTGATTATAACAAAAGACATAAGGGGAGTGTGGTCCGCTGTTTCCCTGATGACATCTGTATGTCTGAACGGGAGGCACAGCCCGGCCACGAGGTGGAGGCTCCTGGGCCCTGGAGACGGAGAATTGCACATGCACAGGTGGGCCACGTTCCAGAGGCCACGCACCTGCTGTGTGACACTCACCTGACGGCTATTGAGGGAACTCAGTGTCTGTGCATATCTGATCTATTTCTACCACGTCCACATCCATGCCCACGTCTGTGTCCCCCTCCGCCCCTGTCACACCCATAACTGTTTCTTACCTAGAAGAGGACCTGCCACATATAAAGGACATTCCCTCTTGAACCATATATCTACTCTTTCTAGAATTGTTTCTTCATTTATAAACTGATGTGTTTTATCTGCTGACCGCTAGAGAAATTTTCAGGGTTACACTTCATTTGTACAATACCCTTTGGTCTCGAGTTCTGGAGAACTTGGTAGGGAGGCAGGAGAAGGGGCCATGTTGCCACAACTTACCTGGCCTCTCAGCGTGCACGTCAGCTCACAGAGAAAATTCTCCCTCCTTCTCATCCCTATTCCTTGCTGTTGCACAGTGAGAGGGGGAACTGAGAATACAGTACTGTGGATGGAGGGAGGCTGGGTGGGCCTTTGGGAGCCTGGGACCAAGCAGCATCTGGATGAATCCCTGTCGCGTGTGCCTTACGTAAGAGGGAGACTCAGTGATGAAAAGTAACAGGTGTATTTTGAGCCACATCATACAGGCTTGAGGTTGGAAAGGCAATGTTAACATTCCCCCCGATTACTGTGTAGGAACAGACCACAGTGAACCAAACCTCCCTGAGGCTCTGCCACCACTGTGACGAGCCCACCTCCGTCCCGTGCGTCTTGTCTGACCAGGCCCTGCAGACTCCTGTTCAGTGCAGGGTTTCATGATCCCCTCCAACCTCTGCTTGCAAACCCTTCCCACCCACAGTGGGAGAGAGTGGCCAGCATGACCCTGGTGCCAGGCTGTTCTCAGCGAGCTGACTTCTGCAGCTGGGGTCCCCCGGCCCCGTCCAGCAGAAGTGTGCGGCTGTACCCATCACTGGTCCCGGTGCTGGTAGAGTCCGTCCTACGACCTGCATCGATCATTTCCCCAGCACAGGCAGTGGGCGGGAGAAGTACCAGGCTGCATTTCACACGGTTGCTGGGCCTCTTGGCAACGTGTGTCCCCTAATTATCACGCAGGCTTTCGTTTGAGTTGTAATCCCACTCGGTAAAGACTACAGAAAGCAGTGTGTCTGGCACTGGTAAGAACGAAATAACGAAGCCACGCAGAGCCAAGGCCGGAAACCGAATGGCAGGGTCCGCTGCGTGGCCGCCCCGGCTTCCTCCAGGTGGGCGAGCACGACCCCGGCCGGGGAGGCAGGGAGGAGACATGGGTGGACACAAGCCAGGTTAATTGGACGCCGCTGATCAGCAGCAGGAGACTATCCCTGGAGGAAAGGCCTGGGAACCCTTAATAGAGTAAAACGTTTCAAATCAAAGCTCCCCAGAAAGGCTGCACAGGCTGTGGCGTCAGTCGGACACACGGAGTAAACAGGCAACAGGAAGCGCGTGGACCAGAGCCCAGGCCGTCGTCGCTGGGGAGGACCGTGGCCTCAGTTGTGTGTTCCAGCGCTTGCGTTGGGGCAGCGAGAACATTGTGTCTCACGGCCGCGTCCGGCCTCCACGTAGCCTGCCCCAAGCTCTGCCTGACGTCGAGCCGGTGACCTGGCCTGACGGATTCCAGGAAAAACAAAGCTCTTCACAGCTGAGCCACGCACTTGAGTTTCGTTTGGTGTGTTTTTTTGCTGTTTTTCTCTAGTGGGAAGAGGAGGAAGGAGAAGGCATCACGTCTGTCTCTTTCCCCTTAGCTGGCCATGAAACTTACATAGCAAACACCTCCCTGCATTGATAAATCTCTCAGGAACTTTCTCGTGCCAGTCCTATGCCCGAGGATCTGGATGGGATGACGGGGCTCGGCTGGACCCACGGTGTGGGGGCTTTGGGGCCCAGCCAGTCCAGGATGTGACCCCAATATGTTACTAAAACCCTAAGAAAACAGAAAAAGAGAAAAAAACTTACTACATGGAAAATTCAACTTGTCAGGTAACCTGCTGTCATTATTTAATAGGAATTCTCATTAAGTAAAAAGGTACTGAATAGAATTCTCAGTGGATTATGTAGGCTTTGACTCATGAAAAAGGGAACCTCTTGTTTTATTCTTTTTTGTTTCTTTTCTTGCCCGTGACTTATTTATTTCATAACTGGAACCCATATTTCTTTCATCGCCTTGCCCCTCCCCTGTGGCACCCCCCAGTTTGCTCTCTGTGCGCACGGGTCCGCTTCTGTTTGTTTTCTTTCTTGGGTCCCACGTAGAAGTGAGACCGTACAGTATCTGCCCGAGTCCTGTCACTGAGCGTGATGCCCTCCGGGCCCACAGTCCTCTCGTTTTATTCTCCAAACACGGAGCGGGGGAGGGAGGGCTCCGGCGACAGTTCCCAGCGCTGGCGCCAGGTTGTAGAAGGGACAGAAGCATCTGCCTCAGGCCTCCAGCCTGGAAATAATGCTGTGATTGTTACTTGGGAAAAACCTGAATCCCTCTGTATTGAAGATACTGTCAGTCGGGCTTTCTTTTCCTTGAAGCTGAAATTCTTCCCAAGTAGTTCAAGAGAATGGAAGTATTAAGTACAAAGAGTAAAACCGTTCTAAATCTAAAGATATATAACAGTAACACTTGAAATAATCTGATTAGTAAAGTCAATACATTTGACTATGTTAATATTGTAGAGTATGTTAGTGTTTTCAGGCAGACCCTCGTGCCTGCACCAAATCCAGCCGCCACTCCCAGAGAGCCTCAGCTAGACCAGGGGCCTCCAGCTCTACACAGCGTGTCTCGAGGCAGCTGGTCCAGCCCACCCTGACTGCTCAGACCTACTCTGCAATCAGACCGGCCAGGGCCCCCGCCAGTGACTTGTGTCGGCCTGGTCTCTATGAGGACACCTGCTCCAAGCAGGACAGGGGCATTTATTTATCTTGGGTACAGTGTCTGTGGGAGCTGCAGTCAGGGACCCCAGCTCGCCATGCCCTTAGACACGTCCTGGTCCAGGCACCTGCTCTTGGTGAAGCCTCCTTATGAGTCCTCGGCTGAGGCATTTATCTGGGACCCCTGCAGAGACCACAGGGCTGTGAGGGACTGGGGCCTTGAAGATACTTCCCCACTCTGACTCAGTTAGTACTTCTTCCCAACTTGTCCCCAGGCCTGGGAGCCGACCCCCCCATCAGGGCTGATGCTTCTGACCCTCACCTGGTACCTGAACCTGCCCTGGAACACGACAGGTGCAGCAAGCATGATGGCAGAGAACAGAGACGTGCAGGACCTCAGGCCTCGACTGCGACCACAAGGCTAAGATGCTGAGTTAGCAAGCCCCAAATAATAACATGTGCCCCTTTCAAAGGGCTTTTCTGGAACTCACGGTTGCAGAGTTTCTGACATAAACCAGTCTTAAATTACTGAAAGGAAGCTAGTAAAAGCTATAAACAGGTAATTGATGGAAAAGCCAAACCAGTGACCAGAACATGTGGAAAGATGTCCTCTTACTACTTGTGAGATGAATTACCCATGAGACCCGAGACTGGGGCTGGGACCTAACTTGGAAGTAGGGTCTCTGCTGATGTGACTGGAGTTAAGGCAAGGGCATCGGGTGGGTCCTGGTCCAGTGTGATTGGTGTCTGCACAGGAAGACAGAGACCCAGGGAAAAGGACTTGTGTCAATGGAGGCAGAGGTAGGAAGGGGGGCAGCTGTGAGCCAAGGATGGGGGGCAGCCACCCGAAGCCAGATGGGCAAGGACAGTCCTTCCCTAGAACCTGCAGGGCACCTTGCCGCCAGACTCCCAGGCTCCAGCCCCGTAAGCCAACACAAATGCCCGCGGATGCGGACTGTGGATGTGGCTTTGGTGGGGCAGCATGTAGTGGCTGGGAGAGTCTGGGATGCGTGGCAGGGAAAGCCCAGAATGTCCCAAAGAGAAGGTCAGGGGAAACATGAGGTGCAAGGACTCAGATGGATCTCAGGGGAGGAGAGCGCAGAAGAGAGGTCCCTACTGCCGGCAGAGGTCCAGCCCCTGCTGAAGGGCTGGAGACCCAGGTCGGGCCCTGGAGGACATGGCTGGGTCAGAGGGCAGAGAACGTGGCTGAAGCGTGTCCCGCCGTCGGTGACAGTGGGCTTCATCATGATGGGCTGAGGTTTCCAGACAGGTGCGGAGGGTGCAGTCTGGTTTCTTCCTGCTTTCCCAGTAAAACACGGGAGGAAAGGGACGTGGCAGTTTGGACAAGCCGGAACATAGTGCCCTTGCCCTTGGGCAAGGAGGTCGCTCAGCGGGGCCAGCGCCCTAAGGACCACACACAGGAAAATAAGTGTCTTTTCATCAGTTAAATCCGTGCTTTAATTTTGTTGTTTTATAAATGATAATACCCCACGTACAGTCATGTTGTCGGTGGTAGAAACCAAAGCTTATAGAAACTTGCTGGAAAACGGTCCGTGCTAACAGGGTAATTACAGAAATACTCAGACATGAACCTGAGCCTGTAATAGCAGGGCAGCTAGATACACATCAACACTTGGAAATCAACCTTATTATAATAAAGAACAGTTACAAAACATTAAATTGTATAACTTACAGTAGCAACATGAAAAATTATTTCTTTTTTTTAATTATGGAGAAATATTTAAAACTTCACTGAAAATTACTTTAATAAGGCCTAAATAAATAAAGCACAAATCATATCCACAAGAGGGCAAGTCGTGGGTGCACTGAGCTAACAGACACGAAAATCACCATCAAGCTGCTGTCACAGGACCTGGTGCAACAGACCCACACCTGCAGGGGAGCTACTGAGAGTCGGTGATGAAGACCTCCGGGAAATAGTGGATTGTTCGATACATTGTTTCAGGAGTAGACACTGGAAATGCATTTGGAAAAATAGAATATGAATCCATATTTTGCACCATTCAATGAAATCAATCCAGATAAAGATTTAAATGTAAATGTAACCATTGACATTTTTATTTTATTTTAAAATTTTATTTATTTATTGAGAGAGAGAGAGTGAGCGTGCACAAGTGGCGGGGGAGAGGTAAAGTGAGGGGAGGAGCTGACTCCCCACTGAGCAGGGAGCCTGCTCCATCCCAGGACCTTGAGATCACGACCTGAATGAAAGGCAGACACTTAACTGACTGAGCCACGCAGGTGGCCCCCACCGAAATTTAAAAAAAATGGGAGAGTGTTTTATGACCCAGCTTAGAGAAGTAGATCTTTAGCATGACAAAAACACTGGAAATTATACAGAAAATTGGTAAATTTAACTATGTCAAAGGTCGAAGTTATCAGTCCTCATAAAATACACCTGAGGACCATGAGAATGTCTAACGTATGAAGGATCAGTGTCTGGAACCTATAAAGGACTCTACGAATCAAATAAAGGACAACAACCACATTAATACAGACAAGAATGGGCAGAAGACAGACCGGCCATTTCAGATGAGTGAGAAAAACAGCAGAAACCTCAGACGTGCAGGTGCAGTCTTCATCAGGGTGATGGGGACAAGACAGTGGGTGTCCCCTCTCACGCAGGACAGGCAGTCACCACCGGCCAGACTCCGGTGATGTCCCCAGTCACCCAGGACGGGCAGTAACCACTGGCCAGACTCCGGTGATGTCCCCAGTCACCCAGGACGGGCAGTAACCACCGGCCAGACTCCGGTGGGCATCCCCAGTCACCCAGGACGGGCAGTAACCACTGGCCAGACTCCGGTGATGTCCCCAGTCACCCAGGACTGGCAGTAACCACTGGCCAGACTCCGGTGATGTCCCCAGTCACCCAGGACGGGCAGTAACCACCGGCCAGACTCCGGTGGGCATCCCCAGTCACCCAGGACGGGCAGTAACCACTGGCCAGACTCCGGTGATGTCCCCTGTCACCCAGGACTGGCAGTAACCACTGGCCAGACTCCGGTGATGTCCCCAGTCACCCAGGACGGGCAGTAACCACCGGCCAGACTCCGGTGGGCATCCCCAGTCACCCAGGACGGGCAGTAACCACTGGCCAGACTCCGGTGATGTCCCCAGTCACCCAGGACGGGCAGTAACCACTGGCCAGACTCCAGTGGGCATCCCCAGTCACCCAGGATGGGCAGTAACCACCGGCCAGACTCCGGTGGGCATCCCCAGTCACCCAGGACGGGCAGTTACCGGCCAGATGCTGGTGGAGTGTCACCTGAAAGGGGCTCTTTGCAGCTTTCTCAGGGCCTTTGCTGTTGCAGCCCCTCCAGAGAACAAGTGGGCTTTACAATATGGAATCGAATGTGTTCAGGCTGTTTGTTACCCAGTTTCTACTCCTAGAAATTCTGGTATATTTTGTGAGGAGAAAATTTAAAGAGAATTCCTTGTGGGAGCATGAACTGTAATTGTTTGTAATGCTTTATAGTGGCTGAAAATCACTAGAATACCTCAGAGTTTGTAAGGAGGGTACAGAGATACTTTTATATATTGCACAATGTCTATTTGCATCAGTGAAGGGGAATGGACCTCATTGTGCATGCACGCTGGAAAGATAATAATGAGGGAAATTGTCACAGGATACTGTATACAGTATAGGTGTTTGAAAATTAAAAGATAGAAAATGAAACACAGATAAATAATTACAACAAAATGAGTGGGAGTTGTGGGGGTGCGGTCAGAGAGGAGGCAGGTGGTTTCAGTCTTTGGTGGTTTTGTCATCATTGTGAGGAGTGGCTCATTCATTACTACGCACAACTCTCCCGCACACATTAACATCCCACCATAATGCCACAGTAGGGCCCAAGAATTTCAAGTGTGTAAATGTGGGGTCTGGTATGGCCGGATTAATGGAAAATAATGTGTTTTAATCTGTCTATTCTTTGAAGAAAGAACTCAGAAGTAAAGATAAACTATGTTTTTAACATCAGTCCTTCTCAAATTTGAATCTGCTTTTCTAACTGGAATCTCCGAAGTGTCTTGCGGGAACACAGAGCCTGATTCCTTCGGGCTGGGTGGGCCTGAGTATCTGCATTTCCAGCAAGCTCGAAGGAGGCGCTGACCCGCCACACCTGAGGAATAAGGTTGCCCAGACCCCTGCAGGAAGTGAGAACTTTAGTCCACTTCCAGTTCAGAATATGGATCTGTTCTGAATAAAAAGATAAAACTGGACCCATTTTAGGGCTTCTGGGTGGTGCAGTCGGTGAAGCATCTGACTCTTGGTCTGGGCTCAGGTGGGAGTCTCAGGGTCGTGGGATCGAGCCCCGCATCAGGGTCCCAGCTGGGCATGGAAACTGCTTGGGATTCTCTCCCTCCTTCTGCCACTCCACCCCTCACATGCACTCTCTCTCTCTAAAACAAAACAAAATAAACAAAAACAAAAACTAGACCCGTTTCTCCCACTGTATACCAAGATCAATTCCAAGAGGATCCGACTTAAGTGTAGGAGATGGACCCATATAAGCACTACAAGAAAACAAAGATGAATTATTTTATAATTTATGATGCAAAATACAGAAGCAACAGGGAAATGTGATAGGTTTGATTATACTAAAGCTATTTGCATCTTAAAAACATGTACAAATGTCAAATTGGGGTTCCCATTGATATTCCCAAAATACAAGGACTGCTAAAACACAGAACATAAAGACCAATAACCTAGGAAAACACTTAGGGTTATAAACAGACTGTTCACAGAGGAGATTACATGGTTTTTAAATGTTAAACCTCATTCATCATAGGAAGGCACACATTAAAACTAGAATACAATCATTCTCCCAGAAAGATTAATGCGTTGCTGGTGATCAGAGAAGGTGCCCTTCACACTGGTGGTGGGAATGGTGCAAGCAGAAAGTTTGCCACGTCTAGCAAAATACCTAATCATTTATTAACAGACAAAGCAATTCTACTCCCAGGGATTTAGCCCCACGAGCAAAGATCCTGTAAGACATATGCAACCCAATTCACAACAGCAATGCAAGTCAACAGAAACTAGGAAAACAGCCCAGATGACCATCACTAGGGGTTCGACTGAAGAAAGAAGACATGGTATTTTTACACAATGGGATAATATGCAGTTGAGAAGGAATGAGAAATGATCTCTAGTATATATTAAGGGAAAAAGCAAGGAGAAAAAGTGCTTATTTTGTTTATATTGAAAAAAAGCAAAGTGATAATTCATACATTGCATATCTGAAGACATATAATAACTCAGCTGCATTAGTTCCTAATTTATTACTCATCTTGTCTTATCTGTCACTTCCTCCTTCCCAGATATTTTGAAGAAAAATATCAGATTTTAGTTTCTTAGGACTGCTGTAAGAAATTTAAGGCACCACCAACTAGATGCCTTAAAACAACAGAAATATGTTCTTCCGCGATTCTGGAGGCTGGTGTTGAAAAGCAAGGTGTCGGAGGTTGGTTCCTTCCAGAGGCTCTGGAGAGTCTGCCCTGACCCCTCTCCAATTCTGGTGTTGCCCGTGTGCCTGGCGTTCCCTGGCTTGTGCACACATCACTAAGACCACTGCCTCCCTCTTCACACGGTGTTTTCCCCTATGTCCTCTGTGGCCAAACTGCCTTCTTCTTATGAGGGCACCAGGCTTAGGAGTAGTGCCCACTCAACACAAGGATAACCTCATCCTAACTGGATCACATCTGCAAAGACCCTCTTTCCAAATGAGGTCACATTAACAGGTCCTGGCGGTTGGGACACCAATATGCCTTTTTTGGGGAAATAATTCTACTGACTTCAAACATCATATTGTTCCATCTGTACTTTTGCATATATTTTAATTTTTATAACAATTTTTTTTAAAAGCAGGAGCTACAGAAATAATTCCTGATAGCATTATATATAAATTTGTAATTGTATTATAATGATCAACAGTAAATTAAAATGTAGACATTTTAAAAAGAATTACGTAATTATTAAAGAATTATTTAATGTTATGCTCACCACTTTTTTCTCCATAGACAACTCTACAATGAATCCTTTCTCGACCCTCATAAAAGGATGCTTACAATTTAATTTTTTTTAAAGATTTTTATTTATTTGACAGAGATAGAGAGCACAAACAGGGGAAGTGGCAGGCAGAGGCAGAGGGAGAAGCAGGCTCCCTGCAGAGCAGGGGGAGCCTGACGTGGGACTCGATCCCGGGACTCTGGGATCATGACCTGAGCCGAAGGCAGTCGCTTAACCAACTGAGCCACCCAGGAGCCCTTACAATTTAATTTTGCTTTGAGGTAAGATGCACCCCAGGAGACAGGCATCATTTGAGAGTGTATTTGTGTGTGGCTGGGGTGGGTTCTACAACCGCATATGAAGCTCCTCCTTCACTGAGTTTCCATGTTCTCTCCACTCATGCTCCAGGTTCCATGGAAACCCGAGTGTGGCTGTTGTGCCGTGCTTTACCCAACTTCTAGCAACGTCCTGACCCCTGGATGCTCCGGTGCCCTTCCAGACCATGCTCTGTGTCCTGAGATGCTGAGCCCAGAGTGCTTGGTGCTCCGGCCGGATGCCCCTTGGTGTCCTGCTTGTCTCTCCACATAACGATGCTCAGCTAATTCTCATGCAGTTGTCACGGAGAATGATTATCTTCTGAATTGTTTTTTTTTGTTTGTTTGTTTTAAAGCAGCAACTAATTCTCAGCAAAGGATAAATGTCAATTTTGAAGATACTATTCAAGTTCAGGAAAGGGCTTCACTGCTTGGCCAGAACTCACGCTTCCCAAAACATTGTGCCTCGCAGCTCACACAGTTTTATCACTTTTGTTCATTTTTTCACTGTTTTCCATTTGAAACACGAAAACTCTGACAGTCACATAGATAGACTCAAGCTCTCTTCTTTTTGTGTTTGTCATCACCGTCAGCACGTCTACTCCGACTGCTGATTGGAGGCGGGATGCACCCCCAGGACCTGCAGGGTCACCCTGTCTTCACAGGCACGCTGTGGGAAGGGAAGGAACACACATCACAGGGTTTGCAGGGACAGGAACCAGCTTGAAGTTCTCAGAATCAATGTTCATGCGAATACAATTTTATGAAAGAGCGCATAATTAAAATATGCTATTTTGAATTTATATATATTATTAAACTCAGTAGTAACCTCAGCAATTATTTAAAACTTAGCAACAAAAAGCTTTCTTGGAGAGGAGTATTTTATTCTCAACTTTATTTAAGTCCCAGCACGCAGGAGGAGACAAGCAGCCTGCTCCTAGCTGGTTTGCTTATTTGAACTGGCTACAGACAGAGTGGCCAGATTGCGTGCCCCCACCCGGCCCATGGTTAGCGACTTCTACCTCTGTCCCCAGAGTCTGTTTCAGTGGGGGGAAGAGAAGGTCAGAGGGCACAGACATTTTCGGGGGAAGTGACGGAATACCTTGCTTCCTGAGTCTCTGCACAGCCCTGGGGGCAGCAGGGTGCGAGCCCACCTTCACCAACAGCGGCTTCCACGCGCGGTCCTGTTACTTTACCTCCAGTCCACACGCTGTACCTCATCAGGAAGTGAGGGGCTCTGCCTGCACCCACGAGGTCAGACCACACTGCTGTTGTCTTCGGGAGAAGGCACAGGAATGTGTGTAATAACCCGGCCACACAGCTGGTTTCTCAGTGATCTTCGGATAACAGGAGCCGCCCCTGACCTAACAGGGCACAAAGCTGCCTGCCTCTCCCACAGCCGACTCTTAATTACTGATTCATCTTTACAGGAAAGTGCAGTCCTACTATCGTGTCCCGTCTGGGCATTAATGTGATTGCTGCTTGTAATTTCCTCCCCACTCTTCCTGCAGACCACTTAATATTTCATACTGGTAATTAGCAAATTCTTGTTATTTAGTGCTAATTTTAAACATTCCATCTATTTTTGTAGGGTGTTTTTTCGGTAAATAAAATAACCATAATTTCTTCTAAATGTTCACTACGTTCATTCCATTTATAGTCCCAAGATTGTGATCACCATGAAGTCACTCTGCTCTCCTGCTGCTCGGGATGCACTCACTGGTTCCTCTCCCCGAGCCTGACTCCGCCTCACCGACCCGGCCAGCGTATTGCACTGCACACCCACTAGGTGCCTGGCACGAGGTGGGAGGAAGGAGGGGCAGCAGCTCCTGGCCCAGCACCAGGGGTGGGCAGACCCAAGATTAAAGGGGAGGGAAGGAACCGGCAATTACTAAGAGGCTACTACGTGCCAAGTGATTTTCTGACAATTTCTGTGAATTAGTTTGCATTTCCCCAGTTTTGTGGATGATGAAGAAACAGAGGCAGAGAAGGAGGGAAGTTGGTGGGTTTGATGTCCCCCCTTATGCTCATGCGCAATTAGAATTTATCACACTGCCTTACATTTTATCTTTAAATTACGGCAGATCCCACAGATACACACGTGTGGGTCACTCAGTGGCTCTCAGCTGGAGGCTGTTCTGCCCCGGGGACCCTGGCCAATGTCAGGACACAGTTTTGGTTGTCATCACTGGGAAAGGGCAGGTATGGTCACTGGGTGGAGGCCAGGGATGCTGCCAAGCACCCCGCGGCTGGAGGACAGCCGAGACATAGTGGGCCGGGCTGAGAGCTGTGTCAGGTTGGGAGACCTTGGTGCGTACACTCCCTCCCCTTCTCCTCAGCAGTCAGTGTTGTTAATGGCTGCTGTGAGCTTTTCCCAGCCTGTCTCTGCTATGTTCACATCCATACTTGATCTCTGGCCTCCCTGCACGTGTATTTCTGGTTAAAGAAGAGATCATGCTATGAATATAGGCCTGGAAGTATTTGCTGGTTTCTACTTCAGATATTTAACAGACATTCCCCATCTGATACCTCGGTCTTCTCCCGTCAGGAGGAGCCATTCCCTGTGTGGGTGTGCCTACCGAGGCATCCCCCGTGGTGGGGGCAAGCTTGGCACTGTTTTTGACACTGTGTCCTGCCTTGCCTGTGGGCTGGTACCTCACATTCCGCTCTGTATCGTCACATCTGCATGAGGTCTTGGGACAACATAAGGAGGGTGAGCACTGTCTCAGCCTGGCTCGCACAGGCCAGACGGCCAGGCTCCAGGCTCCCTGGATGAGCAGCGATACTGATTTGCCCTCCCACTGACCTAGCTGAGCCAAAATCAGAGAGGAGGCCATCTCTGCACTGGGAGCTGAGTCGGATGCAGAAAATACTACTGACCATCTTAGAATTGGGTCTTACAGAGTCTCTCCACCCGCTGTTTGGATCTATGGAACTGGGGTCCCCTGGGGGCAGAGGAAGTGGCAAAGGCAGGGCCTGGCTTTCAGAGGGCAAGTAAGATCCTGAAGGAGAGTGTGAGCTCCTCTGTGTTGTACATAATTTCTTAGGGGTCGGTGCAGAAAACCATCTCTCTCCTGCTTTCCCGCTAGAGCAGCCTCCATGAACATTCACACCCTTGCTCATCTTCGCACATTGAAGAAGTACGTGATGGTGGGAGAGCATCTTCGTGCACCTGCAGTAGAACCCAGACAAGGAAGGGCAGCCACCAACCCCACAAAGACACCCTCCTGCCGGAGTGTGGCGGCTCCTCACCCCCGGCAGCTGCCCCCATGCAGGCTTCCTCTCATGCCATCAGGGTCCATGGGCAGCACCTGGGGGTGGGAACCCTGGTCTGCACCAGCAATCTTAAAGCGAGACACTTGCGTGGAACCTCCACAGGTTCACGGAGGGTCTGCGGGCACGAGGAGCACGGGGCGCGGGGCCCGCCTTCCTGAGACCACGCCCTGCTGCTGCTTGTCCTTGCCACAGCCACCTGGCGTCTCTCCCCGAATCTTCCCTTCACGCCAAGGCTCTGCCATCTCCTCTGTGTCCTGTTCATGCACAGTGTTTCCTGTGGCTTTTCACAAGAAGTGTGTTCCCCTCATCAGCCCAGTGAGCACCACCTGGGAGCCAGGAAGGCAGAGCCTGATCTGAATCAGACGCTGCACTTTACGGGACTGAGGGTCATCCAGGGCAGGTGCGGACTTCGAGGGGCTGCCCTCAGCACCCATATGCCATGTGCAGTCCGCCTCACGTTGTTGACTGTGCCTGTCCTCATGTGCCAAGTCTGTCCAAGGGCCCCAGAGGAAATGGTCCCTGGTCCAATCCCCGGCAGCATCTTCTTCAGGCTTCGGATTCATACTGTGTATTCAAAACCATTAGTTCGCACTTGTTCAAGTGACTTTTCTCAAAGTGCACACATAATACAGAAACTGATTGAGGCAGCCCTGAAGGTAATTAGGACACTGTGTTCACGATTTTAAATTTTCCAAGTAACTCATTTTGTCTTTAGTTGCAAAGCCCTTCAAATAGACCTCACACTTATGGCAAACTTAATAGAGATCGGCCTCATAACAAAGCAAAAACCACCACAATCATCATTTCCTGTTGCTCTGAGAGAGGGCAGGCATTTCCCGATAGTCTTTCTGATGGTTCGGTGAAATTCTGCTAGGAAATACTCAGGAGAACGTCAGTGTCGTAAAAGTAACAAGAGTGGTGCTGTGGTAACAAATCATTGTCTGCCAAATAGATTTAAAAATCCACACTGTAGTCGCCCTTGTGCATTGTGCAAGCAGGGAGTGCTCCCCGGCAGCAGCGGCCAGGTGGCCACCAGGAGGAGGTCCCTCTGCCAGGGTGCCCCATGGTGGCTTCTGCCCCCCTGTCTGGGTCCCTGGGCTCCCTTCTGCTCGGGGAGAAGAGACACCTGTCCTTGCCCTTCTGACTTACACACAGTGATAAATATTTTTCAATGGATAATAACCATTAGCGTTTGTTTAGCCTTCAAGGCACACCAGCTTGTGTGCAAAATGCTGAGTTGTTCTCATTCAGAACAACTTGGATTGGGTAATTGAAGTGCCTAAGAAATACAGGATCCTTCTCTGGCTGAGGAAGAGAGCTGAGTTCTAGTGACTCATTCTGGGTCACCTGTTTCATAGGGAGCAGGGCCAGGCTTTGAGCCCAGACCAGCAGGACACCAAACTTTTCCTTGTGGATGGAAACATGGGCTTGGCTGGAGAAACTCTGTGCTGGCCTCATCCCAGCGGTTCAGGGGTGAAGTCCCCCCAGGGTCCTCCACACCCTCACTCCTGGCCTGGGACCTGGTCCTGGAGCAGCAGCAGTGCCCATGGGCCCTCAGCACCTGCCTGGCACATCCGCGGTGATATTTCAGATCTGTTCTGACCCAAAGGCAGGTGTCCACCCATCCTAAAGATCATGCGACAGTAGCCCCAGGGAGGTATAAGAAGTTGTGGGTAATACACACCGAGATCGAGAGCACACCTTTCCTCACCCGAAAGCATCTGCCACACTCCTGCTTTGGGACCACACTGCCTTTCTGGAGGTGGCACCGACTTTGGGGTCCTCTGGGGATAAGTTCAGTTTCTGTTTCTATCACTTATCCTGTGATGGTAAATTATCAATCTCAGTGAGCCTCACTTAATCAGCATGGACAAAGGAATGGCAAGCCCCACGCCCTGAAAGAAAAATGTTCCCCAGCCACCTGGTGTCACCACTGCTTCCCAGCACTTCCATTTTTTCAATATTTTCATTCTGCATTCAGGTTCCCCCAGTGCACCAAATTTCCATAAATGCTTACATATCCTGAGTCCCATGTTTCCTAACCTCTGCAATGCAAATATCCAAATCTCTTCAGAAGCAAAATGTTCTAGGTCTTGTTCCTTTGCTAAAGTTTATTTAACTAAGGAAATAGGTTGGAGGCTTTCCACTCTCATTTTAGTGGAGGATTTTGCTGTTGGCCTCTTAAGAATGAGGAAGTTTCCAGGTCTGTTGCCCTGTACAGTGTGTGGGGATCCTCAGAGTGCATCACATGAAGGTAGTTCCAGCTTTTGGATATTTTGCTTCTGACTCAATCTCTCTGTTGAGAGTTTTGTTTATTGCAGGGGATGGGATATTGAGACAGAACGAGGTAAGCACTAGAGAGATGGGGAAATTAACATGGCAGACCTGCCTTAGTTCATTTACAAGGGTCCTGTTCACTTTGTCTCCACTATAGTATTACCCCTCTGGTTGATGTTCATTATTTCCAAAGTAAGTTTAGTTTATTGGTGGATATAAATTTTTAAACATAATTTTGCCTTGGACAAAATCCATGACTACCCAAGGGGGAAACATTCTTTGGAAGAAAATGCACATAAATGAGTAGTTTTTATAGAGCTTGAATAATGAATCAATTTTGATACCATATGAGCATGGCCAGTGCCTTGGTGCTCCAAGTTCATGCCACAAGCTCACCTGTCCTCACTCTGCTAGGATCACACCTGTGCTCTGCATGACACCTGGCATGGCACCTGTACATGCAAAGCTGATGGAAAGTAAAAACAGGGAGGTTGATAGTAGGTCTGCTTTCTATTTTATCTAATTAAAAAAGTTGTCTTCCCACCATGAATCTTCTTGTAGCTGTAAAATAGGCTTATTGCACTGAATATGAATTCTTCATTATATTGCAAAACCAGTAACAATCCATTATTGTGTTAAACTGAGGTAATAAAAGGTTTATGTCCTTTCCCCAGTGTGAGTTATATGCAAAGACTACCTCCTGGAAGACAGAATGAGTTTCCAATCACTGCATTTCATATTCCAACTGATAGGACTGCATTAGCCATCGCACAACACAGTCTTTACCAAATAGGCTTTCTGACGAAAGGTCCAACCACCACAAGCACATTACTGTTGCAGAACAACACTCTAGGACTTGGCAATCGTTGGATTTATCCCAAGGTAATCTAATTAATCTAACATCTCAGGACTTAGAAATATAGTCAGTATGCAGTCCACATCATAAGTGCATAATACATAAGGTGCAAATCTAGTAAATTTATCTATAGTTCGTTTTATGTTTATTAAGTTCCCAAGGGGCCATAACTGTGACTTATTTATCAAGAATCTCCAGAACCGGGGCGCCTGGGTGGCTCAGATGGTTAAGCATCTGCCTTCAGCTCAGATCATGATCCCAGGGTGTTGTGATAGAGCCCCGCATCGGGCTCCTGGCTTAGCGGGGAGTCTGCTTCTCCCTCTCCCTCTGCCTCTCCCCCTGCTCATGCTCTCTCTCTGTATCTCTGTGTCTCTGTGTCTCAAATGAATAAAATCTTAAAAAAAAAAAAAAAAAAGAATCTCCAGAACCTGGCATGATGCCTCCTGCAGTGACTGGAACACAGGATGCTCTCCACGAAGGACATGACCTGGGACTGTGAAAGCAGGTAGAAAAGGCGATCTGTCTCTCTGACCACACTGCCATGTAACCCCACCCCGGTAATCACCGGAAGATGAGGAATAAAATGCTCATCTGACTTAAGTGCAATGGTTTGTAGTCAGCATCTGTGATGCTTCTTCAGTTTTCATTAGTTTCCTTTTATAGCCAAGGTTGAAAAGATGACACTGGAATTTAAAAAGATAAAAAATGGGGATGCCTGGGTGGCTCAGTTGGTTAAGCGACTGCCTTCGGCTCAGGTCATGATCCTGGAGTCCCAGGATCGAGTCCCGCATCGGGCTCCCTGCTCGGCGGGGAGTCTGTTTTCTCCCTCTGACCCTCTCTCCTCTCGTGTTCTCTCTCTCATTCTCTGTCTCTCAGATAAATAAATAAAATCTTTAAAAAAATAAAAAGATAAAAAATGTAAAAGTAGCAGATTAATTTTTGTCAGCTTAACAACTAGGGTCACTTGCTGAAAACTATTAAAAAATAAATCTGTACTTTGTAAAGCGGGACTGTCACAAAATAATGAATGTGATTGGTAAAGATAAATGCACAGGAAATGGAAGCATAGCCAAGCAGCAGATATTTGTGAGTCTGACCTCCCCGCCCCCGACCTCCTCTCTCTTGACTGAGAAGGCAGCTGACCCACCCGGAGATGAGTCTCTCTCTGACCCTAGACAAAGGTGAGGAAGGTTTTGGTGGCCCCATGTGCATGCACAGAGGAGGACTGGCAAGGTGGTAACTAAAACTAAAGCCAACGAAGGGCTTCTTTGAAAATAAAATGCATAGTAGTTAACTGGTTACTCATTAGGTTAAAAATTTGCAATTAATTACAACTAATCTGTAACATGCTATTTGTAAGCTGACAGTCCACAGTTAGCGACTGAACAGAGCAGAGAACATGACCATGTTGCTCTGCAAGCTGGATGGCATGCCCTGAGACATTCACCTGGGACACTCACCTGAGCACTCACCTGGACACTCACCAGAAGAGACTCAAGTTGCTTGTCTTTTTACTTGCATTGTGCTCTTCCCGGTTTGCTTTTCTTCTCTTTAATTATCTTTCTTTTTTTTTTTTTTTTAAGACTTTATTTATTTGAGAGGAGAGAAAGAGAGCATGAGCAGGAGGGAGAGAGAGAGGGAGAGGGAGAAGCAGGCTCCCTGCCAAGCAGAGACCCAGATGCAGGGCTCCAAACAAGGACCCTGAAATCATGACCTGAGCAGAGGGCAGACACTTAACAGACTGAATCCCCCAGGCGCCCCTACAATATTCTCTTTCTTGATTTATGCTCTTGTGCTGTCCATATGGATCCTCCAATTAGGTTCTTGAGGCTTTTCCTGTTTCAGGACACTCCTGTCTGTCTTGAGGAGACTTTTCTTGATTGCTGCAATCATGTGGAAGCAGAGACAGGGCTGTCTCTGTCTGAGCCCCACTGTATGTGTAAGACAAGACACTGGGTACTCTTACCCCGTAGAATCACACCCCCCTCTGCCTTAACCAGCAGGGAGGGTGGCACTTTCAGGAGTGATGAGTCCACCAACATTATCTTGGCTTCCGATCTTGAGGTTGTGTATTCTGTTGCAAGTGTTCGATGTCCTAAGTATCTCCCTGAGGACACTGACAAATTTCACATAAAATCAGCATTTGCTCTACTTCTTGGCAGCAAGAATATTACTTGGGCATTTGAGTTGTCCATTATTGACATACCAAATATATACAAAAATTACATAACTTCTACATGTCTATTGCAAATGCAAATGGTAATAAATAAAAAAAAAAGACTTATTTTTCGCAGGTTGTCATTCTACTTAACTGTGGAAGCAAGTGATAGAAGATCCCAGGATAAGAATTGGAAAGTAAAATGCTGAAAGAAATCAATCACAGCAGATTTCATTTCAGACTAGTTCCATTCATCAGAGATTCAATGCCAGGTGACTCCTCAGTTTTGACTGAAGAGCTTCTGTGGAAAGAGGAGGTCCTAGGTTTGCACCCACATCTCTCCCGCTCCCAGGTCTCTCAGCTGAGAAAGAGGCATCACAGCCCTGCCATGATTCCTGACCACAGCTCCCTCCCTGCTCAGGTTCCTGAATGTCTTTGTCACTGGACTTGCAAGACCTCCCTCTGAGCAGAGTATCTCTTTTCCTCATTGTGTGACTTTCCTTGGCCAACAGCAGATGTGGGAAACACTGACAACCGTTAGTTTTCAGAGAAAAGCAAGTTAACCCACAGAGAAGACGTTTTGCACCTGGTATGGATGAAATAAAAGAATGGACAACAGCTAATGTTGGCAAGGATGTGGAGCAATGGAAACACCACACATCTCTGGTGTAGGAGTAAAATGGTCCAACCACTTTGAAAAAGCGTTTAGTAATTTCTTAAAAGTTAGCATACACCTACTCTATGGCCAATTCCACTTCTAGATATTGACTGAAAAGAAATGAAGACTTGTGGTCTCAAAAAGACTTGTATGAGAATATCCATAGCAAATATACTCATAATAGCCAAAACATATTCAAATTCCATCAACAAGAGTGGAAATCAACTATTGGAGGTATATCCACACAATGGAATACTGCTTAGTAATTAAAGAGAGCAAAGTATTGATACATCCAGCATCATGGATGACTTTCACAAACATTGTGTTGAATAAAAGAAACCAGACAAAAAGATCTTACATTGTATAATTCTGTGTATATGAAATTCATGAACGGACAAGCATAATGTAGTGTTAGAAACCATGATAGCAGTTACCTCTGTGGTGGGGTTGACTGGAAAAAAGAACAGGAGCTTTATGGTGTGAGGGAAATATCCCATATCCTATTTGGGATGTGGTTACCTGGATATATATAAATGCCAAAACTTACCTCTAAACTTTGTCTTTAAACAGTGTGAACTTTATAGTTTATAATTTAACCTGGTGAAGTGGAACTTAAGCTTATATTCCTTTACTTTTAATAGCTTTCCCATCATATAGAGATAGCAAAGGGAATTTTCCTCTTTACATTCTTCTGGATAAAAGTATAGTTTGCTACATTGATAATCCTTCCCTCTCAGCAAAGATCTCAAATGCATAGAATGCCAACCACGTAATGGGCTCAGTGCTCAGAGCTGGGAACACCGTGAGGAAGACGAGAGGCATGGCCTTTGTTTACACAGCCGGAGGTCACACTCTGGTTGCCCATCTGTGGCACGTGGGTCACAGCAGAGTTTGGACTGCTGCAGTGTTTGGGAAATTATTAAATTGAATGAGTGAAGGTTTTAAGAGTTCCCTAGGTGGCCACTGTCCCCACCACTCTGTTCTTGAACAGCCCACTTTACTCGCCATGGTAGTGTTTGCATGTTCACCTCTTGGCTAGCCAGAATCAACCAGGTGGTCTGGGAGAAGTTGGCATCAGGTTTGGTAGGGGACAGATTTGGTAGGGTGTGGGGTTCAGAGAGGGAACAACACTTATGTTAGACCGGCCAGGGTGTAAAACTCAGTAAAATACAAAGTGCAGGGGAGGGAGTTTTCAGGAAGAAGAAGGTCCACAGGGAAGAGCAGAATCCAGAAGGAAGAGCTTGCCTGGCCCTTTACAGGAACTGAACGAAATGCACAAGGAAGGGGTGGGCAAGGTCAGGAGGAGTTAGGAGAAATGAGTAGCTGCTGTGTCATAAAAGGCCCTGAGTTTCTGGGACAGAGCCTGAAGCTCCTCCTGAGGGTAGTGGACGGCTCCTAGTAAAGGGGAGCGTGTGTGACCAGCTGAGAATCTGGGGGGAGGTGGGGCCAGCACAGGCAAAGACGTGGAGTCAGGAAGCGTTTCCCGCAGGGTGGTCCAGACTGGGAGTGGGGGTGCGGGAGGAGAGCTGGTATGAAGCTGCAGGAGTCTGGGAGGTCGATGCACGGAGCTGAGTCAGCGACGAAGCTCGCTCTGGCTCGGGTGCTGGCTGAGCATGGACACAGGAGAGGCGAGCACCACAGCACTGAATTCCCTATGAGACCTCTGAGACATGCGCAGGAGCATGGAGTATTTGGTTCTCGAACTTAGGAAAGGACTTAGGGTTTTATCCTCCGTTTAATGAAGGATTAGATTCTACCCCCAGAATCAGACCTGTTCTCTGCCCCTGAAACCAGGAGTTAATTTCTTACGCAGTAAGAGCATTGATGGGCCTGTGTGGTTGAATAGTCCTGGTGGATGAGGATCTGGGAGGATAGCACCAGGGCCCAGTACAAAAGACCCCACAGGCTCTGAGTGGACACCTGCCATCTCTGAACCCATCACACAACTTGCCAGAATGAAATTATCTTATGTCAGTGAAGGGACAGGCAACTTCAGCCTTAGAAGGCGAACAGATTCTGTGTGTCAGAGATAGCGGACGCCCACTACAGACGCTTCTGCTGAAGGAAAGAGGTTGCTTCCCATTTAGGGATTTAAAACATTAGAAAAGGCCTGAAAAGAGGTCCCCACACATGTTCAGAAGAGACAGCAATGTCAGTGTTGTCTTTTTCTCTCCTGTCTGTTCTGGTTTGTTGGAGTCCACATATATTCTGCTGCTCTTCTGAAGTCTGATGGATTTTAATGCAGAAATGGTCCATTCTCTGTGAGAACTTGTGCCTCACATCTTGATCTCCCTAATTCCAAGTCAATTCTTTTTTTTTCAGCTTCATTGAGGGATAATTAACAAATAGACTTGTAATATATTTAAAGTGTACAAAGTAGTGATTTGATATACATATACACTTTGAAGGGTTCCACAATTGAGTTAGTTAACTGATGGAGTAGTTAATGCCCCATCACCTCACCTCACATATTTACCTTTTTTTGGTGAGAACTAGGTCAATTCTTGACTACCATAATTCAAAGTTAGGTTTTGATGATATTAATGTGTAATCCAGGAATACCTGGTTTCCTCTTCCTCTTCATGATATTTCTGACTGTGATATGTACAATGAAACAATGGCAAAAGAAAGATTAAACATTGATTTGGGCCTCTAGTAACCAAGTTCAGGGAACTGTTAGGTCTTCATGTATCGTCTTAGCCCAAACCCAAAGCTTATCATGGGCTGGGTGTGTACAATGGTTCCCAAGACAAGAAATGAGTGATAAGACCCAAAGGTAAATACAGATAGAGACAGGTAGAAATAGGAATGAGGGGATGCTCCAAACTTCTCCCCTGTGAGCTGTACCCTTGGGCAGTTGGCCAGTGTGGATGGAAAGAATAGAGAGGCCCAAAGTGTAGTTCAATCCATCAGCAAATCTAGACAATCCACATCCTCTTACCTGACCCAGTTTATTCCAATTTCTTCTTGTTGAGGAAGAATGAGAAGAAGGGAGACTTCCTTCTCCCCAGAGAAGATTTGGTTGGCAGGTGCATTCTCTCGCTAAGATATGACGTCACTGCCTGTAACCCGTGAGTACGTCCTCCCCCAGAGTTACTGTAAAGCTCTCCAGGGACACCGCACCTGAGTGTTGGCTGTGGTAAGCCAAACCACAGAAAAGGGGCTGTGTTCAGGGTATCATTACAATTACAGACTCTCTAGAAAAATGACCGACGATAGCAAAGATCTTCGGAGTAAATAGGCATTCAGGAGCTCAGATGCTGTGAGTGTTCTGACTTTATGCAGGCCTTGCATCATGCTGACAACATTAGCAACCAACCCAGGCCTTCAGCTCTGATGAATCCCAGAGTCTCCTTCTTTTCATTACTGCCCATGCAGTAGCTTTAATGCGCTATTGCCTCTGCTCTCTGTGAATGGAGACTGCATCTGTGCTCGAGATGGTTGATATGCAGTAGATGCTCACACATCTTAGATGTGAAATGAAAGGGATATTGGATAAAATGTCTTCAATAAGAGAACATTTTTTCCTATCCTTATCCAACATTTCAAGCAGAGGGTTACCTCCAGTAGGCAGCTCTGCGACATGGACTCGATCATAGCTTCATATAATCAATTTCTTGTATAGTTTTTGGGTGCTATCACATGGTTCATTATCCAGTCACTTCAACATGTATGTAAATTTTAGTCTCATATCTTCTCCATCTTCCTGATGAGTCTCAACTGAAAGTCAAAGTTTTCCATTATTTTTAGAAGGAAATATATCTTTATGGGGGACTATTCACATTCGGGGGTAAATTTACATACTAAATTTTGATCCAGTGTAGTTTTATATGCTATTTTAGATTCATGTATGGAGTTATTCCTATAACTAACATTTATTACATTATTAATATGTGTAATGATCATCATATGTTCACAAAACACAGAAATAAATGATTTCCCCTCAAACATTTCAGTAGTTGGTGTTTTAGCTCGTGACCTACAGACCAAATGGTTTGTTATTTACGTAATAAGAGCTCCCTCCGATTTCCCCCTCTTCTTTCTTCCCTTCCTTCACCTAATGTCCTCCATGCTGTTCCTTATGTTCCACAAATAAGTGAAACCATATGATAATTGACTTTCTCTGCTGACTTATTTCACTTAGCATCATCTCCTCCAGTCCCATCCGTGTTGATGTAAAAGTTGGGTATTTATTCTTTCTGTTGGCTGAGTAGTATTCCATTGTATATATGGACCACATCTTCTTTATCCATTCATCTGTTGAAGGGCATCTTGGCTTTTTCCACAGTTTGGCTATTAAGGTCAGTTAGGGGGAAGAGATTCCTTATGTACAGAGGGAGTGACATCAGAATAACGTCAGACCTATCCACAGAGACCTTGCAAGCCAGAAAGGCCTGGCAAGACATATTCAAGGTACTAAACGAGAAGAACATGCAGCCAAGAATACTTTATCCAGCAAGGCTGTCATTTAGAATGGATGGAGAGATACAGAGCTTCCAAGACCGGCAGAAACTGAAAGGATATGTGACCACTAAGCCATCCCTGCAAGAAATATTAAGGGGGTTCTATGAAAGGAGAAAGACCCCAAGAGTGTATAGAAAAGAAATTTACAGGGACAATCTATAAATCAATGTCTTCACAGGCAACATGATGACAATAAATTCATATCTTTCAATAATCACTCTCAACATGAATGGCCTAAATGCTCCCATAAAACGGCACAGGGTTGCAGATTGGATAAAAAGACAGGACCGAACCATATGCTGCCTACAAGAGACTCATTTTGAATCTAAAGATACATCCAGACTGAAAGTGAAGGGATGGAGATCCATCTTCCATGCCAATGGGCCTCAAAAGAAAGCTGGGGTAGCAATTCTTATATCAGACAAAGTAGATTTTAAGTTAAAGACTGTAGTTAGAGACACAGAAGGACACTATATCATTCTTAAAGGGTCTATCTAACAAGGAGATCTAACAATTGTAAATATCTAAGACCCCAACATGGGAGCAGCCATCTACATAAGCCAACTATTAACCAAAATCAAGAGTCATATAGATAACAATACGTTAATTGTAGGAGACCTCAATACTCCAATCTCAGCAATAGACAGATCATCTGAGCCAAAAATCAACAAAGAAATGAGCTTTGAATGACACTGGACCAGATGGACCTCATAGATAGTTACAGAACATTCCACCCTAAAACAACAGAATACTCATTCTTCTCGAGCACACATGGAACTTTTTCCAGAATAGACCATATACTGGGTCACAAATCAGGTCTCAACCGATACCAAAAGATTGAGATTATTCCCTGCATATTCTCAGACTACAATGCTTTAAAACTGGAACTCAATCATAAGAAAAAATTTGGCAGAAATTCAAACACTTGGAAGCTAAAGACCACTCTGCTCAAGAATGTTTGGATCAACACGGAAATCAAAGAAGAACTTAAACAATTCATGGAAACCAATAAGAATGCAAACACATTGGTTCAAAACCTATGGGATACTGCAGAGGCAGTCTTAAGGGGGAAATACATAGCGATCCAAGCCTCACTCAAAAAAAAAAAAAAATCCCAAATTCACCAACTAACTCTACACCTTAAAGAACTAGAGAAAAAGCAACAAACGATGCCTAAGCCATGCAATAGGAGAGAAATAATTAAGATTAGAGCAGAGATCAATGAATTAGAAACCAGAAACACAGTGGATCAGATCAATGAAACTAGAAGCTGGTTCTTTGAAGGAATTAATAAGATTGATAAACCACTGACCAGACTTATCCAAAAGAAAAGCGAAAGGACCCAAATTAATAAAATTATGAATGAAAGGGGAGAGATCACAATTGACGCTGAGGAAATAGAAACAATTATTAGAAATTATTATCAACAACTATATGCCAATAAATTAAGCAACCTGGAAGAAGTGATTGCCTTCCTGGAAACCTATATAAACTGCCAAGACTGAAACAGGAAGAAACTGACAACCTGAATAGGCCAATAACCAGTAACGAGATTGAAGCAGTGACCAAAAACCTCCCAAAAAACAAGAGTCCAGGGCCTGATGGATTCCCTGGGGAATGCTACCAAACATTCAAAGAAGAAATAATACCTATTCTCCTGAAGCTGTTTCAAAAAATAGAAACAGAAGGAAAGCTGCCAAATGTGTTTTGACTGCACACTCCAATTGTTCTTAGATGTGTTTATTTCAGAGTGGTTTCCAATATAATTTTCATTATAAAAAACACAAAGAAGAAATCTCTAAAGAATGAAATTAAGAATTTATTTTAAACACCATAATATTTTCTTCTTGCAGCCCTTCCAAGAGCCCGCGGGTGATGCAAGCTCTCTTACTCGCACAGGCTGGTGATCAGTCCCTACAGGGCTGCACTCACGAGGGCTTTGCACACAAGACCTCCATCAGTTTGTGTTTTTTCCCAAATTTTCCACCTACGATACAAGCAAGTTGAGGTGAGATTTGCCGGTGTCATCGTGTGCCCCATAAATTATGGACTAAATGAACATTGGCTAGAAAGGAACCGACAGCCATAAGTGTTCAAGGGAAGTACTGATCCCTGTTAGAGTTTCCTGACCCAATGTAATCAAAGGCCCAGAAAAAAAAGACACAGTCTGGGCTGTGGCACATAAGTGAGGCGAAACCTGCATTTCAAAATGCAACCTGCCGGTCTGTGATTTTTGGCTCATCACTCTAGCAGAATTTATTCAGTTCTGCAATCCTTTGAAGTATACTAAATTAAAAAGGGTACATTTTAGATGCCTCATTGCTCGGTAGAGTTATTGGTTGAGTATACTAACTTCTAGTTATGTGGTTTAGTAAATATTTCAACAATCCACAGGTGCCTTAGACCTCTTAACACCTCAGTTAATTTAAGGTTGGCTTTGCTGAATTACTCAGCTGACATGTGGATTCAGGTGCTGCAAAGAAGTAGCACATCCTAAGGACTGAATGAGGGGCCCATAGCGGATGGCCCCCGTGAAAAGCCTCACTGCTGCTGGCCTGTGATCCGAGGAAAGTCATGTCTACGGTCTGATTTAATTTTTTCCGTAAATTAGGTGATGACAGTACCAGCAGGGTTAACATAATTATGTTAACATGCTTCAAACATTCCATTTTCTGCCCAAAAGAATGAGTATCATCCATTCATTCCTCTCTTTACTGAGCAGCTCTTACCTGCAGCGCTGCTCCACAACAGAGACCTAGACAGTAGGAAACAGGACGCACAGCAACCACAGATCATTGGAGGAGACACCCACACAACAATCATGGTGTCAGAGAGGATCTAAGTGCTTTGTACCTTGTTAATCCTCAGGTAATACTGTGATATATGTTCTATTGTCCTTTTTCATAACTAAGAAAATTAAGGAGGTTTAAAAGAAATTAAGAAAGTGTTATAATCTTATCCTAATTTACAGTTAGACCTAAAAGTAAGATACACCCGACACCAAAATTTTCTGTGTAATTCTAATTGATTCTTTCTAAGAGGTAAGGGAAGTTTTAAATTATGCTAAAAACGATTTAGTCATTCTGAGAGACTTAGAAAAACCAGGTTTTCATAAAATATGGTGAGGAGCCCTGGTTACAATGTACATTTGAAGGCTCTTTTAAAATCTTTTTAGTTTTCAAAACTAATCAGTTTAGAAATACCATCAGGCAAGAATCATTTTGGCATTGTGGCAGTGGTGTAGACAAGGAGTTAGAAGGGTTCTTGCCCTGCATGGGAATCTGAGGGCACCGGTGTCCTTGTACGGTGTCCTGGCAAAGCCACTTCCATCACCACTGTCCCCCAGCATCTGCAGCATGTGCCAGGTCCCAGACCTACTGCTTGAGCACAGCCTGTTGGTTTCTTTGGTTTTCCAATGTGCCAAAATTGTATTTTTTAATTAAAAGAGCTTTGTGTCAGTTTGACTTAAAATAATTGAGATCTCAGAGATACTGAGCTCCGAATTGCAAAAAGTACAATATAATCAATAAGCACCACCAAAAACATATCTTTTCCAAGATTGCATTTTTACTTGATTCACCCGAGTGCCAAGCCCCTGCTGCTGCCCCGGGCCAGTTCCTGCACACGTGGGGCGACGCCCTGGGCCTGTTCTTTTCCTCTGCCCTGTGTTCTAGGCTCGTGGGGCTTTTCAAGCGTGCGACTGGCTGTGGGTGGCTCTCCTCTGTCATCTCCTGACTTGGTTTTCCACAGCTTACTCATGTGCGAACTGTGTTCTGCGTTAAGAATAAGCAATGAAAAGCACGTTGTGAGCAGCTGGATGTAAAGGAATAGTTGCTGTGTCCAGGAACACACTTCCTACCAGGAGACGTCGGGTCGGCCGAGTGTGAGAAGTGGGTCCCAGGAAGTTTGCTCCGATACCCCTCACGTGGACACCTGCCCAGAAACCCATTCTCCTAAGAAAACTCCCTTCCCTGAGCAGGACCAGTCATCGGTGGAAAGAGTGCATGGCATCCCCCAACCGTGAGATCCATGGATGTGAAGCCGGAGCTTCTGAACTCACTTTTGGCGGCTACAAGGGACCGAGCTTGTCTGCGCATCCCTGCTGCAGATCATTGCAAAAAGGACCGGAAGCGAGGAGCAGAAAGCAGACGGAGTTGGGGTAGAGAGGGGGACTTGCATGAATATCCCTGAACAATTGTTTCAAGGAATTAGTTTCAGAGATTGTTTTCAGATAAATGGATTACACACTGCAAATTGTTGTCATGTACTGCACTCTTCTGCCCTGCTTTGGGATGGTTATCCCTTGTTGGATAATTTCTAATATTATGTACCTGATATGTATTTCTAGGGGATACCTTTCATTAATATATCACTTAAAACATTAATTTGATGTTTTTCAAGTTTAGAAAACATAGAACAATAAAGTTTAAGAAACAAAGTTTAATCTATGTTTAATATATACAGTAAATGTGAATTAAATTAACCATTGCACTTCTGAAACATGTGTCCTATTTCTAAGTGATGCCTGAGTCATCATGGAGGAGTTCAGTGATGGGTCAGAAAGAGTCCTGCAAAGCTGTAGGATGATTCCAGCTAAGCCGTGTGAAAACTGACTCAAATCATAACTTTTCTTCGCAGTCTGGGAATTGACCGATGACTGTGTCCTGGGAAGGGGGTGTATCTGTGAACAGAGTCAATTATCCTAGAAATCTGGTGCCAGTTGCCCTTTATCACTACCTGAGCAGGAAAGCCGCTGCCCTCCTCCTGTGACGTCTCATCTCCGAGGAGGTGAGTGTTAGGACAGCAGGAAGACTCAGGGCAGCCAGGGGGGTTTAGGACAGGAAGCAAAACCACCAAGAAAGTTGTCCAGGAGGCCAGTCCTATGAAATGCAGTCTTTGTATGATTGCCAAAGAGTCAGGGTCCCAAACTTGGGAGTTCATGAGTAATATCATTAAAAAGTGATCCAAAAAGAACAATGTGTACAAATCTTTGATATCCTTAAAGATAACAAGTTTGAAATCCTGGAAGAGGTACTTTATATTGTGGTCCAGAGGCCAAGTAGCCTGAGTGGGGACTGGGGGTGTAGCTGAAGAGAGGCTGTGACTGGAGTCCTCGCCCACTGCCCAGGAATCCACAGGGCCAGGTGCAGTGCACACCTCTGTTGTATGGAATTAGGAGACACTTACCTGCCCACCTACATTCCAACCCAAAGAGGAGCTGCCTACTGCAGGGAAGTTTGGGCCAAATCAAGAGGATGCCCAGAGAAGAAAGGAAGTTTGAATGCATTTGCAAAGGGTGCAGAAGGGCAAACGGTTAGGGTTAGGGTTTGGGACAAAGAATTCCCCACTGGCTGGTGCTGGCTGCATGTCAACCATTGTCCTGCCACCTGAGGTCCAGGTGAGTAGGACCTGAAGGAGAAGCCCCGTGCCACCGAGCTCTTGTGGGAAGCAGGACAGGGTATGCAGCAAGTGGCAAAGTGGGAGTTTCTCAACACTGCTGTAGAGAAATAAATGAAAGCAAGCTGTCAACGAGACAGTATGCATACATGGGACTTCCCTGCATGTGATACAGTCCCCAGAGGTAGAAAGCATGAGTAGATGGCAGAGAGTTGGTGAGAAAACCCTCAAACTACGACCACCTGCCCCCACATCTACACCCGTGCCCACCCCCTGCCCACACACCTGCCTACCCCCTGCCCACCCTCCTGCTCACACACCTCCCACCCTCCTGCCCACACACCTGCCCACCCCCTGCCCATACACCTGCCCACCCCCTGCCTACCCTCCTGCCCACACACCCGCCACGCCCTGCCCACCACCAAGAGCAGCTCAGCCTCCAGGGTGTGACGTCTCTGAAACAGGAAAGGACCAAAATAAAAACCAAAGGAAAGCTACATAGAAACCCAAGGCAGATATGAATTTACATCAGAAGAAAAAACACACTGTAATTGCTTGGTGTAGTTCTTAAAATTGCTTCTTAGAGGACATTTCTGCAGTACTGGAGTGTGGAGGTTAGATCTGAGAAAAGAAAGCACATGAAGTGAGAGATGACATCGAAATCGACTCATATGCTGAGAAAGTGGTGCTGTGGAGGCAAAAGGGTCCCCCAGGCACCACTCACTGCACTGCAGGAACCCAAGAGAATGGAAGTGACAGGGAGGGCAGCAGGTGTGCTGGATGCTGGCGACCAGGCGAAGGGAGACAGAAGCCACGTCCCAGGGGGAGGAACCACGCCTGCACCCTCAAGGGCTCTCGGAAGAGAGAGAGGAAGACAGTAGTCTCAAATCTGAAGAACTGAATGAAACAAGGAAGGAATCTTCTTGTAAAAGTCACTTAAAACCAAGGAAGCCAACAGGTAAATAGGACTTATGGTTAGGGAGTGACAAGAGGCACTTCTGGACGGCGCAGATCTCATTTACATGCAGATAACAGCTCAGCGCCCATGGTAGTGACAGCCAACCACCGAATACACATGCTACAAAACCGAGAAATGAAAACAGAGTTAAGATGAATTAGTGGTATAAGGAGCTTAAAATGAGATGAAAATTACTGGTGTGCCAATTTTGGCATTTGTCAAAGCAGAATTTTGGAAATAAATTTAAAAGCTCATAAATTTTGGAGAATATGTACATATGTAAATTAGTAGGACAACATTTAAAGATGTTACTATGCCAAATCAGAAACCACTGGGGAAGGGAATCTTTGAAGAGATGGCCATGTCAATTTAATTTTATGCATGTGAATTTAAAAGTCACTGTTTTAAGATAATAAAAACTAGAGGTTTAAGTATGTTATTGTAAGTTATGTCTCCCCTATAGGGTTTGTAGGGCTGGTGACCTTAAAGCCAATGACGGGCGGACTTAGGAGGACTGATCAAATGCCCAAAACACCGGGAGGAAGGCGTGTGGGCTGACGTCTGGGATCAAATGTGCCAACTCAAGACCTTGAGGAGTGAGGGCTTTCTCACAAAGAAAAGAAGTCTCTTCACTAATTAAGGAATTGTTATCTACTAATTAAGGAATGTCCAGCTTTGTAATTTACTAACTTTAGCCTCTTGAATATCAATGAGTGCCAAACTGAAGAAAATTTTTCATTTATTAGCAGCCATATTTGGCATCAAAAATCTCAAACCTATTTATCTGTCACAAAATAAGTCTTATGACATTCCTAGCGATGCATTTATACTCACATTCTGTCTAACCTCCGGGCTGATACTCCTGCAGGTGGGGGCTGGGGGGACCGTGGGTCCTTAAGTGTGCTCTGATGTGTTCTTGCTGGCTCCCCACTGCCTCATGGATGCAGTGAACTGCCTTCCTCATGGGCCACCTTCCCTTCTGTATTCTTCAAATTTGTCAGCAAGTTTGATATGTTTTCTTGTCAATACTTCTCTTATCTTAAAATTGTTATTACTGAAAGAAAATCAGTCTTTTGCAATTCATCAAAAGTACAAATAAAAGAGGACTCTCAGAACACATAATTTTGATGAGTCTAATAAACACCCAGGGAACTTGTCCAGGTGCCCTACCCATCAGTCTGGGATTCAGTCTTGGTGGGACCAAAGGTCTGCATTTTTAATAACTACCCACTGTTACTCTGAAGATGGTGGTCGGGAAACATGTGCTGATTATTTTTCTAAGGCTTTTAATCTGAATATTTTTGTTTCCATTTAAAGAAATCCCCTTTGATTTCTCAAAAAGTCCTTCGTTTTGCCTGTTTTTAAAAGAAGTTGTGTGAACTGGCTCATCCCCACTCTCTCCGGCTTCTTTCACGTCTTTGTGAAAGGCACCTGCTCCCTGACCAGGTCCTTCCAACGTGCTTCCACCCACGTCCTTCTCCCTTCCAGCGGACTGAAGATCCTAGGTCTTTAATAAGAGACTTCTGCAATTATGTATGGTTTTCATACTAAGGATAAATTTTGGTTACATATGTTTGTAGGTGTTTCAAACGGAGATAAATTATGCTTGACAAGCTTGGTTGGTTGATCTCTTCATAATTATCTGATGTGGTGTTTCTCATTTTGTTGTCTTCCAAAAGGGTATGGCAACAGCTCCAGGTCCTTGAGCTACTCGTTTATTTAATTCTGGTTTATTGAAATGTTCTTCTAGGGTTGACTTTAGAAGGAATTTTAACAATGTTTAATAACAGTTAAATAATGATTAACAATGTATCTAGGGAGCAATGTTCATATCTAGGCTTATCAAAATTTATTAAAACTGAGTGAAATACCAGATTAATTATATCAATTTCACAGGTATCTGGCTATGTATATTTTCATGTTATTTATTAAATCCCCTTCCTTTTCTGTCTCAGAATCTCTTCCCTTGAATTTGGTTTGAGCACTAATAAACCAGCATTTATTGTGGAGGAGAGTGAATCCCTTGATACTAGAACGGTAGAAGCTGTTTTGGCAAAAACCATGAATCATCAAGCATTTTCCAGGTGCTCACAGAGCTATGTTCCCTTAGGGACAGGCAGTGAATTGGAAAATCACAGTTTTCTTTCTAATGACTTCATGCATTTTCTTTAATGTTTCATGGAATGCACTGATTTTTTTTTTTTTTTTTTTAGTTTTATGGGATAAAAAGGTGTTTTGATGCTAACGTTTTAATCATTTTTTACAAACTAAAATCTCAACGCCCAAAACCGTTTCCCAAAACGTGCTCAGACCACTTGGAAAGGTTGTAAAGGCAATAAGGAAAACTCCCTGGTTTATGGTCTTCGAGACAGGGCCACGGCAGTTTGTTTATAAACGACCCAATTAACACGAGAAGGCGACGCACAGGTCCGTCCTCATTTAGGCCGCACGCAGCCGTGGCTCCGCAGCGCTGCGCCCGGCGCGGTCGGGGCGCACTAGGGCCGCAGGCACTCTGGGGCCCTCCCCGTGCGGAGGCGCGTCCCGCTCGTCCCGCTGCTCTGCGGCAGGCTTCGCGCCGACGCAAGACAGGGCTTCCAGCGCGCGGACACACCGGTCCGCCTCCGCAAACGCACACACGTACAACTCCCAGCGTGCTCTCCGTTCGCCCCAAGGAACCAGTCTCCGTTTGCAGGACGTCTGGTCAGGCCTTTGGGCAGCTCCAGTCCTTGACCATAGTCCGTAAGTTACTGGGAAGTCACGGGACGCCAAACCCAAGACCGAAACGCGCCGGTCCTACAAACAGAAGCCGCCACGGGAGCCCGGGCGAAGCGGAGGAGGGGCCCCTGCGCCAGAGCGTCCGAGCGTCCGAGCGTCGAGGGTCCGAGCGTCCGAGGTGTCCGAGAGTCCGAGCGTCGAGGGTCCGAGCGTCCGAGCGTCGAGGGTCCAAGCGTCGAGGGTCCGAGCATCCGAGGTGTCCGAGAGTCCGAGCGTCGAGGGTCCGAGCGTCCGAGGTGTCCGAGAGTCCGAGCGTCGAGGGTCCGAGCGTCCGAGGTGTCCGAGAGTCCGAGCGTCGAGGGTCCGAGCGTCCGAGGTGTCCGAGAGTCCGAGCGTCGAGGGTCCGAGCGTCCGAGGTGTCCGAGAGTCCGAGCGTCGAGGGTCCGAGCGTCCGAGAGTCCGAGCGTCGAGGGTCCGAGCGTCCGAGGTGTCCGAGAGTCCGAGCGTCGAGGGTCCGAGCGTCCGAGCGTCGAGGGTCCGAGCGTCGAGGGTCCGAGGGTCCGAGCGTCCGAGGGTCCGAGCGCCCGAGCGTCGAGGGTCCGAGCGTCGAGGGTCCGAGCGTCCGAGCGTCCGAGGGTCCGAGCATCCTCACATCCGAGCACCGTCACGTCCTCACGTCCGAGCGCCCCAGCGTCCGAGCACCATCACGTTCGAGGGTCCGAGCGTCCTCACGTCCGAGGGTCCTCGCGTCCTCGCGTCCTCACGTCCGAGCACCGTCACGTCCTCACGTCCTCACGCCCTCACGTCCTCACGTCCGAGCACCGTCACGTCCTCACGTCCTCACGTCCTCACGTCCTCACGTCCTCACGTCCTCACGTCCTCATGTCGAGGGTCCGAGCGTCCGAGCGCCCCAGCGTCCGAGCACCGTCACGCCCTCCCGTCCTCCCGCCCTCCCGTCCTCACGCCCTCACGTCCTCATGTCGAGGGTCCGAGCGTCGAGGGTCCGAGCGTCCGAGCGTCGAGGGTCCGAGGGTCCGAGCGTCCGAGGGTCCGAGCGTCCGAGCGTCGAGGGTCCGAGCGCCCGAGCGTCGAGGGTCCGAGCGTCCGAGCGTCGAGGGTCCGAGCGTCCGAGCGTCCGAGGGTCCGAGCATCCTCACATCCGAGCACCGTCACGTCCTCACGTCCGAGCGCCCCAGCGTCCGAGCACCATCACGTTCGAGGGTCCGAGCGTCCTCACGTCCGAGGGTCCTCGCGTCCTCGCGTTCTCGCGTCCTCACGTCCGAGCACCGTAGCGCCCCAGCGTCCGAGCACCGTCACGTCCTCACGTCCTCACGTCCGAGCACCGTCACGTCCTCACGTCCTCACGTCCTCACGTCCTCATGTCGAGGGTCCGAGCGTCCGAGGGTCCGAGCGTCCGAGCGCCCCAGCGTCCGAGCACCGTCACGCCCTCCCGTCCTCCCGCCCTCCCGTCCTCCCGTCCTCACGCCCTCACGTCCTCATGTCGAGGGTCCGAGCGTCGAGGGTCCGAGCGTCCGAGGTGTCCGAGCGTCCGAGCGTCGAGGGTCCGAGCGTCCGAGCGTCCGAGGGTCCGAGCGTCCGAGCGTCCGAGGGTCCGAGCATCCTCACATCCGAGCACCGTCACGTCCTCACGTCCGAGCGCCCCAGCGTCCGAGCACCATCACGTTCGAGGGTCCGAGCGTCCTCACGTCCGAGGGTCCTCGCGTCCTCGCGTCCTCACGTCCGAGCACCGTAGCGCCCCAGCGTCCGAGCACCGTCACGTCCTCACGTCCTCACGTCCGAGCACCGTCACGTCCTCACGTCCTCACGTCCTCACGCCCTCCCGTCCTCCCGCCCTCCAGTCCTCACGCCCTCACGTCCTCATGTCGAGGGTCCGAGCGTCCGAGGGTCCGAGCGTCCGAGCGCCGAGCGCCCCAGCGTCCGAGCACCGTCACGTCCTCCCGCCCTCCCGCCCTCCCGTCCGAGCGCCGAGCGCGGTCCGGTTTTCGCTCGGCTGCCAGTCCGGGGTGAGTCACCTCCTTTCCGGTGGGCAGTTCCGGCCAGAAAGTTGGCGAGAGGCTTCCATCACCGCTAAGTTCTAAGGCCAGGAACCCGATTACAAATCAGCGTGAGAACGGAGCCAGGCACCTGCAGTTTTCTTCCTGTTCGCACGCGTTTGGCTGAGTTGCCCGAAACGCGCCGGTCAGGGCCGCCTTCTGGGCCGCCCGTCCCTCCGCAGTGGGCCTTGGCCGGCAGCGGGACCCCCCAGCCGCCCCGCCCGAGCCGTCTCCGGGCGCAGGACGCGGGGCTCCGTCGGCGTCGGGAAGCCCGAGCGCCCGCGAGGACCCCGCGGTCGGCGCCGGCCCGGGCGGCACGTCCAGGCCCGCTGCCCGCCGGGGGAGCTGCGCTCCTGGCTTTGGCTTCAGGGCAGCAGGCGGCCGGCGCGCCCTCGGCGTCCCAGGGCCCTGAGGCAAGACAGGGCGCGCCTCGGCTCCGGAGCCTGCCGGCCCCCAGCCTGCCCCGGGCCCCGCTGCGTGGGGTTCCCGTCCCCGGTCCTCCGGAAGCGGAAGCCGCGCCGCGAGGGCTCGCCTTCGTCCCCGGCCTGGCGCGAGCTCCGGCACCGCTGGGGCCCGGGCCACAGACGCCGGCCCTGGGAGCTCAGACCTGGGGAGGGGTCGCCAGCAGGAGACGGGGCTGCCCTTCGGCGCCATGGGGCGAGAGGATGTTCGGGGGGTGGGGCCCGGCCTGGCTTTTCGCTGCGCCTCCGCCCCTCCCCTGTGAGCAAGTCGCCGGGCGTCCGGCGGCAAGGCCGGGGCCGCAGGGCTAAGCGCGGAGGCTGGGTTCAGGCTCGGGGGAGACCGTGTGCGCGGCGCGCGGCGCGCTGGCCCTGAGCACGTGCTTGGCGGCTGGAACGGGGCCGGGTCTGTAATTGCCGTTAGCTGTGGAGTGCGTCTGGGGTGGGCAGCTGCTTGCCTGCCACGTCGCTCTGACCTGGTGTCTGTTGCCTGTCCTCCGTGGGTCCCTGCGTGACCCAAATCCTGGGCTGCTGTCGGTCTCCCAGGGCCTGAGGGGCCCGGGCGGCGGCTGCCTCCCCTCCCCCCCCTCCCAGGGGGCCTCCCCCCTCCCAGGGTCCTCCACCCCCCCAGGGGGCCTCCCCCCTCCCAGGGTCCTCCCCCCCCCCAGGGGGCCTCCCCCCTCCCAGGGGGCCTCCCCCCTCCCAGGGGGCCCCCACCCTCCCAGGGGGCTTCCCCCCTCCCAGGGGGCCTCCACCCCCCCAGGGGGCCTCCCCCCTCCCAGGGGGCCCCCACCCTCCCAGGGGGCCTCCCCCCCTCCCAGGGGGCGGCGGCTGCTTCCCCCCGCCCCCACCCTCCCAGGGGGCCTCCACCCCCGTGCTCAAAAACCAGGAGTTGACACAGGGTGAATGGGAAGTACCTGGCTGGGCCGAAGCCAGTCACTGTTCTAGTTGCGAATCGGGACTGCGCTGGTGTTCGTGGCCGTCCGTGCGCCCGCCAGAGCACCGGGCCTCTCCCGCGAGGCCTCTCCCACCTAGAGCCGAGGGCGCCACAAGGTGAGGCAGCCACACTTGCTCAGGCGTGTGTCCCTCCCCAGCTCAGGGCCCACTCAGCCCCCTGCCTGGCTGAGCAAGGCCGCGGTTCTGAAACGGACTTGGAATGAAGACACTAGCGCTCGTGTTAGGTGTGATGAGAGGTGGTTTTGTGTTCCATACCTTTCACAAACACACTTACTTTTAAACCGGCACCCTACCGTATGCACGGACACACAAGTGCTGCTTGACGTGGGCGCTACCTTACACACACTCCCACCCCTCGGGACAGTGAGAAACATCTTAATTCACCCTGAACTTTCCATGTCTTTAAAACAAGGCCCTCAATCATTTCGCGAAACGCAGGAGGTAGCCAGGGCACCTGCGTTCTCCTTTAGGCTCTAAAAGAGCGGAACTTACTGGAATTTGGATTTGATGTCACAGATTTCCTGCAGTTTCGTTCCGGCCACAGGATCCCCTTCAGAGCCTGAATATCGCAGCTACACGCGTTTCAAAGATGAGAAAGCTGTCGGGGGTCTCCTAGGAACCTGCCTCTGAGTCTAATGCAGGACGATGTGGCGCGGGTCTCACGGCCCCGGGACTTCTAGCCAAACCCTCCGTTTTTTCTCTGCATCCATCTGCTCCTGATTCGTAGGGTCGTGTTTGGTGACCCCTCACCTCTGGGGCTCGCCAAGACCATTCCCAGGGCTCGCCCAGAATGTCTCTCCTTGACGGACCACACACAGCTGCACTTCACGCGTTTTCACGGCTGGACGATGACTTCACTGTGGGACTATTTCACAATCAATTTCTCTATCCTCTGGAAATGGAATTTAACTTTTCCACAGGTTCTTGGATCGCTAGCTCACACCACAGAAAAGCCTATGATACAGGAAAGACATTAGGGTTCAAAGCTGATGGCCAAGAAAGAATTCTTGGTGCATCAAAGATGTCTTGGTGACCAAAGACGTCATTGGTGCAAAAAGGTGGTTTTATTAAAGCACGCTGACAGGGCCTGTGGGCAGAAAGAGCGGCACTGGGGTCAGGAGGAGGGACCCATTGTATACTTTCAGATTGGGAAGGGGTTAGGGACAGCGTAAGTCTCTAAGGAAGTTTGGAAGCAAGGTTTCCAGGACCTTGAGGGGGCTACCTATTGGGAAAAGGTCATTTATTACCGTCTAATAAAACCTTAGTCATGAGACCCTTCAGATGTAGGCCACATGCTTGGGGGATGTTTGCCAACACGTATCTTGGGAGATTTAGAGATAAAGGAAATTTCTAAAGGAATTTTTATATGCTAAAGCAGACTTACAGGTTCCTGAGGGGCTGAGATTGCTTTTGGCCCTTAGCAAAGTGTCACATCGAGGCAGTTGAGCTCCTAGAGGAAGATCACTCTGCCTATTTCAAGGACTTGTTACTGGGCTATGGGTAGTAAGGAAATTTAATTTCTCTTCTGCCTTTGTTCCCTACATCAGTCTACATTTTAGATTAAGGATTTTATTGGAAGATTTTAGGAGGAAATACAGGAAACTGGTAAGAGACACCAGTTACATAAGGTTGGGAACTTCGAAGTGCTGTTCGGAGCAAGTCATGCCTGCATCAGACCTCACAGCGGCCCCACACAGGAGATGCTGCTGGTGCTCCTTTCTCTGAAATAGAGGCAAAAACCCTGAGAGGTCACATGGCTTGTCCAAGCTCGCTGTGCTGGTCGTCGATGAGCCGGTACTTAACTCAGGTGGTTTGGTGTCCACTTCCTAGACTTGAGAGTTTTCTTAAACAATTCAGGAATCTTCTACAGAAAAGCCATCTTTCTTTTCTTCCTGGGGTATTTTAACTCAGTTTCCCAACAGGCTTTTGCAGTGGGCCTTCTGTGCCTGCTCATGTGGTAGGTGGCAAACCAGGACCCCAGCACACTCAGGCGGCTCTCTGTGGTCGGTGGGCCCTTGGCCACTGCCCACCCAGCCAGTGTTGATGGGACTCTACACAAAGGAGCACCTACTGGCTGTCAGGGAAAATACCCGGGCTTTCTTCTAAAATGTTTAGGGGTAAAGTGTCATTTATGCCAAGAACTTAGCCTAGAGATTCACAAGGTATGCCTGTAGAGAGACTGTATGATTCTACAGGATTTCTAAATAATGCAGATCATATTTTTTTGGCTTAGAAGTGGGCAGAATAAACAGTTTCCTGAAAAATATTTGCTTGTTCATTTATTTATATGCTCAGAAGCCAAATGTTTTATAGGAGAGTCAAATATGCCTATGGCCTGGCACCCAAGCTCCAGAATGTCCCCTCCTTATAGGGAGGGCTGGGCAGAGAGTGTGAGGGGCAGCTGGGTCACAGTGCTGCCCTTCACATCTTGCCCTTCACGGTCAGTCGTGACCTTCAGGGTTCATGGTTAGTCCTCTCCTTCACAGTCAGTCGTGCGGGCGCTTGTTGTGACCCACGTGTCACAGAGGGGGGACATGGAGTCAGAGCAGTGGCCTGGTTTGGCCCAGTCCGCACGCTTAAATGCTGGAGCCAGGTGTGAAGCCTCGTCCTGAGATACCTGCTGCTAGAAGACCCGACTGACTAAGGCGGGGAGAAGCTCATCCCGACAGGCGGGAGAGCAGGTCGGGGAGAGATGCGGACACATACCACGCGAGCCGAGTCGTGGAAAGCAAGAGGGGAGATGGGTGAGGTGCTGGTGGTGAGCAGGCAGTGGGGACAACGTGGAGCCAGACGGGAGACGGGGCACTTGGAGAAGGGGCGCCAGCGGAGACGCGCGCACAGCTGCTCTTGGAGCGGGAGCCCCGCGGAGGAGCGTCCAGAGTGCTGGCTCTCCTGTTCAGCTGAACCCCACAACCCCCCAAATTTATGCTTTACCCCTGCGCCACCAAGGTCACATGTTCTATCCTCCGTGTCATGACACAATGAAGAGCCCGGGGTGAATACACAGCAGCTCTCCCGCCTTCCGCGTGGTCCCAGCGGAGCTCTTGCAGGACCCCTCTGCGGGAGCCGGCCGGCGCGCACACGCGCTGAGTGGACCCCTCCCCGAAGGACGCGCTAGGCGCGCGTGGGACAAGCAACAGGAGCCGCACAAGCGCGCAGGCTGCCCTCCCCCAACCCCACCCCGGCTCCAGGGTAAGTTCTCCACGCACAGGATTTTAAACGGGGAAATAAAACGGCAATATCCTGTATCTCCATTGTTAGCCTCAATTACCGTACGTTGTAAATTTTGACTTACAGTAGAGTCCACACGGAGTTCTGGCTAAGAAATGTACAGTAATAGGCCATTTATAAAACTGACAAAAATTCTTCTGCTAATGCCAGGAATAACTAAGGATTTTCAGAAAGAAAAACAGGAATATTTCCTCATATAAATAATAAATAAAGAATGAAAAAGAGTAAATGAACATAATCCAGCAGTAATCCCCTTAGGGGACAATAAAACCCAAAAACTCCAATTTGTGTAGCAAGACCCATTAGGCAGGAAGTTAATAAGCCAGACACGTCCTGTGCTCTGAAGGGAGTGACCTAATGTGGGGTCTGATGTCTTGAATAAGAAACTGCGGAAGGAAGGAATTTTAGCATTTCATTATTTTGCATTCGTCCAGAGCTCGGGTCGGGAAGGCCCCCGCGGCTCCTCGTGACCGGGGCTTCGGGGCAGAGCCCGGCCCTGGGCATCGCCTCTCCACCCACCGTGGTGGTGGCCTTTTGAATTCTCAGATTACGAGGCTTAAATTAAGCTGCTTATTCTTCTACTTTTGTAGGTAACCATTTTCTGTTGGAGGTGAGTATCTTACTCAGAAAAGTATTTTATAAGAGCATAGGATAGATTTATACAAGCTTAAACTTGTATAAATACAAGTTTTATACAAGTATTTTACTTGTATAAAAAACGAGTAAAATAAAAGTTTAAACCATATTGTTTTGTAAACCTCCCACATTTCTATTTTTTATAAGAAGAAATTTCAGGAGTTTAAATATTTATTCTCAGTGCACTGGGTCATTCTAATAACAATGTTCACCCTGCATTAGTGATTGCAAGCATTAACTTTAGAGACTGTAACTTTCCAGCTCCACATTTAAGTAAGCAAGGCTCGCCCTGTATATGATTTCAACACACTATTCTCTGGATTGAAGATGGAGTGCATACAAGACTTTGTATTTTTTTTTTTTCCTACAATGACTATGAATTTCCCTAATATTTTGTGACCAAATTCCATTGATGGGCAGTTGGGTGAGGCCATGGGGCTGAGTGAATTCCACTAGCTGGGAGGCGCACAAATGTGCAAATTTCCTCTGGTTAACTCTGAGTCCTCGCCCCCTGTCCGGCTTGTCAGGGTGCTGACCTGATGCAGACACTCGGTTCTTCTGGTCCTGTCTGCAACCACAGTGATTACTCAGATGCTTTGTTCTCATGGTGCAGCCAGCCTCGCTGAATGTTTGAGGTAAACTGATCAGAATAGACATGATCATCATATATTTTCTGTCTTATATAATTCATATTTAATGTTCCAAATTTTATAGTAAAGCTGATGAATATCTTCCCAAATTTCAAAAGTGTTGCATGAAAATGAGGCATGATCCCGTTTACATGTGGCCAGGTTATAAGAGTGTACCTCAACCCAGTAGTGCACTTTGACTACCTGATTAGCTAATTTTGTTTTCTTCTCATGCTTTCTTTCAAAAGATGTCCTTGGTAGGAAAGAAACATAAAATGGCACTATACATCTTTGAATAAAATATCAGTTACTGAAACAACTCAGCATTAGAGTTTGTTGGGATATATGTGTGTGTTTTAAGAATGACAATCTTATTTCTTTATCTGTAGCTTGGGGGAATTCTTGAAGGACTCTAATAATGAGCAAATAAGACATATTTGTGCTGTAACATTTCAGTTGTCTCCTGAAACATGACTAGTTCCTGTATGTCTTAGAGGTAAGATCTGGGTTGGCTATAAGCCAGTCCACCAGTCAAATATATAACAATCCTTAAACAAAGAGTTTATGACTCACTGAACACACATCTACCTTTCTTTGCCTCTGATCCCAAACAGATGTCAGAAAACAATCAAAGCTAAAATAAATTAATTTCAGAAAATGGTGGGAGGGAAGAAACAGAGCCATCAACATACCCAAAAAACTTTTTTTTTTTTTTTTTTTTTTAGACATCTCCCAAATTGAGAAACAGATAGGGCCTTAACTTGAGAGAGAACTAGTCCTAAGGCCACTGCAATCCTTAGCACCAACAGTGTATAAAACACTGCTCCAGAGATAAGGGCCCTCGACAGAAGGCTCCAGGCAGAGAGCAGGTGAATGGAACCGTGGGATGGCCCTTCCTGTGCGAGTCGGGAAAGCCCCCCACCACGCTCAGCCAGCTCAGCCACCCTGGAAATGACATTTCCCTTTCCCTGAGTTGTGCCGACGAGGGGCACCTGCAGAGCGTTCTCAGAGGCTAATGTGCAAAATACTGGTGATGAGGCCACTCACCAGGAGCCTGGGAGTCCACATCCGTGGACGTCTGGCTGCGAGCTCAGCCAAGCCCGTGGCAGCAGGTCCTGTCACTCTCCGTGGGCAGGCACGATGCTCCCTTGTGCTCAGCGTGTGCGTCCGCAAGGCCATCCAGACTGTAAATACAACACGGGCATCGGAGAAAGCCAGCATGGCAGAGAAGCCGCGGGACTTCATTTCCGTGAGGGGAGTCTCAGCCTCCCAGGGGCTTCCCTGGCGACAGAAACAGCTTGGATGGGACACAACAAAGACACACAGAAACTCTCTGAAAGGAGGGGCTGCAGCAGCCTCGGGACCTCAGGAGAGCAAAATCACACAGGTGGCTCCCTCGTTGTTCCCACATGACCTGGACATGTCCCTGTGGCCCCCAGATGTCCCACATGGCTGCTACATCATACCTCCAGCCAGAACCACCCGTGGTCGCAAGCACAGAAGCTCCAAGGAGAACCAACTCCCTCAGCCAAAGGTCTAGGCGGCAGTGCCATGGAAGACAAACACAATTATTTGTCCTATTCCAGAAAACACCAGCAGCACCTCCCCGCCACCACCACGGTTTTAAAAAGAAAAGAATGGAGCTCATTGTCTACCTTCTCATGGCACCCCTGGCCAGCTGGGCTCCAGTCCGAGCAGGGAGGAACTGCAGTGCCTGGTTCCCCCAGCAGGACACGCTAGTGGGTCCATCCAGGCCCAGCAAGGATAGGTTTAACTGTGCTGCAGGTGGGGGGGCGGGGGGCGGTCAGCACTCCTGCCCCATGACAGAGTGTGTCAGAGGAAATCTCAAAGGAATGAATAACACGAATCTAAGTTCTTCCCTCAAGAAGCTAGAAAAAGAAGGGTCAAATAGACCCAGAGCATATGCAATAAGTAGGACATAAAAGGCAAGTGTAGAAATCTGTGAAACTGGATATAGGAAAACATTTGGGAAACCAACGAAACTGATGAAAAACATCCGTAAAGAAAAAAACGAAAGTCAGGATGAAAAAACAGATGGGAAATGAGCAGTAAGCAAGAAGCTGGGAACCAAGAAGCAGACAGGCAATACCAGAGTGGTTGTGATGAAGAAACCACGCTGGGGAAGCCCGAGGCCCGAGCGTTTCCCAAATAAACCATGCAGGTGCACTGGGTCTGAGAGCGCAGTGAAGGCTGAGAACACGGGTACTGTCGGAGTCTGTATAACTGCGTCTTGAAGTGTGGCCCCCAACTAGCTGCATGGGCATCACCTGGGAATCGTTAGAAAGGCAAATTCTCAAGCCCCACGCAAACCTTCCGAATTAGACATCTCTGTGCATTGAGCCCAGAGGCTTTGCATGTGCTTCTGAGCACAGTCAAATTTGAGTCCGGCTGCTGTGTGTGAAAGATGGAATCCCGGAGCTCCTCTCCAGCCACGGAAGCCTGGCCATAGCCTCCCCGCCTCAGCAGAAGTCTGGAAATACAGTACTCAGGAGATCTGATTTTTAGAGAAGCACCTCCCAAACTGGAACATGCATACAGATTCTTGCTGGACACAGATTGTGGTCTAATAGGTCTGGGCTGAGACTGGAGATAATGCATGTTTCATAAGCTCCCCAGGGATGCCGGTGCTGCTGTCCTGAGGCCCACACTAAGTATCAGGGAGCACAATGGTGGTTCTCGGTCTTGGCTGCACCACCATCACCTGGGGAGATCTGCACACTACCCATGCTAATTCCCACCCTGGAGTGTTTGCTTAATTGGCGTGATGTGTGGCCCGAGCGCTGAGATCTTTAAAACTCCCTAGGTGATCCACTGCATTGCAAAGGTTGGAACTTCTGAAGCTGGGACAGCAGAAGGTGAGTGCTCCAAGCTGTAAGTGGAGAGTCAGTGAAAATTTACATACAGAAAAGGGAACACCAATCTCCTTCTCCAACTCAGCTTCTAAGCAAGAGCTTATATGGTTACTCTGTAGGGAAAATTCACCCAAATGAAAAAAAATGGGGAAATAATTTTAATCACCACCTGATCAGGCAATATGTTCCATCCAGGCTTACACACAAATTGGTGAAGTGAACACGTAATCAGGCAATTAATTTTCAATTGTAAGGGCCAAAAAGAATCCTTTCTAAAGCATTCCCTCAAATATCTGGAAATGAACTTAAAACAGGAATTGTGCAAGATATACAATTGTGCAAAACTATAAAGCCTAAGAACATAAAAGTTGAACCTACCTAAAGAGACAATCATACTGAGTAGAAGAATTCACCTTTATAAAGCCGCCAACTATCCCCAAATTAATCTATTAAATAAATTCAATTAAGATGTCTAATTATTTCAATTAAAAATATCAGATCTCCAATAGAATTTTTGGTGGAACTTGAAAAGCTGATTCTAAAATTCATCTAAAACATACACAAGGCTAACCAACAATATTTTCAGATAAATGACAAGTGCACTCATTTGGACACAGAAAAACTCATTGATCAATAATTAACTATTAAAAATTTAATATGAAAAGGTAGATTATCTCTGTCTTTTTTTGAGTAATGTTCCCCATAATGAGTAATTTTTGCTGATCCTTAGTTTCTTTTTTACCTACGAATTTAGTATGAGAAAATTATCTTGTGAAAAATGACATGGAATATGTTATAAGCTAGCACAGTGCTCAGAGCCAAGAGATGCAGAAGACATTCTGAAACCAGAGCATCAGTTTTTTTCAGCATGGTATAAAATTTATTCTTTGAAAAGAGTTAAGATTTACACAAACCTCTCACGACATTATCAAGGAAAAACAGGAATAATCTGCATTTTCATATTACATTTTAATAGTAAATTATTCATTTGTATTACTAATTTATTCGCTATTTAACATTAAAATGTAGATCTAATAGACAGTTTTCTAGAGAAATATACCTTACCAAAGTTTATTCAAGAAGAAATGAAATTCAAGAAAACTGAATACACTTTTATCCACTAAGGAAATGGAATCAGTTAATGGTAAGAAAACTACTGGAAAACAAAAACAAATACACAAAAACATCCAGATTAAGTGGAGGGCACAGAGATTTTCCACACCCTCTCAGCTCGCACACAGGCACAGCCTGGCCATTTCCAACACTCCTACCAGACGGTACCTTTGTTACAACTGGTGAGCCCACATGGACACATGACCACCCAGGGTCAACAGTTCACTGTTGGTGTTCATTCTGGGGGTTTAGACAAATAGATGGTGACATGTATCTATCCTGACAGTATCATCCAGAGAATTTTCACTGCCCCCCAAATTCTCTGTGCTCCACAGAACGTCAATCTTTCTTGAAGTATTTTTTAACTGTTACTGAATCAGGAGGCATGACAAGTTACAAGGACATTCAAACAAATCCCAGAATCCCAGATTTGACTGCAACTCGGCTCCTAAGGATGTGAGAGTCCTGTCAGGAAAACAGAAGCTGGTCCTTAAGCAGAAGACATTCTTCTTCAAACAGAAGCCCAGGGAATGCAGAACCCAGAGGTTCAGGAAGGGATAACAGAGGTCTAGGAGGGCTGCTGACTGACCACTCATCTCACGTGAGCAGGTAGGCTGTGTGGGCAGTGCTGGAGAAGGCAGGTGCTGGAACTGAGTCCAGAGCCGTTGTGGGGGGCGCATCCCTTCCCTCACGTCCCAGTTCCAACACCCTGGCATCCCTCACAGAAAGAACCTAATGGGCATCCGGCTGCGAGAAGCAGGTACCCACGTCCTGCGGGGCTGCAGAAAGGTGGCTCGGGGGTGCTGACACAGCACAGGGTGTCCGTCTACATAGATAATGGTTTTCCTTTGGAAATAAAGACGATTTTCTCCATTTCCATTGGCTTCTATTACTGCTGCTGAGACTCTCAGTGCCCTGCTGCTTCCCTCCTACTCACATAGTCCCCCTGGTTTCCCTTTTGGATTTTAAAACTTACTTTTCTCCCCAAATCCCATGATTATTTGTTTGGGTCCGGGTGTTTTTATTCCTTACCAAGGACATTGGACAGACCTGTAAACCTGGAAATGGGGGGGGACTCCATTCTAGGAAACTTTCTGATTTTGTAAGAATGGTTTCTCCTCACACTTTCTCTGTGCTCTTTTTGGGACTGTTATTCATATGTTGTGCGTCCCACGCCGACATCAATGTTCATTTGTTTTGTTTCTTAAATTTCACACATGAGTGGGATTATATGGTATTTGTCTTTCTCTGATTGACTTATTCCACACAGCATGATACACTCTAGTTCATCCACATCATTGCAAATGGCAAGACTTCATTTTTTGATGGCTGCATAATATTCCATTGTATATATATACCACTTCTTCTTTATCCATTCATTGTCGATAGACATCTGGGCTCTTTGCATAATTTGGCTATTGTGGACATTGCTGCTATAAACATTAGGTGCATGTACCCCTTTGAATCAACACTTTTGTACCACCGCACACCAGTCAGAATGGCTAAAATTAACAAGTCAGGAAACGACAGACGTTGGCGGGGATGTGGAGAAAGGGGAACCCTCCTACACTGTTGGTGGGAATGCAAGCTGGTGCAACCCCTCTGGAAAACAGTATGGAGGTTCCTCAAACAGTTGAAACTAGACCTAGCCTATGACCCAGCAACTGCACTATTGGGTATTTACCCAAAAGATACAAAGGTGCTGATTCACCACTTATTTTGTTTGCTTTAGAGATATGTCTCCAATGCCTGATGACCTATTAAAGAGTGTGGCACTGAAAATACTTGCAATAATTGCCCGAAGCCTGTGCAGCATTGGTGCTAGGTGATGGGATAGGACCCATTTCCAGGGGGTCCCTAACATCATGTCTTTCAGGCACGCAACACTCTGCTGTTGCTTTGTTGTGGGTGGGAGGGTGTGTGATGGCCACAGGGTCAGCAGCTTCTAGAAGCAGAGAGGAAAGGAATCTGGTGATCTTAGCACTCACGGTTTAGGACTTGCCCTAATCCCACCACTTTGTGTGCTGCCTGCCCCTCAGTCCCTGGCTGTGATGGCTTTGCTGTCTGGAACCCACCTGGTTGCACCCCTGACATGTGTTGTTTGGGGTGGAAAAGGGATGGGTCCACAGCCTCCTTTCAAAGACTCAGTCTTTCTATATTTCACCTGACTTGACATTGTGATTTCAAATCACAATGTACCTGGTGTTTCTAATTTTAAGATTTTGAGGTTCTGTGGTTTATGTAGATAAATGTCATTGAATGGGTTTATTTTTCATATATCATCTGAGTTTAAAACATCATTAAACAAAAAGAATTAAAAATGCCAAAAGAAGAAACAATATAAGCCTTTAAAGAAGTGTCATAATTCAACTCAACTGTTAGAAAATATGAAAAATCTAGGGCTCCTGGGTGGCCTAGTTGTTAAACGTCTGCCTTCGGTTCAGGTCATGATCCCGGGGCCCTGGGTTAGAGCCCCATGTTGGGCTCCCTGCTCAGCGGGGAGTCTGCTTCTCCCTCTCCCTCTGCCCCTCCACCTACTTGTGCTCTCTCTGTTGCTCTCTCTCTCTCTCTCACTCTCAGATAAATAAAATCCTTAAAAATAATAATAATAATAAATAAAATATGAAAAATCTAAAGTTTGTCATTATGTTTACTGTAATTTAAAATAGAACAAAGTAGCAGATTTAGCAATTTTGATACATAACTAACTTGATCAAGAGCAATGTCCAGGCGGCCCTCACAATCAGCCTGTCTCCCTTACAGTTCCAGCAGTGCATTGAGCCACAAATCCATCATAATCCACACCTGAGAAAAAAAACAAAAGTACAGTGGCATGATGGCCAACAGTCTGAAGTGAGTGGCGGCCACTGTTCTGTGGACCCTCCCCCAAGGAAACTCCTTTCATCCGAACTAAATAGGGAGTAATACAGCATTATTACTTGACTCCCAAGGTTTTCATAATGTCCAGGTGACAGGAATGAACACTTTGCCACTATTGGGATAGTTGATTGATGAGAGCCATCTTCCATATGATGGGATCATTTATGGAAACCCGCAGTAGGACTTTTCCCAGATTCCACGTGTGGGCAGCGGTTCACGTGCTGAGCAGGAGCCTGGCTTGTGAATCAGCACATGGTCTGTGTGTGCCTATCATTCTGATTTTCTGTGAGGCCAGAAAAAGAGTTTCCTACCTTCTACCTATATTGAAGATGTAGTGGAATAATTTTAAAGACCTTCGAAGAGGGAATGTGGTTTCCCGGACAGGATAGAGGGGTCGGTGTAGTGGCCTACACCAGGACGCTAAGCAAACTCTTCTTCATGTGAGTCAAGGCCAGCCTCCACCAGTGATAAAGATTCTAGAGTCTGTCTCACGTGGACTAAGATTAAATTACAAGAGCCTAGACACACTCTTCACATGCATGGTGGGGAAAGTATATTTACTAGAAGTTTATGTAACTTGATTTTTTTCATACAAATCACTGTATCACTTGGGCGATCATGAAGGTGTGTGGACTTTCTAGGACAGAGACCAGTGGTCATGCACAGACTCCAGAAGCCATCCAGTCAATGTGTCAGAGTAAGCAGAGAGGTGCAGGGAGGAAAATCCCCCCTGACACGTGTTTCTCTTCATTTGTGGGCGAGAGGAGTGATTTGCAGGTTGAGCAGACCTCCACGTGGAGCCACATGAGGAAGTGAACTTGTGTAGTTGGGCCTGGAGGTTGCACAGCCAGGGGTTGGGTGGGTGAGCACTTAGAGGGGAGGCAAGCGAGCAGCTCGTGGGACCAGCCCTGGGCAGCACACCAAGACCACAATGCTACATTCTATGGGTTCATATTTAGGATTCAACAAGGCCATTCCTACTTTCAAAGACCCATTATGTGTCTAAAATATGAATTTTCAACAAGATAAACAAGGAATTGCATTCACTGTTATGGAGATGAGTCTGTCTTCTGGGAAGCTTTAGGAAACAAAATTTTCAGGACCTCGAGAACATGTCATAGAAAAAAGGCTACATGTAAAAAGTCATATTAATAATAACAATAATAATATTAACACCACAGTGGTGATGATATTCCCAAAAGGAATTGACCAGAAATTCTTGACATACCTGTGGTTACAAAACCTAATGTTTGGACGTTAACTAGTGATAAATAGTAACATAGAAAGTGGGAACAAACTGCAACTCTAACACATGTCACCCTGTCTGGGTATGCTATTTTTGTCCGTGATTATTTTAATTCTAATGAGGATCTCTCAGAATTATGATGATGTAAGCAACATAAATCAAGGGTCTATATCAAGACCAGCAAGAGTAGAAGAGACATGCTTAAAACAAAGTCTCAAACAATGTAGGTAACTCTAAATCTTTTTTCTTTAGAATTTGCACATAAATTCATTATTGTGATTTCAAATAGCTTTACCCATTCATGTTAAAATTTCTTATCAGATCCATGCAGAATGAGCCCATTTTACATCACAACCTTCAGGGTTTGAGGAGATACAAGTTCCAATATGCCTTCTACTCCCTGGAGCCACCAGCTTCATCACATGGCCCTTCCCCCAGATTCCTTGTCAAGTCTTTTGTCAGCTTCATTCGAGTCCTTCTGAGTAGAATACTCTGAGTTGGGACCATGGAAAATATATTGAAGACATTACATTTTCTCCTCCAAACTCTATACTTGTGTTGGTGTGGGCTGAAAGATATAGCCTTTGGACAGCTGAATTACAGTATTAACTTATATTGAATTCTAGTTGAATAAAATTCTTAAATATTCATCATAAATACTTCTATGAAGCTGGATGGAGCCTCTTCTCTACTTCGTCAATTGCTGTTTTTGGAAACCAAGTGGTGGACCTTCCATGGACCCATACTAACTGTCACTTGGTAATTCCATTGCGTCATGCCAGCTGGCTGAGGTCCTGCAGGCAGGCTCAGTTCTGTCGCTTAGAATACTCTTTATTTTGCCTAAATTTCTGTAACTTTCAAACTAGATTCCCACATCATCTTCTTATTCAAAGCACTCATAAACAAATGTAATACATACCCAGGACAAAATTACATTTTTAGAGGCATCTTCTAAACATATTCATTCAGTAATGAAAACACGAGACGTTTTACATTGAGATGTGAAGTATGTGATGATCTTACAAATAACTTTTTTTTCCCCCTTTGGGGATGATTAGTCTATAATTTCATTGATTAGGTCAAAGCAAGTTCTTTGAATATTGTAACTCAGTTATGAGATCATGCTAATGCACTAAAGTGCAACTCACACTTCTTCATCTTTTTCAAAATGGCATAATGGAAACAGTCATTGCTGCTCTTTGTGCTGTGCTGGGGCAGACAGTGGGCTGGCCTTGCAGAGCTGTGGTGTTTCTGTGACATGGCTGCCCAGACAAGGATGCTGCCCAGCCCCTCTTTGCATTGGGACAGGGCCATGAGACGGGGCTCCCCAATGAAATGAGCTGAGCTGAGCTGAGCTGAGTCAGATCAAAATGGTTGAGAAGGGATGAGCTCCTCATGGTCTTCCCTCCGCCCTTTATGCTAGCAATCTGCAGAAATCTGCAGAAAGACAGTATCAGGATAGAGTGGAACGATGAGTTTCTGAATCATCTTGTGAAGTCTGAATGTTGAATACCCACACTGAACTGTTAAGAGACAGGGAACACACCTTCGGTTTAAGCCCCTACAGTTGGGGTCTGTGGCAGCACTGGATTTTTCAGGCACTTTCTATGGGTCAGGGAGTGTCCTACACACATTCATAGATGCTAACTGGTTTAGCCCCAAATGAAATAAAACCATGAGGTAGGTCCTGCCATCATCTGCAGTTCATGCTCAAGAACACTGAAGCTAAGGAGTGACTGTTCCGGCCAAAGGACCCCGACTACCATGTGTCTCAGAGTCCGAGTATTGACCACTACTCTGTGCCTCTCTTGAGAAAACACTCTCAGAACCCTTGAGGGAACATCTCCATCTTTATCTATCTTCCTCTGTTCAGTTGCCACGTCTGTATCCTTCCCTGCCGCATAAGACCATAAGCCCATCATGCAAATATATACACAGGTGCATGAGGTTTTGCTGTATGGTGGTAATGACACTGGCAATGTATACAACAGATACTTACCTTTAAAATGCATCTGATACTCAAAAACATCCTGTAAGGCAGATGCTAATACTGCTGATCAGCTAAGTGGCTTTCTCAGAACACCAGGCTGGTTAAGGTAGACAGAGGACTAGATTCACAGTACAGCCTAATGTTCTCAGTGCACTTGGGCTAAGTCTCAGCACCCAGAGCTCAGTCCTCACTACATCCTGGGAGCAGTCCTTCTAGCACTGGATCCTTCATCCAGAAACTGCCTTTACAGAGAAACAGAAGAATATTGCCTGGCTCTGTTCTCTTGTTATCCATCAAAATCCAAAGTTCATCAAAAGGGTTCAGTAAACACATCTGCAAGTTCTCAAAGTACTCTCTTGGCCAGCCTGTAAATAGACCAAAACCAGGGAACGTGATTCTGGCTCAGATTCAGGCCAAGTGAGGACTGTTCCTCAAGTTCATGGCTGTGGGGTCTTTACTGGATGCTCTTGTTTCTACCTCTGGGTGCCATCCCCACTTCTGTCACCCCCCATCATGCACTAATTCAGAGCACACAGCTTCATATATTGTTCCTGCTCCAAAATATCCTTGTGATTTCTCCTTGCCTACAGTTCAAAGTCACTTATTCACCAAAGATTCATTGAGTTTCTACGATTGTCAGGCATCATTTTTAAATGCGAAGCAGACACAATGGTCTGTCTTCCCATGGCTTAATTTCTAGTGTGGGGAGACAGAAAATAAGCAGGAAAATGCAAAACCCTTGGGAGGTAAAATCAAGCAGAGACTCAAAGTGGGAATGTTGGGAACTTGGTGGACTGAAGGTTTGGTACAATTTGGTCCTATTCACCTTTCAAGTTATGTTGCAGTCTCACCTCTCCAGCCACACATGACATGACTTAACAGATTTTAAGACTTGTCCCTCATTCCGGTCCCAGGTCCTCTCTCCACTCTATTTTCCTATAACCACCACCAGCGGCCCACCCCCCACCAATCCTTCCAAAGCTCACCTCTAATACCTTTGTACTGCAAAGTCTGTCCTATTCATGAGGCACAACATTGCTATGTAGTTCTTACGTTGCTGTTGCATGGCTACCGCTTCATATGGTAATGATTATTACAGACAGAGAACCCCTCGGTGCCAGGTGTCATGGAAGGAGGGTGAGGTTGGGAATCAGATGCCTGTGCCTGAGTTGCAGCCTCATCTCCCACAGCCTGTGAATCTGGGTACAAACTTGCATCAGGTTCCTTCCCACTTAAAGAGGGAAAGTCATGGCCATTACTCTCTTACACATGGGAGTCATGGGGAGGTTTACATGACTTTAAAATCATGATTTTTGATGATCCCTGTGTCACAATTCCCACCCATTAACACAAAACAAAAGCAGGCACATACAGTGATCAAAAATATTTTCTCCTTTAAATGACACCAACATCTCTGGATTCATAGGGAACCCCAAGAGTTAGGGCATGCTAAGTATTCAAGAGTCTATACTGACCCATCACACGTAGAGGATCCTGAGGAGACACCAAAGGGAGTAAGCTTTGTAGAACACAGCTGGTGGCTAACCTTGAGTCTTTCATAGAAAAGAAACTCAGGATGTCCAACCCCTATAATTTTATTACCAGGTGACAAAGAAAAGGATGGTGGTGGTGGTGGTGGTGATGATGATGATGATGATGATGATGAGGGTGTAAATGAAGGGAATTGAGTGGTGATTGCCAAACAGTTCGAGGACTCCCTTAGATTCTGAGGAAGCAGAAGGGTAGCAGGAATTGGGTGAGGTGGAAGTTCATTTGGGAGATGATGGACGTGCCTGTCCCCAGTGGCCCGAGACTAACACTGATTAGGGAAAATCAACATAAGACTCTATGACTGGAAATCAAAAACCTAAAAGAGAATGCCCTTTGGGCTTTACAGTTGTTAGGGATTTTACTTATTTTGCTAGAAAAGAGACAATAGGTTCTTTTTAATATTCAAATAATATTCCAATAGATTACACTGGAGCTCAGATTATTCCATGAGCTGATGCTATCATTTAACTAGTGTTGTGCAATAACTAAACCTAATCAGAGGAACTAGCATTCATTCATTCATTAAGTAATTTTTTCAACCATGGTGGATATTTAGCAGATATTCAATCAAGATTTGCTGACGTAAAGTATATTCAAGTCCAATTACACTTATTCTTCATATTTTATGTTTTACCTTATAACACTTTCTAATACAGCTTTACTCCACCAAACTAAATTTTCTTATTATTTCCCAAATAGTCCTTGGATTCTCTTACCAAGACACCTTTGCTCATATCATTTCTTTCGCTGGAATGAGTCTTTTGATAACTTTATGCTGATCTTCACTTCTAGTTTGATCTCATGAAGTTCATTTCTGACCTCATTTCTGACTACCTAATTCTGTGATATTGTCCCGAGTCTGCTGGCTTCTCTCACCAGCACCCTTGACTCCAGTCACCACCCACACTCAGGGGGCTGCCATCCCAGCTCAGGTGTGCCCTCTTTAGGATGCCCATGGTACTCTGCACCCAGCATGAAGTGAACCACAGCTTTCCTCCACTGCTCCCCCACTTCTCCATCATATTCTGTGAGAGCACCAACCTACACCCATTCAGATGGGAAAATGGCACTCATCTTTTACCTCCTGTCTACTCTCAGTGAATCTTCTGAGATGCAGCCATCAGACCCTTGCTCCTTAACCTCCTACATATGCCTCAGTAATGCCCCTTCCCTGTTATCTCTAATATCAATGCCAGATGGTTCTTATCATCTCTTCCCTGATTCCAACATCATCTGCCTGGGTTCCACACTTTGGGGTTTGTGCCTATAAAACTCAATCTCTGCTCCATTACCAGACACACTGCCTGGAACACAAATAAGAGCATAGCAGGCTTTTGTTGAAAACTGACAGGTACCCCCTCAATGAGAGCAACTTCAGTTCCTTGTCATGGTCATGCAGACTTTTTAAAAGTTCCTGATGCTTACCTGTCCATTCCACACCTTGAAAATTATGTTCCATGCACTTCAGACCACTTGTAATTGCGTTCTTCTCCTTGATGCCTTTCGTTCCTGAGCCTTTGTTCATGCTATGCTGTCTATATAGAATGCCTTTTATTCCCTCCTCTGTATCCTGTACACCTGAGCAGTTCCTACTCATATTTGGACCTTAGCTCCAGAGGACTCATTTTATAGCCTGCTACAAAGCTGTGGTAGACCCACCTTCTCTGTGGTCCTGTTACATTTTGTAAATCTCTTTGTACTTATTTCATTCTATTATAATTAATTGCATATGTGCTTATCTCTTCAACTAGACTGAATGCTGTCTGTACCCCAGGGCTGGTGTCATTTAATATCTCTCATTCCTGTCCTAGAGCATTTAAGCTAAACATTTATTGATTGGAAGGCTCAAATGAAATTTGTATCTACTTCACAGAGATTTTAGGGGGATAAAATGAAATAATGTATACAAACATGACTTAGAACACTTAAACCTGCTTTACAAATATTAGTGATAAGGTTGATGTGATATTGATATTGACATTGATGATGATGGTGATGATGATGGTGCTGGTGATTATGGTGATGGTAACAGTGATGATAGTGTTAATGTTGATGTGTTATTGATATTGACATTGATGGTGATGATAGTGCTGGTGCTGGTGGTGCTGGTGATGATGGTGATGATGGGTGATGATGATAGTGATGATGACAGTGATATGGTGTGATGGCGTTGATGTGCTGGTGATGATGGAGATGGTGATGTGATATTGATATTGATGGTGATAGTGACAATGATGGTGATGATGGTGATGTTGGTGATGATTGTGATGATGGTGCTGGTGATGATGGTGATAATGATATGATGTTGATATTGACGGTGATGGTGGTGATGATGGTGATGGTGGTGATGATGGTGATGATGGTGATGGTGGTGCTGATGATGATGGCAATGATGATGGTGATGATGACAGTGATATGGTATGATGGTGTTGGTGTGCTGGTGATGATGGAGATGGTGATGTGATATTGATATTGGTGGTGATAGTGACGATGGTGATGATGATGATGATGGTGATAATGATGATGATGGTGATGATGATGATGGAGATGGTGATGTGATGGTGAAGATGCTGATGACATGAGTGTAATCATGACTGGTGCAGAGCACCAGGACTTGAGAGAGGCCTCAGAGCTGGAAATTTAATAATATTATTCATCAGAAGATGAGTCAGCCAGGGGCAATTATAGAAGGTGAAGCACAGAAAACAACAGATTGATCCTTTCTGAATAGTGCTACTGAAAGTATAGGCAGAGAAGAAACTAACGTGAGGTCAGAGGAGGAACGGCCAGAGAAGTTGAATGAAAATGCACCCCACTTATAGAGACACTCTTAGAAAAGAGAAGGGAGCATGGGTAGAGAAGTCTACCTGAGTTTAAGTCAGAAATAAGATATATTCCATTTGAATTTGGCAGTAAGACCCCACTGTTTACCTGAGTAACAAGCACATTCTTTGTTTGGGCTAAATTTGCAATAACTGGACATTAATAAAATATTTACACTAGAAATATATTGCACTCTTTGAGGGCATGAGTAGCATCTGGCTTATATCCCCCTCACCTGGCAAATATCTGACATATAGTAGGTCTTTCATTTACAAGTATTTTTAATGAAAAAATCAGATTGGCAGTACAGGGGCTACTTCCTAGGTGATTTGTCTTATAATTAGCTTTTCTATGCCTGACTATCATCCAGTGCTGGTATAATAAGATTTTCTCTGGCACATTAAGTTGGTTAAATTTTGTATTCCTTGAGTCAAGATATTGCTTTGTAAAAATAAATATACATTAAGTAAAGTAACATGTAGTGATAATTGATCCCTGACAGCAGTTGTGTTTTCAATTAACTGAATGAATGAAACTTGTTGTTTATGTGATAGTTGGCTGAATTAGCATTCTGGAGTCTTTCTCTTCTGTTCTGACCCTCCTCCCTCACCTCTCCTGCCTCCTTCTCCCTCTTTCTCAGAGCAGGGAATTTTTATCTTGGCTAGTGGAATTTAAAATGCTGATATTTCACTTCTGGGTCTCAAGAAACCCTAGAGCAGTGATCATGTTTTAGATAAATGAAATGTAGCAGATGTTCAAATTGGTTAAATATGCAGTACATGAGGGTTTTAATGCAGAAAAAGCAAGGGATGAGAATATTACCCATGAAAAATTGTGACAGTGAAATAATATAACATCCAGTAGAGACAAGGCAACTGAATGTTTGAAAGTGATCATGAGAAGGTGGTCTGAAGCAGATCTCAAAGGAGGTGACAGAACACGCAGGGACCTTTGGTTCCACTCCAGGTTGGGAGGTAGAAGAACACAGAAATACAGGAAGAAGTGCCTCCCACCCCAGCACATTCCTCCAGACTCGGACTTTCAGGCATTGACCTTCTCTCTGCTCCCCCTGTCTCAGCCACTGTCCCCGCATCACTCAGTTTACATGGTGTGGGGTGTTGTCTGCTCCCTTCTTGGCTCTCTTAGTCCACTTCCCCTTGAAGATTTGCTTGGCTAAGCCTCCCTGGGTTAGATTTAAATCTTCACTTTTCTGCCTGTTCTCAGGACCCTGAACACAGATGGAGAGAAACCACCCCAGGCTTGACCAGCCTTCAGATTCCTGGGCAAACATCTTGGGGGCCTGCTTTGCATCCATATGTGCCCCCAGTGGAGACAGGCACTGTCTCTGACCTCCCAGAGGACCTTCTCTTCTCTCCCCAGAGCTGCAGGAGCTCCTCCGCCTCTCCACGCCTGACTGATGACCACACTTCCACTTCACTGAAGAAACAGAGCTGCCCCTGTCACTCAGTAGCCTTGTAGCAAGGCGAATTCCTCCTGGTCACAGGTGCAGAGAATCCATCCATTTCCATCTACTCAAGGATATTCCTCCACCCAGAACACTTTCTGTTTCCTGAATCATTATTTTTGCTCCTTATTGGATAATCCCCAACCATAAACTTAAATAAATTTCATTATCTTTAAAATAAAACTTTTAATTTCACATACCCCTCCAACCACTCCCCAGTCTTCTGCCTTTCTTTAAACAAAACTACCCTGAAGAATGATCTGTTCTCTCTGTCGCCCACCTCTTCCTTCTTCTCTTTCCTTCTCCAGCCCAGTTGGGCCTCCACACTCCCCAGGGCTGCTCCTTACTCCCACAAAGGACCTTGTGGTACCACCTCCAAAGGAGAAGTTTTAATCCCTATTTCACTGTGCAAATCGATGGCCTTGGACCCAGTGTGCCAATCCGTCCTGTTTGAGCAATTCTGTCACTTGCCTTCCAGGACCAACCATCCAGGACCCGCTCCTTTCTGACTGGCTGTTCCCACTTCCTCCTAGCCTCACCCTCGCCAAAGCCACCTCTTGGGGTCAGCATGCCCCAGGCTAGGCCGAAGACCCTCTTTTCTCTCCATTCTCTGGCCTCATGTCCCATGGCCTTCTTGGTCCGCCCGAGCACTGAGGGCTGCCAAGTCAGGCCCCAGCCCAACCTCTCATGGAATGGAGCCCACCTGTCCACTCACCTGCACACACAGGCCAGCACTGACCTTGGACATCTAGTGGCCACCCCTCTCCCCCTCCTCCCACCATCTCTCAAGCCATACCCCCCCCGTCTATTCCCACAGTCTTTCCATCCTAATCAATCTACCTAAATTACCACTCTCCCACATTTTCTACTCACTTTCCTGATTTATATTCAGCATGATCACTTATACTATTTAGCACTCACACGTTTTCACCCATTTATCATGCTTTTGTTTGTATTCTTCAAGGAGGACAGGGATTTTTCTCTTTGTTCATTTGGGTATTTCTAGTTCTTCAAGAAGAGTGCCTGGTACAGAACATCTACTCAATCAATATTTCTTGAGTTGATGAATTAGTGGATGCCTGGTAAATTACTATTGTGGGATTAAGGCAAGACTGCAGGACAGGTGGCCCTCGAGTTACATTCACAAAGGAGACAGAGGACAGGTATAGGGTCAGAGGGTTTCTGAACCAGAAACTTTAATATTTGACAACTATTCAGTGATTCCATAGGTTGACTTTTGATTTTTAATAATAAGAAGAACACAGATAAGCATCTTTTTTTAATGGGGTAAGGAGTTTAGTTTTAATAAGCAGTACTAATAGGAGCTGACAAGGACCCCAGTATTTGGAGTTTCAAGGTGGCCTGTTTGAATGCATTTTTGATGATGGAAGACCCACTTCACTGGTGTGTTAAGGGTTTTGTCACTAACTCTGCTTTATAGAGTTTGACATTCTCATAGAGTAATTGCATCTTTCCATTGGTACCCTCACCCTCCTTGGTTGAAGGGTCACCGTGCTTTCCCAGAGGAGCCTCAATTCCCACCTGCACCATGCTGGCATTTCATAAGTAAGCAGGTCCAAAAATGAGTTGTCAGTAAGTTTGTCTGAGGGCCAAAATAAGCAAAGATTTGGCGGAAGATTCAAACTCAAAGCCACAATATTATTCATGAGTTATGAGCAACAAAATGAGATGTTCAGGTCCTGGTTTTGATGAGAATTTGGCCCTATGTTCGGGACTGCTATTCCCTCCAGCTCTGCCGCTGGTCTGGAGAGGGCAGCTGGTGCTCAGCTCCATTCTGTGGGCATACGGCTGCTTTAAAAATGCTTTTTAATGATGAACTTGCTAAGAAAACTGCTCATCTTTTTCTTTAACAAGTCTGGACATTCCTCAGAGAGGCCTTCTTGTTTTTTTGTTTGTTTGTTTTGTTTTGTTTTTCTTGAAAATAGGAAAAGAGCCAAACATCTGGGCACCAAATGCCCAGTGTCTCGGCAGGTCCGAGGGTGGTTGCTCTGTGAAATGAGCAGGTGGCCAGCTCACTTGTTTGGCAAAGGCTCTGCATGCCACCCTCAACTCCGGGGTGACCTCAGTTCCCTGGTGAAGCATTGGAGCTCAGACTGGCCATGGGACTTGGCTTTAAGCAGTTCTGTGAAGCGGACCCTCTGATCAAGGAGGCCTGCCACCCGCCTGAGGACTTGGGTCCAGAGATGGATCAACTTGACAGCTGCAGGATACAAAAGATCCCCAGGTCTGTTTGCCTGGTGCTCTGTCCTTCGGTAACAATTTCAGGATGTCGGCATGCCCTCCGTAAGAAGGAAGATCCCACAGTGTGGCTGTGGGAGAGAAGTGTCAGGGAAGGCTGATTCCCTCGGCATATTCTTCCCGAGAGCCAGGTGTGTTGGCACAAGTTTAGAGAACAATTCTTACAGGACAAGCAGCAGCTGTTCAAATTATGAACATGTGGAGATTTGCCATAGATGATTCGGCTAGATCTTCATTTTCTGTTAATAAACTCATCATCGTGTTATTTTTACCCACTATGTGTTCAAGAGAAGAAAGAGGAGGAAATGGCCTGCAGTGTACTGAGGGGCACATGTGTGTGCATGGGTGTGAGTGTGAGTGAACAAAAGCCCTATTGTACATAATAATGTCATCATTAAAAAAACAAGGGCTCAGGGCCTATCACTTCCCCTAAATAGCTAGAGACTCGGGCCACAGAGAGCTTAAATAACTTGCCAGGACAACTTTCCCTGGAGGCCTGCTGTGTCTGGAGAGGGGCAGCCTGTCTCCCTACTGCTACCCCAGTCCAAAACAGCCTCCTTTCTCAAGTCTGATACTTAAATAATCTTCCAAAGTGCCTGGTGGAAAACACTCTGGTCTACACGGGCCCCGTGTGTGAGCAAGTCACATCCCAGCACTCAGTGAACACATCCTTCACATTTTATCCTAATTCCAGATTCTGGAAATGTGGAGCTGGTCAAAGCGAGGTTCAAACTCAAGAACTTACAATCTGTGGGAGCAAGGTTTATACTTTCTTCCAGATCTTTACTGTACTTTCCCTGAGACCCTCGCAGAACTACCACTACTGCCTTGCCCTGACACACGGGATGGCCCAGCAGGACCACTGGGCCTCTTTGCAGCCTGTTCTGATGGAGCAAAAATTGAAACTGGAATAATGTACTCTGGCCACGATGAGCAATGGCTGCCTCACAATTGTCTGACCTGTTTAAACTGGGAGTGTATCCTGACGCAGAAGACCATTCCCATTTTCCAGAGTTGGGGGTCTTCTGCTCTGGCCAGGTGATGCAAGTCCCTCCATCTCAAACGGCTTGAGAAATTCAGAGTCTCCTGTTTCCCAAAAAACATTCCTCCTTTGTCCATAGTCTGATACTAACCAAGCCAAGGAAATAGAAATGATTCCAATCTATTAATGGTGCATGAAACATGGGGCATATGCCATAAATTACAAACACCCACATTCTGAAATTCAAGCTGAAATTGGGCAAGGGGTCCAGTCAGGAGTCCAGCTCCTCAGATATTTTTAAATAATCCAAAGACATTGTTCCTTTGCCAGATTCCCCCAGTGTTCCCAGTGATGAGATTGAGGCTTTCTTTGCAGAAGGAACTGATCTGATGATTAACCATGTTCCTAAGATCACAGCACGTTTTGTGTCTCCAGTGGAAACACCTCCCTCAGTGCATGGGTAGCCTACTCTCCCAGTACTTCGGAGACCCTCCTCCCTGTCCTCAGACGCTGATGAAGAGAGTGTTTCCTAATCGGACATTGTTGTTACACTGGCATTCCATTGCCTGCTCTTCTCAAATCCTGGAAGTCACAGAACTCTGGACGCAGCTGGAAGGGCCAGGGTGGGTGGGTCACCTTTGGGAGTAATATCCAGGGTGCTGAAAATGCAAATTCTCTCTGCTGCTTTTGGAATAAGGCCCACAGATTAGCCATGGCTCAGCGTCTGTGGTCCATGTGAGATCTTGTGCACGTCCCCAGAGCACCCAGGGTCTGCAGTCCAGGCTCTTTCTGGCTTTTAACATCTCAGCTCTACCCTGAAGAGCAACCACGAACTTCCATGTGTGTGTCTCTGTGTGCACAGCCTGTGTGCGAGTGTGTGCATGCGTCTCTGTGCATGCACATGTGTGCAGGATGTGCTGACTGTCTGTGGATTACTCAGGCACAGTCCCTCAGAGAATCAGAAAAGGGTCTAGCTGGCTCTCATGGTTTCTCACTTTACTATGATTCATTGTTCTGAGATTTATGCAGAGGTAAACCACGACAGGTTCGCGGCCATCTTGCTACTTAAAGAATCACTCTGGTTATTCAGGCACTTGTAAAATGCTCACCCTTGTGTTACTCCAGTTCTCATTAGCAAAAACATAGAATTTATTATTCTTTCTCTGTGCTTTGGACATGTATTCAAGATGCTGTAAGGAAATTGATGTGTCCATAGCTAAATTAGTCTAAATAGCCAGTTTTCAAATAATTCCATTGGTCAGGCTTAATTTTTTTTTTCTTCTCTGAAAGTATTCAGTTTACTGTACTTTCAACAGAAAATGAGTTGGGGAAAAATGACAGAAGTTAAAACCAGATGTTTGGATGTCTATGCTATTGCCCAATTTGAGGAAGAGGAAAACAAGCTAAGAAATAAGCTTTGCTTTGCTTTTATTATGTCTTCTAGTGATTGAACTAGTAGTAGGAAACCTTCCTGGTTGGAGTTGGTTCTCTTTATTTATTTTTTTAAATGCCTTGACTGTTACTTCTGGTACCACATGTTTTTCTGGAACAGATCTTTGGTGAGAAGAAGTTGATGGCATGATGGCATAATGGCACAGAAGCTCAGACCAGCAAGAGCCTAGAGCACCAGCATAGGAGGTCCGGAGGATGTGGGTCTGCTCGGACCCTGGGCGAGACCCCCTCCTGCACCCAGACACCAGGGGCCATCAGGACATCAGAAGAGAAGGGAACTCAGCTAGCGACAGTTTGGATGATAACGAGGACATTGGTATCCCACTAGACACCTCCAAAAATCATTTGCACATTGGGGAGTTTTCAGACAATATCACTGAATTTTATATTAATATAATGACAGTTTAGATCTGGCTTTTTAGTAATTATTGTCCAAATTACTGTGTGTTCTTCCCCAACATTTTAGCACATGCACGGCTGGGATACAAATGATATTCTGCTTTCACATCGGCTTTCGAGGACCTCAGTCTGCATACATGCATATTACCAGCGTGTTAGACCATTCTTGCTAGTAGTTTGTTCTTCTTCAGAAAAAGGAAAAATTGCTCCCTCCCAAATGGATTAAGACATCTTTGCTAGATTGCAAGCATGTTGCAGCCCACACTGAGCATGTAACCTCATGCTGGTTTTCTTTAGTCAACAACATGTGAAAGACATAGCCCTTTGCTTGTCTGCACTGTAACTAACATGCTAATAAACGCTACTCAGGAAACAGCAGCTTCCAAAAGATTTCACTTCCACGGCTGATGCACGAGCCATGGAATCACCTCTCATGGGGCCGTGTGGACCCAGCTTTGACAGACAGCATCTTTGCTCCCTTAGAAAGGGAGAACAGGATTAATGAACTGGGAGCAGTGGCTGACATAAGGTTTGGGGGGCAAGCGTTAGTTCGAGTAAAGTAACAACTAAACAAAAAAGAAAATCTGAAAGACATCTGACAGGCTATAAAGTGTGTACCCAACTCTCTGAATGACAAACTCTTGGAGGCTTGGAAGATGCTATGTTACAACTTCCCAAACAATGTAGTACAACTCTCCTCAGTGTCAGGCCCCTTGCCGCCACAAATTATGTGACCAACAAGTTGGCCGATTCTTACTTATTGGAATGGTTTTTGTAATTCTCTACAATTTGTTTCATGTGCTTGATTCTTGCCTTTTATATATACTGTATTTTTCTTCTATCTTATATTCACTTCAGAAAACAAATTGATTGATTGGAATGGAAGATAAAACTACCCAGCTCAAATTGCTTGGCTCACCCCTCTTTCCCTCCCTCTCCCTCTCCCCTCCCCCTACCCCTCTTGCTTAAATCCTCATCTGAGCATTGATTGGATTTTCAGGGTATTTTGACATAGGTGATGAAACACAACTGCAATGTAAGTGTTTTGCCAAAATGTCTGCCCTGTGACAGTTTGCAGTTACTAACTCATCAGATAAACGAATTTGCACATCCACTGAATAACCCAACAAGCACATTGGTCACCACCCTTGTCTTGCCACTGGGCTAGTGCTAGATGTGTGATGGCGAGCCCTTCCCTCCGGCTTCACACGTCCACACCTGCTTACGTTCTTGTGACCCTCTGTGGCTTCTCTAATCATCATATCCCTGGCCTGGTGGTCACGACACCTGAGCTAACGTTTCAATCTCTCCCTCTTGCAACCTCCTCCACATTCATGTGTCTCTCATGAGTCTCTTGGAAATATTGTTTCCCTGTTCTGCCAAATGGTGTTTCATCCTTTGTTGCAAAGGCAACTGTCCTGCATAGAAAACCCTGGCCTTTAGGATAAAGGTCCGGTAGGGGGGCCTTTATGGAGCTCCTATTGACCCTGGGAGAGTCAATTTCTTAAGCCAATGTCTCCTATTAGATATTTGCAAACACTTACACTGCATAGACTTCTCGTCAAGATCCGTGTGAATAATGCACAGAACACCACGGTAATCGAGGCATGATTTTATCATAATTGTTCTGTTCATGCTAAACCCAGAATGCTAACCTCACTCCTTTTTTCAGCTCTAAATCTTTCAATTTATTTTTGGTTTAAAATGCCACATTTTCCATGAAGTGGCCTAAAATATTACCAACTGAAAATCACATTGACCTAATTTGAGGGGGGATGGCACTTTGCACCTTGCTAATGAGCTCAGATTCTGTGCAACGCTGAGCTGTGCCTGGCCAGCCTGGTCCTGTGCCGTGACCCTGGAGCTTGGCCATGCCCCTTACACTTGCACTCCGGGCGTTGTCAGGGGAACTTTGCAAAGGCAGTGTCCTCTAAACACACAGGGAGTTAAGTAAAGACATGGATGTGGAGGCATGGGATTTCTTCTCAGCCCTCCCTCCATGGAAAGGGTGTTTGTATGGTCCATTTGAGAAGAGAAGATCATCTGATATGGGCAGATATAAGGCAATTTTTAAACCCAACAATAATTTTATTTATACACACGGTATCATTATCCTGTATGGTATCATCTCAAGAGGTATCAGTAGGAGGGGCCACTGCAGTAATTTGATGCCGTTTTATACAACATTCTAAAGATAGTTGTATGCTTTCCCACAATTTCTATGCCAAAAAACACATAGAGATAACTCTGAAGCAACTTTTGAAATTAAATCCTTGCAATTCCTGGGGCGGAGCAAGATGGCAGAGGAGTAGGAGACCTGGATTTCGTCTGGTCCCAGGAATTCAGCTGGATAGGGATCAAACCATTCTGAACACCTACAAACTCAACAGGAGATTGAAGAAAAGAAGAGCACCAACTCTCTGAACAGAAAAGCGACCACTTTCTGGAAGGTAGGACGTGCGGAGAAGTGAATCCGAGGTGATACTCGGGAGGATAGACGGCAGGGGAGGGGGCCTCCGTCGGCCGCTTCTGGCAAGTGCTAGAGCCGCGGAGCACAAAATCGGACCTTTTAGAAGTCGGCTCCGCGGAGGGACGTCGCTCCAGTGGCTAAGCGGGGGGTGGAATCCTCCCGGGACAGTGTGGTCTCAGGACCCTCGGGGTCACAGAAAGACCGGGGGTGCCTGAGTGCGGCCGAGCTCCCAGGGATCGGAGCGGGGAAGCCAGCTGCAGAGACGGAGCTGAGGCGCGGGCTTTCAGCTCGGGGTGGCCATAAACTGTGATTGGTGACACAGTGGGCCACTGCTCTTCCAGCAGGGACCCAACAAGCGGCAGAGCCGGGGAGACTCCCCTTCCTCCCCCGGGAGGAGCGGCGCGGGAGCGCACCGCAGGGATCTGCTGGGTTTGGAGACTCCACACGGGGTCGGGTGCCAGAGATAGAAACGCTTGGTCACAGACCAGGTGAGCACGGAGTGCGGCCGGAGACCGGGGACACGGGACTGACTGCTTTTCTCTGGGGGCGAACTGGGGAGCGGGACCCGAGTACTCAGCTCCTCCGGGGCGGAGATTGGGAGGCCACCATTTTCACCCTGGTCCTCCAAAGCTGTACCAGAGCTTGCAGGGAACAAAAGCTCCCAGAGCAAACCCAACCAGATTACTTAGCCTGGACCGACAAGGGCAGGACAGTTTGGCCTCCAGCAAAGACATTTGGGAACCACGGCAACAGGCCCCTCCCCCAGAAGATCAACAAGAACAGCCAGCAAGCCAAGACCAAGTTTACGGATCAACAGAACAGCAGAACTCCAGCGCTAGGGGAATACTGCACATAGAATTCATGGCTTTTTTACCATGATTCTTTAGTCGTTCAAAGTTAATTTTTTTAACGTCTTTTTTTTTAATTTTTCTTTTTCCCTTTTTCAACCAAAATCTTATCAATCCCTTTTTTAAAAAAACATTTTATTTTTCATTTTTAGAGTCATATTCTATCCCTTCATAGTAGTTACCCTTATTTTTGGCATATATATATGTATATATATATATATATATATATATATATATATATAAGTTGTTTTCTCTTTAAAATTTTGAGATACAGTTTCTTCTAACAGATCAAAATATACCCTAAATCTCTAGTGTATGCCTTTGTTCTAGTCTCCTGCCTGATCACATTCTCTACCCTTTTTTTTTATTAAATCCTCTTATTTCTTTTTTCAAATAACTTCTTATCTTATCAATTCCTTTTATACATTTTTTTATAATTTTCATCTTTGCAATCGTATTGCATCCCTTCATCGTATCAACCCTTATTTTGTACATATATAAGTCTTTCTTTCTGTAAAACTTTGGGAGGCACTCTCTTCTAACAAACCAAATACACCCAAAATCTAGTGGGTGGCACTGATCTATGCACCAGCCTGATCATATTTGATCATATTATGTTTTTTTTTTTTTGGTTTGTTCTGTTTTTGTTTGGTTTTCTCTTTTTCTTTTTCTTTCTTTTATCTCTTTTTTTTTTCCTCTTTCCCTTTCTTTTCCCCTGGTTTCAGGTCTTTTCTGATTTGTTTAGAGTATATTTTCTGGTGACATTGTTACCCTGTTAGCATTTTGTTCTCTAATTCATCTATTCTCCTCTGGACAAAATGACGAGACGGAAAAAAATCACCTCAACACAAAGAACAAGAGATACTACCGTCTGCCAGGGACCTACTCAATACGGACATTAGTACGATGTCAGACGTAGAGTTCAGAATCATGATTTTAAAGATACTAGCTGGGTTTGAAAAAAGCATGGAAGTTATTAGAGAAACCCTTTCTGGAGAAATAAAAGAACTAAAATCTAACCAAGTCGAAATAAAAAAGTCTATTAATGAGGTGCAATCAAAAATGGGGGCACTAACTGCTAGGATAAATGAGGCAGAAGAGAGAATCAGCGATATAGAAGACCAAATGATGGAAAATAAAGAAGCTGAGAAAAAGAGAGATAAACAACTACAGGATCACGAGGGCAGAATTCGAGAGATAAGCGATACGATAAGACAAAACAACATTAGAATAATTGGGACCCAGAAGAAGAAGAAAGAGAGAGAGGGGCAGAAGGTATATTGGAGCAAATTATAACAGAGAACTTCCCTAATGTGGGGAAGGAAACAGGCATCAAAATCCAGGAGGCACAGAGAACCCCTCTCAAAATCAATACAAATAGGACAACACCCTGACATCTAATAGTAAAATTTAAGAGTCTCAGAGACAAAAAGAAAATCCTGAAAGCAGCTCCAGAGAAGAGATATGTAACTTACAATGGTAGAAATATTGGATTGGCAACAGACCTATCCACAGAGACCTGGCAGGCCAGAAACGACTGGCATGATATATTCAGAGCACTAAACGAGAAAAATATGCAGCCAAGAATACTACATCTAGCTAGGCTGTCATTGAAAATAGAAGGAGAGATAAAAAGCTTCCAGGACAAACAAAAACTAAAGGAATTTGCAAACACAAAACCAGCCCTACAAGAAATATTGAAAGGGGTCCTCTAAGCAAAGAGGGAGCCTAAAAGCAGCATAGACCAGAAAGAAACACAAACAATATACAATAACAGTCACCTTACAAGCAATACAATGGCACTAAATTCATATCTTTCAATAGTTACCCTGAATGTAAATGGGCTAAATGCCCCAATCAAAAGACACAGGATATCAGATTGGATTAAAAAACAATACCCATTGATATGCTATCTGCAAGACACTCATTTTAGGACCAAAGACACACCCAGATTGAAAGTGAGGGCGTGGAAAACCATTTACCTGCTAATGGACACCAAAAGAAAGCAGGGGTGGCAATCCTTCTCTCAGAAAAATTAGATTTTAAACCAAAGACTGTAATAAGAGACGAGGAAGGACACTATATCCTACTTAAAGGGTCTATCCAACAAGAAGATCTAACAATTGTAAATATCTACACCCCTAACATGGGAGCAGCCAATTATATAAGCCAATTAATAACAAAAGCAAAGAAACACATTGACAACAATACAATAATAGTAGGGGACGTTACCTCCCTGACTGAAATGGACAGATCATCTAAGCAAAAGATCAACAAGGAAATAAAGACTTTAAATGACACACTGGACCAAATGGACTTCACAGACATATTCAGAACATTCCATCCCAAAGCAACGGAATACACATTCTTCTCTAGTGCCCATGGAACATTCTCCAGAATTGATCATATCCTAGGTCACAAATCAGGTCTCAACTGGTACCAAAAGATTGGGATTATTCCCTGCATATTTTCAGACCACAGTGCTTTGAAACTAGAACTCAATCACAAGAGGAAAGTCGGAAAGAATTAAAATACATGGAAGCTAAAGAGCATCCCACTAAAGAATGAATGGGTCAACCAGGAAATTAAAGAAGAATTAAAAAAATTCATGGAAACTAATGAAAATGAAAACACAACTGTTCAAAATCTTTGGGATGCAACAAAGGCAGTCCTAAGAAGAAAGTATATAGCAATACAAGGCTTTCTCAAGAAACAAGAAAGATCTCAAATACACAAACTAACCCTACACCTAAAAGAGTTAGATAAAGCCTAAACCCAGCAAGAGAAGAGAAATAATAAAGATCAGAGCAGAAATCAATGAAATAGAAACCAAAAGAACAGTAGAACAAATCAACGAAACTAGGAGCTGGTTCTTTGAAAGAATTAACAAGATTGATAAACCCCTGGTCAGACTTACCAAAAGAAAAGAGAAATGACCCAAATCAACAAAATCATGTATGAAAGAGGAGAGACCACAACCAGCACCAAAGAAATACAAACAATTATAGGAACATATTATGAGCAACTCTATGCCAGCAAATTAGATAACCTGGAAGAAATGGATGCATTCCTAGAGATGTATCAACTACGAAAACTGAACCAGGAAGAAATAGAAAACCAGAACAGACCTATAACCGCTAAGAAAATTGAAGCACTCATTAAAAATCTCCCAACAAACAAAAGCCCAGGGCCAGATGGCTTCCCAGGGGAATTCTACAAACATTTAAAGAAGAATGAATACCTATTCTTCTGAAAATGTTCCAAAAAATAGGAATAGGAGGAAAACTTCCAAACTTGTTTTATGAGGCCACCATTACCTTGATCCCCAAAACAGACGAAGACCCCATCAAAAAGGAGAACTACAGACCAATATTCTTGATGAACATGGATGCAAAAATCTTCACCAAAATACTAGCCAATAGGAACCAACAGTACAGTAAAAGGATTATTCACCACGACCAAGTGGGATTTATCCCTGGACTGCAAGTTTGGTTCAACATCTGCAAATTAATCAACACAATACAATACATTAATAAAAGAAAGAACAAGAATCATATGATCCTCTCAATAGATGCAGAAAAAGCATTTGACAAAGTACAGCATCCTTTCTTGATCAAAACTCTTCAGAGTATAGGGAGAGAGGGTACGTACCTCAATATCATAGAAGCCATCTATGAAAAACCTACAGCAAATATCATTCTCAATGGGGAAAAATTGAGAGCTCCCCCCCTAAGGTCAGGAACATGGCAGGGATGTCCACTATCACCACTGATCTTCAACAGAGTACTAGAAGTCCTAGCCACAGCAATCAGACAACAAAAAGAAATCAAAGGCATCCAAATCAGCAAAGAGGAAGTTAAACGCTCACTGTTTGCAGATGATATGATACTTTATATGGAAAACCCGAAAGACTCCACCCCAAAACTGCTAGAACTCATACAGTAGTTCAGGAAAGTGGCAGGATATAAAATCAATGCACAGAAATCAGTGGTATTCCTATATACCAGCAACAAGACAGAAGAGAGAGAAATTAAGGAGTTAATCCCATTTACAATTGTACCCAAAACCTTAAGATACCTAGGAATAAATGTAACCAAAGAGGCAAAGGATCTGTCCTCAGAAAACTATAAAATACTCATGAAAGAATTTGAGGAAGACACAAAGAAATGGAAAAACGTTCCATGCTCATGGATTGGAAGAACAAATATTGTGAAGATGCCAATGCTACCTAGAGCAATCTACACGTTCAATGCAATCCCCATCAAAATACCATGCACTTTTTTCAAAGAAATGGAAAAAAAATCCTAAAGTTTGTATGGAATCAGAAAAGACCCCGAATAGCCAGAGGAATGTTGAAAAAGAAAAGCAAAGCTGGCGTCATCACAATTCCGGACTTCCAGCTCTATTACAAAGCTGTCATCAAGACAGTATGGTACTGGCACAAAAAAAGACACATAGATCAATGGAACAGAATCGAGAGCCCAGAAATGGACCCTCAACTCTATGGTAAACTAATCTTCGATAAAAGCAGGAAAGAATGTCCAGTAGAAAAAAGACAGTCTCTTCAACAAATGGTGTTGGGAAAATTGGACAGCCACATGCAGAAGAATGAAACTCGACCATTTCCTTACACCACACACAAACATAGACTCCAAATGGTTGAAAGACCTAAATGTGAGACAGGAGTCCATCAAAATCCTAAAGGAGAACACAGGCAGGAACCTCTCGACCTCAGCCGCAGCAACTTCTTCCTAGAAACATCGCCAAAGGCAAGGGAAGCAAGGGCAAAAATGAACTATTGGGACTTCATCAAGATAAGAAGCTTTTGCACAGCAAAAGAAACAGTCAACAAAACCCAAAGACAACTGACAGAATGGGAGATGATATTTGCAAATGACATATCAGATAAAGGGCTAGTACCCAAAATCAATAAAGAACTTATTAAACTCAACACCCAGAGAACAAATGATCCAATCAAGAAATGGTCACAAGACATGAACAGACATTTTTCCAAAGAAAACATCCAAATTGCCAACAGACACATGAAAAAGTGCTCAACATCGCTCGGCATCAGGGAAATCCAAATCAAAACCTCCATGAGGTACCACCTCACACCAGTCAGAATGGCTAAAATTAACAAGTCAGGAAACGACAGATGTTGGCGGGGATGTGGAGAAAGGGGAACCCTCCTACACTGTTGGTGGGAATGCAAGCTGGTGCAACCCCTCTGGGAAACAATATGGAGGTTCCTCAAAAATTTGAAAATAGAGCTACCCTATGATCCAGCAATTGCACTACTGGGTATTTACCCCAAAGTTACAAATGTAGGGATCCAAAGGGGGTACGTGCACCCTGATGTTTATAGCAGCAATGTCCACAATAGCCAAACTGTGGAAAGAGCCCAGATGTCCATCGACTGATGAATGGATAAAGAAGAGGTGGTACCTATATACAATGGAATATTATGCAACCATCAAAAGGAATGAAATCTTGCCATTTGCAATGATGTGGATGGAACTGGAGGGTGTTATGCTGATTGAAATAAGTTAATCAGAGAAAGACATATATCATATGACCTCACTGATATGAGGAATTCTTAATCTCAGTAAACAAACGGAGGGTTGCTGGAGTGGTGGGGGGTGGGAGGGATGGGGTGGCTGGGTGATGGACATTGGGGAGGGTATGTGCTATGGTGAGCACTGTGAATTGTGCAAGACTCTTGCATCACAGATCTGTACCTCTGAAACAAATAATTCAATATATGTTAAAGAAAAAAAAAACAAAAAGAAGAACATAGCAGGAGGGGAAGAATGAAGAGGGGGAAATTGGAGGGGGAGACGAACCGTGAGAGATGATGGACTCTGAAAAACAAACGAGGGTTCTAGAGGGGAGGGGGGGCGGGAAAATGGGTTAAGCCGGTGATGGGTATTAAAGAGGGCACGTTCTGAGTGGAACACTGGGTGTTATACACAAACAATGAGTCATGGAACACTACATCAAAAACTAATGATATAATGTATGGTGATTAACATAACAATAAAATTTAAAGAAATAATTAAATAATTAATTAATCCTTGCAGTTTATGAATGAAAATTACACTGCATATTTGCAAAAAAAAGAATAAATGATGAAAACTCCAGGATTAGACATGCTGTGACATGTCATCTTAGTAGATAGAATGATGTGCCACCCTCCCAGCTTCATCCCTAGGTGTCCCTCGCTCTGGCCTGTCGCCTTCTCAAGCAGCAGGTCAGAACTTTGAGGTTGACAACCGTGGTCAGTGCCTGACGCACACCAGGTCCTCAGTGAACATGTGCAGAATGGGTGTTACCATCACCATTTAGGGCAGAAACCACATTTATAGCTCAGACCACTGGATGAGTGGGAGAAAGAAATGTCAGGGAGAAGTTGTGTTTTTTTTTATTTTAATGGCAAAAAGATCACAATGATTTTCCTTAACCCTTACCTCATTTTGGCCAGGAAGATCAAATCCTACGCTTCCTGTCTGTTTCACCATCCCTGTTCTATGCACATTTCTTTCTCAGTTCTTTGCGTGTCGTGTTGAATGCTAGTCTCACTCTCCTGTGTCAACTCTCACAAGATTAATGTGATACTTTGGAAAGCATCATGCAGTGGTAAGTCAGTTGTTGAAACCCAGTTCTGCTCTGAGGGATGGCAAATCCTCCACGTTTACCTATTCAACATCAGGGAAAAGGAACTGTTTCCAGCACACTTAGAATCAGGGTATGGTCTGAAGGCCCTGACCCTTAGGACCCCTCTGACTTTCAGTGTCCTGGGGTTGGCACTATCCTGGGGACAAGACTAAGCCTGCAAACAAAGCAGCTGCCCAGCAGGAGCTCCCGGGGCCAGGGCAGAACCACATGGTGTTTCTCACTGGACCCTGGAGGCAGCGTCTTTGCAGAAGAGTCTGTGATGAGCTCCGGCAGGTCAGACAGGCAGCCTGGGGTGTGCTGACAGTGGGACTCACACACAACGATGGTATCAAATGTCCAAGTTCAAAGTAAGCCCACTCTGTTAGCTTTCCCAGGAATGGTGGTGACATGTAAGCATATGTGCACAACCAAAACTAATGGACTATTCAGTCTCAAAAAATGTATTGTCTTAGTATGTCTTGAAAGACCTGTTTCTGCAGGGGGTGGGTAGAGAAGGTGGGTGAGGAAAGGCTGCTTCCAGTCTGTGCTACTTCCGTGGAAAATAACAAGAAATGAACACTTGCTTCCAAAGGAAATAGAGTGTATCAGGGGACAGGCCCAGGCCCCCAGTCACACCTCCTCCTTCGGAGCCTGGTCCACGACCCTGGGTCAGGTCTTCAGTCTTCTCTTCAGACAGCATGGAATTCTACTCTGTCTTCCTTAATGTATTTTATAAATTTTAATGGATGTTCCAGCTGAAAAGGATTTATATGCTGTTCGTATCTAAGCACTCCAGAATGAATTGTTAATTTTCCCCACTTTCCTGCATTTTAAGCTAAGTGCTGTGATCCTGTGTTTTATGGTTTTATCAGTCTATGATCCATGGCTAGGGAAAAGAATAACTGCTAATTATTTATTTTGTCAATTTGATTTAAGTTTTTTCTTTGATACTTTTGCTAGGTCATTGCAGCAAAGAGTAGCAAGTGATAGTCTGGCAGTTGTGGGAAGTCTGGACAAGACCTGATCATAGTGTCAAGAACTGAAGCATATGCTGTGGTTGGTGCAGAAACAGAAAGTGCAATGGAGAGGCATGGATTGAGGGAAGGGACACGATACCTAGCACTTGCAAGAGTTCAAGACCTTCTCAGTGGGCTTTCTGTGTCCTGGGAGTTCTGGCTCCTGTCTACTTGGCATATACATAGAAGAGTTTGGATCACTAAACCCTAGAATCTCATAATTAGAAGGGTTGGTATAGATGATCTTCCTAACACTGTGATTGGGAATTTAGATACAGCGCCTGGATGCTTCCAGGGAAAGTTTTCTCAAAGTAGGATTCTCTGCCCACCTGCTTGAGGATCACCTGGGATCTGTCAAAATCCACCTTCTGTGTCTCCACCCAGGCCCCCTGAACTGGAAACTTGATCATCCACATTACCTAGGAGAGTGCTATGCAGCCCAGATTGAAGAACCATAGAACAAGGAAGTCCATTTAATTGTGGGCAGCTCTAGTTGTCAGAGAAATATTACAAAGTTACACTCAAAACAATGAAGAAAGAAAGAAAGAGAGAGAGAGGGAGGAAGGGAGAGGGAAAGAGAGGGAAAGAAGAAAAGAAGAAAGAAAGAAAGAAGGAAAGAAAGAAAGAAAGAAAGAAAGAAAGAAAGAAAGAAAGAGAAAAGAAAGGAAAGAAAGAAAGAAAGAAAGAAAGAAAGAAAGAAAGAAAGAAAGAGAAAGAAAGAAAGAAAGAAAGAAAGAAAGAAAGAAAGAAAGAGAAAGAAAGAAAGAAAGAAAGAAAGAAAGAAAGAAAGAAAGAAAGAAAAAAAGAAAGAAAGAAAGAAAGAAAGAAAGAAAGAAAGAAAGAAAGAAAGAAAGAAAGAAAGGAAGGAAGGAAGAAAGAAAGAACGAAAGAAAGAAAGAAAGAAAGAGAGAGAAGGAAAGGGGGGGATGTTTCCATCTGCAGAAAGTTGTCTGTGTGACCCCATAGTAGAGCTTGAATCTGTGGCAACAAAGAAGGGTGGGTCAGAGGTTAGAGGCTAACCTCTTTCTTGCATCTTAATCAGAAAAGCTCCACTCTGATATGTGAGCCCACGATATTTCTCTGGACTAGAGCCCCCATGCTAATTTTTCTGCTATGGGCAGGATACTTCTAGGCATGTCCTCGAAATGCCTATCAGTGGTTTGTAAGAACAGAGGGTGTGCTGTGCTTCAAGTTCTGTCCTTCACTTTGGGGTACAACTTGTAGTCTGAGGAGACCCCAGCCCAGATCATCCTCATTCCTGTAAGAGATATTATTTATCCTTAACTGTCCATGACTCCAAGTTAGAGTTGAAGCAGCTTGGATTCTTGTGTGAATGCATTCATGTTTTATGTTCTTAAAAACAATTTTTGAAGTTTATAAAATTAAAAAGAGTAGTAGTGGTACAATGTGGGTAGCAAGGACGCATCTGTCATCTCAGCAAGTGATGAGGCCAGATTTGTAATTTAGCTTCTAAAGTCTAATAATCACCAAATGTTTAACCAGACCCCCTTGGCTAGCTCCCTTACAGCAGGGACATACAAATGTAATTCAACAGGAAAAAAAATGAAGGTTTTCTCACTGTCGTAACAAAAATCAACCCTCTCTGTCTTTCTTTATCCTCCAGAGAGATCACTCTGAGATATCACACAATTCACTTTTCCCCAAGATCCTGAACCTGCACCAAACACACACATGTGCCTGTCTATATGCAAAAAAAACACAGGAATATAAACACGTGTGAAGAGTATTAATAGGCAAAATCATGCTAGAATATGAGCTATTTCTCCTGAAGATGCAAACACATTAGTATTGTCTAAGATGGTAATTGCTTGTGGATAAATCTGATATAAATTTGTCTGGGGGACAATGGAGGTGCCCCTTATTTGTTGCCATTTAGTTTTTTTTTATCAATAGACTTTATTTTTAGAGCCCTTTTATAGTTACAGAAAAACTGAGCAGAGTAATGAACTCCCATATATGCCCCTCTCATTCCCTACCAGCGCTCTCCACTAGGAACATCACCCATTAGTGGGGCACACTTGGTACAGTTGATGAGTCGATACTGACACAGTTTTATAACTCATGTCCATAGGTTATGTTAGGGGTCACTGTTGGTGTTGTACAGTTTGTGAGTTTTGGCAAATGCATAGTGCCTCGTACCCATCATCAATTGCATCATTGTGCAGAGTGGCTTCACTGCCCTACAGTTCCTTCGTGTATTCCTTCTCATACAGTCTTCCTTTCTTTATGTAAATCCAATTTCAGGCTTATATACTTTCCCTTCTCTCTGCAGAACTTCCTGTAACACTTTCACAGAGCAGATCTACTGGCCAAAATCAATTTTTGTTTGTTTGATAAAGTATTTGTTTCTCCTCACTTCTGAAGGATAATTTTGCTCAATATAGAATTCTAGGCCGGCAGTACTTTCTTCATGTTAGAAATCTCATTCCATTTTCTTCTTGTTTGTGCAGTTTGTGAATAGAAGTCTGATATAATTCTTATTTTTCCACTCTAAGAGAAGTAGATTTCCCACCACCACCACCCCCCGGCTGGTTTAAAGATTTTCTCTGTATCTTTGGTTTGAATGTGATATGCTAGGCGCACATTTTATGGCATTTATCCTCTTTGGTGTTGTCTGAGCTTCCTGGATCTGTGGTTTTGTGTCTGCCACTAAGTTTGGAAAATTCTCAGCCAGACAGTATTACTTCAAATATTTTTTTTCTGTTTCTTTATCTCTCTTTTTTTTTTTTTTTGTAATTGCCCAGCAGTTCTTGGACATTCTGTTCTCTTTTTTCTTTATTTTTCTCTTTGCATTTTAGTTAAAAAGTTTCTATTGATATATCTTCAAGTTCACTAGTTCTTTGACTGGTCATGTTCAGTCTGCTGATGAGCCCATTAAACATATTCTTCATTTCTCTTACAATGTCTTTATTTCTAACCTTTTAAAAATTCTTAGAGTTTCCATTTCTTTGCTTACCTTACCCATATTTCCCCACATTTTGCTACTTTTTCCATTAGAGCTGTTGGCATATTAATTATAATTGTTTTAAATTCATGGTCTCATAATTCTGAAATCTGTCATATCTGAGTCTGGTTCCAATGCTTGCTTTGTGTCTTCAGACTGTGTTTTTGCCTTGTAGAATGCCTTGTAATTTTCTGCTGGAAGTCAGACATGATGTGCTGGATTCCAGTGCCTGAGGTAAACAGGTCTTTAGTGTGAGGTTTTGTTTATCTGGCAAGGAGTCAAGCTGTGTTTATTGTTTGCTGTAGCTGTGGCATCAGAGGCTAAAATTCCCTCTTATTCTTGCTTTTGTTTCCCTCTTGCTTTGGGGCTGGTGTCTCAGACATGCAGCTCTTTCTGGTGTGACACTGTGGCCCAGCCAATACGAGGAGCTGTGGGGATGCAGTGTTCCCTGCTCCTGTGACCAGCCTCAGTCCTGCAGTGAGGCTTCTGTGTCCTGGCTTCTGATCCTCTTGCTTCCTCCCCACAAAGGGACATGGGAAGTCCAGAGCCAACTGTAGTTGTTTCCTTTCCCCATGGTGGCAGACTCTGAAAAAGCCCAACTGGTCAGGCTCTGGTGAAGTTGTTTCCCTGGAAGGCCAGCCTTATAAGCAGGACAGAGGGCTCTGGGCAAATTTCAGAATTGCTCCTTTTGCCCTCCCATTACTGAAAGCTGGAGGGAAAGTCTGTCTAATCTTTATTCTGAGGACCTAGGGGAGCTCCTGGAGGTAAAACTCACCACAGTCGTGGGCCTTCCAGTGGCAGGGCCCCAAGGGGTTTTAGTAATCTCTCAAGCTTGTCTACAATTTCTCCAGCAAGTACTCAATTACCCTTCATGTGCTCCTACCACCTGCTGGCTCCAGCAGCATCTGCTCCCGTAAGATGGGTTGTTCTGTGTCTTCCACCTCGGGTCTCATTTTCAGGGTGTTGTTTGCCCTATGGCCTCAGTTCTCTGATGTATCTAAACAGATTTCCAGTCTAGATAAGCTGTTCTCTTGTTGTAAGGATAGGAATGACAATGGCCAACATCTTTACACGTTGTACTAGACACCCAGAGTCTGCCATCGTGCTTTCCCCCTGCAAACAGTATTTCAACATTCAGACCTCAAAGTGTTTCTTAGTGTTAGCATTCCACTTACCAACTTTTGAAAAATATATTTTAAAAGATTTATTTATTGACATTATTTATTTATTTATTTATTTGAGAGCAAGTGAGCAGGCAGGGGCAGAGGGAGAGAGAGAGACAGAATCCACAGGCAGACTCCCTGGTGAGCACAGAGCCTCATGCGGAGCTCAATCCCAGGACCCTTAGATCATGACTTGAGCTGACACCAAGAGTCAGTCTCTTAACCAACTGAGCCACCCAGCTCCCCCAGAAAGTTATATTTTAAATAGTTTGGTTCATCACTGACTTTTGCTTTGTAATAAATAATTTGTTTGTGTAGATACCATAATTTTCTAAATAGTTGCTTTATCCTAAAGACCTTAACCATCTTCAGGTATATTTACTGTTAGAGGTTTTTCCCCTAAACATTTGTTAATCTTAATATTGCCAAATATATAGAAACATTTTAAAATCAGGCATATGATTTTTGAGTCTAATAATAATAAGTAGGGTAGGCAAGGTAGACTCATTTTTTCCCGAGCAATCCTTCCCATGTATCTACAAGTAAGCTTATCTCTTGGAGATACTCACAAAGAAAGACAAAAATAGAGACATTTAGTTTTTATTAAATAAATACTATTTATTTATTAAATATTTATAAAATGCTTATTTTTAATAGATACTGCATTTATTTAAAAAGCACTTAAATATATAAAATGCTTCAATGACAAAAGACTGCATATTAATTCATTACAAATGTAATAAATATGTATTATGTATCAGGATCCTGTATGAGTCCTGGGTGTGCAAAGATGATCAGACTATCTACAGCCCTTAAGGAACTCACAGCCCATGGGATAGTGCAGGGTGCATGACCTGATGATTCATATTCCTATCTCCCCAACAGAAGGAATAATCTTGTCATTCAAGTCTACCATGGAAGGAAAAGAACCTCCATTGGATAACCGAAGATCCCCACCCCAGAACTGTAATTAGAATGATAGTACACCATAATAGTAGAGTCTCTGGGAACCTGTGAAGCCATCTTGTGCACCGCCAGGCATCAGATGAGGAGGCTGGGGCCAGGAGGGCTGATGGACCAAGGTGCCAGGCCTGATCCAGCCATGCCCAGGAGCCCTGGGGATCCCTCCTGATGAGTCCCCTGATTCCTGCTTCTGCTGTTGGAGAAGCACCAGCCAGGCAGGGGCATGAGGGACAGGGTACAGCAGACTCCAGCAAATTTCATTGTTAATTTGGGCTAGAAGTACTAACTTATATTTCCACCGTGATGGTTAATTTTATGTATCAATGTGACTGAGCCCCGGGGTGCCAAGACATTCGGTCAAAGGTTTCTCTGGGTATGTCTGGGAGGGTGTTTCCAGATGATGGTACTATTCACGTCAGGGGCCTGGGTAAGAGATTGCCTTCCACCATGGGGTGGCCCCGTCTAAACTGGAGGCCAGAGCAGGAGGGGGACCCAAAATTTGCTGTCTCTGCCTGGTATCTACATATTTTTAAATAGAAATTGCTCATATGTAAAGTGTACAACACGATGAGGTGAAGCATGTGGGAGGGCTGCTGCCGTCCAGTGCCTCCACAGGCATCTCTCCGCTCGGCACCTGCAAGGCCCCCACCTGCATCCCCCATGCATGTCTCCCCACTCATATCTCCCCGCCTGACCCCACACGGTCCACAGGCATCTCATGGCAGGGCCCCCGCGTGCATCTCCTGGCTTGCCCCGCTGTGCACAGTGCACCTGTTCTTTCTGAATAGTCCATATTTGTCATATTCCAAACTTGGTAAAGAAGGTGTGGTCCATATATACAATGGAATATCACTCAGCCATCAGAAAGGATGAATACCCAACTTTTACATCAATGTGAATGGGACTGGAGGAGATGATGCTAAGTGAAATAAGTCAAGCAGAGAAAGTCAATTATCTTATGGTTTCACTTATTTGTGGAACATAAGGAACAGCAGGGAGGACATTAGGAGAAGGAAGGGAAGAATGAAGGGGGGGAATTGGAGGGAGAGACGAACCGTGAGAGACGATGGACTCTGAGGAACAAACTGAGGGGAGGGGGTGGGGGGATGGGTCAGCCTGGTGATGGGTATTAAAGAGGGCACGTTCTGCCTGGAGCACTGGGTGTTATGCACAAACAATGAATCATGGAACACTACATCAAAAACTAATGATGTGTGTATGGTGATTAACATAACATAGTAAAATAAAAAAAAAAACACAAAAAAACAACAACAAAAAAAACCCAGAGAATATTTTTTCTTTACATATGAAGTGTTACCAGATTCTAAAAAACTTTCAAGAAAGTAAGAAAATAAATGTTGAAGCAGTCATGAAGTTAACCGGATGGAAGCGTCTGTTAAGGGCCGCCTGGCATCCTCAGGCTCTGCGTGAGAGCAGTGCGGTGAGGCTAGGGCCCAAGCAGCAGCCGCCTCTTTGGCTTCTGCCCTCGCTCTGCTGTGGCTTTGGCCCATTCTGTGCAGTCTCAGCATCCTGGAGACAGGTGAGCGGCGTGCACCGCTTCTGTGAAGCTGGTCTCGCTCTAGGGCTCTGCTCCAGGGAGCATGGGTCCAGCTCAGAAGCTCACGCACCAGGCTCTAAATAGGGGCCTCACAGCTGGGGCTTCCTGCGTCAGAGGACCCTGTTTAAAGTTGTTTTGCTTTGGCCGTGCCTGCTTAATCAAGTGGATACCTTGGGTATTTTGAGTTATGTGGGCATGGGCTGTGAATAGATGCAAAATCTTCCTGTTTTCAAACATTTTTATGTTTCTTTGCCAGTCACCAGGCGCACTTGCAGGAAATACTTCATCTGACGGAGGCCTGGAAAGGTTTGCCTAACGCACCCTGCCCCCATCTTGGAGAGTCCTCCCCCAAGGACAGCAAGGCTCCATTGATGGGCAGTTTCTGTGAATAAGGTAAATATTTTAAAATAATTACAGTATTCTTTAAGTATAACCAACTTCTTGTACTAAGTATTTCTTAATAAAAATCATCTTAAATTATTGGGTTCATGTTCTTGCTTTAGGAAGAAGTATTTTGATCAAAACTGAAATGTTTCTGCGTACTCACTGACCATAGCCCCGGTGTGTCCTGCAATGAAGAGCTCAGACCAGCCTGCCATTCTGTCCCCACTGGGACAGTTCTCCCTGGTCTGCACGTGGGGAGCTCCCCTGGTTAAGCTGCTGATCCCCATCGTCCACAAAACACTTCGTAAAGATGGTAACTGTATTTTTAGACCAACTTCAAAACTAACACTGTGCTCCAAAAAAGCCGGCATTGCCTGATATGAGACTCCCAAAACAACTGAAAGATTATTTTCACCAACACAGCCCTGAAAGAAGGACCCAGACTAGGGTTTAAGGATTGCCCACGGCTGGCCAAGTGCAAGCAGTCCACAGAATAAAAGACTGGAAGACAAAAAAGCAAGCGTGTGTCCCACTGAGTTACAGGTGAGGAGGGGGTGAGTCTGTCCTGACACAGCTCTGGAACTTTCTCACCCCACTCTACTTTAAATAGGGGCTTGCTGTCCTCTATGCACATGTCAATAAAATGGAATCTCTATCTGGTTCACAAACTCTAAAAACAGATGAAAATAGCTGGGTAGATTTTTGCTGGATTAGGATTGTGCATCTAGAGAAGCCTTGTCTGTGTACATCTCAGGTCCACACTTAAGAGTCCTGGGATGCCCCACAAAGAATCTTTAATGCATCTTCCCGGGAGACTGAGATGGGGATGCACACAGTCCCTTCTTGCTCGGGAGACTTCTACCCAGCAGAAAATGGGCAGTTTCCAATAGTATCCCCACATTGGAAGCTACCTTGATTTACAGCCGAACTGCTCTGCACCTGGGCATTCAGATTAGGGTCCCAGGCATGGAAAGAAACCCAGGAACCTCAGCCCCAGATGTCTCAACTCTGTCCCGCCTGCCTTTCTAAGACATGTGTGAGTCCTCCTGACACTTCCGAGCTTCTCTTCCTTCACGGGCTCTCGTAATTCTACCCAGTTGCTAAAACATAATGCCTCCATCTTTTCTGAGCTCATTCATTCTTGACTCTTGATTCTGCTTTGCTTTCATTTTCTATCTTAAGAGCCAGCTTTTCTGCAAAGAGCTCCCTTTTTTTTCCCCTGATCCCAGTGAAGAGTTCAGATAACATCTCTCTTATCTGAACACTGTCCACTTCTATCAGGAGTGGACAAAAGATTGAAAAGCTGTCTTTTCAATTCACTTATAGCTCTTTATCAATCTGCTTTCTTCTCATTACAACCCAAGTTTGTAGATTTCAGGAGTCTTCAGAAGATCTGATTGATCGCACACCTATGCACGTGTAGCTTAAAGCACATGCATTCATTTGTAGCTGGAAATTTGTTTTTTCCCGGCTTCCTTAGCTCTAACTGAGATGGAACGTCATGTGAGTTTGAAGTGTTCAGTGTGGTGTACAAGCCTGTGCAGTGATCAGATACATCCATCGCCTCATATAATTGCAAGTTTTTGTTGTGGTGTGGTGAGAACACCTACCATCTTAATTAAGATTATGGGTACTTAGTATACTTCCAAGCACATGCTACAGTATTATTTACTATAGTCACCATCCTGCACGTTAGACCCCCAACACTTATTTGAATTATACCTGGAAGTTTATACCATTTGGCTAACATCTCTCCCTTCCCCCCCCGCCAGCCCCTGGTACTCACCAATCCACTCTCTGTTTGAGTTCAGCTACTTTAAATATTTCAATTTTTATTTATTCACTATGCCCCAGAGAAAAGTCAGCTTTCTGTGGAAATTTTGATGCCCCAATAGAATGGGACCAGCTAAGAGTAGTTAGTAAAAGTTTTTGCTGTTTCACTCTGAAATATTCTGTAAGATATGGCCACAGAAAGACCCAGGTTCAGTGATAGCCTGTCCTTTTTCTAAGGTCGGATGTGCAGCTCTCAGAGAAGCAGTGGGCCGGGGAGTGGAGCAAAATCCAGAGAAGGGACACAGAGGGAGCAGAACTCAGACGACATACACAGAAACGTGACTCAGGTGACAGATTCTCCCGCATGGCAGGGGCTGGTCCTCCCCGGACAGAAGGCGCCAGACTGATGAAGCTCCGCAGACTCCGAATGAGGAGATGGGAAAGGGTGATGCTCAGGAAGTGGCCTGAGGATTGTGGGGGGCATCCGCCCAGGTGCACGGGGAGCATGAGGGCCATGGCCAGAGGTGACAGTGGCAGCTCATGTTCCTTGAACACATTCTGTGTCAGGTTAGGAAGCTAATTCAGTCCTCTCGAGGCTCCAGTGAGGGAGGTATTATTACTACTCGTGCAGTCTGATGGCAGAGCTGAGCCGTGCCAACAGTGCAGGGAAGCGGACGTCTCAGCTGCTGGCAGCATCTGCCCGCCTGGGACCGGTGGTGGAAATGCTCTGGACAGGAGGCAGCACAGTCACAGACACCGGCAAACCTGTGAGACGGGCAGCCGCAGTGAAGTCACCTCGCAGGCTTCCAGGACCAAGGAACAGGTGCAGCTTGGGAAGGGGAGTCACTTCTGAGGAGACCTTCTGGGGAGGAGTGCAGAACACCTGCTTCCAGAGAGATGAGCCTCCGCTAGAGTGAAGGTCATGGAGCTGAAAAAGCATGATGAGGAAGGGGCAGTGTGTGTGGAGGCTGGTGTGGAGGTTGGTCTGGAGGCTGGTGTGGAGGTTGGTGTGGAGGCTGGCATGGAGGCTGGCATGGAGACGCTGCTGTGGAGGTTGGTGTGGAGACTGCTGTGGAGACTGGTGTGGAGGTTGCTGTGGAGGCTGATGTGGAGGCTGGCATGGAGACTGCTGTGGAGGCAGGTGTGGAGGCTGGCGTGGAGGCTGGCATGGAGACTGTTGTGGAGACTGCTGTGGAGGCTGGTGTGGAGGCTGCTGTGGAGACTGCTGTGGAGGCTGGTGTGGAGGCTGGCGTGGAGGATGGCATGGAAGATGGCGTGGAGGCTGTCATGGAGACTGCCGTGGAGACTGGTATGGAGGTTGCTGTGGAGGCTGATGTGGAGGCTGGCATGGAGACTGCTGTGGAGACTGCTGTGGAGGCTGGTGTGGAGGCTGACATGGAGGATGGCGTGGAGGCTGGCATGGAGACTGCTGTGGAGACTGCTGTGGAGGCTGGCGTGGAGGCTGGTGTGGAGGCTGCTGTGGAGACTGCTGTGGAGGCTGGTGTGGAGGCTGGCGTGGAGGGTGGCGTGGAGGATGGCGTGGAGGTTGGTGTGGAGACTGTTGTGGAGGCTGGCATGGAGGCTGGCGTGGAGGCTGGTGTGGAGGATGGCGTGGAGGATGGCGTGGAGGCTGGCATGGAGACTGTTGTGGAGACTGCTATGGAGACTGTTGTGGAGGCTGCTGTGGAGGCTGGTGTGGAGGCTGGCGTGGAGGATGGCATGGAGGATGGCGTGGAGGCTGGCATGGAGACTGTTGTGGAGACTGCTGTGGAGACTGCTGTGGAGGCTGGTGTGGAGGCTGGTGTGGAGGCTGCTGTGGAGGCTGCTGTGGAAGCTGGCGTGGAGGCTGGCATGGAGGCTGACGTGGAGGCTGGCATGGAGACTGTTGTGGAGACTGCTGTGGAGACTGCTGTGGAGGCTGGTGTGGAGGCTGGTGTGGAGACTGTTGTGGAGACTGCTATGGAGACTGCTGTGGAGGCTGCTGTGGAGGCTGGTGTGGAGACTGTTGTGGAGGCTGGCGTGGAGGCTGGCGTGGAGGATGGCGTGGAGGATGGCGTGGAGGCTGGCATGGAGACTGTTGTGGAGACTGTCGTGGAGACTGCTGTGGAGGCTGGTGTGGAGGCTGGTGTGGAGGCTGGCATGGAGGATGGCGTGGAGGCTGGCATGGAGACTGTTGTGGAGACTGCTATGGAGACTGTTGTGGAGGCTGCTGTGGAGGCTGGCGTGGAGGCTGGCGTGGAGGCTGGCATGGAGACTGTTGTGGAGACTGCTGTGGAGACTGCTGTGGAGGCTGGTGTGGAGGCTGGTGTGGAGGCTGCTGTGGAGACTGCTGTGGAGGCTGGTGTGGAGGCTGGCGTGGAGGCTGACGTGGAGGCTGGCATGGAGACTGTTGTGGAGACTGCTGTGGAGACTGCTGTGGAGGCTGGTGTGGAGGCTGGTGTGGAGACTGTTGTGGAGACTGGTGTGGAGGTGGTGTGGAGGCTGGTGTGGAGGCTGCTGTGGAGACTGTTGTGGAGGCTGGCGTGGAGGATGGCGTGGAGGCTGGTGTGGAGACTGTTGTGGAGGCTGGTGTGGAGGCTGCTGTGGAGACTGTTGTGGAGGCTGGCGTGGAGGATGGTGTGGAGGATGGCATGGAGACTGTTGTGGAGGCTGGTGTGGAGACTGTTGTGGAGGCTGGCGTGGAGGATGGCATGGAGGCTGGCATGGAGACTGTTGTGGAGACTGCTATGGAGACGGCTGTGGAGGCTGGTGTGGAGACTGTTGTGGAGGCTGGTGTGGAGGCTGGTGTGGAGACTGTTGTGGAGGCTCGTGTGGAAACTGTTGTGGAGGCTGGCGTGGAGGATGGCGTGGAGGCTGGCATGGAGACTGTTGTGGAGACTGCTATGGAGACTGCTGTGGAAGCTGGTGTGGAGGCTGCTGTGGAGACTGGTGTGGAGGTGGTGTGGAGGCTGGCGTGGAGACGGCTGTGGAGGCTGGTGTGGAGGCTGGTGTGGAGGCTGCTGTGGAGACTGCTATGGAGACTGCTGTGGAGGCTGGTGTGGAGACTGTTGTGGAGGCTGGTGTGGAGGCTGGTGTGGAGGCTGCTGTGGAGACTGTTGTGGAGGCTGGTGTGGAGACTGTTGTGGAGGCTGGCGTGGAGGATGGCGTGGAGGCTGGCATGGAGACTGTTGTGGAGACTGCTATGGAGACTGCTGTGGAAGCTGGTGTGGAGGCTGCTGTGGAGGCTGCTGTGGAGACTGGTGTGGAGGTGGTGTGGAGGCTGGCGTGGAGACGGCTGTGGAGGCTGGTGTGGAGGCTGGTGTGGAGGCTGCTGTGGAGACTGGTGTGGAGGTGGTGTGGAGGCTGGTGTGGAGGCTGGTGTGGAGACTGTTGTGGAGGCTGGCGTGGAGGATGGCGTGGAGGCTGGCATGGAGACTGTTGTGGAGACTGCTATGGAGACTGCTCTGGAAGCTGGTGTGGAGGCTGCTGTGGAGACTGGTGTGGAGGTGGTGTGGAGGCTGGCGTGGAGACGGCTGTGGAGGCTGGTGTGGAGGCTGGTGTGGAGGCTGCTGTGGAGACTGGTGTGGAGGTGGTGTGGAGGCTGGCGTGGAGACTGCTCTGGAGGCTGGTGTGGAGGCTGCTGTGGAGGCTGGCGACAGTAGGAACTATGCACAAATGAAGACTGAGAGTGCTTAGTCCCTCAGGGGAGGAGGGCGGGTGAAAGGTCAGCTGACCATCCTGAGGAGGATGACAGTGTCGTCCCAGAAGGTGACATGTTTGGCCGTTGTTGGTGGAGACAGAAGGGAGACTCTGAGGGGTGCAGGTGTCAGGCCCGGGCCCCGGGAGCATGGAGATTTGGGGCTCCTGTGTGTGCACACGTGAGGCTGGGCTAAGGTCAGAGGGAGAGGAGCCCTGTGACAGCAGCTGACCAGGGCCCCGAGGGCACCATAATAGGCCAGGAGGGGTGGCAAGGAGGAAGATCTGGTGCAGGAGGGCCTGCGGGGTGCTGGGCTCACGCCCCTGAGCTGGTGCAGAAGCTCAGGGCCAGAGGCGCCCTTGAGGCAGGGAGGTCGTGGGCTGAACACAGGAAAAGTCACTCACTGAGGGTGTTTTCTGTTCCTTCCGGGGGGAATGACCCCAGCAGGAAGGGGCAGGTACTTTCAGGATTTCTCCCAGACCCGCAGGGCAGAGGGTGCTGGGGTGGGTGGAGGCCCCAGCGCGGAGCACCTGCTCATGTGCACTTCTCACGGTGCTTCAGCAGGGGTGAGCTGGCTCCCAGGGAGGGAAGGACAGGTATTTGGGAACTGGGGTTGAGAGGGGGTCAGTCCCTTGCCTGAAGCCACAGGGCATGTGGCAGCAAAGCTGAGATTCAAAGCCAAATCCATATCATTTTATATCATGTTACCTTTTCAGCACAGAGTTCTACTTTCCAAAGAGGAATTAAGTTGAAATCCTCTCACTTGAGGTCACGAATACCTCTACCGTAAACCAGCTTTTAGGGGGGAAAAAAATGACTTCTTGGAGCTCCACAATGTGTTTCTTTTAATGAAATGCATGCAGGCTGCAAAGTTGGGCAATAATGCAGACAGGCCGCGTTCCACACAGGCTTTCACCCCAGCAGATGACTGGCTCTGATCCCATCAGGATGTGGCATGGCAATGATGCGGTTTAACATTCCTGGTGAACTGGACCAGAGAGAAGAGACTGGTTTGTTCATGACCTTGCCAGCCTTGGGAGCCTGTGAGGGAGGCACAGCCACGTGAAGAACAGTTGAAACCAAGCCTTAGTGTCAGCACACCCTGGCGGGAGACCTGCACAGACAGACATGCTCCTGCCTCCTGTGCTCAGGTGGACGGGGAGCCGGCACGGGTGGAGGCGCATGCGAGTCTCACTCGCAGAGTCGATTGGGAGGGAAGTTAAAAAAAAGAAGCCCATCAGCTTGGTGGCACATGAGCTTGAGAGAAAATTGAGAGAATATCATTCAAAATCTTTTTTTTAAATTAACTAAGAGGTCAGCACTAACCTTGTTCCACAGATTTATATTCCTGAAAGAGAGGGCTGAGTGACATGGTTGCATTTCAAGCAGGCATTTGCTCAGTCATGTCATAGTATAGGATGCTCTCTAACTCGACTCCTTGGATTACATGTGGAAAACGCCATCAGCGAACAATGGCCGTGGACCATGTCCAGAGACAGATGCACCAAGACTCATTCATTTATGTCCTTATGTGTGATGTCCATGGCTGCTTTTGTGAGAGAGACCAATGGCTCACAGCCTAAATGTCTACCACCTAGACATTTACAGAAAATTCTGCTGTCTTCGGGCCTAAAGTGTACATGTTTCAGACAAAAGTTGTGAACTGGGTTACAGGTGAGGTCCTCCTAACATAGAAACGCTGGATGAACTATAATTCATTTAAACTTAATACATAACTCACTCCGTGGCCATGTATTAAAATCCTGATTAAATATGATGGTCTGGACATAGTCCAGAAGAAATTGAGAACAGAAAACTAGGGATTACATAACCCCTTTCTCACGATAGGAAAAGGTGACCCCTGGCATCTGAGAAATGCTGATAAGGCTCCTCGTCAGGAGGGTATATTGGGTGAAAACCAACCAGTTACTTGTGAGAAAGGACAGCTAGAGGCATGGGGCATGGGGGATTCTACAAAGAAACTGACTCAAGACAATAAAAGCAACTAAGGCCTGGCACAGCTCTGACAAGCCTACATGACCCTGACTTGTGACAACAACTTTACATGACCTGTAACACCACTTCATGACCCTGACCTGTGACAACCCTACAAGACCTATAATGGCCCTAATGACCCTGACCTGTGACAACAACTTTACATGACCTGTAACACCCTTTCATGACCCTGACCTGTGACAACAACCCTGCAAGACCTGTAATGGCCCTACATGACTCTGACCTGTGACAACAACTTTACATGACCTGTAACACCCCTTCATGACCCTGACCTGTGACAACAACCCTACCTGACCTATAATGACCCTACATGACCCTGACCTGTGACAACAACTTTACATGACCTGTAACACCCTTTCATGACCCTGACCTGTGACAACAACCCTACAAGACCTGTAATGGCCCTACATGACTCTGACCTATGACAACAATCCTACATGACCTATAATGACCCTACATGACCCTGACCTGTAACAACAACTTTACATGACCTGTAACAACCCTACATGACCCTGACCTGTAACAACAACTTTACATGACCTGTAACAACCCTACATGACCCTGACCTGTGACAATGATCCAACATGACCTGTGACAACCCTTCATGACCCTGACCTGTGACAACAACTTTACATGACCTGTAACAACCCTACAGGACCCTGACCTGTGACAAGTCTATGGCCCCAGCACAGGACCTTTCCTGTTTTGAGGGCAAGAGAACAATGGGCACAGAGTCAGTAGAAAGCAATGTGTCAACATCTAGAAAAGTTTGGCATGTATGTAATGCTAGACCCAACCCCCCCATCCCTAAAGGAATTCTATCAATGCACAAAGAGACCTGGCCACAGATGTGCGTTGAGGCGTGGTTTGTGAGGCAAAAAACAGGAAAAACTATGTGTCCATCACAAGGAAGTAGGTGAGAACACTGAGCTCTATGCCATAATATATCACACAGCAGTTGGAGGGGTGTCTTCTGCGCCTACATGCGGCATGCATAAGTCTCAGAAACTCAGATTGTGGCCATCACGAGCTCGAGAGAGATAGAAGTGTACACCATTTACATCAGCCTGAGCATACACACGGTCTCTTGTCATGTGTGTGGTCAGGGCAGAAAGCACTTTGTAGGAGGGATGCTGTCCAACCTCAAGGGACAGTGATGATCTGGGTGGGGAGGTCAGGGGTGTCATTGGGGCTGCATGCTGACACCCATGCAGCTTTCTTGGTTCTTTAAAAAAGAAAATCAGAAGAAAACATGTTAAAACATTTTCACATTTGCTAATGAATTTTTTCTAAGTAAATGACATAAGACTATTAACTTATTCTCTGTTCTCTTCAAAGTGGTAAAAAATTCCCTAAATAAGAGAAAAATATGTTTATATTAATAGTTTTCTAGATATATATAAATCTTCTCTTTTCTCTTCATAATTTCATAGCTTTCTCAGTGATTTATTTTATTTTGTATTTTCAGGTACCTCACTCTTACTGCTAAGGGTCATTTGTATACTTTCTGAAAGATCCTCTTTGTACTAAGGTGATGAGATTGTATGTCATCATACAAACACTGTCTTTGTAAGGAAACAGGGGAATGGGGATCATAGCAGATGTCTAGACAGGTGTGGTGCACTCCTCCTTCTTGGTGACACATATGGCACCTGACTCATTGTAACTGCCAAGTGTGTGTATGTGTGTATGTGTTCACGTGTGCATGCATGTGTTTGTGGTGTGTGCATGTGTTCATGTGTGCATGCATGCATGTGTCTGTGGTGTGTGCATATGTGTGCATGTATATGTTTGTGATGTGCATGCATATGTGTTCATGTGTGTATGCAAGCAAGTATTGTGTTTGGTGTGTGTTCATGTGTGCATGCATGTGTCTGTGGTGTGTGTTCATGTGTGCATGCATGCATGTGTCTGTGGTGTGTGTGCTCATGTGTGCACACATGTATATGTATGTGTGGTGTGTGTGTGCGTGTGTGTCTAACAGAACAGAATGAGATCATCCTCTACAGTTGACTCAGGAGAGCGGGTAGAGCTGGAAAAGTCTCAGGAAAAGTAGACAAATGTTGGGGCTGATACAGACACAGGGTGATAAATATTTTCCAAAGCTCTTGGCTAAGGCACAGTCAGGCTTAAGTAACAGCAGGGAGGTCAGACTAAGGCAGCGAGGGTTAGGATGGAAGTCATGTGGGGCAGCCCCAGAGATAGGAGGAGTTCAGTGAGCACACAGCAGCTTCCTGGTTCAGGAGCAGACTGGAGGGGGCTGAAAGCTGGGTCCCTAGTAGGCACCAGTTTTCCAAGTGGGCCATCCCAGCCCTTGCTACAGAGACTACTCTGTAAACCCAGACAAGTGGCCAGCGCAGGTGAGGATTGCAGTGCCGCTGTGGGCAGACACGGCTGGCCAGAAGCTCAGGAGGCCAGGCTGTGTGACTCGGCAGAAACAGGGATGGGAGCCGCGGTGCACTGACACCCTAGGGGCAGAGTGCCACTCGAATACTTGGCAGTTTACAGAAGACCAAACGACCCACATCCAGTCCTGAGAGAGCACAGGGCACGGGGCTGCATTTTAAGGGATCCATAGGTGATCTGCAGGCCCTTCGTGGTTTGAAAAGCACATCATAAAGAATTTTTAGTAAGTTCCTTTGCATTTTGGCAAACATGCCTTTATTCTTTGGAAGTACGTGGTTTGTGAAGTTTAAGTAATTTTTGTACAAATGTTGTGACTAAAATGACACAGAAATCATCATAAAACAGTTGAGAGACTGCAGATATCACTAACTTGATGTCTACCTTTTACTTTACAGAAATATGCTGAAATTAGAAACAACAGTTAAGGCTGCCTGGTGGGCTCTCTGGCTAAGAACACAAAAGTGAAGACTCAGTGTATTTGCATTCTTCTGCTTCACAAAACAGTTATGGAAGAGCTCATTAGAACACTATTTAAATTGAAACACGATTGTACATTTAAAAAAATCAGCTTAAGCCTGAAGGGGACACATGATTTTTTTCATCAATATGTGCATTTTATTCCTGGTTTTAATTATCTGTATCTCGGCTTCTAAGAAAGAAAACCAAGTCACAATAGATTAGTCTCCGTGCTGCCTTTTGCCTCAGAGAGGACAATCTGCTATTTTTGGCAGGCACTGATATGGCTGTAAGGTATGAATCACTTAGTGTATTAATGTCAAATATGTATGCATATGTAGGTTTCAAATACATGTACCTGTGTAAGTAGATGGCTGTAGCTTCATACAATTAGAGCAGGTTTTTACTCCGTTCCAGTGCGCATCCGTGGGTTTTTCCTGGTTGTAACCAACATCTTTATGTACATCCCACCATCCTAAATTCACCAGATGGAGTTTATGTGGAAGTTGTTTATCAGATATTTTAAGAATCTGACTCTAATGGTGTTTTGCTTATTTCTTTTCTTGTTCTTTAAAAACAGTTCCTCAGAATATTTCTGTGCCAATAATTCTATATACACACATATATGTGATATATATAAGCATATATATCTTTGGGGCACCTGGGTGGCGCAGTCGGTTGAGTGTCTGACTTTTGGTTTCAGCTCAGATCATGATCTCAGGGTCTTGAGACTGAGCCCAGGTCAGGCTCCACGCTCATCCGGGAGTCTGCCTGGGATTCTTTCTCTCACTCTTCCCCTTGCTCTCTCTCTCTCTCTCTCAAATAAATAAATACTAGATATATATATATATATATATATCTTTTAAAAACAGATAAAACACTCTAAAACTTTAATTTTCTCCTATTTATTCTGAACCAATAATTCATGTTACTCATCTGATTCTCCTGGGAGATAACACGCACAGGAACCGTTTGAATGCGGCCACGGGAGAGCCTGGTAAGCTAGCACCCTTTGATTCTTTTGTTCAGGACTAGTGACTTTGGCAAGTTTGGATATTCTTTATTCATTGCTTCCGTTTTGAAATTTTTTATATTTTCAATGAAAAACTTACATATCCAACTTAAAATACAGAGAGAAAATGGAAAAAAATCCCCAGGTAATCCCACAATCATAAGACAATTACAGGCAGTACTTTGTTTTTTTCTACACACACAGAGATTTTATTTTAGAAAAGTGGAAAACAAAATGATACTATATATCTTAGTCCACTTGGGTTGCCATCACAGAGCACCAAGCCTGAGTGGCTTATAAACCGCAGACATCACTTCTCACACTTCCAGAGGCTGCAGGTCCGAGACCAGGGTGCTGGCCAATCTGGCTCCCGGTCAGGGCTTCCCCTGGTGTACAAAGGGTACAGAGGCGGCCTTCTCAGCCTGTCCTCCCCTGGGGAAGAGACAGCTCTGGCATTGCTCCCTCTCATGAGGGCACCACCTGAGGAGCTCAGTTCACCTACTTACCTGCTCACCTGCCCTCTCTCCAAATACAGCCTCACTGGCAGGAACGTTTTCAACATGTGAGTTTGGGGGAGACACACTGTCTGTAACACTTAACATTTTCCTAACTGTGAACAATATTCCATGTTATGAAATATTCTGTTACTACACCATTTGTAGAAGCTGCTTACTATTACATTAATGAACCATAATTTATTAACTAATGTTTATTGTTTTCAAATATGTTCTGTTAATAAACACAGTATTTCAGAGCATGATTATAGATAAATCTTTGTGTTTATATTGCTATTCAATATTATACCATTATTATTTATTAATGAGACCTAAGAGTATTTTTAACATTGTGATATATTCTGAAACTTCCAGCGACGCGCTCAGGAGTCCCTCCTCCCCACGGCCCTGGGCTGGCAAGGCCCTTCTTGGTGACTTCTCAGTGATATGCATGACTTCCTGTCACTGTTTTAATCTGATATGGTATTAATATGATATTGAACAGTTTTTACACATGCTTATCGATCATTTGTACTTCTTCTTTGATGAAGTATCTGTTCATCTCTTTGACAATTTCTTAAAATGAAAAAATATTAAAGATTTTATGATGTTGGCATTTTCTAAAGGTGGTGAACACAGACCTAACACGCAGCCTAGTCACCCCCCTCCATGGTGTGTGTTCACTAGACCTGAAAACATGCCTCCATCAAACACAGGAGTACAATTCATGTCATCGAAGATGGAAAAACTATCCAAACTTCCACCAAATGATATCTGGGTAAACAAAATGTGTTACCTTCTGCAGAGATCACAAAGTCACAAAATCACAGAAGACTGTATGAGCGTGTTTACAGAAAATGTCTGAGCAGGTAGTTCTATGAGACAGAAGGTGGTGGCCAGGCCCTGGAGCCTGGAGCAGCAGGGCTGGGAGGGGGCACTACAGGCTGATGGATTTCGTGCCTGGTGTGGCACGCCTCTGTGAATACCCTTCAAAACAAACAACAAACAAGAAACCTACAGCCAAACTGTATCTGAAAGGGCGAATTCTGTGGATGTGGATGATATCTAAATAAAGCCATTGTGAGAAGGGGGCATGGCTCCTACAGATAGGAAAAGATGTGCAAACTCACTCATAATTCGAGAATCGTAAATTATAGATGGAGTGTGATGCCGTTTCTCACGGGATTAACTGGGCAGAAAGGAAGGGAGCCCGCGGTGCTGGTGTGGCTCCATCATGTATCTCTAGTAGCGTGGAGGCTTGTTACAACTCCTTTGCGGGAATATCTGGCAATGTTTATCAAAACTGCGTAAGCATTTATGTTTTGATTCACCAACACTCTTGGGGGAATTCTCCCTGATGATACATCTCCAACTGTATAAAATGCAAATGCACAAGCTTACCATTTTGTCTTGGTTTTTCATTGCCTCCCTGAAATCACTAAATATGGAACATAACCTAAACATCCACACGTTGGAGAGTGGTTGAAGAAATCACGCTGCATCCACACTGTGGAACGCCACATCGCTGTATGATAAAAGGAATGAGGAATATCTCCGTGAGGGGATATAAATGATTTCCAGGATATACAGCGAAGTGGCAAAAAGCACAGAAAGGTGCTGGAACCGCACAAGGTGTGCAAACGAACGTAAAGTGAGACACATGAGTCTGTGTCAGTGCAGGAAGGACATGCAGATGGGGGCGCGGGGCTGCTAATAGAGCCCAGATGGGCGGGGCACCGGGAAGAAAGTGCGAAAGCTGGCAGGAGGGACTTTGGCTTGAGTAGACTTTGGCTCATTTCTCAGCAAATACTTGTCAACCTCATTTTCTACATTCCTTCCTTGTTTGTGATTCCCCCAAACTCTACCTTCTACTACCGAATAACCAGATTTGTATTCAATGTGCACAGTAACCATTAATTACTTGACTCTGTATGTGTGGCCATTTCTGGTGGTTGTCTTGACCACACTTCCACTTTGCGTTAACACACACAATCCTCAGCAAGTAGCGGTGTTTATTCCGAGTTTCTTAAAGTAATGATTCCATACGAAAACAGTTGTTTATGCAAACCTGCCATGCTCTCTCTCACACCTAAAGAAAATATATAAAAAATATATAAAATATATATATTTAAAAAATATTTTTAAATATATTTGCAAAGAATGGTCTTTGCAAATGTTGATTCTTTAGGCTGCAATAATCTACAAACCCCTGGCTTTTAAATAATTCAGACATACCCCTCATATTCAAGCTTAAAAGTTAGCTCCTCCGGCAATCTCTCCCCGATCCTGCCCCGAATGCTTCCCCACCATCTCCGCGTTTACTCCATAAGCAGAGGATACCTTGTAAGGGCTGCCCTCCTCCATGGGAACTTGAGAGCCTCAAAGTGTCCTCCTCCCTGTATACACACACCAACTGCATGTCCCGCAGGTGGGTCACACTTGGTGACAGCTGGATGGATTTCTTGAAGGAGACTTTCCCTCTAATTTCTTAGCTTATCTTTCCAGGGCATAGCATCCTTGTTTATAATGAACAATTTTATTTTCTTCTAAAGGTTGTTTCCTATCATAAAAAAAAATCACAATGAGTTAATATAATATTTTGATTTTTTTAATAGGAAGAAGTAACAGAAAACTAAATATTTATGACACAGCAGGAAGATATTCAGAATTTGAATGAAAGCCAGAAGATTCATAAAATAGGGGTATTCCTTCATGTCATCTGCTCAGTTACAGACTGAATCAAAATTTGGCAACTCATTTAGGTCCTATTCTACAGATATACACAGAGATGGAGATTGATTGTAAACAGGATTTACGTGGGCTACTAAGTTTTTGGAAAACCAGCCAGTCTCGTGAGAATTCAATTAATCAAATGTCCAGGTACAAAACACACTTGGCTTCGCCTCTTTCTTGGGGAAATGACTTCATCCTGCATCGCTTGCCTGAACCCGTGGCATTTCTCCTAACCCATAAACGTGCTCAGCAGTGAAATAACTGTCAGAAAGGAGTCCGATGACTCGCACTGACCCTGTCGTTTCCTCACGGGCGTGACCCTGACTCCACCAGCCAGGAGAGAGCCCAAAATTAGACGTCGTGTGGCACTTCCTGCCGTGGGCAGGTTATTTGACACATGAATAGATTAGCAAACTAACGGTGGAAATGAATGAATACACCCACAAACAATGAAAGCACAGATGAAGGAGCTGACCTCCAGACCTTCAGGAAGCCACTGTTTCCCTCTGACTCCTGACAACTGTCCTCACCCACTGAAGGGTGACTGCTTTCTGCTGGCAGAGCCACTGTCCTGTTTTGGTGGCCCACAGGACAATAGGTCCATTTTGGCTACCTCATCTTCATGATTTTGTTCAAAAATGAAGTAAAGCCTGGTTCTTCATCGCTCCCACACCCAAAGAGCCTCAAAACATTATTTTAAAAATGATCACCAATGCAGCAGCATTAAAAAAATGCACACAAAAATAACTTAGTAATGGCAACAAAGATAATATGAGGTAGGTCCAAAGACATTTTCTAGCGTCCAACACACCATGGGTCAGAAAGATCCTGGCGTGCTAAAAGGGCACAGGACCTAGCTGCTGACCCACACGGCGAGGCACGTCCCCAGCATCCCCAAACTTGCTCATCTCTGGACCCCCTTCATGAGGGGCTTGTCTTTCCTCAGGAGCCTACATGTTCAGGAGTCAAAATTGTACTTATTTTAAAGAGAAACCCTGGAGAGTCTTACATTTTTTTAGTTAAAAAAAGGGAAAATTTTGGGAGAAATCAGGAAAAGAGAATTTACTGAGAGAGAAACCAGTAAATTTATGATATCTAGCAAAAAAAAGTGAAGCAATGAGGATATGGAAAAATAATTATTTTTAAATATATATTTAATATATATATATTTAAATATTTTAAAAAATAGTTTTAAGGACCCTTGTTTCTTCTTTTCCAACTTCCTCTTACATTCACATCATTTTCTGGGGCACCTGGGTGGCTCAATTAGTTAAGCATCTTACTCTTGGTTTCAGCTCAGGTCATGATCTCGTGGGTCGTGAGATTGATCCCCACGTTGGGCTCCACACTCTGCAAAGTCTGCTTGAGATTCTCTCTCTCCCCCTCTCTCTGCCTCTCCCCCTGCTTGCTCTCTCTCTCAAATAAGTAAGTAAATACAATCTTTACATTCACATCACTTTCCTTCCTCACTATAGTTATGTTCACAATTTCAAAATATTTTCATCTTGTTCACTCTAAACCCATATTGACTGATATGCAGAAGAAATTCCCTTGAGAAGCTGAGTGGGGTAATTCACTGAAAGAGCCACTGAGAAATATAGATACATAATATATAATTAAAACATATATGAAATAAGATATAGATAAAAATTAGCATAGAAAAATGTTTTAATGGCTTTTTCCAGTACAATTTTTAAGTGAAGCAAAATTTTTAAAGATTTACATATTTTATGCCTTTAAAATTATTATTTTTTAATTGTGAAGCACAGTGTAAGAAGGATTTTTAAAAACTTGGAAAAAAATCCCCACTTTACTGCACCTCCCCACACAGTTGTGTAAATGTCTGCCCATATCCATACGCATTTTTTGTCTTTCCTCGTTTTTGTTGCCACCGTTCTTTACCGTAAGCATGCAGTATAATAGCCAAATACCTATTAAGTTGGATTCAGGTGAAAACGTCCTAGAGCAGACCTCATTTTCTCAGGGAAGGTGACTTTTCTAGGCCAGAGGTGCCCATGAATAATGACCTCACCCCCAGCATCCCCACAGCTCCCCTGGGGGTAGGCTTAGAGCAGGAAATCCAGCCATGCATGAGCACACTCCTTTGGCAATTCCGCATGCTTTCAAAGTGTGGTGTGACGTTCTTGGGGGTGGCTGCGGCTACTGTAAAGGCTGGGGAGCCTGCTCCCGATGGCAGCCCTCTCAGGCAGTCCTGAAAACCCACGAGGAGAATCGCACCCTTGCGCAGGAGGACGGTGCCTGCTCCCACGGGTGTGTGCTGCCCTGGTGTCTATAAGGTCACCCGTCTCCAACGCCTGGATCTTCCTCTGCAACCCCTGGGGGAGATCCCACCCTCCTTCGCCCAGCAGTTATTTCTGAAACAGCTGGCTGGGGAGCCTAGGTTGTTCATGCGCCTGGACACCTCTGTGGCCATCGTTGACCCACCGCCGAGTCTCTCTCCTGTTTTAGTAACAGAGCCCCGCTGCCGGTTGCAGGTTCCGGGGGCTGTGCCCTGGTAGTGAGGAGCCCCTCCAGGCCCTCGGCTCTTAGATGCCTCCCCGCTGTGGCTCCTCGTCCTCGGACCCAGGGGACTGCGCCAGGGGTCTGCCCATCTCTCTCCTGCGCCTCCTACCACTTGCGCTCCCTCCGCGGGGTCACTGTCCCCTCCCGGAGCAGCAGGGAAAGAAGCAGACCAGGAAACCCCTGGGCCTGGCCCGAGGGTGCCCCTCCTGCCAGGCACAAGAGGGGCACGGGGCTGCACCCTGGGCTGGGCAGGGATGTGAAGCCAGAGCCCGCACTCTTAGAGGTGGATGACCAACTAGCCGGACTGCTCACAGAGAGAAGACCCAGCACGGACCCCAGGGACCCGCAGTTAGAGGAGATCCCAGCAGGTGAGCGGGTAAGGCTACGGGATTCCCACAAGCGCACGCACGGCCCCCTGCACCGCACGGTGTCTCCGGGGTCTCCGGCCGCTGTCCGTCCCCAGCGCTGCGCTCCCGGGAGTCGGGGGCCCTGTGCTTCCACCCGCAGCCCTTCCCCACCCTGCCCGACCTGCCAGAGGCTGCGGGGCTGCCCTCGGGTCTCGTCTTATGCCATCTCTTGGTGTCCCCTTCTGGGCTCCAAGTTCATTTTTCACCGATTTTCAGGACCTTCTGCTTCTCGACTTTCATTTGCCCGTATCAAAACTGGTAAAACAAAACAAAAACATTAACTTGTAGGGCTGTGGTAAGAGAATAAGGCTAAAATGTTCCTCTGAGTTCTCATCACAAAGAAAAGTGTCCCTGTCCCTTTTTGCTGTTTCTTTGTATTGTATCTACAGGAGACAATGGACATTAATCAAATGTCCTGCAGTGTTATGCAGGTCAGTTGTATCTCAATAAAACTGGTGGGGGGTGGGGGGAGAATAAAACTAGTCATCATTTTAGCAGGGGCCTTCCAGAGAAGGTGTTGCTGCTTACCGCTCCCGCCAGACAGTAATGGAACTTTTCCACGTGGACAGGAAGGAGCAGGTGTTTTCCGGGGTGGAGGCATCAAGTTCCAGGCAGCTGATGCACCGGGCATGTTCATATCCCACCATCGAATTCGACACCTGCTCTCATTATGCTTTGGGTCAATCCTTCCTGGAAGCATATACATGGCTAGAAAAAGCTCTAGAGAATAAGAAAGGGAAAATGCTCTGTGCTGGGAAGATGTCCAAAAAAGCATTTTCTGGAAACCATCTCCTGCCTTGGTCCTATTTTTAAAAGCAGAAATGGCTCTTTGAAGAAATGGAGGGTGAGCTGTGGCCAACCCCAGAGGTAGGGGTGATTGCTGTCCTAACACCTCCATCTGCCACAACCTCAGGAACAGACCCCCCATCTCCTTCGTCTGTGGTCTGTGGAAGATGGGAAGAAACAAAGAACAAGGTCCTGCTACACGTTAGGGCTGGAATGAAAGTTCTAGCCTGGTGCCTGCCTCCTCCTAGATCTTTAAGTAGGTTTTCATATCCAATTATCGTTTGGTTCAATTTAGAGAACATGTCACAGGAATACTGTGGTGAAATTCTAGAGCTTCGTAAGTAATGTCAATTAAAATTCTACATTGTATGGTCTCTGAAGTGGGTCTTGTTTAAACAGTGTTTATTTAATTTTATTTGATTATATATGTGTATGGTGGGACACATGTTTGAACAGATGACAGAGTCAATTCTCATCTCCTGATTTTTAGTCCCATATGTACATGCTGCCTTTCCAATAACTTGTTCTAGAAAATGATCATGATACTCAGGGGAAAAAGAAAATATTATTTATATAGAAATTCATTAATTGCATCACACCTATTTCCAAAAAAGCACTGGAGGTAGTTTATATTTAATATATAATATATCATGACTGTGTACTAATAAGGAGGAAAATAAGGAAGAAAACATTTAAAAATGTGAAGATGGGGAAAGGAGATTGCTGCTCAGCAGGCAGGCATGACATAATTGGGCTGAAGGAGAAGTAAAATGCTTTCAAGCCTTTGGATCGCTTTATTTGGGGCCTTTAGTTTCCTTTGTCTGGATTGTGCCAAGCCACCTAGGTGCCCCTATGCTGCCAGTCTCTCTCCTTTCTGATCTCGATGCCTAGCTGTCTTTCTAGATATGCGTTCGGTCAGACCATTCCTCAGTGTAAATTCATGCAAAGGCACTTATTTCCCCAGGACGGGTCTTGACTTCTGAGTGTGTCTGTAGCCTGTGTGGGCACCTGCCAGGCTTATCCTGCCGCCTCACTGCTGAGCGCTCCCTGAACTTGCTGTTCTCTACTCTTCTTTATCTGGTCAAACAGCTCAGCTTTTTTATTTGTATATATTCTGATTAAAAAAAAAAAAAGGTGTTTCCTTACCTAGAGTCGCAGAGCCTCCTAGTAAAGAACTCAGAGCACGGTGGTTTCCTGACACATGCCCTCCCCAAACGGGTGCTGAGCCTCGTCCCCATCACCTGCCCACCTCTCCTCTCACCGGTGACGGCCAGCCTTCCTAAGGCCTCCCCATCTGAGCTGCCCCCCCAAGGTCCTCCAGAGCAAGGCATCGTGTGCCCCACAGGAAGGGGGCCGTCGGGCAGCCTGACTGCAGCCCCGCAAGGCCAGGGGTGTCTTACCTTCCTCCCCATCTGCAGTCCTCACAGACGGAGCTGAGCCAGGAGACTTAGAGCCATGGGCATGTCTGTGGATTTAATAACCCGATGAATGCAAGAATGGCAGAAAGACATAGAGGTAGAGGTGCAGGTAAGGAGGAGAGGGAGAAGGAAAATAAACACAAAGGTATCAGCCATTTGAGGAAATATTTACAAGGGTGAAATTCCTTTTTAAATTCTCCTGGTCTGAATTCCAGGAGAGATGCATGGTGGACGTGGAGGCTCCCTCAGCAGTTGCTCAGCAGATGTGTCCGTGTCCCCTGGATAGCCATTTCTTACTCTGACATCCGAACGCACATGCTGAGTTGTGGCTCTGCGACCGCCCTCTGCAGGGGCCTAGGCAGTGTTGTCAGACTGAGGCTTCTGTCCGATGATTTACGTGGCCATCAGGCTGGACTCGGGCTCTAGAGAAATGAATGGTTGGCTGTCCCGGAGGCCCCAGCTGGACTACCACCGTCTCAGCTGGTCTTTTGTGGAGAGATAAACAGTACTCCTTCAGGTCGCACGGGCCTCGCATGGGCCCCGGGAAGCACACATACCTTGTTGTTGGCCAAGACATATGCTTTCGCTATCAGAGTCGGTGAACTACACAGTTTTTCAATATGTGCAGATAGGAACTGGCTGCCTCTTTAAGTAAAGTATAAATCATGGCCTATTTAATATATTTAATTTCTTAGATGGAACAATAGTTTCAAATTTCCCTTTTATATTTTCCACGATTTCTTGTTTAGTAATAAGTCAAAGGGACGACCAAGTTTACGGGGGCACCCCTTCAAGCCAGGGCTGCGCATCTTGCTGTGTTGTCTCGGTCTCTGGACCCTGGAGACCTCGAGAGGGGGCTGCTCGTGCAGCTCTGGGCCTGCGGTGCCAGTCCACAGGCCAGTGCCTCCTTGTTTACTTATAATTCTACTTCGTGTTCCAATACTGACTGAAGAATGCATGAAGTAACATGCAGACTCGAAGACATTTAAATCAAATTAAGTTGTTTTTGACAAATAGGTAACATAAGTAACATTAAATATTTTATTTTGGAAACTCTATGGAGTGTCCAGCTTGCTTTCCTTCCTCAAATGACCCTCAGCCTCACACGGCCCCAAGCTGACCCGGGAGGTGGCAGGCTTCTCTCAGGATGGGAAGGGGGTTTGACTGGTTGCCTCCATCACCGGCAGGTTGTCAGCTGTGTGTGAATGTTTGCTGTGCAGACTGAGTCTTCACCTGACCGGACTTATTAGCAGCATTTGGAGCCTTCCTCAGCATCCAAGGATCTGGGTGCACCTGTCCCCTCCCTTTCTGACTATTCCTTTCAAGCTCTTCTTTAGCGAACGAGCCTGAAAAGTGGTTTTAACAAAAGCCAACATATTAAAAAGTTTCAGTTCTTGGGGGCGAAAAAAAGCTCTACAATTCTTCTTGGAATGTTTTTCAAATACATGCAATTATCTCGTGTATTCAGCTAGTGGTCATTGTGTGCACAGAATCTTGATTGCTAACATGGGAGGTACAACACAGAAGAAATCTACATATTGCATAAAGAATATTCATCAGGTCAGTTACATTAGCTCTCCTTTTCTGTTCTGTTTTCTGTGCACCATTCTGAGCCCCCATAGGAGCTCTGAATCAGAAGCCCCAATGCAGGGTTGGCTGGCAAAAGGAGCTGATGTTAAGTGAGTCTGCTTAGTTCCTAGCCTGGTCTTATACCCCAGTATTTCTCTAAGAATTTGGTTTGCAAGCAAACCAGACGACTTACTGGACTTACCTGCTATCTGTCTAAATGGGACAAGGCTCCGGTGTGAAAAAGTAATTTCTCTCAGTTAATACCACCAGGCCGTAGCTCCAACACACGCCTCACCATTGCTGTTTATATGAGTTATAGTCTCTTTCTGAAGAATTTTAAAATGTGGAATTGACAAATCATGTATTATTTAATTTACATAAAATAAAAAATATTGTTGACTTTAAAGAACTAGCCCGTAATAAAATGATCTACTCACACAATGTGTTTGTTGTATGGGCTACTTTTCTGGGCTTCCTTAAAGCAGGACAAAGCTGATAAAATTCTAAACATCTCATTTATAAACTGCTTTTTTATTTAAGTTCACACAAAGGAAACAGTATCTCTAAATTTTCTGAGATCTTCAAGGAAAATATTTCAGTTGACTTAGATCTTCTTATTCAGCATCACACAAATCCTCAGACAATAACTTATAGGAAATATGACCTCTTCATAACATGGATGTCTGTCTGCTTCCTCCCAAAATTGCCAATTACTCCAGTGGCTATGTTTTCAGAATATTTGAAGAGAATGAATTATTTATACAGGTGGTTGCTGAAAATGAAACACCCTTCATAATTGAAGCTAAAAATTGTACATCTGAAGAGCATGAGGGATTCCGATGCCCTGGTACAATAGGGTCACCCTCTTTCTAGAATTGTGGCTTTTAATATTGTCCATTTTATTATGCTGTATGAAGTTAGGGTTTCTGGGATGTCTCAGCAGATTAACATCTACCAGAAATTTTCTAAAGTAACCAGTACATAAAAAAAACGCCTTTGGGATAAAAAGGTACAGCCACATAAAATTACAGTCTTATTTCAATCTGAAAACCCTTCCCACATTAACTTTATTATATGGATTGCTTTCTAGAAAACAAGCTCTTAAACCAAAAACATTAAAAATAAAAAATAAATTTATCTGCCAAGTTGTTTTTTGTGGAAGGGTAATCATTTTTCCACCATATAAAGCTCATGCACTTCCAAACTTCCTTCCTACTCATGATCGAGGCACCTGCTCACATCTCATGGGCAAATTACTTCATATGCTGGACTAGCCCCACCCAGACATTCCACCCAGAGGCTCGAGTATCATGCTGCTAGGTGTTGCAGGTGACCCCAGATGCTCCACCATCAAGCTGCCAGGTGCCCCCAGAGCCTCCAGCATAGAGCTGGCAGGTGCTTCCAGAGCCTCCAGCATCGTGCTGCCAGGTGCTGCAGGTGCCCCCAGAGCCTGTAGCTTCATGCTGCCAGGTGCTGCAGGTGTTTCCAGAGCCTGTAGCTTTGTGCTGCTTGGTGCTACAGGTGCTCCCAGAGCCTGTAGCTTCGTACTGCTTGGTGCTGCAGGTGCTCCCAAAGCCTGTAACTTCATGCTGCTTGGTGCTGTAGGTGCTCCCAGAGCCTCCACCATCAAACTGCCAGGTGCTTCAGTTGCTCCCAGAACCTCCAGCATCGTGTTGCCAGGTGTTGCAGGTGCTCCCAGAGCCTCCACCATCAAGCTGCCACGTGCTGCAGTTGCTCCCAGAGCCTCCAGCCTCGTGCTATCAGGTGCTGCAGGTGCTCCCAGAGCCTCCAGCATCGTGCTGCCAGGTGCTGCAGGTGTTCCCAGAGCCTGTAGCTTCGTCCTGCTTGGTGCTGCAGGTGCTCCCAGAGCCTCCACCATCAAACTGCCAGGTGCTGCAGTTCCTCCCAGAACCTCCAGCATCGTGTTGCCAGGTGCTGCAGGTGCTCCCAGAGCCTCCAGCATCAAGCTGCCACATGCTGCTGGTGCTCCTAGAGCCTTCAGCATCGTGCTGCCAGGTGCTACAGGTACTCCCAGAGCCTCCAGCATCGTGCTGCCAGGTGCGGCAGGTGTTCCCAGAGCCTTCACCATCAAGCTGCCAGGTGCTCCCAGAGCCTCCAGCATCATGCTGCCAGGTGCTTCAGATGCTCCCAGAGCCTCCAGCATCATGCTGCCCAGTGCTTCAGGAGCTCCCAGAGCCTCCATCATCAAGCTGCCAGGTACTGCGGGTGCTCGCAGAGCCTCCAGCATCAAGTTGCCAGGTGCTTGCAGGTGCTCCCAGAGCCTCCAGCATCAAGCTGTCACATGCTGCAGGTGCTCCTAGAGCCTTCAGCATCATGCTGCCAGGTGCTGCAGGAGCTCCCAGAGCCTCCATCATCAAGCTGCCAGGTACTGCAGGTGCTCCCAGAGCCTCCACCATCATGCTGCCAGTGCTTCAGGTGCTCCCAGAGCCTCCACCATCAAGCTGCCCGGTGTTGCAGGTGTTCCCAGAGCCTCCACCATCAAGTTGCCACGTGCTGCAGGTGCTCCCAGAGCCTCCAGCATCAAGTTGCCAGGTGCTTGCAGGTGCTCCCAGAGCCTCCAGCATCAAGCTGCCACATGCTGCAGGTGCTCCTAGAGCCTTCAGCATCATGCTGCCAGGTGCTGCAGGTGCTCCCAGAGCCTCCAGCATCGTGCTGCTTGGTCCTGCAGGTGTTCCCAGAACCTGTAGCTTCATGCTGCCGGTTGCTGCAGGTGTTCCCAGAGCCTGTAGCTTCATGCTGCCAGTTGCTGCAGGTGTTCCCAGAGCCTGTAGCTTCATGCTGCCAAGTGCTGCAGGTGTTCCCAGAGCCTGTAACTTGATGCTGCCAGGTGCTGCAGGTGTTCCCAGAGCCTGTAGCTTCATGCTGCTTGGTGCTGCAGGTGCCCCCAGAGCCTCCACCATCAAGCTGCCAGGTGCTGCAGGTGCTCCCAGAGCTGGCCAGGAGTTCAACTTCTCCTCTCTCTACACCTTTGGCCATGGTCTGGGTGAGGCTTATGGGTCTGTGCCCTGCCACAGCTGAGTGTTGGAGCCCAAGGCCCTGCAGGCACTGTGAGGCCAAGAGGCACAGGGGCTTATGGGTAAAGCAAGCTGTTTCCTCTCACAGACCATAGGCAGAAGGACTCAGAGGACCCTAATCTAAGGCGAAGGAATCAGGAAACGTGGAATTACAGGTATCAGTCACTGTGCATCACCCTTGCCCACCTGTCCCAGGTGAGGGCAACACCAGCCTTCAGTAGTTTAGGCCAAAGATTTTGAATTAATCCTTAATGTTTTCCTTTCTTTCACACCCCAAAACCAATTGACCTTTGAACAATGAGGGGGTCAAGGGCACTGACCCCCACATAGTGGAAAATCTGCATGTAACTTTTGACTCCCCAGAACTTAACTGCCAAGAGCCTGCTGTTGACCAGAGGCCTTACCCATAACAGTTGATTAACACTTATTTTGTATGTCACATGTATTATAAACTGTGCTCTTACAATAAAGTGAGCTTAGGAAAAGAAAATGTTATTGAGAAAATCATAAGGAAGAAAATACATTTTCAGCACTGAAAAAAATCCAGGTCTAAGTGACCCATGCAGCTCAAGCCCCCCTTGGGCAAGGGCCAGTCTCACAACTATGGTGCTGCTGACCTGGTCTAAAGCCCGGTCTCGCTGGGCTCCTGCAGGAACCTCCTGACCTGTCTCCTGTTGGAGGAGGAGCTGTTCCTGCTCCACAGAGGAGCCTGGCGAATGCCTCAGACCGCATACTTGCTCATCTCCACTCCTGGCTCCTCAGGACAGAAGCTGCTGCGGCCTCCCGGGCTTGCAGGGGCCCCAGCATCACCCCGGCTCCTTCTGCTCTCCTCAGGTTCATCCTCTTCGGCCAGACTGCTTCTCTGCTGGTCCTTGGCCAGGCAGGCACAGCCCAGCCTTCGTCAGAGCACTTGCAAGTGCTGTCACTTGTCTGGAGTGTTCTTGTCCCACAGATGTCACCTTCTCGGTGCGGCCAGCTGACCGCCGTTGGAAACTGCAGCCTCCCTACAATCCCTTCCCATTTTGCCCTAGTTCTCCCCTTAACCTCAACAGGCAAACACACTCCCGCACCGGGCCTGCAACAGACCGCACTCTGTACTTAACCAGTGTGTTTACCGGCTACCACCACCTTCTGCCGGCAGAATGCAGACCTCATGGAAATACACACTCTGGCCGTTTTTGGTCAATGATGAATTTCAGAAAATAGTCTACAGTACTCAATAAATAGATAAATAACACTAGTTCTCTGACTTAGTCTGGCTTTGACAGATGTGAGTGTGCCTTCCAGCAGCCCCCTCGCTGCGCCATGTTCTTCTGACCACCACACGAGAGCTGAAAAGTCTGCACAGTAACGTGAACTGATGTAAGAGACAAACATATGCTTGAAACAGTAAATTCTCAGACCTCCACATGCACGGTAAATATCTTAAGGCATCTCTGAAGCCAATTTATAATAAAAGTATGACTTCCTTCTACCTCCTAGCCAGCCCCTCACCTCCCCCATCTGTTCTATGCTGAGAGGCAAACGTATTTAATATTAGCCTAAGTGAACCTGATTAGAGGACAGTTTGGCTGCCAACATAATATGCATTCCTAAATCAAGGATGTATACAGCGTGCCTGATCATCCAGCTGGATGTCACCCTGCTCCTCCAGCATATGGACCATGGAGAGGCAGGAGTATCTGATTTCTACATCAATAGATGAGGCATTTCCCATGAAGTGCTCCAGGAAACCGACGAGAATGTAACTATATTGCACACAGGTCTTGTTTCAAAACTTAATCCCCACAAAAGCCTCTTACTTTATTCCAGATGGTAGTGCGTAATTCACTTTGCAGTCGAAAAAGTCCTGCAGTCTGAAGGACGGCCCCGCTCTGGAAGCCTGCACTGGTGATTACAGCCCAGGAGGGCTTCAGGATGAGTTCACATGTCCTCCACACTGCCGCACGAGCACCAGCAAGACAGCAACTCTCCAGAGGAAGTGTATCTTGGGCTTGAGGGCCTGGCTCCAAACACAAAGTCCAGTCTGCACACAAAGCAGCGATGAGGTTGGCTTTGGGGAAATTTACTTCTCCTGTGTTCAATTGACTCATGCAAAGACCGGCTGATCTTGTCCTACGTCTGGTCTGGCACATCGTGAGTACATGCTGGTGCTCTTCCCCAACATTGCTGAGTCCCCACTCCTGCCTCCACTTCACCTGGCTGCACCACCCCGAGTTGTCTGCAGATCATGGGCCTCTTGACATGGAAGCTTGTCATTTCTCTGGTGGGGTGGGAGCCTGGAAGAGCTGCCCAGATGAAAACAGCATCTTGTTCTTGCTGAGGAAGGACGCTTAGGTCTTGATGTCCATTCTCCCCTTGCTTTACTGACTACCTGCTTTGAAGCAGAAGGCAGTGGACTGAGAAGTGAAGCCTGGTCCTCAGGGTCTGTGCTCCTTGCCGACCCCTTCTCAGGTGCGGTCCACACACCCTAGCTCTCGGTGCAGACCCTCCTTCTCCCTGCAGGCTCACTGGTGCCCCCATGAGTTCTGGTTAAAAACCATCTCCGATTGTGGAGGATTTATTGCACATCAGTGCCATTCAGCAAAAACCCATGGATTGTCTGTGTTCCTAGAGAAAAAGGCTAGTGCTCCCTGCCTGATGAGGAAATCTTCCCAGCCCTGTCCTGCAAAGAAGCTAGGGCAGGAGTGGTCATATCTCAGCCATGATAGTGGATGATGGTACCACCTCTGACCACTCCGTGGGCCACCTTAAGAGATTGCCAGCCTAGCCACCTCCCATGGGTCCACCAATCCCTGGAGACCCTACCTCAAGGAGAATTGTCTTCACCGCCAATGCCATCTTTCTTGCTGGTTCACCCCACAGGTGGAGTCATCCAGGTGGGTGGGCCCTTCAGAGGCTCATGGTCACTGGTCCCAAGAGGTTGGGATGGGGGTACAGCCAATGTGTAACCCCCATGAATGTCTCCAAGGAATTCAAGCTACTGAGTTCTGCATGGTTTACAGACCCAGGATGGGAGAGAGACTAGTCTAGCTGGGCTATTTCCAAAGTGCTTGCTGGGGCTCTGTGGACTCTCTACAGGAAGGCTCCTGGCATCTTCTCTCCTTCTGAGACTTGTGTCCTTCCATCCCGAGGGGTCCCATTTTCACAACCTTGAATACGTGTCTCACAGAGAGGTTGTAAGAATTAAGTGCACATGGAACACTCACAGCAAGGGCTCAACAGAGAGTAGCTATCACCTCTGATTCCCACAGCACTCATATAACACTTTGCAGTGAAGACAGGGCCAGACGAGGCCCAGGGACCAAGCACCAATGGGTGCTCCCTTCTGAGACCACAGCTGGTCTGTCAGACACACATTGTCTGAATATCCTATCACATAAAAACCTGCACATTCGGAGATGGTATGCAACATGGTAGGCTCTTAAGTAATATTTGATGGTTGTTTAGTTATAGTTTATACAAAATGATTCATTGTAAATAATAATTAATGATAAAATTATTCTGCAGCTTAGCTAGGCTCTCCATAACTCATGGACTCTGGAGGTATTTTTAAAGTTTGTTTTTGAATGTCCAGAGAGTAAAAAAATATGAGCTAAACCACAAATTAAATTTTAATGGTTATCCTGTTATTTAAAGTCACTCAATATATTAAGTCTAGAGTGCTTATAAAATAATGAAATTAACTTTTTTGTAGAATCTGACTCATAATTATACGTTGTAACTACTGTGTTTACATAGTTTTTACTTTTTAAAAAATGTAATTTCAGTTTCCTTCAGATAAACATCCCAAAAGTGGAGTTTCTCGATCTTGCGGCAGCTCTCCACAGCGGCTGCCCCAGTTTGCACGCCCACCAGCCACGCACCAGGGTTCCCATTTCTCCACATCCTCGCTAAAACGTCTACCTTTTTTCTTTGATAATAATCATCCTAACCAGTGTGAGGTGATATCTCATTGCAGTAGTGATTTGCATCTCCCTGATGATGAGTGAGGCTGAGCATCTTTTCATGTCTGTTGGCCATCTGGTTGTCTTATTTGGAAAAATGTCTGTTCAAAGACTTTGTCTATTTTTTAGTTAGGTTATTTGTTGTTTTGCTATCAGCTATTAAGAGTTCCTTATATATTCTGGTTGTTAATCCCTTATCAGATATACAGTTTGTTTATATTTTTCCCATCCCATAGGTTGCTTTTTCATTCTGTTGATGATGTCCTTTGTTGTGCAGAACCTCCTGGGTTTGAAATAGTTCATGTTCACTGCAGAATTATCCACAATAATGGAAACATGGAAACTGTCCACATGTTCACTGATGGATGGATGGATGAAGAAAATGTGGTATACACACACACACACACACACACACACACACACACACATATGCAATTACCTATTACTTGGCCATAAAAATGAAATCTTGCCATTTGGACAACATAGATGAACCATTATGCTCAGTGAAAGAAGTCAGACAGAGAAAGACAAATACCATATGATATCTTGTATATGTGGCATCTTTTCTTAAAAAAATGAGTTTATAGATCCAGAGAGCAGATCGCCAGAGGCAGAGGTGGGGCGGGGTTGGGGAAGGCTGAAATGGGTCAAAGGGCCAAAAGAACAAACTTCCAATTAAAAAATAATTCATGGGGATGTGACATACAGTGGTGACCACAGTCAACAGGACTCTGGTGCATATTCGGAAGCCGCTAAGAGAGTAGATCTAGAAAGTCCTCAACACAAGAAAAAGAAATGTTAACTATGGTATTGAATGTTGACTAGATTTACTGTGGTGATCATCTTTGAAATAGACACAAACATTGAATCATTGCATTGTACACCTGAAACTAACCTAACATTATAGGTCAGTTACATCTCAATAAAATGATAATTTCTTAAAAAATTAATTTCAGGATGCTTTTGGCAATCCTGTTTGAGTGGCAATCTTAGGCAAGAAATAGTCCATAACCCTTGGTTTTCTTTTTTTAAAATGTTTTATTTATTTATTTATTTATTTATTTATTTGAGAGCGAGAGCACATGAGGCGGGGAGGGTCAGAGGGAGACGCAGGGAGCCCGATGCGGGACTCGATCCCGGGACTCCAGGATCATGACCTGAGCCGAAGGCAGTCGCTTAACAGACTGAGCCCCCCAGGCGCCCCAGCCCTTGGTTTTCTACTCCAGTTTCTCTTTCCCTTCAGCAGCAGAGGACCATTGGTTTCACCCCCGCTTCTCTCTGGCAGCTTCCCGTCCGTGAGAGATGCCCGCCCGCTCGGACCAACCCCTCAGTGAGGGACAGCTGCCCTGGAACCTCTTGCTATACATTTTTCTCAGACTAATTCTTTTCCCTTTATCCTGGATAAAAATGTGTCCTCCTCTTCCAACCCCCGAAGCAACACTGAACCAAACATTTACAAACACTGGACGTGCACCTGGCGTGATCTACAGCCCAGACCTAGTTGGAGGCCAAGCCTCACAAAGCAGAGGGGCCGCAAAGCAAAAGGAGCCGTAAACAGGACGACGGCCGTCTGCCCAGCATATCGAACAGCAGGCTTATTGCAGGAACAGGGTGCTGCACGGGGGTGTCTGCCAAGTGCAGTTTTTACTCACACACGCTTTATGGGCTGCTCACACCAGGAACACACCTGGTGTGTCTAATGCTTTCCCAGTAGAAGGAGGGGGTCTGTCCATCATTTCAGACGGAGGCTGCACATGGTGGAGTCGTTCTAAGATGTTCTTTTTTCACCTTTTAGAAACTAGTGAAGCTTTTCTACATGGAATTTTCGGTGCGGGGTAGCTGGGAGGGAGGACAGTGCAGTGGCTCACGAGGGCAAAATACAACAGTGTCCAGATCCCTGCGTGTCTCCCAGTCAGGTGCGGGGTCCGGATGACTGCACGGGCACACTGCCTCCTGAAAACACGGACCTCTTCATGCAGAACACCACTGCCTTCATGGTCTTCCTCGTAGGGGGCCTCATTCTAGCTGCTGCTGCCTGACCCTGAGCACGACCGCTCCTCGGACCACTCCCCACTGGCCACTCTCTCCACACCAGCAGTTCCCCGCCGGGTGGAGCCTGTGCCGAAGACCTGGCCCACGTCTGTGCCGTGAGCTGAATCCCAAGTGCAAAAGCCTTGTTTCCAAAGAGACAGAAATGCAGCAAGCCAGTTTAAAACATCCACCCCGCAAATTGTCTTTGATTTTATCTTTTAGAATGTCCCCTCAAAATAATTAAATATAGATCATGTGCTGAGCCATTTGATATGTTTGCAGACTCACCAGAAATTATGATGCAAGACTCTCTTGAGTGCCTGGGAAAACTGTTAACACATTTCTTTGTTTTCCCCTTTGGTGGCTATTTAGCCAGTATTTACCTGACAATAATATTAAATTATTTGAGATGATTCATTTGAAGGTATTGCAGTTTACTGATTAATTAACTGAATGGAAGTCAGGCTATGCTGCCTTATGTTTTGTTATTAGTCAATCATCTTCTAGGGCGAATATTAGCCACAGTTTCTGGATGTTACTGGAAATGCCTTGGATTGAGGGCTGCAGGGTCCCACCATGCCTCTAGGAAACACGAAGGGCTTGCCCAGGTCCGCATTTTCAAGGCTTCTTATGGCAATAATTCAGGAAATAATTGTTCAGTCCTAAACTCAGATAACCTATTTTTCCCATGTTTTGGTACAAATGGTGGTGGTGGTGGTTATGGAGATGATTGCCTTGGTTTTCTAAGCAAATATTTGTTGTGACTTCTGATCTTTAGTACATATGTCTGAAGTAGGTCAGAGAACACAAGCCTTGTCAGGTTCACCTGTGGCTGTAATAAGCACAAACATCATTTCTTCTTCAAATAATGTAATAACTTACAAAGAAGAAGAAGTTTTGCAACAATTCAGAAAAAGCAAGAGGCAGGTTGCCCTAAGGACACGAGCCCACTGCTGGACACTGTCCCAAAGGCGTGAGTCCATGTTGTCATTGCTGGACACTCTCCTACAGACAGGAGGACATGTAGTCACTGCTGGACACTGTTCTGAAGACATGAGTCCACATGGTGATTACTGGACACCCTCCTGAAGATGAGTCCATGTGGTTGCTGCTAGACACTATCCTGAAGATGTGAGTCTGCATGGTGACTACTGGACACTGCCCTGAGGTGAGTCAGGTCCAAGCACCACCTGTCTGAGCTTCAACACGCTGTGAAAGGGGCAATTTTGCTGGATTTAATCAGTCTGTCATCCAGGGACATGGCCACTCAAGGAATTGTGAGACTCCCTATACCTCCCGACATATGACCATTTATCCACCCAAGTCACAAACTCTGATTTGGTGCCAGTCATGAGTCCCACCCCTAGTCTGCTGATGCTGCTTTCCAAACATAGCCCAAACCACTGACTGCTCTTCAGCTCTGTGTGACAGGCCTGACCATGGCCTGCCGTCCCTAACACAGCCCAACAAGACCCTCCAGGTGAAAGCGTTGCCCTCACTGAGCTCTTCACAGTGACCTGGAGTCAAAAGGCCGGGCTTTCATTTGCTCTGGCTTCCCGTTGACTTACCTACCTTCCATGATCTATGTCTGGCACCTGCTAACTGTATCTGTCCCCATGCTCTGCCTCGTCTCTTGGGGTCATTTTGCTCCTCATAGCTTCGTGAACTCTTGGAACAGGAATATTTTCTTAACCTCTTCAAACCAACAAAACAAGGACTCTCTGCCTCTTCCAGGTAGGAGGACGCGAACAGCGCAGGTATTATGCAGGTGGTGTGTCCATTCTCTAGCTCTTAGTTTCAGCTTTGCGAGGTCGGCAAAGGGCGAGCAGTGCAGGACAGAGCCTGAAGCTCCGGCTTCAGCCTGGGAGATCCTGGCTCACGCCTGGCCCTGCCATCTAATGGTCATAAAAAAAAAAAAAAAAAAAAACCCTGCAAGTTTCTTTGACATTGCAAGTCATTGGTTTTACTTGGATATATAATCCCAGGCAAGGAGAGAAAAACACAATACAACCAGACAGTAAGAGAGAAATACTTACCCTTTCTCCTCTTCGTTTACGAGGACAACCTTTTCCATGAAGTGGGATTGTGGATCGTGAGTTTTATCTTTGAGGAACCTCCATACTTTTCCCATAGTGGCTGCACCCCCTCACCTACCCACCATCAGTGCACAGAGCACCCTCCTCCACGCGCCCACGAGCATTTATGTCCTGTAATTTAATGATGGCCATTCCAATAGGCATGCAGTGATAGCTCAGTGTGGCTTTGCTTCACATGTCCCTGATGATCAGTGATGTTGAGCACCCTTTCATATACCTGCTGGCCGTTTGGATATCTTCTTTGGAAAAATGTCTATACAGGCCCTTTGCCCAATTTTTAATTGGGTTATCTATCTATCCATCCATCTAACTATCCATCCATCCATCTATCTTTCTATCATCTATTTATCTATCTATTTATTTATTTTGCTATTGAGTTGTAAGAGTTTCTTGTGTATTTTGGATATTAACACCTGATTGGATATATGGTTTGTAACTATTTTCTCCCATTCCATAGGTTGCCTTTTTATTTTACTGATAGCTTCTCTTGCTGTGTAGAAGCTTAACTTTAAGCCTTGACACATACTGTTTGATTTTGTGTAATGTAAGATCTAATTTTATTCTTTTGCATGTGGAAATCCAGGTTTCCCCTTCTACTTATTGAAGAGACTATCCTTTCCCCATTGTGTGTTCTTGATGATCAGTTCCTTGTTGAAGAATATCCTCTGTAGTCCTTCAAGGGGTCATTAGTGAGCATTAGTTTAACAGCCTGAAATGTGTGTACCTTCAATCACTCTTAATAATAACTTCATTGGGCAGAGTTATAGGATGGCATTTTCTTTCCTTTCTAACTTAAGTTACCATGACATTGCTTCCTCCTCGCTGCTGGATTCTACTGTTAGTCTAACTATCAGCTCTTCAAATAACCTCTCTGTACTCTCTGGTTCTACTTAAAATATTCACTTTGTCTCGGAAGTTCTGGAAGGCTCCTACAGTGCCTTTAGGCATAGATTTGTTTTGTGTAGTCTTGTCCAGGACTCTGTGCAACCTTTTACTCAGGTCCTTATTCTGGAGGTTTGCAACCAGCGCCTCCTCCAGGTTCTACTCTCTTCCTAAATTCCCGTCTGACCTGTGTAGACCTGTCACTGTACCCTCAGCGTCTCTTCATGTCTCTTCTGATTCCTCGTCTGCCTCTGTTTCACATCCAGGGCCATCTCCTGTAGCTGCCTTCCAAATTTCTTAATTTTGTTTTTGGTAGAATGAAGTTTATATTTTCTACTCAGTTTTTATATAAATGAGTAGGTATTTTCCTTCTAAAGTATCTTTCTTGTTCTTTGCCTCTATAGTCACTTATCTATGCTGTGGGCATCTCTCTGAATTCTGATTTTTAACTCTCTCTTAGATTGTTGCAGCTTTTCTAAAATTTGTAGAAAAATTCACCTCCCACCCATGTCGTTGGATGTCTGTCTTTCTCCTTCTGATCTCTGTGATTAATTTTTATTACACTAGGTTCATTATGAGTTTACCCTTGGTGAGTCCTCTGGTTTGTGTTTATCAAAGCGTGTCTGCAGATATTTTGCTTTTGACTCTTCGGGGGTCCTATGGATCGGACCAGCTCTTTAATAGTTTTTGCATCCCTTTTGGGCTTTTGATCTAAAATTTGTATTGATAATGTGAATTTGGACTCCAGTACAATAGAGGATTATATTTCTATCCAGCACCTGAAGTGCAGAGCTGTAATGCTCCCCGAGGCTGGCACTGTCTCTGATGTGAATGTCCATGCTGTGATGTAGCCCCTTCGAACACTGCTCTCTGCCAGGGACTCAGAGTCAGCTCAGCGTGAGCACAATGCCCTCCCGGCATCAGAACCCCAGCCCAGCCCACAGTATCTCAGCCCTAAATTTGCTAACCCCATAGCCAGGTCAACATCCCCCACCTCCGTAGTGTCAAAGTTCTCCACCCTTCCCGACAGCTGCAGATGGGTTTTTCGGTTATAGCTCCTTGACTTACTGACAAAGGAATATGCCGAGACTCAAGATATTGTATAGTTATGAATCTGTCTAATGATGAAATAGATAGAAATGTAAATCCGACTGAATGAGATGGAGTTACGGTGTCATATAAAGCATTCTGTTTTTGTGATTCTAATTTGCATTTCTTCAGTGACCAAGAATGTGCAGAGTCTCATGAACTTACAGGTTATCCATATCTCTTCTTTTTTTTTTTTAAAGCATTATAAATGCTTTCTCATCTCCATTTTTTTTAAAGCTTTTATTTATTTATTTGAAAGAGAGAGAATGAGAGATAGAGAGCATGAGAGGGAAGAGGGTCAGAGGGAGAAGCAGACTCCCTGCTGAGCAGGGAGCCCGATGCGGGACTCGATCCCGGGACTCCAGGATCATGACCTGAGCCGAAGGCAGTCGCTTAACCAACTGAGCCACCCAGGCGCCCCATATCTCTTCTTTTATAAAGTGTCTATTTAGGTATTTTACTGGGTTATTGATTGATCTGTAAGGACTCTGTATGTACTGTGGTTACAAGTACTGTGTCAACTGTGTTTTGTGAAAATTTCATCTCAGACTATAGTTTGTTTCCCTGATGACTCACCATGTCAAGAACTTTTTAATGGGCTCATTAGTCATTTGTATATCTTCTTTAGAAAAGTCATTCCTGAAGTAGAGTTGACATGCAGTGTTGTATCGGTTTCAGGAGTACCTCGTAGTGATTGGACAAGTCTATACATTCCTCAGTGCTCGCCAGGAGGAGGGCAGTCACCGTCTGTCACCAAACAATGTTGTTACAATATTGCTGTCTGTATTTTCTATGCTGTACTCTTCTCAGTCCCACAACTTCTGTATTTTCTAACTGGAAGCTTGTACTTCTTAATCCCCGTCACCTGTTTCACCCATTCCCCTCACCTTCTCCCCTCTGGCAACCACCGGCTTAATCTCTGTGTTTATGAGTCTGTCTCTGGTTTTTTGGGTTGTTTGTTTGAAGTGTTTGTTCAAGTCTTTTGCTCCTTTTTAATTAAATCATCTCTTTATTATTGAATTGCAGACTATTTCTATTGTCTGAATGAGTTATTTGTCAAATGTATGTATAAGAATATTTTCCCACTTTTTGTTTTCCCTATTCACTTTCTTAGAGTGTGTTTTGATTTGCTTAGGGCTTTTTAAAAACTTTATGGGACTTGAGCAGCTATAACTTTCCCCAAAAACATTGTTTTTATCAGCATCCTGCCCGTTTTGATATGTTGTGTTTTTATTATTTTTAAGTTAGAACTTCTTTTTTTTTAAAGATTTTATTTATTTATTTGAGAGAGAGAGAATGAGAGATAGAGAGCACGAGAGGGAAGAGGGTCAGAGGGAGAAGCAGACTCCCTGCTGAGCAGGGAGCCCGATGTGGGACTCGATCCCGGGACTCCAGGATCATGACCTGAGCCGCAGGCAGTCGCTTAACCAACTGAGCCACCCAGGCGCCCAAGTTAGAACTTCTATTCCCTGTGTTTTCTCTTCTGCTGTGTGAGTTATTCAGAGATGCAGTATTTAATTTTTATATATTTTGGGTAACTTGTCATCGATGATATTTTGTTTGATTTCATTGTGTAAAGAACATACTGTCTATGAATTTAATTACTTGACATATATGGAGACTTGTTTAATAGTACAGTGTGTCTTAGTAATGTTTCGTATACAATTGAAAATACTGTGTTTTCTATATTTGTTGACTATAATGTTCTATAAATATTAATTAGGGCAAATTGATCGATGGTATTGTTCAAATTTTCTGTATCTTTAGTGGTTCTTTGTCTAATGATTCTCTCAATTACTGAAATATGAGTGATATAATCTCCAGTTCAAATAGTAGATTTGTATATTTATCTTTTTAATCCAATCAAGTTTTGTTTCGTGTTTTTTGTAATTTTGTAGAAGGTGCAAACATGCTTATGATTATTATGTTTTCTTAACAAATTGGCTCATTAGGAAATGCCCTTTTTAGCTCTGGTAATATTTGTTTCTTGTAGTCTATTTATCTACTATTAATATACTTGCTACACCTTCTTGATAATTAGTATTTGTAAAATATGTGTTTTTCCATCTTTTTACTTTAAACTTACCTCTGTCTGTATGTTAAAAGTATGTGTCTTTTAAAAAAGAATGCAGTTAGGGCTTGTTTGTTTACCCACTTTGACAGTCTGTGTTTTATAACTGTGGTGTTTAGTTTACTTACATATAATTATTGATATGGCTGGGTTTAAGTTTACCATCTGGCTATTTATTTTCTATTTCTCTCATCTTTTTTTTTTCTTCTCTGTTCCTCCTTCCTTATCTTCTTTTGGATTATCCAGTGGCTTTTTGTTTTTGTTTTTTTTTTTTTTGCATTTATTTTTTCTTGTGTTTTTTTAACAATTCCTCTCTGTTTTATTCATTTTTCTTTTTAGGGGATCCACTAACAATTACAATATGCATACCTAAATTACCTTATTACATAAATATTTTAACATTTTACATATAAAAACCTTACCTTACCCACCCTAATCTTTTTGTGTTGTTTTTTACAGATTTTATTTCTGCATATGTTGTAATTCCCAGAGGATGTTGCTATAATTTTTATTTTAAACACTGAGTTGACTTTCCTAAATACCAGAAAGTATAAAACACTCGTTTCCCCACATACTTATTGTTTTTGGCACTCTTCAATCTTTTCTGTAGGTGTGATTTTCATCATTTTCCTCCAGCCTGAACAACCTCAGGCATTCATTAAACTCCATTTACTGCGGTTTGGGTCTGCCGGTAACAAACACTCTTTATCATTTGTTATCTGAAAACACGCTTGTCTGCAGCCTCGTTTGCAGAGCTGACGTTCCAGGCCTCCTGTGTTCAGTGGCTCCCAGTCTCTCCTCCTCGCCTCTGGGCCGCCCTGGAGGGCCAGAGTGGGGCTGGTCTCCAGGGGCACGGCAATCTCATGCTCCATGCAGAAGGTTCCAGACCAGTCAGAGGTATGGTCTCTGCGGTAAGTGGGGCCCATCATGCGGTAGAAGGTAGCGGGGCCTGCAAGAGGGATCCCCAGCACCACGTGCCAGAACCCAGTGGGGCCTCAGGCACCCTGGGGCCCGGGTTTTACAAATAAACACACTCAAATGGGTAGCATACGCCCCAACCAGAGGTGCGGACCCAAATGTCAGAGAGACATTTCATGGCCCGGCTCTCCTTCGTTCTGCGGGATGTGTGCACAGAAATGTGTGGACAAGGCCCACTCCTCATGGGGCCCTGGGCTTCCTGTCAGACCTGTGCGTCCTGGACCCAGAAGTGCTGCACAGGACTTGGGGGTCTGGGCTCGCAGGCCTCAGAGGCAATTTTGAATGTTTGTCCTTTACCTTAACATCTGTCTTCCAAGCTGGTCATCATGCCAGTCACCAGTCTCCTCTCTGAGGACCAGCTTCGTCTCCATTTGGATTCCCGAAGAAGTGCCCAGACAGGCTTGCCGAGACAGGAAAAGACCTTACTTACTTCTTTCCTCCTATTTCCTCCCTGGTCGATGCAAGCTGCTCCCCAACTCCTCTGAGGGTGTGTGTGCAACGGGTGACAACGGGAGTTTAAAGATCCATAATTACAATGGCAGACACACCCAGCTGGGAACTCTACGTGCATACGTTAATTCATTTAGCCCAGAAGCCCTCATGCCTGGAGCAGTTCTCAATCCCAGGTCTGTCTTACCAAAAACCAATACATCATGACTCCCTTTTACTCCAACACACGAGAGGTGATTCATTCAGATGAAATATTGACAAAATATTATTTGTTTACCTTTCTTAATTCCTTTGTTTCTTTCAGCCACTATCTTTCAAAAACCAGGAGGTCAGAAGAAGAAGGAAGGACAGCAGTGCATTGTGTTAGTTCATTTCGTGAAATCCTGCTAAGGCTGCACTTTGATTTTCAGAGGAACACAGTGCCCACCCCGTTCCGTGTCTTCTTTCTCTCTGGAGAAATCCTCAAACACGTAATTCTACTATTAACCAAGTTGAATGTGGGGACAGGAGCTGAGCTAGGACCAGTCAACTTCAGTTGATAAACTAATCCTCAGTCAGTGAGAGTTTCTGTGGGGCACGCCTGTGTTTGCTCTGTTTTGTTTTTGTACCAAAAACATGTGATCGAGTGTCCCCTGAGACACAGCTGCTAAGCCATTAGGAACTTAATTTCAAACTATGGTATTCACTCTCACAGTTGGCCAGGGTGGAGCTCAGGAATGGGAGAAGGCGGACATTAGGGCGTTTCTGAAAGATTCCTCCAGCTCTCATACGGTCACCTTTTAGGGACCTGAGGTCCTGGTGCTCAGGTCCAGCCCAGCAGGCTGAATGGGGGCCAACATGCTGCTGGAGGCAGGTGCCAGGCTAAGCCAGGAGCCAGTCCTGCAGAGTTGGGGGGCCCTGGACGAGTGGGAGCTGGGAGGCAGGCAAGGGCTGGAGGGTGGGAGGAGGAGGCTGTGGGGGTGCAGGGCTGAGCTGGAGGGCCAGTGCAGCTCCTACCGACTCCGGTGTGTGCACAGCCATCCCCGCGGACAGCACAAGGCAAGGTAGGCGAGCAGAATGCACCTGCTCACATAAACTGGGAGGTCCATGGCATCAGAAAGAGCCAACTGAGCCACGTGTTCAGGAAGAAAAAGCGGGAAGCCACATGTGGAACGCACTACTCTGTTGTGCCACACACTCACCTGTGTCTGTAAACTGGTCCACACTTAGGTTTTACTCCAAGCGTGGATGACTCCTGAGAGAGTCACCCAGTGTTTGATTTGTTGTTAAAGCAAGAAGACAAAGAGCTGCTTCAACCGCACACACTTGGGTTTTTCTTTGTTCTTAGGAAACAGCACCTTCACTTCGTCTTACACACTGGCCAGCCTTTGTCCTTATGTCCCTGCTTTCGAGGTGAAGAATGGCTTAAATGTTGCGTCTCTGCCTGTGGTCACTCTTAGTAAGTGGAGGATGGGCTTAAAAATGGAATCCGTCAAAGCCCAAATCCATGATTGTGACCATGATCGTCACCAAAAACCTTCAAGGTGAAGGTTTCCTAGAGAAAAGTTTTAAGGAATTTGTTTGGTGTCAGGTGAGTTTCTAATAAAAAGGCGTAATCCACCCAGCAAATCTGCCACAGTCCACATGAGAGAGCACCTGGGATGTGCAAACGAGCCCCCAGAATTATGAGGGAGACCCCACCATCCACTAGCAGGTCTGCCCCTCCTGGTCCAGCAGAAACACTGGTCAGAGCCTCTCCATGATCTACATACTCCCACCAGGCGCCAGGTGCATGCCTAGCTGTGCCATGAAAATTCTACAGTCAGAATGTGCAAGGAAACAGACTATTCCTGATTCTAATTAGCACTTCCCAAACCCCCAGCACTCGTTCTGTCCTTGAGGAGCAGAGACATGATGTGGAATTAGAAAGATCGATGAAAGATCAAAACCAAGTCCTCAGGTGAAGCCCACACTAGTGGTTATAAGGGGCACACAGATGGTTGTGGTCTCTGTGGTTAGGGGAGAACGATGTCAGATGGTGTCACGGACTTGCTATTTCCTTATCCGTGATGTTTCCGGATGACCCAGACAACCAAGCACAGCAAGAAACAAACAGGAGCCAGGTCGACGAGGCCACTGATGAGGGGAGATGGATCTGAACCTCGATCCCCAAAGCGCCCTCAAGGTCCGCGAGGCTGCGTCTCCCGAAGACTCCTCTTCAGACAGCTTGTGGACAGACAGAATAAAGTCAGAACGCACCGTGGAGGATGAAGTGTACCTCTGGTGGTGACTGAGGAAAGGCCTGCTGGGCGTCGTCCGCTTGGCTAAGCACCGAGGAGAGCCCCAGATGAGCGCGGAATGACTGCTGTGCTCCCAGAAGGTACAGGATTGCTGGGACTCAGCTCATCTACTCTGACACAGTTGCGCCGAGGAAGATGCAGTGCGAGCCTCAGTAGGGGCCCGGAAGGCCGCGAGAAGCTGGGCTGACCTCTTCCTGGGAGCCCAAGTCCAGGTGGGAGGGGAGCAGCACCCGCGCTGAGCCGGGGCGCTCACAGCGCGGGGGCCGGGCCGTTGGACAGGACCGACCGGCCTGCCAGGTGCACACGGCATGTCCTCCGGTCAGTGATGTGCTTCTCCAGCCTTCGTTTCATTTACAAGAGACGGCTAACAGCCGTCCACCTAACAGAGACGTATTAAATGTGTAGTATGGCACAGAGCATACCAAAAGTACAGCAGTGCTGGCTTACAGAAATACACACACAAGTGCAGCTCAAGTAAAGCGCCGTTTAGTGGGGGGTCTTATGTGTGAGTCAGGGGTCTGGAAATTTCTCAGTGGGCAGCCGTGAATTGGTGACAAAAATTGGAACAATGGGCATTATAAGTGCTAGAAGCCTTTTTGGAGGACTGTAGTGAGCGGGCGTGAGGGACCAGCCGCATCCTTTTGCAGCAGTCTGGTGGGAAGAGATGGTCTCGGCCGGGCTGGTGGCCGTGAGGACAAAGGGAGGCAGAAGTTGGGGCGAACCGAGGGCTGTGCCCTGTGAGCAGGAGGAAGGCTGCTGGGAGAGACGCAGAAGAAGCTCCCGAGGACAGGCAGCTCCATGACCCCCAAGCGGTTTGGGAGGAGACACTGCTCAGTGTGCGTCCGGGGCAGCCGAGCGAGCGTCTTCTCAGCCGCAGCAATTCGCAGATTCTAAAGCTGGGGAGTCCCCCGGCCCAAATGCTTCCGGCAGAGGACAGAGCGCTGTAGGCGGGTGTGAGGCGCAGACGCTTACCTGCTTGGCTCCTGGGTCCACAGCCACCAGGCAACAGGTGGAAGGTGCGACCTCAGGCGGGACCCACGTCCGCCGGATGGGACCCTGGGGCTCCCGTGAGATGCCAGACGCCGCAGGTGAATGCCCCTTCTCCCCCCCATTCTCGTTTCATGAATGGACCTTGGAGCCCGCAAGCCGAGGGCACTTCAGTGACGGGGCTTAGCCCGGTCCTCCGAGAGAGGAGGCTCTCCCAGAGGAAAGATAGCGTGTCCCAAGGCAAACAGCATTTCTTGAAAAAGTTTTTAAATGACCCAACAATAAACCGTTATTTAGGAAAGGTGGAAAGTGAAGACAGAATCCTGAGAGCTGGTCATTGCGCCCTTGCCTGTTTGTCTGCAGGACCCCCTCTTCAGGTGACTTCAGGACCTTAGCCTCCTGACTTCCCTCCAACCCGGCCCCACAGTCTCCGCTCCATTAAGTAGAGGTCCACCCTTTAAAACTCTGGGGAAATCCTTGATCTCGTCATCTTTGTCACCCCTCGAGCTCGACGGGCTGTCCGCACAGTGCGTGCAGAGCCTGACGGCTTCCCCACCCTCCCGACCACCCAGGCCACACCGCGTGTCTCCAGTGGGCACGATGACAAATGCAAGCTGCTGGCTCTTCCTCCCAAACCGTCAATGGCTCCCACCTGCTGGGGCAAAGTCCACATCACAGGCAGCCCTGTTGGCTGTGCGTGCCCCAGATCCCGGCGTGTCCCTCCCCCCACCCACGTCCCGTGGGCCCACGCCAGCCACACTGGTCCCAGGCTGCTCCCGCATGGATCCCTCACTGGAGTGCTCTCCCCACCTCTCCTGATGCAAACTCCCCCACTTCCAGCCGAATGTTGCTCAGCTGCCCCTTCTCGAGGAGGGGTCCTCATCCCCTTATTTAAATTATACTCCTCCAGGCCCTTCTGCACCCTCTCTCTATAATCCCCCTTAGCACTTACCCTCATCTGATATGCCAGGGGTTTTAATCACGCATCAGAATCTAACATCGGCAAGGGGAGAGATTACATCTGTTTTATTTGTTTTAACATCCCTCATACTTGAAACAGGACCCCCCGGTCACCTGGGCAGCTCAGTCAGTTAATTGCCTGACTCTTGGTTTAGGCTCAAGTCATGATCTCAGGGTCGTGAGATCGAGCCTCATGTCGGGCTCCCCGCTCAGTGGGAGTTTGCTTGAGATTCTCTCCCTCTGTCCATCCTTCTGCTCACGCGTGGACACTGTCTCTCTCTCTCCTCAAAAATAAATAAATCTTTAAAAAATAAAAACAGGACCCCCCCACACCGCAGGCTGTAAGTACTTGCTGCGTGGGTGAACGAATGTGTGAATCATTCTGTCTACTGTGATGTTAACACCACACCTGTTAGTATCCTTTGTAGCTTTTGAAGGTTTTTTAATATCAGGTAAAACGTCATCTACCTTACTTCTTTCTTCCCCTGGAAAACCTCACTGTCCTCCATCTTTATTCCACAGGATTGGATTCTTCTGACAGAAAAAGTGTGACTTGTTCTCCCAATGCAATGTGGACACTGGTGTTAAATTTAAATAAGGAGGCTGTCAGACCCCAGCGCCTGGTGGCCAGTGTGAGCAAATCAAACCTAAGCCTGGAACGCCTGGAGGTTAAAACCGAAACCTAAGGCTCTAAGATGCAGCCGTCAGTAATGGGCTTCAGGCCCTGCTCTAAGTCTATCCCAGAGCCGTCAAACACTTCCGTGGTGCTGTCCATCCCAGTGGGTTTTGCTCAAATCAACTCTTTAAGATTTTAATGTGCCTCAGTTTATCTTTTAACACAGGGTTTTTAAAAAATATTTTTTTATTTGTTTTAGAAAGAGAGAGAGAGACCATATGTGTGGAGGGGAGGGGCCAAGGGAGAGAGAACCTCAAGCAGACTCCCTACTGAGCACAGAGTCCGACACAGGGCTCGATCTCACGACCCTGAGATCACAACCTGAGCTGAAACCAAGAGTCAGACACATAACCGACCAAGCCACCCAGGTGCCCCAACACTGGGTTTATGGAATCATTGATAATTTATTGGTAAAATAAGTAAGGTACACAAAAAATGTTAAGATTCCAATAGGGCAGAAAGATTTCAAAATTTAAGAGTGTGGAGGAAGAGGGTTCTAGAATTCTAGAACTGTAGCTGGAAAGGATTGCTTGCTTAAGTCACACAAGGACGCTGGAAGAATAGAGACAAACATGGTCAGGAGGCACAGACGCACATGATGAAGGAGTAGGGCTTGGGGGCACACCCCTCCCCGAGCACGTGTGCCCTCCGCATGGGCTCATCACTCACACTCTGCCCAGGTCAGGTTTTGCAGGGAAGTCTGGAGACTGTGAAAATTAAAGAAGAAATCTGAAATATTTTGCCACCTCAGAGTTTGTTCACTTCATTTCTTTCCACCAATTGCTGGGAGTTCACCTAAGAAGCAGACCAATTCAAAAAACTAACAACCTTGACCTGATCTTGGTCACGGATGAGTTCTGAGAACTTCCCAGAGGGAGCGGGAACCCCTCAGGTCTGCCTCCAGGTCCCTCTGACTTGGAAGGAGTGTATGTGGTCCAGACTCGAAGAGCCATGAAGCTGTGTCTTCCACGTTTCCATGGGGATGGGAGGAAGAATGGGAAATGTGTGCGGTCACAGGGAGAATGGGAATTCTGCCCCACAGCTGATGAGGGAATAGAGCGCAGCATAGGGCCTGTGGTCGGCGATGGGTGTATCTGACCATAGCTCTTCAGAAGAGTAGTAAATTATACCTCTGGCATTTTTCTCAATTTCAGACATGTTTTAAAGGGGAAACAAACATCCACTGGAATCTGCGGGACGGTGAGTGTTCCCAGAACCTTACCCTCAGGAGACCGTGGGAAGAACCGGCTTGCTTTGCAGCAAACTGAAAACCACGTGAACGTGCGGCAAAGTGGGGGTGCGTCGCAGCAAGAGAAAATGGGTACAAATTACAGAGGGCCTCAGCAGACGGGATCACACTGAAATAAGGGGACCCAAGAGTGGGAAAGGAAGGACGAGCTGCTTGTCAGCCGCAAGACCACCCTCGGGGTCGAGGGCGGGCCGCATGTGCAAGCGTGCAAATCCTTGCTCCAAGTCCTATACCCACACCTGTATGCGGTGCTGACCACCTAAACGGAAGTCCTAGCATGCAAAATAGATACTTTCTAAAAATATGAAAGCAGACAATTAATGCCAAAAGAGAAAATATGAACAAGATTTCCCTTATAATAATTTCCGCCAGGAACCACACACACAGACATGTATACACCCATGCATGCTCACACCTTCACAAGCTACCAGAGCTCAGTACACGGGAAAACGCTTTTCCAAAGGAATGCATTCACTGGAAGACTGCATGGGACTGAAAATTCCATCTGGGGCAGAGCCTGCACTGCAGCTCACCCTTTGCTTTGGTTCTGTAGAAATTTTCGTATCTGTTAACACGAATAATTGCAAATGTAAACACCTATTTCAATGACCTTACAAAAACTGGCAGTGCATGCCTTACATTCTGTGCTTTCTCACTTCTGATGGGGGCACGGCAGGATCACAGCTGAGAACATGTCTCCGTTCACTCGGGTCAGATGCCAAGGCCACTGGCTCTCCGTGGTCCCTCTGCCTTCTTGGAGAAAAGAGTGCCGGCCTGGTGTTCTCAGAGCAGATCTGCCATGTGCTGAGCGATTACATGATTCACAGGCTTTTGCTGCATCTGGGTGACCCGCATGGAGTGGAGGCCAAATGTATTTTCATACCTTTAGAAATGGAAAACAGGGCTGGCTCAAGATCATGTTCTTTGAGGCTGAAGACAACTGGATAAATTTCGGATAAATACTTAGGTGCTATGAATAATTCTGTAGACAAAATCAGCATAATTGAAAGCAGATATAGGCCGAGCACCGTGGCATTACCTTGCAGGCACCTCAACTTTTTCCCCTGAAGAGGGATGCCTTTGCCAAACCGTATGACAGCCGAAGCATGTTCCAACTCTCCCCCATGTTAGAAGCTCGTCCTTGTGTTCAGCAGTTTCCTGGCCCCACTGGACTTTTCTTCTGACTGTGGAATCACCTTGCTTAGAGCCCCCTCCACGGCAGATGTAGACTCCTTGCTGCGGACCGCAGAACGCTGCGGGCTTGGCTGGCTGGGGCAGTGCCGCCACAGACACCCCAGGTGTCTTGGGGCAACGTATCAGGACTCTGCCCGCGATGGCTAGCCGGCAGTTTGCCCACTTCTCACCCAGCGCACACAGCAAGCTGGGGGCAGATTGGGCCCCCTGTATACATGCCGGGCCACTCCATAATAGCCCTGTTCCTCCAACAACAGGAACACAAAAAAACATTGCTGTGTTTTCGCTGTAACCAAAACAAACAGTCTGTTGCTTCCAAAGTAGAGAAGAGCCTGTTTTGCACGAGAACAGCATGACACTTCATTTGGAACAGATAAAGGGGTCTGTGCTGCAGAGGAGGGGCTCACGTCGCGTTTTGCCGTTGCTGCCTCTTGCCCTTGGCCTCCTCCCTGCACAATGGCAGCAGGACTGTGAGCCCCAGGGCGGTTTGAGCTCCTTATGAACAGGACGTGTTCACACATTCGTAAAGCTTAATATTGTCTTCAAAAGGTTTTACCCTCGGGCACCTGGTCTCACAGAGAAGCAACTATCTTTTACTTCAAATTTCTGTCCCTTATTATCAGTTTGGTTCTGGGACCCTTATCTCCCTGCAGCCTGCCTGACGACTCCAGTCAGTGGATGGAGGCGAGCTCAGTGGGCCAAAGCCGTTCCTGACACAGCAGGCTTCTTCTTGTGACCAAGAACCATGGTGCAGACCTACCGTGCTTTTTATCCTGTGCGGGGTTCTAAGGAAGCCAAAGGACTCCAACCCACGGTCAACTGTGGATTTATGTCCACTTTTATGCCAAACTTCCATCTTTTGTGGACTTTGCCAACATCATATCGCTCAGCGAAATTTCAGTTTTCTCAGTGCTGAGGGGAAACGTGTGGTGTGTGGGAGTGGGCCCAGGAGGGAGCAGGAAGGTGTAAGTCTTACCAGAAATCTCTGCAGGCAGGTCTGGGGTGTGAGATCAAGCCAGAAACAGCCTGGATGCACTGGCCTTTTCAGGTCAAGCTGAGCCTTAGGGCTCTTGGGCCTCTGGACCTGGTCCCCAGGATCAGGCCAAGAACCATCTAATTGACCAGATTGTAATGAAGGAGGTCTTCAAGTTACAGCAGTTTGGAGCCTGTTTGTGATTTTTTTTACAAAACAAATATCTCTTTCTCTCTGCAAGCCTGTGCCAAGAGTAAACAACTCTACTGTTTTAGAGACGGGACAACATATTTCAGAAAGCAGCTCATCAGCTTCCGAGACACAGGGACCCGACGTGCGGGTGTGGCCCTAGGGGACACCCTCTTTCCAGTTACTCAACACTGCTGATTATGACACAAAATCTTTTCTTGTTTGTTTTTGGTTGTGTGTTTTGTATTATTTGTATGTCTTTTTGTGAAGGATTCTCTTATTAAAATAGACATTCATTTTGAAGTGCAAACTCCTGATGTCTAAGTGCGTCTTGAAGACAGTCTGGAAAGGCAGCAGGACTGATGGTCATGTCCTGAGAGCAAAATGCGCACCACGTGCTGGGTGCAGACTGCACAAGGAGGGGCGGCAGGAACCACCTGGCTGTCCAGGAGCTTAATTGATTGAGTGATCCAGTTAAGAAAAGAGGGCCTATGAGCACTGAGGACCCTCCAGGCATCCAGGATAAGAACATCCACAAATAGTGGCCCTGTGGGGTGTTCAGTGCTGGCAAGGCCCCAGGGGACTGAGCTCCTTGGGGAAGGCCCAGGCCTCACGGGTGGGCCCTTGAAGGTTGCTGGAACTCAGCAGGTGCAGGGGGAGGTAGGCTCTTCTGGACTATGGGCAGTAGCCCCTGTCCTGGGGTTGCGGTGGCCGGGAGCTCCACACGAGAGTCTGGAGGGCGGCTGAAACCTGGTAGGCAATGTGGGTGTGTCCAAGGGAACTAGGGTCCAGGGTCAGGGTTTCTGTCCTGTGGGGGGACTGAAATGGCAATGGGTTCTTTTCAGAAAGAGCAGAGAGAACAGTTGCTTTTGGCTTGTTTGTTTTCACATTTTTGTTGGGGACTTGGCAGAAATACAGACAGAGCAATGAGCCTCACCAGGTCGGTGCCAGTGACCTGGGGGTGGGGGGCCAATTTTGTTTGTCTCAAAGAAGCATGTTGAGGCAGTGGGGCTGGTGACAGCAGGGCCCGCCATGGGTGTTGCGCATTCACAGTTCGCTGGAATGCAGAGCCGTCCGTGAGGCCCATTCCAGAAACGGCTCTGTATCAGACAGCCGGCCACCAGCGCCGTCGGCACCTACCGTGTTGACCAGGATGCGAGTGTGAAAATATCCCCGACGCTCTCCCCGGAAGCACCAGTGGGAAGAACACAGGCTGCAGCTGGAAGGTGTCGTCAGAGTGAAGACGGTGTGGGCGTGGACGCTTCAGGACCGGAGCGGGAGGCGGGGGCTGGCTGAACCGCCTGTGCAGCTGTGCCAGCTTCCATGCCTCGCTCCAAGGGAGGATGGAGTTGCCTTTGACGAGGGTTCGTGATGACCCACCTGGGCGCTGGCCCATGGGTCCCCCAGACGCCAGCAGGCTGCTCCTGGTGTTTCTGCCTTCATGTCTCTGATTTGGCTAATGGCCTGTGCTGGGAAAAAAAATGATAGGTTAAGAGCCTGAAAATGATCATTTGCTTTTACCTTAAAAAAATACGAGATACAGTGAAGTTGCTATTTATCTCAAGGTAAATATATGACACGTAGAAATCTGAGGCTCTCTTAAGTTCGACATTCATGAATTAGAGATGTCTATCTGACACATAGAGCCACACTTTCTGTTCTCCAAGTTTTCTCCAGTCAATAAATTTAAGGTTAAATAATATGACTTAGAGGTGTGAATATGCTTGCAATTTACTACCATCAACTCATTAATCACACAGTCTACAAAAAGCTTCCAGAAACGTCCAGAGGTAACATATTTGGCTACTCACAGGGAGTGTTGTTGGTACAACACTTTTTTTTTTTTTTTAACTTTCTTTTAAATTCAAAATCAGTATTTCCAGGAATAAAAAGAGCTTAATTGATTGAGTGATCCAGTTAAGAAAAGAGGGCCTATGAGCACTGAGGACCCTCCAGGCATAAAAGATAGCGTGGGTGAGGGTCAGGAGGTGAGTTCCTCATGGGGGCAAAGAACAGAAGCAACCAGTAGTAATGACCTAAACAGCGAGGGGGCTGGCCCAGGACTGCTCACCTGCACTGGCCACTGAGCCACCCCTGCTATTCACTCAGCCATATCTCCACCACTGTCAGCTTCACAGAAGCAGCCCATGGGGCCATCTCACCCCTGAGGTCCTGGAGTTGCCCCGTAATTAATTGCTGTTCCAGTAAATGAAGTGCCAGGAAGAGGCACACAGGAACCACATTAGTCAGGATCTTGTAGGCCTTCATGAAGAAGTTTAGATTTTACCCTACAGGCAATGAGAAGCCAGTAGAGAAAGGGAACTCATAGCCAAATGAGACATAACAAAACCCTGAATGGGGGAATACACAGGTGTGCCAGAAGCCGAAGGAAGGGCCCTGCCAGGTGGCTGCCGCAAACCTCCTGACCAGGTGCTGGGGTCTAGACAGAAGCAGTGGGAATGAAATGAGAAAAGGCGTCAATTTGAGGTATGTTTCTTAGTATATAACTTTTGTTCAGTTACAGTTTACATAAGATGCAGAGATCCTGACTGTACCACCTTATGAGTTTTGACAATTATATTCACCTGTGCAGCAACTACCCAAAACAAGAGAAGAAACATCGTCACTTGCCTGCCCCTTTGCAAGATCACAAGAATTCTGGCCTCATAAATGAGTTGGGAAATATCCCTTCCTTCTCTATATTCTGAAAGTATTTGTGCAAGTTTGGATGATTGATACAATTCGCCAGTAAGGCTATATGCCCTTGATGTTTTCTCCTGGGGAAGATTTTGAAGTATGTATTAAATTACTATACATATGCTTTCAGGTTATCCATGTCTCATCACATCAGTTTCGGTAAGCTATATTCTTCAACGAATTTGTCCATTTCATTGAACTGGACAAATATATTTCCATAATGAAGTTCATAGCATTCCCATATCTTCCTTTGAATGTGTGTAGGGTCTGTAGTGATGTTCTGTCTTTCATTTCTGATATTGGTAATATGCATGTTCTCCTTTTTTGGGGGATTTGTATTAGTAGAGCATTATTAACTTTATGAAGTTTTTCAAAAAATTAACTTTTGACTGTTGATTTTCTCTGTTTTCAGTTCCACTGATTTTTTGCTTTTATTGTTACTATTTATTTTTTCTAATTATGCTAGTTTTAATTTGCTCTCCATTTAGTTTCTTAAAGCGGAAGCTTAGCTGATTGATTTTAAACCTTTTCTCTTATAATTATACATTTCCCTCCATTCACTGTTCTAGCTGAATCCCACATGCTTTCATATATTGGGTTTTTACAATAATTATCTTCCATATATTTCAAATTTCCTTTTCATTCATTAATTATTTAGAAGTATGTTTCAAGTTTCCAAATATTTTCAGATATCTTATTGTTAGTGATTTCTAATTTAATTCCACTTTAGTCAGAGTATATTCTCCTTATGTTTCAATTCTTTAAATTTACTGAAATTTCTTTATGGCTTAACATATGATCTATCTTGAAAAATGTTCATTTTCACTTGAAGACATATGTCTTTTGTAGTTAAGTGGAGTGTTCTACAAGTGAAAATTAAGTCAGATTTGTTAATAGTATCATTCAAGCCTTCTATGTTCTTACTGAATTTTTATCTATTTCTTCTATCAATAGCTGAGAAAAAATTGTCAAAATCTTTTAATACAGTTTGGAACTACCAATATCATCTTTTCATCTTTTTAAAATAGATTTTCTTCTTCAGAACAGTTTTAGATTTACAGAAAAGTTGCAAAAATAGTACAGGCAGTTTCCATATATCCTGCACCCAGTTTCCTTCACTATTAATGTCTCCCATTAGGGTGGTACATTTGTTAAAATAATAAACCAATATTAATACATTCTTATTCACAAAAGCCCACAGTTTATTCAAATTACTTGGTTTTTACCTAATGTCCCTTTCCTGTCCAGGATCCCCATGTGGGACACCACATTCCATGTAGTCATCATGTCTCCTTGGGCTCCTCTTGAATGTGGCAACTTACCAGACTGTCCTGGTTTTTGATGATGTTGACAGTTTTGAGGAACACTGGTCAAGCAAGCATTGTGCGGGATACCCACAGCTGGAAATCATATGATTTTATGTTCATGATAAGACTGAGTTTGTGTGTTGGTGGGAAGAAGACCACAAAGGGAAAGGGAAAGGACCATTTTCAAAGGCATGTATTATCAACCCAACTTACCACCATTGATGCTGACCTGAGCACCTGACTAGGGAGAGTTGTCAGGTTTCTCCACCATAGATCCCCTTTCCAATCCATGCTCATTGGAAGGAAGTCACCATGCACATACTACACCTAAGGAAGGGTGTTATGCTCTCTTTCATTGAGATCATAGCATCTACATAAATTATTTAGAATTCTTCTGCATGGAAGATTTGTGCTCCTCACTATGTATTTATTCAGTCATTTACATAAGTATGAACTCATCAATATTTGCTTTATACTTTGTTATAATCCAATACTATAATCCAAAACTAATTTATTAATTTCTTACTCAAATTGTTCCAGCCTTGGCCATTGAACAGATGCCCACATACCCCTATCAATGTATTGCTGTTTTTTGCTTGTCACTGCTTTCCTTCTTGATACTACATAATGGTCCAGGCTCATCTTGTACACTTCCTGATCTAGTCCTAGATCAGCCATTTCTTCCCAGGGACCCCAAGTTTCATTTTGGAAAAAGGTGTTTGAAACAAGTTCTGGGTGCTGGGTTTACAAGTTCCATCTAGGATGAAGATATGATGCTGATTTTATATTGAGCGGGTAAATACTAATCTGAAGATGAACTGATTACATTGGAGGAGTCAAATAGTTATAAATTTCCAAGGAAGTTGAAAGAAATAAAATAAATTAATAAAAATAGAAAAACACCAAGTTAATGAGACCTGGAGAAACAGAAAACTAAGGAGGAGGGAAAGTGGCACTTTACTGAGCTTGCAAAATAAGATAGCACGAGTGGATAGGAGGTTGAGCCGAAGGTGAAGAGACAGGCACCCTAATTCTCTTTGGCTAAAGACCTTTGTCTTACAGTGTAAGTAATTAATATGCAATTTAACATCACGAGAATAGCCACATGCAGATGAGGTGGATCATGATGGAGGTGGAGGCTTGTCACACACCAGCTCGAGGGAGGTCCATGCAGGAGTCCAGGGCCCAACTCCACACCAACGCATGAAGCCATGAAGGTAAGGATGCGAGTTACCTGTCAACGGTGTGGCTGAGCTTTTCCACTTGGGAGCTTCTTGGGAGCTACTGACCAGCTGGATTGGTGGAGAGTTTTGTCATGGGCATGATAAGTAATAACTGCTTGTAGATCTGCAGAGCTTCCGGAGTTGCAAGCAAGCCCTGAGAAGCTGGTGATTGAATCAACAATTCATACTCCTACTTTTTTTTTTTTTTTTGCAAAAAATATGTAATGAAAAAGGAATGATCTGAACCTTCATAGGGAATGAAGAAGCTAAGGTATTATTATATCTGATCATTTAAAATCTGTCACTGGGCCAAGAGAACTTTGGTGCTTCTTTTTGACATTTAGGTTCTGAATTTCTCACGTTCTTGAGAGAAGAAGCAGTGCTAGTAACACCAGATTGGCCAGGCTCTAAGAGCACCACACACACAAGCATTGTGTTTTTCATCTTATCTACACACAAGGTTATAAGACAGGTTGACAGTTTTAATAGTTCCACTTTACAAGTGAGAAAGTTGCAAGTTAAGGAGTTAAGAACAGAATCACAGAACGAGCTCAACACAGTCAACTCTGGAACCCCCACTTCCTGCTGCCACTCCACGTTCCCTCACACTGAGCGCGTGGTTGTATCCTGAACAGGCCAACAGGGACAGGGCACTTTGCCTCATCCTTTCCAGCACAAATCCATTGTTTATTTCCAGTTTCTAGCTTTTTCCATCACTCTAGCTCTGGGAGTAATTATAAAATTTAATTTTAAAAGAGACAGTCCTTGTCTCTCAGGTTCTAGGAAACTGATCATAAAAAAACAAACAAAAAAAGCTGGCAGATAAGAAACATCTTCCTTTTTTTTTTTTACTTGACTATATAGCAATAATTTAAGAATACTGCACTTTGCAGTACTTTAATTTTCATTACTCTTGTTCTCTTTCCAAATTAAAAGGTAATTTTTCTGTAAATTCTTGACATGTGGTTTGTTGTGGACAAGACTCTGGGAGCTTCCGGGCTCACAATATCTGCTAATACTTCCCTTGGACACGTACTGTCCACATGCCTCAGCTGCGCTAACAAACTTTAGAAAGATGTCGCAAGTAGCCCCTCAGATCTTGAAGGGAATGCTGCTGGGGTCACGGGAGAACATGCATGAGGCCAAGTTGGAATCCCACTCCCCCCGAGCCCTGTGCCCTGCCCAACACAAATGCCTCATTGCAGCTGGTATCCATTGACGTGAATCTACTATGACATCAGCTGGAAGAGGAGTCCAGTTAGGTCTGACTTCCCCGTGGGAAGCCTGCAGCTCTGCCCACCTGCTGCTTAGTTAGAGCAGGGGAGGCTGTCAGGGCCCCCCGGGCCCACCAGCAGAAATGCAGAGCAGTCCCACCACGACCTGTCAGCGACCTGCAAAGGTTCAGAATAAATGAGAAGTCCCGTAGAAATACAATGTCAACAATTACCGAGCATGAAATCTTCTCATGACACTGGATTCAACAATGGTTCCGCTCTGTTTCCTTGCTGTTCCCAGTCCAACACGGTCGCCTGCCCAAAAGGCGAGGGCCGGCTCTGGAGGGCAAAGCGGCAGCAAGTTCCACGCCCCACAGGCACTTCTCTTAAGGAAAGATTCCGTTCTCTTAATGAATGCAGAGATTTTCCTTATTTAAAATGTGACGAGACAGGAAACCAGCACTATAGGGCAGAGCAAATCTTGAGGACGGCAAAAAGTATCCCCTTTCCAGCAAGTGACACCTCCCCCTGACCCCGGCACATACGTCTCAGGGCTCATTCCTGCCTTGTCTCCAAGACTGTTGCATCTTTTCAACGATTGATTCTTAAGCCTGAGAGGTAAGTGTTTTCCTGTTATTTTAGGGGGTACGCCAGGACGAGGCTCATGGAAGGCCCTGGGGCAGGAGGGCCCAGCTTAGGTAGAAAGGCTGCTGGTCTGGAAAGAGAAAGAAAGAAGGTCTTTTCAGACTGCCGTGGGGACTTGCACGTCTCATGATGGCCACAAGCCCAGCTGCTGGGCTGGAGGCACTTAGAGCATCGGGACACAGTGTTTCTCAGAATCTGGCTGTGGGCACTGCAGAATTCCAAGGACCAAGGGCATTTGCATGACCAGGATCAAGAAGAACAGAGAACTGGGAGGCAGGAGCCCAGCATCTGAGGGTAATTTGTCACTTGAGACAATTGCCAATAATGAGAAACTGGAAACCGTATTAGAGATTCCTAAAGTCTCAAAGGAGCAGAGGGGCAATAATTGGATTTCAGTTTCTGGAGCAGAGATACTGGTAAACAGCCAGAGCCTTTGGGAACCATCTTCAAATATCTGCACCTAGAAATGGAGAGAAAGCATAAGCAGCAGGAGGGGAATGGAGAGAGCCCCTAATTATTCAACCCCTGACTGTATGAAGGTGATCTATCATTAGACCAGGTGTATGTCAGAGGCAAATTTAAGTTATGAAAGAATTCTTCAGCCAGAACCTCACATTATGTCTAAGATTATTTATATAAAATGTCTGGCATTCATTCAAAAGCACCATGCACACAAGAAAAGTAAATGAAAACAAAAGTTGGACCCACAGGAGATGCAGGGATTGAGATTATCAGACACAGCTTTAACATGTGCAAAATTATACAAAAATGCAGGATTTTGGCACAAAAATTGGAATCTGTAAAATAAAATGAAAATCTTAGTGCTAAAAAGAAAATAACGTAAATTAAAAACTCAATGCATACATTTAACATACTGGTATTGTTGTTAATAATACCTATTATTAAGTATTTAATTTAATAATTTAGACACAGTTAACAAGAGAGAATTCATGAGCATGACAACAGACAGAATAAAGGTGGATAAACAAACAAATGGTAGAAGTTAAATACGTGTGTAAATGGAATCAAAGAAGAGGAAGACACATAAAATGAGGAGGAAATGTTTAATATAATGGCTTCGATTTTTTCTAAAACTTTTGAAATACACCGTCACCATGAGGCCCAGCGACCTCAAACAGGGTAAGGTGATGAAAACTACGTCTTAGCACAGCATGCTAAAAAAGCTGAAAACTGAACAAAAACCAACACCTTAAAAGTAGATAAATGAAAATACACATCACCTCCCAAGAAGCGAAAATATCAAGACCGGCAGAAGCAAGGGAAGGCAGAGGTCCACAGGAAGGCATCGTCAGAGTGCCAACGAGAAGTGGGGTTCTCTGCCCAGAGGAAGTGCCCTTCAAGAACACAAGTAAAATGGACTTCCAGGCAACAACAGGAAAAGCAGGAGAATGTGTCACAGCAAATTCACACTAAAATAAATACTAAAGAAAGTCCTTTATAAAAAGATTCTATTTATTTATTTGAGAGAGAGTGCAAACAGGGGGAGTGGCAGACAGAGGGAGAAGGAGGCTCCCGACTGAGCAGGGAGCCCAACGCGGGGCTCAATCCCAGGTCCCTGAGAACATGACCTGAGCCGAAGGCAGATGCTTAACTGACTGAGCCACCCAGGTGCCCTGGATAATACACAATTCAAAATGTGTATCATGACAATAATATAATATCAAGAGATAAACAGCATAAATTTTCAGAATAACAAAAAGTAATGGGCACTCTTACAAAAAAAAAACAACAAGAAATGACAGGTGTCCATGAGGATGTGGAGAAAGGGGACCCTCATGCACTGCTGGTGGGAATGCAAGCTGGTGAGGCCACACTGGAAAATAGTATGTAGGGTCCTCAAGAGTTAAAAATGAAACTACCACCTAATCCAGTGATCACCCTAGGAGGTATTTACCCAAAGGAAATGTAATCAGTATCTCAAAGAGATCCCCGCATCCATATGTTCACTGCAGTGTCCTTCACAGCACCCAAGATAAAGAGACACCTGAGTGTCTATCAGTGGATACACGGATTTTAAAATTGTGGTCTATATGTTTGTGTATCTATAAAATGGATATATATAAATATAGATGTTAAATAGAAATGTAGAAATATATTACATATAAATATATACAAATACACACACAATGGAATATTATTCAGCTATAAAAATGAAGGAACTCCTGCCATTTGCAACAACATGGATGAACCTTGAGTACATTATGCTCAGTGAAGTAAGTCAGACCCAGAAGCACAAGCACTATATGATTTCACTTATGTGTGGGATCTAAAACAGTTGAACTCATCGAACCCGAGAACAGATGCCTGGTACTGGGAGCGTGGCTGTAGACGGGGAGGGGTTGGCCAGAAGGCGTAAGGGTTCGGTTAGTACGAGAATAAGCTCTGGGGAGTTAACGGACAGCACGGTGTTACAGTCAGAGATAGCATATTACATCCTTGAAGTTTCCTGAGAGGTAGATTGTAAGCATTCACACCGCATCACAGCTGTTTTAAAAAGTTAACCGTGTGAGGAGAGCAGTGTGTATAGCTTGATTGCAGAGCCATTCCACAGCACAAATGTGGACCAAGCACCACATCACACACCTCAAATGCATACAATTTTTTCTCAGTTATACCTCAGTAAAACGGGGGGAAAAGCAAAAAATAGTAAAGGAACAGACAAATCCTCAGTTATACTGTTTGGTTTTTAAACGCAGCGCTCTCCGTGACTAATGGCAAAGGCAGAAAAGAAGTCAGCAAACGTGAGAGTCACACATCCTAAGAAAAACCCATGTACATCAGCACATTAACAGAATGAAGAAAATTATATCGACTGATGCAGGAAAAGTATTTGGCAAAATACAATGTGTATTCATCACTGATAACATCCACAAAGAAGATCTGCCAAACTGGGAATGAAAGGAAGCTTCCTCAGTCTGAAAAGGGTCACATGCGGAAAACCTACCATGAAGTCACAGTTCGCAAGAGAGTGTGAGCGTCTGAGGGTCTGCTACCACTCCTGGTATTTACAAGCCAGGGGAATAAACAAGATGACATAAAAGAGAAGACTAGGAAATCTACCTGTACGCATAGACAACCTGGCTGTGTGAGTAGGAAGCCCCACAAACTGACCTCCTTGTCATATGGCTTATTTCCGACTGAAAGAAGCTCATTACTGCATCCTTGCGGAAGGGGGCGGACCTGGACTGCAGGTGTCGTCAGCCGTGGGACAAGGCCTGCAGGCCTCATGGGACGTGGAGGAGATGGGGCTGGTTCCTGGCTGCTGATGGGAGCCACCGAGCCTGGTCAGAGCCAGACCCTTGCTCTCCCTTGGATGGGAACGGGCTGCAGCCCCCTCAGCTACTAAGGGCAAAAATCATGCTTGACTTTAGAAGTTTGTGTGCCAAAATCATTGTGTTTATTACCATGATAATTCAAGCCCATAGAATTGAATTTCTGTGAGCAAATACAGTGTATATATTTTAGTCTGAAACAAAGGAACTTAGTTTTTGTAAATTGTTAGAGACTTCAAAAATTATAATCCATTTTTAACAGTATTATCAAGGGCAGTGACTCACTGCTCAGGCTGGGTCAGAAGCATTCTCTAAAGAAAAGCATATTTTTTCCTGCGTCTCATTTGCAAGGAGGCGGTGAGCTCTGCCCTCCAGCCCAGACGCCGCCAGCCTCCAAGGGCTGGGTTGAGGCGGCCCTGGAAGGGCAGTGTTACTCCTGGGGGAACAGGCCTGCCGTGTGCAGAGCAGACCAGCCGCGTGCAGAGCAGACCAGCCGCATGCACACTGGTGTGCCCCAGCCTGTGACTGAGTCTCAGGCTCGTGCTTCGGCCTCCCTTCACGTTTTACCTAATGTTATCCCATTAAAATCAATAAAAAGTTCCCAACTTATGCCTGAAGTCGGTAAGTGAATCATGTCAGTGATTCACCGTGGCTCCTCACCCTGTTAATTCTGTTATGTCCGGCAGGAGTCATCCTTGAATATTGATGGAAACCCTTTCCAGGTCTGACACATTGTATTTGCTAAGATAAGGTCATTTATTTTTTCTAACACTTGACCTATGAAGTCTCTGCTCAGGGCTGTATTTGTGCTCAAGCTGATACACTAGGATTGATGGTTAGAGTTTCCTGCAGGTGTGGCTCACGTCCTGGGAAGTGGTGTTTGCCCATGAAAATATTGAAGACCCCGGCTTTGGAAAATCCGGGCCCCCAAACATCCCCGTGCCGTGGTGACAAGGGGATTAGTGTCCCCAAGCCTGTTGCCCTCTGTAATACAATGACAAAGCCACAGTGTCCAGAAACACTCTCGGAGGCTTTGATGTGAGGGAAGGGAGGGAGATCTAAGACTGTGGAGGTTACTATGTCAACCTGACTGGGCCGTGCTGCCCAGATATGGGGTCCAACATTATTGTGGGTGTGTCTGTGAAGGTGTTTGGGATAAGATTAACATTTAAATCAGTAGACTGAGAAAGCAGATTACCCTCCCCCATGTGGGCGGGCCTCATACAATCAGTCGAAGGCCTGACTAGAACAAAAGGCTAAGCCTTCCACAAGCCCGGAGGATTCCTCCTGGCAGATGGCCTTGAGCTGGGACATTGGCTTCTTTCCTGCCTTCAGTCTGAGACTGAAAAATGAGTTCTTCATGGGTCTCCAGTCAGCCAGCCTTTCGGCTTGAACTACACCCTCAGCTCTCTCTGACCCAGCTCGCAGATCTGGGGACGCACCAGCCTCCATCACCACAGGAGCATTCCCCGTGATAACCCTCCCTCTCTCTCTGTACATATCCTACTGGTTCTGTGCACGTGGAGAGAAAAAGGGCGCTGTCAGGAGAGAGGGGAACAGTGGGGGTGGGGAGGATGCTGACCCTGGATGCACACAAGGCCTCACAGCTCTGGCCCGAACGCCCCTGGCACACTGAGAAAATGACGCTTGCCAAGCACCCACGGTGTGGCCGTGCACCCTACAGGCTGAGGGGGCTTCAGAGACACCCACATAAGCCAGAAGTGTGCCACACTCAGAACAAGCAGCCTATAAACACGTGTTTATTGTTAAAGAATCCTAGAAGCTTGTGGATTCCATAAGAGAAGTCTACATGAAATGATACCCAAATGACCGTTGGTGACAAAGAAACATGGTGTCACAGATGGAGCTTATCACTCAGTGTGGACAACTGCGGTCGAGGTGGCTGTGTGCCGAGTGTCGCTGTCGCATTCCAGAAGGTCACTCCAAAGCCCACGCAACTCAGCCTGTCCCAGCTGCAGCACCCACACTGTCTCAGTGCTGGGGAATGGAGCCCTCATTGAGATTATGGAAGCTGGGAACTGAATTCAAACCTATAGACAGGTGGGAAGTCGACATTGGCGCTTCCATTTGGATGCTTGATGGATTCAATTTGCAGAAAGGGTGAGTGTGGGGCAGAGGGAAATTTGGGGTTGATAAAAGCATTCTGGCTGTGGTTTGCGTCTCTTCACTCTGAGCCTCCCTGTGAGGCGGACCTGCAGGATGTAAGTGTGAGGAGGCGAGGGGGCGAGGGGGCGAGGAGCAGCTCGGGGTAGATGGTGATGAAGCATAAACACAAAGACCGGCACAAAGTCCCATCAGCTCTGCTTCACCGAGAGCATCGGTGGCCACGCGTGCAGAGAACAAGCGAGTTTGCAGACAGCCTGTTTGGGAATGGGGGGACAGCAGTACACACCATATTCCTCCCCAGGCCGTGGGGTCTTCCTGAGACCATGTGGGGGGCAGTGTCACACACTCCGGAGAGAACATGGGTTGATCCAGTGTCTTTCTTTTAAGATAGAGTAACATCTTCAACCTGAAAAAGTAATGGGAAGAGAGCTCATCAAACCACGTTGTGTGCTAACTTCATGTCTGAGTGGATCTTCAGCAGAAGAGACATGAGGTCCCATGCCTGCTTTAAAGAAAATGGTGAAGTTGTAAAATGTATTAATTTTGTCTTATTGGCTGAGAAATGAACAGATGCACTTTCTTTCCACTGTGGCTGCACTGAGCTCACAAAGAGTAAGAAATTGGATAATTTACATGATGCCCGGTGACCACATCCTCCCGGCCCGGTGACTGCAGCACATGCTTGTGAGTCAGTCTGATGTTCTGATCACACTGAGTCACCTGAGCCACGAGCATGCCGCCCTCCAGAGGCAGTGCTCAGTAGACGTGACCCAAAAGGAAAGAAAGCTTGCCCAAGTTTCAATGAACGCAAGCGTTGCTAATGGCATGCTTCTGTCTACAGCTGCTGATGTCTGAGTTTGCAGAGATTTGTGGCTTTAATCCTGAGCCTAGAATGCTCTAACTTTCTCATCAAGACTGGTTAGTCATGAGCTACTTAGTAAGTTCAGTTACCAACTGTATGGCAGAGTATTTCCCCATCATTTTCTCCTAAGGTCATTTAGAAACCACCTCATTGAGGACAAAGACTCTCTTTGACGGCACTGTGCCCAAGTTTGTAGCACTGTTTAAGGGTTATGAATAAAGTAATGAGAGACTTGGGACAGGGTTCATGTTTTAATGGAGTGTCCAACTCAACCATTTATCAAAATTCTCTTCTCTAAGTTCTTATTCTGGTTAGGTAACCCACTTGTGACCAGTACATCTGATACAATTATTTACCGAGCACTTTACATGATCACATTTTATCAAACCCATGAAGTAGACATTATCGTCACAGTCAGTTGTAATTGATGAGCTGAGGGAGTACAGATGATTTTAATGCAACCAATGCAAACTACAATTTAGTAGAATGAAAGTTTTCTCTTTTTTCTTAATACTAATACATTTAATATTATGTTTAAATATGCTGTTAAAACAGCAATGAGATAACACTACATTCTTATCATAATGGCCAAAATCCAGCGCCCAGACAGCACTGATGCTGGTGAGGCCATGCAGCAGCAGGGAAGCTCTCTCGTCACTGGTGGGAATGCAAAGTGGTGCAGCCACTGTGGAAGAGAGTTTGGTGGTTTCTCACAAAAGTAAACATACTCTGACCAAGCAACCTAGCCATCGCACTCCTTGGTATTCACACAAGGGAGTTACAAAGTTATGTCCACACAAAAACCTGCACATGGATGTTTATACCAGCTTTATTTCTAATTGACAAAATTTGGAAGCAACCAACATGTCCTTCAGTAGGTGAATGAATATATCCAGACAACAGAATGTTATTTAGCACAAGAAAGAAATGACCTACCAAGCCATGCAAAGACATAGAAGGAATTTAAATGCATATGACTAAGTGAAAGAAATCAATGTGAAAAGGCTACATACTATGTGATTCCAACCATGTGATAGTCTGGAAAAAGCAAAACTAGGAAGACAGTAAAATGTTGGAGTAGCAGTGGTTGGGGAGGAGGAGAGAGATGAACAAGCGGGACACAGTTTTAGGCAATGAAAGTACTCATATGACACCATAAGGATAGACACTTTTCTTTTCACATTTGTCCGAAGTCATAGAATGTACAACACCAAGAGTGACGCCTAATGTAAACTATGGCCTTTGGTTGATTAAGATGTGTCCATGTAGGTCCATGGTGGGGGAGGCTGTGCATGTGTCAGGGATGGGGGTTTTATAGGAAACCTCTGAACCTCCCCTTCAATTTTGCTGGGAACCTAAAACTGCTTTAAAAATTAAAATATTTTGGGGCGCCTGGGTGACTCAGCTGGTTAAGCGTCTGCCTTTGGCTCAGGTCATGATCCCAGGGTCCTGGGATCGAGCCCCGCATCAGGCTCCCTGCTTGGCTGGGAGTCCGCTTCTCCCTCTCCCTCTGCTGCTCCCCCCGCCCCTACTTGTAATCTCTCTCTCTCTCTCTGTCAAATAAATAAATAAATAAAATCTTAAAAAAAAATAAAATAAAATATTTCGAAAGTGGCTTGCTGTATGAGAAGAGATTATTTCACATAGGTACTACATGCTCATATTATATATATATATATACAGACACATACATACATATACATAGATGAATCAATCTGCAGGCTAAGAAGAGAACATTCCAGTATCCCTCATCCATGGTTGCCTGGGCCATACTCCTAACATCTGCTTAGAAAAAGAAAGAATGATCTATAGTTACTTTTTCCCTAAAAAATAAATCATAGCTCTCTTCAACTTTATTCCAGGGACTTGGATAAATGTTTTCAGATGCAAAAGTTAACCAAGTCCAGAACCATTGTTCTCGACTCTGTTGATTCATCATGGTGCCCATCACCCGCAACGCCCAGAGTGCATTTCTGTCACTCTCGTCAGTGTCACATCTGTTGATGTTGAGTCTCTAAATGGAGCTTCTCACATTGTCCTGACACCATTTTGTTCATTTACACATTGTTTGTACACATTGTTCGCATGCAGCTGGCCCCATTATTCATATGAGCCCAGCTGGCAAGGCAAAAATACACCAAAGCTATGTTGATAAGCTATTTATTCCCTACAGCCCTGGCTAGTGAGAAGCTAAAAAGAAATTAAAACATTACCTGAAGAGCCAACCATGGGCAAGAGGAGAGGTAGAAGGAAGTTGAGTCATGGCGGTCTGAGGACCCAAGGAAGACTTGTGCCTAAAGCACAGCAATTGAGGATGCAGAGCAATGTTCCTTCTTGATCTGATCCTCTAGACGTCACGATGCTGAGAAAGCTAAAATCCCAGAAGTTGCCAACACCTAGTGGAAGGCAGAAACCAGGGGGATTTGTGCCCACTCAGGAACTTCCCTCAGACCTCTCGCTCCTGAGGGCTTGGAGACACACCACCCTCTGGAAGATCTCAACAGAGTCAGTGACTCTCAGTTTCCCTTCTTTGGCTATTTGCCTATTTTGACATCTTTGAAAAATGAACTTTCATGGTTGATACATTGATTGTTTTTGGTTTTGTTTTTTTTCACACTAACTTATTTCAATCAACAGGCACAATGCCAACTATAAAAGAGTCATCGCCAATGGGGACATCCCCTGCCATGGTCTTGCTGTCCTCCACAAGGCACCACGCGGGTCTCATGGTTTCACAACCACAGTGTGACCTCAGTGGTCAGTTCTGATATCAGGAAGGAATTAAATTATGTGGGGTCTATCATATTTTTGCCTCAGGATGAGCGACATAAAGGGTTCCCTTGAACAAGTAAGTCTCTGCTGCTAATAAGGCTTCTTTCTCTATTTCTTTCTTTTCCAATTTTTATTGTGAAAAAATAAACGTAACATAAAATTGACTATCTTGATCATTTTTGGGTGTACGGTTCAGTTGTTGGGAACATGAACTGGTGCAGCCAGCATGGGAAACAATATGGAGTTTCCTCAAAAAACTAAAAATAGAACTACCCTATGATCCAGCAATTCTACTTCTGGGTTTACATCCAAAAGAAATAAAATTACTATCCTGAAGAGACACCTGTACCTTCACGTTCACTGCAGCATTATTCATAGTCGCCAATTTATGATAACCACCTGCATGTGATGGATGAATGGATAAAGAAACTGTAAGATAGAGACATGTAGATACAATAAATATATATAATAGTCCATTATATATACAGATAATACAGTATACACTGGGATGTTATTCCCCTTTATATACATATGATTTTTTAAAAATTTTTATTGTTATGTTAATCACCATACATTACATCATTAGTTTTTGATGTAGTGTTCCATGATTCATTGTTTGTGCATAAAACCCAGTGCTCCACGCAGAACGTGCCCTCTTTAATACCCATCACCAGGCTAACCCATCCCCCCACCCCCCTCCCCTCTAGAACCCTCAGTTTGTTTTTCAGAGTCCATCGTCTTTCATGGTTTGTCTCCCCCTCTGATTTCCCCCGCTTCATTCTTCCCCTCCTGCTATCTTCTTTTTTTTTTTTCTTAATGTATATTGCATTATTTGTTTCAGAAGTACAGATCTGTGATTCAACAGTCTTGCACAATTCACAGCGCTCACCATAGCACATACCCTCCCCAATGTCTATCACTCAGCCACCCCATCCCTCCCACACCCACCACTCCAGCAACCCTCAGTTTGTTTCCTGAGATTAAGAATTCCTCATATCAGTGAGGTCATATGATACATATACATATGATATTATTGGCCCTTAGAAATGAGGGCAATCATGCCATGTGCAACAACATAGTTGAGTCTGGAGGGCACTCTGTTCAGTGAGATGAAGTGGACACATGCGGACAAATGATGCATGATTCCACGTGCACGAGCCCATCTTTCCAATCTGCTCTTGGTGCAGTAAACACACCCCATGTTTGATGGGGACTGGAAAGAATGGATGTGCTGGATCTTTAAACTAAGTGTGCTTCTCCAGGTTTCTATCAAAGACAAGCACATGTTCAAATACATTAGTGTTCCAAAGCAGTGAGACCCCAGTGAGGTTTTTTCAAGCTGATCAATCCCCACCCGAGTCCAGAGGATGCCTCCTTCCTGCCCTTCCTTCCCTTGGAGCCACGTCCCAGAACATGCTTCAGGGTGGTTTGTAGGTGAGCACATAGGTGAGTTTGGTCTTTCTTGCCACATCCATGAAGAGAGAGAACCGTGGGATTAAGATTATTTACTGACTGGCCTTTAATGTAAGACCCAAGGTCATTAGCTTAAAACCAAACAATTCCCCCTGGATTTTTTGGCAATCATAATGTAAACGCTGACCCTTCCTGGAGGAAACTCTCTCTCCCATTGGGAGGGGAAGGTAGATGCCTGTGCAGGCTGTGGGTGCCTTTTGGGAACCTCCATTCTCAGACAAGGTGTTGCACAGGCTTCAGTGCCTGGAAGGGTAGGTCCGGCTCCTTCCTGCTCTCTGCTCCACCCGTAGTCCAGAGCCCTGGAGCCTCAGCCTCACCTGACAACTGCCGCCATGAACAGCTGTGTCTGATTCCTCTGACCTTCAGCCTCTAGCAAATAACCTTCTCACCGCGGGGTGCCCTGGAAGGGTGGCTTTGCATGGCTGTGAAGTCTGCTCTGAAAGATGCTTACGCTGGCTACAAGCTGTCGAAGACTGCCGTCTCCCGTGAGCATGCGAGGGCCTTCTCCCACATGGAGCTGACCCTGCTCCGGGCCCCCGCGAGCTCTGGAAGAGGATCCAGGGCTGGGCTGGCCAATGGCCGGCCAACACCAGTGCTTGATACCCAGAACTTTTCTGTGTGGCGGGCTAGTTTCTCTGGCGGCTGTGACTGAGCTCGCTATACTTCGTGTCCCCCCAGCTGAGAGACGAGTGATCTAGGGAGAAGCATCTGGATCTCAGGTGGGCACAGGCTGCTCCCGCCCAGCAGTCTCTGCAGCTGGGGCCTCGACCTTTTGCGCTGAGCCAGACCTTCATGGGCAGGGCTTGACCTTCATGCTCCTGTACTTGTTTTCCATCTTTCTTTTTGCCAGAATCGACCTACTTCACAGAAGGGGCTCCCTTGGAGCTGAGCGTCCCCAGCAGCATTTTGTTCTCAAACTCCTCCCTGACATTTGTCCCATCTACCTGCTTGCCGGTCTGCATTCCCATTTTTCCTTTAATTTTTCTGCAATAGATCTTCTACTTTCAACACATATATTTTTTTAAAGATTTTATTTATTTATTTGAAAGAGAGAGAATGAGAGAGAGAGAGAGAGCACATGAGGGGGGAGGGTCAGAGGAAGAAGTAGACTCCCCGCTGAGCAGGGACCCCCCCCCCATGCGGGGCTCGATGCCAGGACCCTGAGATCATGACCTGAGCCGAAGGCAGTCGCTTAACCAACTGAGCCACCCAGGCGCCCCTCAACACATATATGTTTAAGTGTTATAGTCTTGTTTTTGTTTTTGTTGCTTTTTCTTTGCCTTGATATGTGTTCAAAAATGTAATATGCTAGTTTCTATGAATCTCTGGTGTTAACAAAAGTTCACCAAAGTGTCCCAAAGTGCACCATTCATCACATCACATCCTGTGGTTACCTAACAAACTGTCACACATTCAGAGGCTTAAAACAACACATATTACTCTCTCACAGGGTTAGGTGTCTAGATAAGACTGGGTCTTTTTCCCTAGGGTTGCTATCAAGAAGTTGTGGAGGCCATGATGCAGAAGAATCCAGTCCCCTGCTCACACAGGGGCTGGCAGATCCATTCCTTGTGGCCCTATGCCCCAGGGCTGCAGCTGCTGGCTGCTTGCTCTATAGAAGAGCTTCTAGAAGTCAGCTCGAGCTCCTGGCTAAGTGGGCATCACTTGTATGGTCCTCATTTCAGCAAGCCAACAAGGAGACTCTCTGGCTCCAGTCTGCTAAAATGGGGTCTCACAGAATGTCACCTAATCAAGGGGGTGACATCCATCTCCTTCACACCATTCTCTCTTGATTAGAAGCAAGTCCCAGCTTCTGCCCTCACTCGGGTATGGCCACTGGGAGGTAAAGATCTGGGGGTTCACCTTAGGATCTGTGATATTCATCAAAAGCTCCACAAACAACATTAAAATGAAAAATGTTTATACCATCTATTAAAATGTTTAGTACACTTAATGCACAAATTGCTTTAAAAAAATCAGTAACAACCAACACAATTACCAATAAAACATGCAGTGTTATATGGGTACTATTCTCATGAGAGGAAGGTGGGAGCATATTGGTGAAGAGCTCGTTCCAGCATCAGGATGCTCAGCTCAGCCTGCAGCAGCTGTAACCTGCAGGGAGTCATCTCATCCCTGGAAGAAGATCCGTGCCTGCATGTGTGAAAGGGCATAACAATCCGTCATTAAAGAGAAGTGAATTCATCTCTGTAGAGCAGATAGCACAATGCCTGGCCCATCGAGATCACTTGATGCATAATTAATTCTGTGGCTCCAAATGTCATGAAAGTCTAATAAGGTCATTTTTAGGCCCAGGGAGGACCAAAGCTCTCTCCCAAAATTCTAGGATTTCCTTGGGAGATTGTATATTTGTGTCATGTCTTACCAGCTTTCTGCTCCTTCTGAATTAGTTCAGATTTTGAGAATCTGGCTGAGGCGTACAGCTTATCTCCACTTTCTGGCACATCACCCACGCATGCACTCCCAAAGCATGGGACATGCTCCTGGACGATCCCATACCTGGGGATGCACCGGCCGGCCGCTTCTCCCCAGCCTCAAACCAGCACAGAGCCTCCCTCCCTGCTCAGAAACAAAAACAAATGCATCTCCTTGACTTAGGCTGAGCATTTTTCCTCCTGTTCTGAGTCCTGGCTCGAGCCAGATGATGGATGTCCTCCATTCCCAGAGGCTTGTGCGGTAATTTCTCCAACACAGGCACCACCACCATCATCATTATGTGAATACAATAACCATAGGAGTGTGAGAAAAGGCTTATTATCACTTGATGTTTAAAATTAAAAATTAAAACAATAGTATGTTCTTTCTTTTCCAGCCAAATTGGCAAAAATAAAAGAGAATGTCAGTCCCCTTGGCCAGTGAAGGGAAGGAAATGGGCACCATCCTGTGTGTCTATTGGTGGGATGTCCGAGATGAGGTTTTAGAAGGCCCATCTGAAAATGTGTACTAACAGTATTTAAAATATGTACAACACTCCCAGAAAATTTTTGCGAGGAAAAAAATATTTGAGAAGCAAGCAAATAGGTGTATTTAAGGATGATCTTTACAACAGTGTTTATAAAACTAAAAACAAAATACCTGGAAACAAAGAAACTCTCAGTAGAATAGCTAAATAATAAATTATGATAAATCCATACAGTAGAACTCTGTTAACGTCAAAAGTCATAACACATGGGCACGTAGGCTGCTGAGCACTGCGTAGAGTGTGGTGGTGCTGGATCTCTCCAACACACACCTGAAACCGTGCAACACCACACTGGAATTAAAATAAAAATAATGATAATAATATAAAAAAAACCACAATACAGCCTGGCTTGGGAAATTGTGGGAAATATACTATTAAGTGAAAAATAAAGTTTGCAAAGGAGTAAATATAACTATATCTTACTTTTGAAAACTATAATGCATACAAATTGACAAAATCTGGAAGAACACACACCAAAATGTCAACAATTATTCCTGGTGATGAGATGTGGGTGATTTAAGTTTACTTTTGTTTCCTAAATTTTCTACACCGAACATAAATTGCTTTTACAAGAAGAAAAAGTATTTTTCCTTAAAAATATGAACACATGTTGCAGCATTGTGCACTAATTATAACATATTGTATCAATTTTTCTGACATTAGCACAAATATCAAAAAAATCTGAGTCTTCCCTGTAATGTCAGAGTTTTTTCCTCTTTTGTCTAAAAGAATAATAGAAAATACTTTTTAAGAGAGTCCCACATAATATTGACTTGCAACTTTCTTTCATATTTGAGTTTACGTTCAGAATATTCTATTTCTGCTGTGCCCCTAGGGACTTCAATTTATTTAACTGTTTTAATTGGAACTGGTTTGTAGTATCACCTCAACATCTCTGCCTACAATGCCCAGAGCTTGATGTTTGCAGGAAGCATCACTCCACCTGGCCTGGCTTTGCTCACTTGTGAGGGCTCTCTGCATGGGGATTCATTCATTTTCCTTCAATAACCATTTCTCGGACATTATCATGTCCAGATAATGTGGAAAGGGCTAATAGTGGTTCTCTCACTCAAGGATTTTAGACCCAGGAGAAGAAGATAAATAATCACACATTTTGTCATTGCAATTGATAGACAATTAGGAAGGGTAAAAGGGGTAAATCTGCCAGAAGCCGAGCCCGGGAAAGCAGGGAGTCCTGAGAGGTCCCTGGAACCCTAAGGCTGAGCAGGAGGCCCCAGGAGGGCCTCCAGCTCTGGAGACGAGAGGAGCAGCCCCTGGGGATGGGTGCTGGTTCCTCCTCATGACACTGTCCATCCCCTGTCCATCCCTCTGTGTGCAGAGACTCAGCCACCTGCCTTGGGGAGGCCACCACGAGCCGGTGATCTGGCTTGAGGCCCGCTGGGGTCCCACACACAGAAGACTGTGGCTCTCGCCCTCTCTCTGGCTCTGTCTCCTTTGTTAGAAATGGTCTTCTCTCCGTGCCAAGAAAACTAGAGTGTGTGGTTCTGGAAATAATCATCACCTCCACTTTTAAGTCTGGCCTTTGTCAAGCCCAGTAAGGTTTGCTTTCATGAGAACTATTAGAGCTTTTGCGTTTGATGAATAATGGTTAGAAGAGTCACTTTTAAATGGAAGATGTTAAGGTTGCCTAATATTTACAAGTGGAGTTTTCCCTTAAGTTGTGGGTAGAATTTGTAAGGATTATGGATGTATTTTAGGGTTTTAGAATATTCTTCATTCTTCTAAAAGAAGGGGGGTTCAGCATCTCCTGTCCCCGCATGTCTGCGAGAGGCAGACAAGGCTGCACTGACCGCAGATGAACCCCGGAGGCTGGACGTCAATGTTGCAAAGGAAAGTGGACACTCCACCCTTTCACGTAACCTGCCAAATATTGATCCTAAATGTCTGCTTTTGCCCAGAATGCTGCTGACTTCAAAAGTTACTCGGGCCTGGTTCTGACACAGCGGGAGCTGACTAGGAACAGAAACTCCCTATAAATGCATCTAATCAGGTGCCTACATCAAAAAGTGTGCAAGAAACAAATGGATGCCACTCTCCTTTCTGTAACCTCAAGACTTCTCCTGATTCATGTTAAATTTTGCAATATATGCAGATCTGTAAAAAACTAAGTCTTCGTAAAACATTTGGTGAGATGTGGATTTCTTGCAAAATTACTTGAAAGGTTACCCAGATGAGGAAAGTCATTCAACTCCCTTGTGGGCTATTTTTGTTGTGTTTTGTTTATTTCCTTCTTGTGTATTTTCAAACTTATTTGGGGGAACTGATTGTATCTTGTATTCTCAGAATATTCCTGTGGGAAGTTCTTCACCCGCTAGCCTGGTCAATTGGGCATGAAGAAGCTTGGGTTTGTGTCATGATTATGACAGCAAACATCTCTAGCTGTGGTATCTGGTGGAAAGGGTATCGGTTGTGTCTAGTGGAGGGCCTGGCCACGTGGGTTCCGTGGCCAATAGAGCTGGTGGCTGGCACAACCCTGGGCATCCCGTGATTTCAGGGCTGGATGTCATGCCCCGTCGGCCCTCACCCTGCCATCAAGCCCAGTAAGGTTTGATTTTGGAAATTTATCAATTTCCAACAGCATCTTGACTGGAATAGTCCCGCTGAGAGCAACTGGGTCCATGGTTCCATGATAAGACTGATGAATAAGCTTACTTAGTAAACTGTTACTCCCACTATGGAGCTAGAAATAATAAAAAAATATAAAACCATAAATAAAAATATAAACAAATCCAATAGAGAAAAGAGAAACAAACTGCATTAGCTATGAGATAAAAATGATAAGCGTGCATTTTCAGTCTCCTGATACCATAAATTGTTTGAATAAAAAGCCCTAAGTTATAAACATGCCCGTTCCTGAAGTGTCATTCCTATATGATTTGCTTTAGTCCAAAGCAATTATGAAGAGGTTCAGCTGACCACCTCCAGATACAATTCCACCAAAGAGAAGACAGAGTTGGTCCTCTGAAGTTTTATAACTACGACTTCCTTCCTAAGTGCTCCTGGACACCCTTCCCAACACTGAGCGTCTTCCTCTGCACTCAAGGAACAGCTTCACTCACTCTGTTTTAGGATTTTGAATTTTGTTATAATTCAGCTTCCTGTCTCCATTTGTCTTTGAAATGGTGCAGAGGCCCCAAGTGAAAAAGGTAGGAAGTTAAGGACAAACCTAAACTCGGAGCCACCAGAGGGACATAACTAGTTCTTGGAGGATTGGGCTGGGGTCCACATGGTGAGACATAACCTCCCTCTGCATCCCTACCACTAGGAGTTCAGCTTCTCACCTGTTCTTCCCTAGTGAGGGACGTGTGTTCACCTAGCATTCCAGCCAAGTGAGTGTCCAGGGAGTGAGCTTGCTGGACTCAGAAAGAATTTGTCTGCAACGGCCCTCTCATTCACACAGCACCTTCCTAAGGACCCCGACTGTCTGACCGACATTTTCTTCCCTCAAAACCTCTGTTCTATTTAAAGTAAATGCTCATGCTTTCTGATGGCTGAGTAATATTCCATTGTATATATGGATCACATCTTTATCCATTCATCTGTTGAAGGACATCTCAGCTCCTTCCATGGTTTAGCTATTGTGGACATTGCTGCTATGAACACTGGGGTGCATATGGCCCTTCTTTTCACTACATCTGTGTCTTTGGGGTAAATACCCAGTAGTGCAATTGCTGGGTCATAGGGTAGCTCTATTTTTAACTTCCTGAGGAACCTCCACACTGTTTTCCAGCGTGACTGCCCCAGCTTGCATTCCCACCAACAGTGTAGGAGGGTTCCCCTTTCTCCACAAGCTCTCCAGCCATCAGAAAGGATGAATACCCACCATTTGCATCAACATGGATGGAACTGGAGGAGATGATGCTAAGTGAAGTAAGTCAAGCAGAGAAAGTCAATTATCATATGGTTTCACTTATCTGTGGAACATAAGGAATAGCAGGGAGGACATTAGGAGAAGGAAGGGAAAGATGAAGGGAGGGAAATCGGAGGGGGAGATGAACCATGAGACACTATGACTCCGAGAAACAAATTGAGGGTTCTAGAGGGAGGGGTGGGGGGATGGGTTAGCCTGGTGATGGGTATTAAAGAGGGCACGTACTGCATGGAGCACTGGGTGTTATATGAAACAATGAATCATGGAACACTACATCAAGAACTAATGATGTACTGTATGGTGACTAACATAACATAATGGTAAAAAATAAGAAAGTTAAAAAAATAAAGGTAAATGCTCTGGTTCTCTGGGAGGAAAATGAAGTATGAGCTCTATGAATTAACATAGTTGTTAGGGCTTGCTACCTCACAAGTCTATAAAGAAGCTATGACTATGTTCTATTGATTGGAGATCTATTTCACTGTTGCAAGTCCAGTGGCTACCTGCACAGTTGGGCGTGTGGCCTGGACAGACACAGAGTCTTCTCTTTACTAGGTTCGAGACTGTGCTAATGGAAAGCATTAAATGAAAATGCATATGAAATACATAAAGCAATGAAAATGCATAAAGCAAAAATGAGGATTGCCAAAATCAAGCTACTAATACTTCCAAACGAGGAGTTTTTGTCTTCCTCTTCCTTGAGGCCCAGGACAATCTTGCACCTGCAGAGTGTCAGAGCCCCACACCTTGGATCTCTGAGAGAGGCAGGGCCCCTCTCGTGCTGGAAACTTTGAGCATCACTGATCTGGAGGAAGCCAAAGGTGGGGCCGGTTCTGAGGAACTGCTGAGAGTGGTTAGCCTCTCTTTCTACACTTTCTAATTTGTGTGTTTTCTTTGAAAGATGCCAAGAATGACACAGCTGCATCCTCTTAACGCATTTATGTCCATGGAAATGAGAGGGCTTTCAAAGTTTAATTATGGAACTAGCTGCAGACACGTCTAAATAAGGGGAAATGAGTCTTCTAAAAAAGACCTTCATTAAAAGCTTGTACAAATGCAAAAATCATGTTCTTCAGACGCTGGAAGGCTTGGATCTGAGTCAGGCAGCAGCCTGGATGGTGCAGTCGGGACCCCAAGTATGGAGGTGGGCCTCGGCTCCTCAGCTTACTGGGCTCCCTAAGTTGGCGGCTAGCCTGGAGTCTGGGCTTCCACACAGACCAGCAGTGTGGACTCCTGGGTTCACCTCCCCGACCTGGTGCATAGTGTTGTAGGGCCCTCCTTCAAGCCTGAGTGGGAGGATTGAACAATAAGGTGGTTTCTAATGGCACTTGGTAGAGTTGCTATCACTCTAGGGGACATCAGTGTTTTTTGTTTTTTTTTTTTTTTTTAAGGGACGTCAGTGGTTTTGGTCCCTGGTTTCTCCCAGGAAAATGCTGCGCCCTGTCATCACCGCCCTGGGCAGAGGGGCCTGGCAGCTGTCCACACATGCCCCCCTCCTCCCTCCTGACTGGAGGTTGCTCCAGGGGAACATAGGTCCTGTCACATATCCATATCCATAACCTGGGAACGTACTGGGAACACAAGGAAGTAAATTTTATCACAATAAAGGCAAATCAATAAACATGCATTTGCTCACCACGAAAGGTAACATCCTAAAATACTCTCTGCAGATTGGGGAAAAGCTAACAGAACAACAGAAAGACAAACTTTCCCATGCACCAAAAGGTGTTCCTTCAGGGGAGGGAAAGGGGCAGATGGAGACACGGTCCCATAACCACCACATAGAGCAACACGGCCACACTGAGATTAAGGTATCATTATCAGTGGTAAGGGGCTCAATGTTCTCATTAAAAGAGGTTTAGATCAACTAACAGAGCAAAATCCAACACTATTTTCTATAAAAGAAACATGAGTAAAACAGAAGGTTTGAGAGGCGGTGAACTAAATGAAACACGGCAGGTGGCCTCACTACTTGGACCTTGGGTGTGGCAGGATTCTGAACCACAAGCATGAAGACACACAGACGGACACTTTCTGCTCTCATGGGTTCAGTCCTCAGGCCTCCAACGCAGTGATCCAGCTGAGCTACCCCACGCCAGACACTGCAGGGATGAGGGAAACACGCAGAAGCCACTTTCAGGGGATCCTTGAGACCATCGCTCTTTTCCAAATACTTAATTTTTCCCAGTGTTGATATTTGCACTGAGGATAAAGCTAAAGCAAAAGGAAAATCGGACTACAGGAAAAGGTGGGAGTGCAGGGCTGGCGCCTCCCTGCAAACGGGCAGCCTCACTCGGGGGCGGGGTGTCTTTCCTCTGTGGGGCCGGACTCTTAGGCAAACCCTCAGCCTCTTCGAGCAGTGAGCATGATCGGTTTTATACTGCAATCCCTGAGTGCGTGCTCTAGATAAAACATACAACAAAGGTACATTTTACATGCTCCCCTCCACCTGAGACCCAGCACGATGAGACCAACACCACGACGGAGCCCCCGCCAAACGCTCAGGGTTTATACTCTAAACACTTCTTTGCCGTCACTCTTGCTTGTCATTAACTTGTGTGATTTTAGCTTGATGCTGCTGAATCGGCTTACTTAGCACCACTTTGTGTTACTAAATGACAAATATCCCTAAGAGGACTGACATTTTTACGTAACCAAATGGCCCAAATTTAATCTTAATTTTGATTTAAACATTTGTGATTTATACTTCCCTCTACTTCCTGAGGTCAGAGATTTCACAGGGAATGAGTTTTGTTTTTGTTTAATTTTGGTAAGGTAGGATCCATGAAGGACCCTAGGTCACAACTGTGAACCTCTATAACATGTTGGTCCTTTTGGGGGAACTTCCACTCCAGCTACATGTCACAGCTTTATCGGAGGACTGTGATGAGAAGTAGGTGAGGGCAGACGCTGAGAACCCATCCTGTACTGCCCGCGATGGTCTCAGCAGGTGTCTCAGAGCAAGGGCAGTCCCAGCAGGAAAGCAGAGTGTCTGCTACCATGCCTTTAGCAAATTTTCCTCTCACCTAGGAATTTAAATAAATCAATCAATAAAGTCATGAGAAGCGAACAAGCTTAGGGGAACACAGAATTTCAGAAAATGTGAGCCAAGGGGACAGCGTGCGGAAGGGAAGACCGGGGCGGAGAGCTGTTAAGCAGGGATGCTCTGAATCCAAGAACGTCTCCCACAGGGCCCAGGAGCCAGTTTTAGGGAGTCTGTATTGTCTTCATCTGGTTATTAACTAGCTGAAAAGATGGTAATGAGCCCAGTGATGACGTTTCAGTAGGGTTGACATTCGGAGGGGATGACTAACCGCAGAAGGAACAGCAATGATATCAACGTTCAGGAAAAATATGAGCTAAATATAATTACTCAACTGTGAAATTACAAAGAACCTGGTAAAAAAGAACAGAGAAACTTGTTCTTAAGCAAATAGCTCTATTTAGCTTAAAATGAATTACTAATTTATCTTAAAAAGCTTGATCATCATCAAAGACTTGAGCATTTCTATTTGCAAAGGGAAACAAAACTAGCCCCATTTGCTTTCCATCCTGACCCAGAGGACACTGAGAACTGCAGTTGATTATCTTCTCTCAACGTCAGTGGTGTTGAGGCTGGACTGGCCCCGCTAGAGAGGCTCCCAGCATCTGGGTTTGAACATCGGCTGATGCAGGGCCTCCTGTGGGCCCGTCCCCAAGGACAGCACAGGATGCCGGAGCTGGGCTCTCCCCTGTGTGCGGCCGAGATCCACGGCATAGCTCTCTGCACTGACGAGCCCTGGGGTTCCAGCGTTGTTGCTAGTCGGGTCTCATTTTGCCCTCAGGGTTTCCTCATTTATGTGGTAAATTGACTGTATTATCATCATAGATCCATTTGCTAGGGTCAGAGCATGGGCCCTGGATGAAATCCCAGCTCCTCGGTGCGCAAGCCGGTCATCCCACCCACCTCTGTCATCTCCATCTCTGTAAAGGGGGCACAGTGGTGCCGGCCTGCAGGTTGCCGTGGGGATTATCGACCCTAAACCCCTGCAGTCCGCACCCCTGTACCACAAGTCCTGTGTAAATGTTTTCATCCCAAGAGCAGATGAGCCACACCTCGTCGTCCGAGTCTGCCCAGATCCCGGCGCCTCCTGTGGACACTGCCTGGCCCTGAGGGTCTGCTGGAGAATGCCAGGGCCGCCAGCACCCCGTCGGCTCTGACATGGAAGCAACAGGGGTGGCTGGTGCCAGGCTAATCAGCCTGCCCCTCGGTGGCATGACACATCAAGAGGGAAGCTCGCTGTTCCCCAGGGAATGTTTGGTGACGGGATGCGTAGTTGTGCTGAGAGGAAGGGTCTCCCTGGGGACGCTGGTCAAGGCCAGGGAGGAGCAGCGTGAGATGGGTTTAACACCATAACACTCTTTCCTCTCCAGCAAATAAAACACGGTAACAATTATTCCGTCACTCATAACCAAAGAATCTTGACTTCAACACCCTATGGGACGGTATTTTCCAGGTTAGCAGAACAACACTCTCAGGATAATACAGTCTCCTAAGAATTGGTCGCTGGATAGCTTGGAAGTATTTGGGGACGTTACTAGAAGCATTATAAGTTTTGTGGACACTCATTAAAGACTGGAGCAAGGATGTCGTAAATATTGTTCGCCAGGCCAGGCAAGACTTGGGCTTTCCAGTCATCCTCTGGCCGAGCTGCTTGAGAGAAGCCCGCCATGCATGGGGGTGGGAGGGCAGCGGGGACGGCCTCTTTGGGAAGCCAGACTTCCTCCCGAGTAGCAGACCGTGTTCTGCCGGCCGGGCCATGGGAGCCCCTGGACGCCATGGCTCTAGGGCTGTGGGTCCGGAGCACACAGTCCATTTCCCTTGTGTTCCCACTGCCCACTGCTTGTGCTTTGAGAAAGAACTGCTGTGTTTTACTGCAGAACATCCCAGACTTATGTAAACACACCACTGTGCATCCTCAACACACAACATACGCTCCGCTGATTATTTATGGTGTTTCCTCATATCCTTCCATACGCAGACATTTAGGTTCCCACGGCACAAACCAAAGGCCAGGAACAGGCACCCACACCAAGCACAGACTGCACAAATTTTTACAGTTGCAGGTCTTTTGTTTGGTGTCACAGTTAAGCAGGATCCTAAGTTATTCCGTCATTTCAGAGTGAGGAGTTGTACTGGGCACAAACAAAAGCTGTGTTTGATAAACAATCAGCACAGCATACCACTGCTCGCTAAACGGCTCCAGCAAAATGTCTACAGAGCTCAGCAGGCTCGCTGGGAACATGGCGTCCATTCTCGGTTATTTTGATTTGTTAGGTAAGGCAGGCAGCAACTGCTTGGTCCTCGATGAATTGTTTCATCTTCCTGGAGCAGAGGGCAACGCGCTGGCTTTACATGGGAAGTGGGACTGCGACTGTAGCACGGTGGCTCTAGGAAGCCATGTCTGACTGATGAGCTGCCCTCAGGGGCCCTGCCGTGGCCGTGTGCCGAGCTGTGAGGGGCCTGGAGGCCCGTGGGCACTTGAGATGGACATGAATCAAGGCCTCTGTTCCTCCTGAGCGGCTCCCTTCTGAGTCATGTGTTTATTCGAGTGGTGAGCTGCGTTTACAAGGTCACCTTCTAATCCTGCCCTCACGGAGGCTCAGTCTCTGGGTTTCAGACAAAAGCGGGAAATAAGTTGAAGAGATCCATTAGGGTTGTGTAGCCATGTTACAGAATAAGGTAAATCTTGGGTTGTTGTATCTGATTCACTTATAGAAATGAGTCAACTCCTCTCTAAAGGTCATGTGATGTTAACTCAATAAAGAAGCACCATTAAATACACACAGGCATGTTTCTGATAACATAACACATTGTCAAATCCGTGCTGAGCCATAATTTAAAGTTAGAGATCACACTGTGTCCAGTTCTAGCAGCAAATGTTCAGATGTGGGAAGTACACCTTAGACATGACAAACGTATGTGCCATGTACCCATGCCACGCATGTGTGATGTACTCATGTCACATGTGTGCAATATACCCATGTCACACATGTGAGGTACCCATGTCACATGTGTGCAATATACTCATGTGTGATGTACTCATGTTATATATGTGCAATGTACACATGTCACACATGTGCGATGCACCCATGTCATGTATGTGCGAGGTATCCATGTCACGTGTGCGATGTACTCATGTGTGATGCACTCATGCCATGTATGTGCAATGTACACATGCCACATATGTGTGAGGTACCCATGTCACGTCTGTGCGATGTACTCATGTGTGATGTACTCAAGTCACATACATGTGATGTACCTGTGTCACATATGTGCGAGGTACTCATGTCACGTATGTGTGATGTACTCATGTCATGTGGTGGCATCACGGTCCTTTACACAGGAGGACCTGAGCTAGACATCTCATAGAGCTGCTGGGACACACGCCGCCCTGAAACCCACGTGTGTTCCCTCTGTGCCACTTCCAACAAGAAGTGGCCAGCTCTGGGGAAGACGTCTCCTTCCACAAGGGAGGGGATGAGGGGCTGCTGGTGTGGGACAAGCCTCCCGCCAACCACCCCCGTGGGCTCTCGCTGGAGCTGTTGTTGGTCAGCGTTCCAGCAACGCATTTCTCTTCCCAGGGGAAACCCTCCGTGTCCTGGGACCCTAAGTGAGGCATCCTTCTCACGCTTCACGGCCCCGGAGTGATGAGTGGGCCATTGCTGGCGCAAGGCCACGCTGTGGGCTGGCGGGGCCGTGTCCTGACCTGGACCCCGCTGGGGGTGTGGTGCCAGGAAGACAAGGCAACAGGCATGTCTGTGGCACCAAGGGTTGAGGCCTGTGGCGGAGAAGAAAGCTGCTGCAGGTGCACGACGGCAGCTTCCGGCTGTTTCTTCATTCACTTTTTAATTTTTTTAAAGCTTTTATTTACTTATTCATGAGAGACAGAGAGGCTGACGGAGAGGGAGAAGCAGGCTCCCCGCGGAGCAGGGAGTCCGATGCGGGGCTCGATCCCAGGACCCTGGGACCATGACCCGAGCCAAAGGCAGACGCTTAACCACTGAGACACCCGGGCGCCCCTCAGCTGTCTCTTCAGCCAAGAGGACTGTGGGCCCTGATGAGGAGCTTCTGAACAGCAGGAATCCCCAGTGATCAGGGCAAGGCGGAGTTCCACCGAGGACAGGGTTACCAGATCGCACCTGTCGCTGTTTGTCCCCTGCAGTGTCCCCAGGTGGGAGCAGCCCCCACTTTCCAGAAGAAAGAGGGCAGGTTCTGGTGCGTTCGGGCCTCACGTCCACAGACGGGCGGCCAGCGCGCTTTCTGCAATGCTCCAGGGCTCAGTCAACTCCTCACCGCTTGGATGGAAGAGTCAGCACCAAGGAGGTCCGAGGTCTGAGTTCTCAGAAAGACACGGATGCCTCCAGGGTTCTTGCCAATGGAGCAGCTGCAGCAGGGCCGCTGAGACTGCGATCGGCTGTGGCAGTTACCGCACCAGCGGTCTTCTCTTGGCCTGAGGAAAAAGGATGGGCTCTAGGATTAGGGCAACAGATCCACCACAAATCCGTAATAATTGGTTTTATTTGTTTATTTATTTTCATTTCATTTGGTGTCTTTACATATTATCACCACAAATCCCAAATAACACAGGAAATAGAATTGCATTTGTACAAAAGCACAGAGAACACTGGAAATTAAGTTTCCCCAGCACACTGGAGTATTAATTAAATTTAGTTATTTGCCAGCTAAATGTTGATTGTCTCTTGGTGATTAGAAAGACTAACGAGGGTGTCAGAGGACCCCGCCTCGGTGCAGCGGTAATGAGATCACAGCCTGGAGTCCCGAATGTGCTCCGAGACAGCAGAGGGGGCACTGCCGCTCGCCTTCAGCCCCCAACGAACCCATGTGTGCTCAGCGGGACCAGGAGGCCCTCGGGCACAGTGTGTCCACATTCTGTTCTCGCCTCCCACCTTCCCAGACTTCCCTTCCGGAAAGCTCCTCATTTCATTTTGACACCGGCACGCAGCAGACCCCTCAGACTAGGAGTGTGGAAAACCACTTCTTCCTGCTCTCACCCCACGCCCCGACATCCCCTTAGCATCCCTCTGCGGTCGGCTCAAGATCCCCCCACTGTCCTCCTGTCTCTGCGGCCGCTCAATACAGAGCCACTGTCCAGCCCGTGAGAGGTGCCACAGGTGCACCCTCTGCTCTGCACTGGGGGGCTCTCCCTCAATCAACAAAAGCGTAGTTAAGATCCTGCTGATTCCCGGTCTAAACGGCTCCGTTTGTTCTCCATGGTTCTTGTGGAGGAAAGCTGACGGTTTCCTCTTCCCACCTGACCCTGCAGGCCCTGTGCATCTGACCGTGTCCGCGTCCTCACCCATCTGGAGCCACCAGGCTGCCCACCGTGTGGGGCCACGCGGGCGCCCTCCCCCTGGGCACAGCGGTCTCTGCCCATGGGGTGGCTCACCCCATCCCGCCGTCCTCAGGCGGATGTCAGCTCATCAGAAGGGACTGTCTTGACCATCCCAGCCCGTGAGAGACCCTCGGGCATTTCTCGGGCTCACTGACCATTTTAGGTAGCTCTTGTCCCAACCAGCGGTGACCTTGTTCACACATGTGCTCCTTTATTGGAGTCCATGTGGCAATGCAGGCTTGTTTAGGAAAAAAGACAGTGAATTCTCATTCACCTCTGATTGTTTAGTGTGCAAGGAGGGCATTTATTTATTTAACACAAAATTACCCAAGCAAGAGGGCAGAGTGCAGGTGAGGACAGGGGACGCAGCCTGAGGCTGGTCTGACTGCTGCCGGAAGCATGTGGTCCAGGGGAGCTGAGCGAGGAAACGGGAAGAAACTGCTTCATTTTTCTTCATGGCTTTTATCGCCTGTATTTTCATCATGCACCATGTCATGTGTTCCCAGTGTCCATCTCCCCTTCTCCATTGGAATGAGGTCCATGCAGTGTGGACCTTCCTGGTTTGGGTCATCAATACTTACTAACTCAGAAAATACTGAATATTTGTCCAAAGAACACTGAGTAAGTTTTACCCTCCTCTATGCTTCCTTTTCTTCAAATGGAAAGAGGTCCACGCTCCTATAAAGGTTATTTAATTCCAGTTGACTAACTTTGCTGGAGTTAAAACAAAAGGAGCTAGCAGTCTGCATTCTAGATATTCTATATATAGATAGAGAAAGACATAATCATAGTGAACTTAACTCTAGTATTCTTCAATATAAAATTAACTAATCCTGATTAATGTAGAGGTATGGTTGTACGCGTTTCTTCATAGGTATCTACAAAACCTGGGTGTGTTTGAGCGTGGTACCTCTTCAGTACTGATTTTATGTTGCTGTAAATCACCTCACCCAGGCACAGCATTTAGGGTAATTATCAATTGCATTTTAAGTGACGTGGTTAGGTGTAGGTGTAGGAGAGTAGGAGTGCTTTTTTTATGGGTGTGATTAACACAGACTTTTTTGCTTCCTTGAACCAATTTTTGTTTGTATGACCTGGAGCAAAGGATTTTAATAAAATATTACAGGAGAATCAGAATTTCAACATTGTCCAACCAAAATTCTATTTTTGTAAGTAAGGAAACTGAGGCTCACAAAGAAAAGTGACCTCCCAAGGAAAGAGTCATATAGAACATTTTAGACTTTAAGCAAGATATGCAGCCTTCCAATAAAATACCATTGAAACTGTCTCTAAAAATCTCATACCTGTGAGAATTAGAAATTATATATGTGAAAGCATTTCATAACTTGTCAACTGCTCTACCCTGACCACAGTGCATTGTTGGTTACGTTCTTCCCAACTCTGTCAGGAATGACAGGCATTGTACCTCTCTGAAGGCGTGCTTTTTCTGATCTTGCTATGATAAAGAATGTAATTTTTTTTGGCTTTCAGCCTGAAATGAGGGCAAGAGAACAGTGCTGGTGGGTGGTTGTCCTGTCCCTGATGCCTGTCACCACTTTGTCAGATTAGGAACCTTCTGACTTCAGCCAGGAAGCTGAATCAGCTGGCGGGCCCTGGAGAAATTAGAAGAGGAACCATCACCGTATATAGCACACCTTCCCCTTGGGGTTTCTCTTGGTGATATCTCATGTTTCAAAATTTGCCCATTTGTGTTAATTCTGCTTTCCTGACTCTCTGATAGAAAGTGCTGGTATCGAGCTCAGAAATAGAACACTGAAGATTGTGAAATGAAGCAAACGTTTTTGTATTTTCTATACAAAGCATGGAGTGTGGAAATGCTCCATAAGCATGGAGTGTGGAAATGCTATGATTACAACTGGATTGTTAACTAAGATAACAGAGGTTTTATCCTTAAGTCGTCAATTCTTGATTGAAAGAATCTTGTGACATCTAACACTTCCTGTGAAGGCTGGGGAACATTTAGAAGGTAACCTCCACCAGCACCAAGTAACAGAAGTTGTGGAGAGACCACACATGACCCCAGAGGAGTCCCGCATTGAGCTCTGAATCTGAAATACCAATGTGATGTACGCCTGTTTGAGGCATTGTTGTTTGTAAGTTTATCTCACTTACTTCCCACAGTCTCAGCTGATTTGCTGCAGTGAGAATGGGTGCTGCTCTGCTGAGGAGGGTCTGGGCTAGTCACATACTTTTTTCCTGAAAAGTAGTCTAGCAGAAAATGATATGCAGCACAGCCAATAATAATGCAGATCAAACATCCAAAACAGATACAGAATTCCAGATGGCAAGAGAAGAACACATAAAAGGGACAGATAACACTTGAATGTTCATCATCTGCTCTATTAGTTACCAGCACTTTCGTTGATGGGGCATTAAAAAGTAAATACCTAAAAGCTTCTTAAAGCCCTTCATTCACAAGCCCAGTGCAGTAAAGTTCATAAGCCCAGACTGTTCTCATGTGCACATCTGCAGAATGATCTGTGTCCAACTGAAAACTTTTCAAAGGAGTCTGTGTAGTATTTCTTTATAGCAGCGAAGACCAGCACAGTGAGTTATATTAACTCTGACTCGCTGGATGATTTAACCATACATTTTGTTTTGAATACTCATTGAAAGAATTTCATTATTGATCATGTTAATATTAATCATAGATTACCTTTGATGATCCTGTTAAATACAAGGATTTACTAAAAAATTCATGAACAAACAGAAAATTAGTATCTATAATATATAAAGATATTCTGCAAGTTAATAAGAAAAAGACAAAGTGGAAAAATGCAAAGTATGATCTGGGAATTCTTAGGGGAAGAGTTGAATTATCAAAATAATGGTCAGCAAATGGCAGAGGGCTATGAGCCCAGGATACTCATTACCCACTGGGTCAGAGGAAGAATGCTCCACCTCCATCAAGGGGGCGGAGAGATGCTTTGTCTGTGAGTTCTGATGCAGTGAGTCTGGGAACTTGCATTTATGATGACCTCCATGGGTGATTCTAATGTGTGAACGGGATTGGGACTGGCTAACATACACCTGATAGAGCGCAACACTGATAATTTTGGAAATGTCAATAAAATGGATAATTTTGTGAAAAAATACAATTGGCCAAAATTCATTTAAATTTTAAGAAATCTGACTATATAAAGAGTCAATACAGAAAATTTTAAAATAATGAGGACTCTCAGTCATGGTTCTGGAATCAGAATGTTATGCCCATGGGTTCTTTCAAGATTTCGAGAATTTATATCGAGTCTATTCCAGTCTGTTCTGGCATAGAGAACTACCCAGTTCATCATAATAACCGACAAAAGCTTGTCAAAGAATCTTCACAGAGGACTCCATGGACCAGTCCCACCCTCCAACATACACGCAAGAATCCCAAACAGTGAAGCATTTTCTATGTCTAAGATGCATTTCTCAAATAAGGAGACTTAATATTAGGAAACTGAGTATCGTGCTTTATTGTTTCATTCAGTCAAGTGAGGGGATGTATTTGATTGAGTCCAAATAAAATAAAAATAAAGTCTTACACCCATTACTAACAAAAAGCTGTCTTAAACCAACTGTAGAAATGATATTAATGGGTGATCCCATTAATAAATATAAACAAGACCGTGATTCCAACAACCATAATTACCTTTAAAAAGGTGATTCTGGAAGTTCTGATCAATCTAATTAACACGAAATAGGTTTTTTTTGTTATATAACTCTTTCAAAATTATTTTTATGCAGTAGACATTCAATGAATATGCTAAATAAATGAACAACTGAAAAGATGAAAGAGTGCATATTTTAAATCAAGTTGCTCAGTGTCCAACCAGTGATCCAGCTGCACTTTGTGCTTCGAGTATGACAACGGCGAGGAGAGAGAGGGTGCTGGCTGTCCCCGAACGGGCTGTTCCTCCTGAGACTGACATGGCAGCCCAGGAAGCTCACTGGGGCCCTGCTGGGACTCCCGGCTGTTCTGTCTGGTGGAGGAGTCTGAGTCCCTGAAGTCAGAGAAAGCCGGGGCTTTACGTTGAGTTCCCACCAGGCTGCACCCACAGAGCCGTTCAGAAGGTCACAGACCCACATGCAGCTCTGAACCACCACCACTCTCCTCCGGGGCCCCGAGGGCCTGACCCCAAGGCTGCAGTGGGGGCGGGGGACGAGGGAACTGGGAAGGGGCCTCACCACGGCTACGCTTCAGAGCAGGTCACTGTCCTCTGTTGGACAGCAGGGCACCTTCTCTCTTGGGGCTGTTAGCAAGAGTTGCATCACTGGACCAAGTCAGCAGGAATAGAGAAACAGATGATGGAGTATGTCATTTAAATTAGCCAACTTTGAAATGGTAAGATACAAATACATTCTTAACAAGTAATTTATGTGCAAATTAAAAAAATTCTAATCCCCCAAGTTTACAAAAACCATGTAATTTCAAAGCTGTTGGAATTTGTATATTGGGAACATTTTCACATATCAGAAAATATATATCCTATAGTCCACTTTTTTAATTACTGCAAAAGAGCGTAGGATAATTTGCAGTGTGACGTTCCTGGCAGGACTCCCAGGAAGTAGTGAAACATGAAGTTATAACTGAAGGGTGTCTTTTAGTGAAATATTTACCAATTATTTTATGCCTTAAATAAAATAAAAGACTTTAAAACTTTAATAATGATTAATGCTTTAGTTTATAGCTAACTTGATATTTCTATGAACTATGCCATATAGTGTATCCTTCATCTCTCACGTATATATTTCCTATGTGTGTGTTTCATATATATGGTCATCTTGATCATATTTTGATATAGCTACGATCCAACGTCTCGATTCCCCTTGGCAATGAACTTCCCTAAGAAAAGTTTACCTCCCACTTATGCTTTTAAAACACTTTTATGAACAATTTATGACTTGCAGAATTGGTACAAAGTAATATTGCGATTCCTTTACACCAGTGGCGCTGTGTCACTTGACAAGAAACAGATGGTTTTCAACATACCCCCCTCTAGTTAAAAAAAAAAATTCCATAATAGTCAGGAAACAAATAATAATAATGATGAGCGGAAAAGAAAGCAACCAGTGAAAATTTCCTTTCACTGAATTTTGTATGTATAAGTAGGACACCAAATTCATTTTTTTCTTTTTTTTTAATTTTATTATGTTATGTTAGTCACCATACAATACGTCATTAGTTTTTGATGTGGTGATCCAGGATCCATTGTTTTCGTAAACACCCAGTGCTCCACGCAGTACGTGCCCTCTTTAATACCCAACACTGGGCTAAGCCATCCCCCACCTCCTCCCCTCTAAAAATTAAAAATAGAGCTACCCTATGACCCAGCAATTGCACTCCTGGGTATTTACCTCAAAGACACAGATGTAGTGAAAAGAAGGGCCATATGCACCCCGATGTTCATAGCAGCAATGTCCGCAATAGCCAAACTGTGGAAAGAGCCGAGATGCCCTTCAACAGATGAATGGATAAAGATGTGGTCCACATATACGATGGAATATTACTCAGCCATCAGAAAGGATGAATATCCAGTTTTTACATCAGCATGGATGGGACTGGAGGAGATTGTGCTAAGTAAATTCATTTTTAATTAAGAAATAATATGGAGCATAAGAGAACAAAGTAATGTAGGAAATGTTTCGTCCTGAGGTCGTGCTGGCCCTCCACAGTGGCAAGCCGCTACCCTGCAGGTGCCGTTCCGGAAGGCTGACCCCTGCGGACGACTCAGTCATGTCTACACTGTGGTCACAGCACCAGGCCATGTAGTCGAGGGCTGCCCGTCTTCCCACGGGGATGGAAAAGCACATTGCAGTCATTTTAATCTGGATTTTTTTTTAATGAAGCCACAGATATATGTGTCCATAGGAAACATCTTAAGCAGTAAGATGATTTTGGTCAAGATCTCTAAGCATCCCATTTCACAACAAATCCCAGAAATGGCAATGCTGTGTATGTCAACGTTTCTTGGAGATCAATTCAAGATGCTTTCCCGCATCTCCAGCGTTCATATACTTCTGCTAGTTCATCTTCGACAGAAAATACATCGACATTTCCTAATACAGACTGTGAAACTGCCTACATTGTTCGTCTCCTCATAAATTGGGGACAACAGCTGGGTGACTTTGCCTGAGCCAGTGCTTGGGAGCAGTGCCCATTTCTTGGAGGGTCTGCTGGAGGCACTGACCCGGCTGACCCATTTCCCGGACTCTTGTGCGCACTCACTCAGGACTGAACTCAGGGGTTTCCCTTGTCCGCCGTCACTGCCCGTTTCAGATCCACCGTGTAAATGCAATCACCCTGTAACTCAGGGGCTGGGGACACAAACCAGCTGCAGAAGGACCCCGAGCCCCAGAACACCGACGTGGTCTGGCGGGAGTTCTGTACCCGTACAGAGCTCTGTACCCGGGGGCAAGGGCTCGCCATGCTCCTGGAAGTTCTCTGACATAAATTCTTACTGTGTTCAAGGGCTATGAAAGTAGAAGTCCTACAAATGTGGGGTTTGAAGCTACCCTGTAGGATCATTAAACCAAAGCAACTGTTCAGAACTGAGATCAATGAAGTATTTTTACTGGGTACAGTATATTGTCACTTAAATTATCTAGAATGCTTTAGAAAAGCAATTGCTTAGAGTGACTTTTATTATTGTTTGTATTTTTTAAGGTTTTATTTTTAAGTAATATCTACATCCAACGTGGGGCTACCCACGTGTGGGAACCCACAGCCCTGTAATCAAGAGGCGCAAGCTCCACCGACTAAGCCAGTCAGGCTCCCCTTACTACTGTTTTTAAATTCTCTACAGATGTCTCAGCCTTGTACCCACCACACGAGATAGAAGAGCGCATCAGAGATAACCGTGAACCCCAAAGTCAGCCCACCAGAGGCGACCACGGTTGCAGGCTGGCGCTTGCCTCTCTCATGCGTGGGGCTGTCCATGTTGTCACAGATGCATGAGCCCCGAAATAGCACCACAACTGACTGCACAGTGCGCAGAGCCTCTGGTGGTCTCATATTTGGTTCAGCGATGCCTACAAGATGGTCCCATGCTAACATGCAGTTGTAGGGGTTCATTCTGTTATAAACAAGTAGTTCCAGGAATGCTTATTTCCCTGCTATGTGCCAGCACAATTCAGGGGTAGGCAGGGTTGTGCACTCCTGAAATTACAATCTCCAGGAAGAGAAACCACCAATTATTAAACACAACATGTCCATTTATAACTGTACAAAAATATTTATACTGATATTTAAAGCCGCATTTATCATCAACCCATCTGAGATGCTTTCACTAAAAATAAATAACTAGCTCTGATTATTAGGAATGTAATTCCTATGATATCATAATTTTCAAATAAAATGCAGTAAAATTGCCTCACATATGAAGAAGTAGCAACTCCCGGACTCAGAAGTGACCAAAAAAAAGTTAGTCTAAAAGAGAGATGCCATGTATTGGAATAGCACTCCACTGAAATTAAGATGTACAGAAATACTAGTTAGAGAATAAACAAAAATAAAACGAGTACAAATTGGTAAAACTTGAAAAAGGAGAAAGCTATGTATTGCTTAGAAGAAAACTGCCGGCAAGGAACCACTTGCATATGAAAGCTGGTGAGCTGATTCAGGTCCATGGCTCACAGTGTTTACATGAAGGGTTTTTACATCTTTTGTTTTCTCAAAGAGTGGAGAACACATTTATTGTGGAAGAAGATGTAACCTATAAAGATGAGAAGGATCACACATTTTAATGTAGAGTAGGTGTCATTCGGATATCCAGTCTCCTTCCATGAAGAATTTATACCAGCAAATCTGTTGAAACAGTAGGTCCATGATCACTAAAACCAACTTAAAAAAAAAAAATCCCTGATAATTTCTCCAAGTTAGGTAGCCTGTATTTTAAGGGGCTAGATTTTCTCACTTCTTCATTTTATAACTACAGAATGTGTGTGTGAGAGAGTGAGGGGTGAGTGGAGAGAGAGAGGGAGAGAGAACAAAAAAACACCCATTTGTTTAGGAGGAATGTGCTTGAAACAAATAGTTTTATTAGGAACAGAATTTGAAATTATAATAATTTGCTATCTTGAAATCTTGAAGAATTCAATTAAGATATCTTAGTTTCTTTAAGAAAGAATACTACCTAATAAGTAAGATATTATGACTCTCTGCAAAAGATATAATGCGATATATTTTTCCATTCTCCTGTAATGGAGAATTCACTGACATTTCCAGTGTTTCTCTTTTACAAATAATGTCGCCGTAAAGATTATTGTATGTGACCTTGGGATGTGTGTGATGGACTCCTCAGGGTGCAGATGCAGGAGGAGAATTACTACATGCACACATCTTACACTGAACTGACGGTTTTTAAATGGCCACTGCAGGTGGTTGAGCCATTTACACTTCGCACATTCAGGCTTGAGATCTCACGTGACTTCAGATGTGGTGTTTTGGGGCGTGTACATTTTTAATCACCTGATGAGTGCAAAATGGCATCTCATTGGATTTTCATTTGTACCACCTTGGTTACTGGTGTGGTTTCCCATATTTTTCAATATATTTATTGATCATTGGGGTTTTCTCTTCTGTGAACAGACTTTTTGTATGTTTTGCCCATTATATTGGGTTTTCAACATTTTTGTATTGTCGACTTTCTCCATTCTATAGAAGCTAATTCTTTATAGACCATATGAGTTCCCTACATCTTTCTAATATATACCCATAGTAGGAAAAGTTACCATACCATTTTTTTCCCAAAATTGTCTATTTACATAAATTTTTAAATAACATTTTCAAGGCCCATGTAAAGTCCTGTTGGGATTTTTTACTAGAACTACAGAGAACTTAGAGATTTATCAGGAAGCAGATGACATCTTTCTGATAATGAGTGTTCCTAACCATGAATATGGTATGTGGGTTAGTTGATTGTTCTTTAATTTTGTGGTAATTTTCCTCATCATATTCTCTTGGTTCTGCTGAGTAAACAATCATCTTCAAATAGTAAGAAAGTTTATTTTTTAGTCTTTATAGCTTTTTGTTATCTTTTGGTTTGCAGAATGCATTATCACTTGAAGTATGATGTTGAGTAGAAGTGCTCTTAGTGACCATCTCTGGCTGTCTTCTAAGTGTGACACTTATTCCATTTCCTGGTAAATAACCTTCATTAGTTTTATAAAATATTTAGTTCTTTTGGTTTCCTAAGAGTTATTTTTAAAAATCATAAATGGGTGCTTAATTTGCTCAAATGCTGGTTTTTTTTCTATATCCAGTAGGAAGATCATATGGCTTTTCTCTTTAGCTTGAAGGCAATTTTCATTACATTAATATATTTGTAATATTAAACCATCTACTCCTTTCTGGGATCTTTCTAAATCTGTCTTGATATGTTGTTTGTTTTGTTGTGTGTGTGTGTTGTGTCTATGTTTTGCTATAGATGATTTGAGTAACAAAATCAACAATCTTAATCTTACAGATATAAAAATCCACACCCAAGACTTGGGTATATTTTCCTCAAGCACATATGGAACATTCAAGAACTGACCATATATCAGGGTCATAAACGTACCAGATCATTTATGTACCAGGACATAAAACCAGTTGAGATCATTACAAAAAGTCGGTGTAAGACAGAGAACTTTCCTGACTGGGGCGCCTGGGTGGCTCAGTCAGTTGAGGGTCTGCCTTCGGCTCAGGTCATGATCCCGGGGTCCTGGGATCAAGTCCCGCATCGGGCTCCTTGCTCAGCAGGGAGTCTGCCTCTCCCTCTCCCTCTGCCTCTGCTTCTCCCCCCACTTGTGCTGTCTCTCTCAAATAAATAAATAAAATCTTTTAACAAAGCATTAAAAAAAGAACTTTCCTGACCATGGCAACATTATTAGAAATAAAAAGTAAAATATTATTTTAACATACAATGGCATATGTTTATAAAGTAAATTAAATCCACATATCACTCACAAATGAAAAAAAAATACCAAAGAAAGTAGGAAATATGTACAGATGAATAACAAAAATACTACATATTAAAGTTTTTGAGATAGGTAAAGCAGTATATAGAGGACAATTTATGGCCATAGGTGCTCATAGTAGAGATAATTTTTTAAAGGCTGAGAAATAATAATTTAAGAATATAACTAAATGCTTATACCATTAAACTAATTAAAGGAATGGTTTAATCTACTTACAAAAATACTAACAGACTCAGAGATTTTATATGAATTACATCAATTCATCAAAGTAGGGATAATCCCAAACTTTTACAAACCACTTAGAGAATAAATGTTAAGAAATATTTTTTAAATGCCCTTTTTAAAATTTTTTGATGAGTCTCTTGTAAGTGAATTTGACTATCTGTATCATCTTTGTATTCAACTGAACAATCATTTGGATCTGGCCTTGCATGTTTCATCTGTGTGCACATGCTTTGATGAGAGACATATTTGCATGTACAACCAGGTTATCTCATGGTTGATATGACCCCAGGTATTGGTAGTATTTTATTTTCTACTTTTCTGACTGCTTTTGAATTGACTGATTCATTTCATATTTTCCCATTTTTGTAATTACAAAGTTATTTATCGACTTCCTATTTTTTTTTTTTTTTTTTTTAGTAACCGTTACTGAAATGTTGACATGTGTCCAAACACTCTCTGGAAGTAGTAAGTCCTAAAGTGCTGTTTCGGTGGGAAATTGGTAAGTCCATTTTAGTAAGTTAGTACTAAGTACTAAGTACTAGTAAGTTTAGTAAGTTAGTAGTAAGAACTTACTAACTTATTGCAGCAATTTGTTAATAGTATTATTTTATTATATTTTGTTTAATCTGCAGTTTACATAGTTAGACCTCCTTTTTATTTTTGATATTGACAATTCTGAATTGGCATTTGCAGACCAGGCTCTGTAGAGATTTGTCAATATTAATAGTATTTTTATAGATCTATTCTTTGTCTTTGGGCTTTCTATTGTATGAGGTTTCTATTTCACTAATGACCCCGCTTGCGTTGTTGATATTTTTCTAACCTCTTGAGATGATGACAATGTTCAGCCTTCCTTCTTTTCTAACATTTTACGTAACACTGCAATTGAGCCCGTCTATGCCCCTGCTGGTCCCCCACGTTTGGCAGGTGGTGCTATCAGCACCGTGCACTGGCTGCAATGGGTCTCCCGTGCCCACAGTCCATTCTGATGCAGTGATAATTTGAAACACAGGTTGCCTTGTGCGGTCGCTGTCTCCCCCTAGTTCCCTTCCAATGCACTTAGATGTAGTCTATTTCCTGGGGTGCCTGGGCTACCCTTCACCCTCCTCTCCGACTTCACCTAAAGCCACACAGCCTCATGACTACAGCTCTGCCCTGGGATCCCCTGCTGGGAGTACCTCCTGCGTGGTCCTTCCCACGCTGGGCTTCCTTATTGTCACGGTTCCCACCCTGTCTCAAGGAACCTCCTTTCTTCTCAGCCTCTGCATCAAGACCGGTCTGTTTTCCACGGTGTTGTCACCATCAGAAGCTTCCTGTTTCATTGTTTGTTTCTTCCATTTAATTCTGCTCAGAGAGGAGGAAACCTTTTTTTTTACTCATCTCTATTTCCAGCACTTAACTGCTCGAGAGGTGTTCAACCAGTGTTTGTTGACTGACTAAATGCATCAATGCAAAGGTGAGAACAGCGCAGGTGCGGAGAATGTTCCTGAGCTGTCGGCTGGAGGCAGGGAGATGAGTGTCCTTGGACCACACCCTAATCCAGCCACAGTGCCCTTCAGAGCTTTCTTTTCCTACCCTGTGATCAGTGAGTTGGCTGATGGGACCTTTAAAAGGATGTTTGCCAGTCACATCACCACACGTGCAAAGTATCGCCAGAACTGGACATGTGCTCATTCCGCACCTGGGGTCTTCAGAGCACAGTGCAGGGCATTTCAGAGGCCTGTCTCTGAGCTGCAGGTGCTTTCATACTCACGTGCCCTGAGAATGTGGTGGAGGTGTGCCCCGAGGAAGCCACACGCAGTTCTGTGGGCACATCAGACCATGGGGATAGGTCTGGGAGGCCTGGGGGCATCGGGTGGGATGTAAGGCTGCCCGTCTCCAGGGACTGTTGGGGAACCATTTGGCTGGGTACACGGGGGCATGTCCATGCAGTTACTTATGTGTCTATGTATTTCTAATTTCTTCATTTTTTGCTTCAAAGACCAACTAGTTCACAAGTGAATCTTTCTCAGCCAAGATGCCCCACCAGCCTCCCTTACTGTATGACTCAAAGTTTGGGTCCTTGCTTGGCTGACTGCTATTCCTTTGACTGTAAATCAACTATAACTCTTCTAGGAGGGAGTGGAGAGAAGGTGAGGGGAGCTGTGGAGGAGGAGAGGGCAGGAAGGATCCGGGGGGAGCAGGGTGCGAAAGCACGTGACCCCCCAACCCCTTCATCTGTGCTTCCTAGCCTGCAGTTAATTTTAAAGTCCAGTATTTTCCTGCTAAAATTGTCTCCCTCATTATAGTTCACACTGATATCCTCAAAGTATCTTAATTCTTTTCACTTACATTAATCCTTTTCTGTTGTATGTGATTTACCTCAAGACCGTGTTGCCCTACATGTTCCGAGTTTGGAGGCTTTCAGTTTGTTTGCACTGCGTTCTTAGAACTGAATCATATATTGAGCTACTTGCCTCTGGCTCAGTCAGTGTTATGTGAATGAGTCTGTTTTCTAGCAAATGAGCGTGTGAGGTTTGTACCAGCTTAATTCAGGACTAATGACAGCCTCTAGCCCGAGGGCCTGTGTTCACATCTGGGGCTGCAACCAGCTCGCCACCTCCTCCTGCGTTTCACCATCCTTCCTGGAATGGTCCGGTTCTGCTGGAATATATGAGATGGGAAGATAATAAGGTTTACCCTCCAGTTCACATTCATCACCACAAGAACACAATACACATTATACACCTCATTCTTTATAACAACTGCCAAGTACTGAGATTACCTGTTTAAATGTAAAGTACCATAAAACGTTAAAATTTTAAGTTGATTATGTCTGTATTACTAAGACTTTAAATCTGCTATCTTAAATATTTGTCATGGATGTAGTAAGGGTGCGATTGTAGGTAAACTGAACTTTAAAAACGCACTTTACAAACGTATATTATTGTATAATGACTAAAATTCTTTTTATACTATGAATTTGTTTTCTTTATTTTATGAACAGAAGGAGCTTTAACATCCTATTCTCAAATGAAATGTTTAGCTTACTACTTGAAGTGAGGATTTTAGCTGTAAGTGAATATATTAAGGAACTTAGAAATAATACCTCACATCCACCATTTGTGGCCTTCACACACTGTGTTACTTCTCTGTTGTGTTTTGCATAACGTGGGGTGCACTGTCATATGT